>NC_065578.1:111860485-112485485 GCF_024542745.1 Macaca thibetana thibetana | reverse complement strand
AGGGTCAAGCAGTCCTCTCAGTTCAGCCTTCCAAGTAGCTGGGACTATAGGCATGCACCACCATGCCCAGCTAGTTTTTAAATTTTTTATAGAGACAGGGTCTCCCTATGTTGTCCAGGCTGAAAAAAAAAATCTAGACACAGCTTACATCCTTCACAACAATGAACTGTAATAGATAATAGACCTAAATGTAAAAAAAAAAACCTATAAATCTCTTAGAAGATAAAAAAAAAAAAAAAAAAGCCTAGATGACCTTGGGTATGGTGATGATTTTTAAAATACAACACAAAATACATAATCTATGAAAGAAATAATTGATAAGTTGGACTTTATTAAAATTAAAGAGTTATCTTTGAAAGACAATATCAAGAGAATGAGGGGCTGGGCATGGTGGCTCACACCTGTAATCCTAGCACTTTGGGAGGCCAAGGCGGGTGGATCACCTGAGGTCAGGAGTTTGAGACCAGCCTGGCCAACATGGTGAAACTGTCTCTACTAAAAATACAAAAATTGGCTGGGTGTAGTGGTGCGCACCTGAAATCCCACTACTCAGGAGGCTGAGGCAGGAGAATTGCTCCAACCTGGGAGGCAGAGGTTGCAGTGAGCCAAGATTGCACCACTGCACTCCAGCCTGGGTGACAGAGCAAGACTCTGTCTCAAAAATATAAAAAACAAAAACAGAATAAGGAAAAAAGTCATAGACTGGGAGAAAATATTTGCAAAAGACACATCAAATAAAAGAATGTAATTCAAAACTTACAAAAAACCCTTAAAACCCAACAAATTAAAAAAAAAAAACAATTTAAACATGGGCAACAGACCTGAACAGACACTTTACCAAAGAAGATATACAGGTGGCAAGTAAGCATATAAAAAATGCTCAAACCAGGTGTGGTGGCGCATGCTGATATAGTTTGGATATTTGTCCCCACCCAAATGTCATGTTGAATTGTAATCCCCAATGCTGGAGGTGGGGCTTGGTGGGAGGTGTTTGGATCATAAGGGTGGATCCCTCTTGGCTTGGTGCTCTCTTTGTGATAGTGAGTTCTCATAAGATCTGGTCATTTAAAAATGTGTGGCACCTCCCCAATCACTCACTCTCTTTCTTGCTCCTGCTCTGGCCATGTGATGTGCCTGGTTCCCTTTAACTTTTACCATGATTGTAAACTTCTTGAGGCCTCCCCAGATGCTGAGCAGATGCCAGCACTGTGTTTCCTGTAAAGCTTGCAGAACTGTGAGCCAATTAAACCTCTTTTCTTTATAAATTACCTAGTGTCAGGTATTTCTTTATAGCAATGCAAGAATGGCCTAACACATGTGTCTATGGTTCCAGCTACTCAGAGGCTGAGGCAGGAGGGTTGCTTGAGGCCAGGAGCTCAAGGCTACAGTGCACTATGATTGTACCTGTGAATACTGTGAATAGCTACTGCACTACAGCCTGGGCAACACAATGATACTCTCAAAAAAAAAAAAAAAAAAAAAAGGAAGGAAGATGCTCAACAAGGGCTTACTTTCATATGCCATTCAAAAATTACCAATTAAAACAAAAATAGATAGCATTACACACTTATTAGAATGGCCAACCAAAACACAACATGAAATGCTTGTGGGAATGTAAAATGGTATAGCCATTTTGAAAGTTTGGGCTGGGCACCGTGGCTCACACCTGTAATCCCAGCACTTTGGGATGCTAAGGTGGGAGGATCACCTGAGGTCAGGAGTTCAAGACCAGCCTGGCCAACATGGTGAAATCCTGTCTCTAATAAAAATACAAAAATGTGTTGGGCGTGGTGGTACATGCCTGCAATCCCAGCTACTCCAGAGACTGAGGCAGGAGAATCCCTTGAACCCAGGAGGTAGAAGTTGCAGTGAGCCAAGATCACACCACTGTACTCCAGCAAAAAAAAAAAGAGAAAGACAGTTCGGAAGTTTTATACAAACCTAAATATAATCCTACCATGTAATCCAGCATTTTGTACTCTGTGATATTTACCCAAAGGAGTTGAAAACTTAAGTACACACAAAACATGCACACAAGTATTTATAGCAGCTTTATTCATGATTGTCAAAACTTGGAACCGTCTAAGATGTTCTTCAGTAGGTTCATGGATAAACTGTGGTACATCCAAACGATGGAATATTACTCAGCATTAAAAAGACATGAACTATCAAGCCATGAAAGGACATGAAGGAAAGTTAAATGCGTATTTACTGGCTGAAAGACGCCAATCTGAAAAGGCTACATTCTCTATTATTCCAACTATATGACATTCTGAAAAAGGCAAAACTATGGAGACAATAAAAAGATTAGTGGCTGCCCGAGGTGAGAGGAAGGAGGGATGAACAGACAGAGCATAGAGGATTCTCAGGGCAAAGAAACGGCTCTGTATGATAACACAATGGTGGATACATGTCGTTACACTTTCGTCAAAACCCACAGAGTGTACAACACCAAGAGTGAACCCTAATGTAAACTGTGAATGTTGGTCCATAATGATGTGCCAATGCAGGTTCATAGATTGTAACAAATGGACAATCTCCCCCTGGGGCAGAATGTTGATAGTGGGGGAGGTTGTCCATGTGTGGGGATGGGGGACATGGGACATTTCTGTACTTTCCATGTAATTTTGCTGTGATGCAAAAACTGCCCTAAAAATGTTTATTAATTGAAAGAAATGAAGGAAAAGGCCTACAATGAAAAGAAAGTTTTTATCTTCCCTATCCCCAACTGACCCAGTTTCTTCTCCTGCCACCCTCAAGTCACCCACTGTGACCAGTTTCTTGAGTATTCTTTAAAGATATCCTTGGTATTTACACAGATGGCCATGTTCTTTTGATACCACAGTTGCCTCCCTTAGGGAAAAAGAATGTTTGGAGTTAACCTGAGGGAACAATTCCTTCCCTTAACCCTCTGTACGCTTCATTTAAATTTTTGAAGCTCAGATACCAAATGGAATATAATGGAGCGTGTTTTTATGTTTCCTGGGAGTTGGTGAGGTGTACTGAAAAGAGCCTGGCATCTAACATCTGTTGGGACTGAGTTCAAATTCATACCTCCAGTGAGTGACTTCACCTTTCTGAACCATTTCCACCTCTGAAAAATGGAGGTAATCATCCCTACCTCCAACGGCTGCTGTAAGGATAAAATAAGAGAATGAAGGGAAAACATCTGCCACCCTCCTTCCTTCCCCTCCTACAGTTTCTCCAATGCTTTTTAAGAATAGAGAGAAAAGGAAAAGCAAATTCCCAAAATCTACACGCTGTTTAACGATCAGCTTTGACCTCATTCTACTTCAAAGTGTTTCCTTCTCTTACCCCCCACTATCTCCCACCCAGCTGCCAAATATAAAGAACTCATGAAAACTTAGGCCAAATGGGAACCTGGAATATTAAAGCCTTTGAGAAAACATCTGTTTGTTCATTTATTACCATGTTTTTGCTTCTCTCTTGTTTGGTTATAAGAGCCTACGGGGAAGTCCTTTGCACTTTAGTCTATACAGGGCTCTTACATCCTTCATTTCACTTCGCAACTCTATGAAAAAATGAGAAAATTGAGGTTCAGAAATCAAATGCTTCAGCTGAGAGGCATCTGACAGAAACGGGGCTAGACCCAAGTTCTTCTCACTGGTCTCCTTGCCTTTTTCTATCTCTAGTTGGCTTTTATGTGCAATCGCTACGGCATCAGTTAGGATGCATTTGGCTGCCAGCAAGAGAAAATCCAAGTCACCCTGGCTCATGTAACTGGAAATGCAGAGGTTCTGTGGCTTCAGAGTGAGCTTAAGGCAGTGGCTTTGCTCCCTTCCTCTGCTCCTCCCTTGCTTTCTCCCTCCTCTCTATGTTGGCTTTTTCCCCCTCATAATCTGGCCCTGCTATATTACACTTCTCTTTTTGTTAGGTATCCAGCATTCCCCCGAATTCCAACTTCAAATTGTTGCCTTAATTTCTCTTTTGGAGAAATGGTCACTTGTGTAATGCCTCCCTTATGCTGTGGGGCTGAAGTGGTCACATCATTCGTCTCCCTGGCCCCGAGCTTGTGGGGAGAAGGGGAGTGATTCACAGCCTTGGCCAATTGGAGGCTCTCTCCTAGACTTTGAATCTTGGACAAGAGCCAGAAGAACAGGCTGCAACAGTGCCCAGGCCCAGGCATTTCTATGGGGTGGTGTGCTGCCTGCAGCTCCATTGCCTGACCACTGAAGTCCTTCTGGCTCTTGCCCCGTTTTCCAGGCCCAGCTCTTCAGCTTCTCCCTTGTGGATTCTAGAAGCCTCCACTATCCTGCTAGTAAATTTCCTCTTTGTTCAAGGGGGCCAGAGACATTTTCTGTTGCTTGCCATCAAGAACCCCAATCATACCATGTACCCAGCAGTTCCACTCCTAGGTAGGTACCCAAGAGAAATGAAAACATATCTCCATATAAAATTTTGCACACCAGCGTTCATAACAGCATTCTTCATGATGGCAAAACAAACAAACCATGTGTCCATTAACTGATACATGGGTAAATAAAACGTGGTAGGCTGGGGCTGGTGGCTCACGCCTATAATCCCAGCACTTTGAGAGGCCGAGGCAGGCAGATCACCTGAGGTCGGGAGTTCAAGACCAGCCTGACCAAAATGGAGAAACCCTGTCTCTACTAAAAATACAAAATTAGCCAGGCTGTGGCGCATGCCTGTAATCCCAGCTACTTGGGAGGCTGCGGCAGGAGAATTGCTTGAACCCGGGAGGCAGGAGTTGTGGTGAGCCGAGATCGAACCTGCACTCCAGCCTGGGCAACAAGAGTGAAACTCCATCTCAAAAAAAAAAAAAAAATTAAATGTGGTATATTCATACAGTGGAATATTATTCTTCCATAATTAAGAAATGAAGTACTGATACATGCTGCAACATGAACTTTGAAAGCATTAAGCTAAATTAAAGAAGCCAGATACAGAAGACCATATATTATTTCCTTCACATGAAAATGTCCACAATAGGCAAATCCATAGAGACACAAAATAGATTAATTTTTGCTAGGGGTTTGGCAGGAAGGGGAAGTGATTACTAATTGATATGGGACTTCTTTTGAGGATGATAAAAATGTTCTAAAATTGTGGTTGCCCCACTCTGAATCTATTAATTCAGGGCCCACTGAATTGTACACTTTAAAAGGGTGAATTTTATGATATATGAATTATATAAAAGATCCCTAATGAAGATATCTAGTGTAGAGAGCTGAATGGAGAGGCAGCCTGGGTGCTGGGAAGAACACCACCACTGGAGCTCCAGAAGATTTAGTTGTAATCGCAGGTTTATTTCTTACCAACCTTAAATTTCACCCTTTGGGTCCTTGATTTCTTTATTGCTAACGTGAAGAGACTTAGTAAATCAGTGTTTCTAAAACTTCAGTCATTTGTATGCCACCTTGTTGATTTTTGTCACATCATTGTGCCAACTGAATGGTTATTTACCTGGTTTTCTTTCTTTCTTTCTTTTTCTTTTTTTGAGACAGACTTTCGCTCTTCTTGCCCAGGCTGGAGTGCAACCGCAGGATCTCGGCTCACTGCAACCTCCGCCTCCCGGGTTCAAGCGATTCTTGTGCCTCAGCCCCTCAAGTAGCTGAGATTACGGCATGTGCCACCACGCCTGGCTAATTGTACTTTTATTATTTATTTACTTATTTATTTTGAGACGGAGTCTCCCTCTGTCGCCCAGACTGGAGTGCAGTGGCGCGATCTCGGCTCACTGCAGGCTCCGCCTCCCGGGTTCACGCCATTCTCCTGCCTCAGCCTCCCGAGTAGCTGGGACTACAGGCGCCCGCCACCGCCTGTGAATTTTTTGTATTTTTCTTTTTAGTAGAGACGGGGTTTCACCGTGTTAGCCAGGATGGTCTCGATCTCTTGACCTCATGATCCGCCCGCCTCGGCCCCCCAAAGTGTTGGGATTACAGACGTGAGCCACCGCGCCCGGCCTAATTTTGTATTTTCAGTAGAGACGGGGTTTCCCCATGTTGGTCAGACTGATCTCGAACTCCCAACCTCAGTTGATCCGCCCACCTCGGCCTTCCAAAGTGCTGGGATTACAGACGTGAGCTACCGCGCCTGGCCCTCCTGGTTATTTCTTTAAATTAGTTCATCTTTTGTCAAACTTTTATTTTAGGTTCACGGGTACATGTGCAGTTTTGCTATACAGGTAAACTCATGTCACAGGAGTTTGTTGTACAGATTATTTCATCACCCAGGTATTAAGCCTAGTACCCATTATTTTTCTAGATCCTCTCCCTCCTCCCACCCTCCACCCTCCAGTAGGCCCCAGTGTGTGTTGTTCCCCTCTATGTGTCCATGCGATCTCATCATTTAGCTCCCACTTAGAAGTGAGAACATGTGGCATTTGGTTTTCTGTTCCTGCCTTAGTTTGCTAAGGATAATGGCCTCTAGCTCCATCCATGTTCCTGCAAAGGACATGATCTCATTTTTTTTTTTATATAACTATATAGTATGCCATGGTGTATATGTACCACATTTTCTTTATCTAGTCTACCATTGATGGGCATTTAGGCTGATTCCATGTCTTCACTATTGCAAATAGTGCTGCAGTAAACATACATATGCATGTGTCTTTATGATAGAACAATTTATATTCCTTTGTAATGGGACTGGTCAGTCGAATGGTATTTCTGTTTTCAGGTCTTTGAGGAATCACCGCACTGTTTTCACAATGGTTGAACTGATTTACAGTCCCAGGAACTGTGTATAAGTATTCCTTTTTCTCCACAACCTCACCAGCATCTGGTTGTTGTTAGTTTTTTTTACTTTTTAATAGCCATTCTAACAGCCATTCTGACTGGTATGAAAGGGTGGTTTTGTGGTTTTGATTTGCATTTCTCTGATGATCAGTGATGTTGAGCCTTGTTTCATACACCTGTTGGCCGCATGTATATCTTCTTTCAAAAAGTGTCTTTTCATATCCTTTGCCCACTTTTTAACGGGGTTGTTTATTTTCTTGTAAATTTGTTTAAATTGCTTAATAGATGCTGGATATTAGACTTACACCATATGCAACAATTAAGATGAATTACAAACTTAAATGTAAAACCCCAAACTATAAAAACCATGAAAGACAACCTAGGCAATACCATTCTGGACATAGGAATGAGCAAAGATTTCATGACGATGACACCAAAAGCAATTGCAACAAACGCAAAAATTGACAAATGAGATCTAATGCAACTAAAGACCTGCAATAGCAAAAGAGTAAACAGACAACCTACAGAATAGGAGAAAAGTTTTGCAAGCAAAGCATCTGACAAAGGTCACTTTTTTGTTTTGTTTTGTTTTTTGAAACAGTCTCGCTGTGTTGCCCGGGCTGGAGTGCAGTGACAATCTCAACTCACTGCAACCTCTGCCTCCCAGGTTCAAGCGATTCTCCTGCCTCAGCCTTCCAAGTAGCTGGGATTACAGGCGCGAGCCACCACCCCTGGCTAATTTTTGTATTTTTAGTAGAGGCGGGGTTTCTGCATGTTGGCCAGGCTGGTCACGAACTCCTGACCTCAAGTGATCTGCCCACCTCGGCCTCCCAAAATGCTGGGATTACAGACGTGAGCTACCATGCCTGGCCTCCACCTTTTTTTTTTTTTTTTTTAACCTAGCATCATTCTAAACAAAAATATTTGTAGAATCATGGGTTTGCTGTGCTAGCTGTATTTTCCCCAAACATAAGAAAATCAGCACTAGACAGTAAAATTTAAAATGTCCATCCATCCCCCATGTCACCATTTCTATTCCTACCGTTTGGGAACCCTGTACTTGAAGATTCCATTCCAAGCACAAGCACAAGTTTGTAGCTTGTGCTACAAGCTAGCCTAGAGGGTAGAGGACAAAAGTCCTCCCTTATTTCTTCCTTCAGCTGTCACAGATATTTTAATCACAGGCCTCACGTGACCTGGCCCTGCTCTGAGGGTGGGTTTCTGGTCTGCTAAAAGAGGAGGGCTTGGCAGGGCACAGTGGCTCACACCTGTAATCCCAGCATTTTGGGAGGCCGAGGCGGGCGGATCACGAGATCAGGAGTTCAAGACTAGCCTGACCAAGATGGTGAACCCCCGCCTCTACTGAAAATACAAAAATTAGTTGGACGTGGTGGCATGTGCCTGTAATCCTAGCTACTCAGGAAGCCGAGGCAGGAGAATTGCTTGAACTCTGGAGGCAGAGGCAGTGAGCTAGGGTCATGCCATGTGCACTCCAGCCTGGGCCACAGAGTGAGACTCTGTCTAAAAAAAAAAAAAGCAGGGCTGCCACAGGGCCAGCTCCATTCAGTAACCAGACAGGTGCCTCCTGGGATGCTGGGGATGGTCATTGTTATTCTAATTTTGCTGATAAGAAGATTGTCTGAGAAACATTCACTAATATACCACAAGAAAACAAAACAGATCTTTTGACAATTCCAGTGCTCTTTTAACTAGTGGGTTGGTGCAAAAGTAACTGCGGCATTTTGCCGTCACTTTAATGGCAAAAACTGAAATTACTGTAAAATAATCGCATTTTGCCATTACTTTAATGGCAAAAATGACTGTTACTTTTGCACCAACCTAATATATCATAGGTTGGACATTTTGGGATGGATGTACTTGTGGTCTTTATCAAACCAGGCCATACACATGACTGCCACATTGGCCTGTGGGGAGGATCAGCATTGAGGAATGAGACACAAGTGTGGCTCTTTTTAGGGGCAGAAAGGGTATAATACCTTTCCTTCATCATAAGAGTCATGGCTAAGACTCCTGTAATGAAAGACAGGTTAACAAGAGAAAAACATAACTGATTTATGTAATCAACGTTTTACCTGATACAGGAGCCTTCAGAAATGATGACCAAAGGGAAAACTGTCCACTTTTATTTTTAGATTTGTTGAAGGGTGGACAGTTATGTAGAAATGTGACTGGACAAAAAGAGAATGATGTGATAGTAATAGACAGAGTGGGAAACCCAGCAAGGCCTGTGTGTTCTTCTTGGTCTCTCTGTGTGGCATTCCTTCCTCCCCGATATGAAGCAGGATCCTTTTTGGAATGAGGATCTTATTACCTACTATATGGGCAGCTCCTACACAGAAAGGTGGGGGAAGGTTAAAGTGATATTTCTAGGTTGTTTGGTTTGCCCTGGGGGAAAGGGGCTCTAGTGTCTGTGACCTGCCTTGGAGAGGGGCATTCTGGGTTCTGTGACTTGCCTCAGGGGAGAAGGAAGGGCGAGAGACAGGAGGGCAGGAGAAGGTCAGAGAGCTTGGTTCTGAGGCTGCTTGCCAGGCCTTCTACTCTCCTTTAATTCAAAGTACTCAGCATGCCAAAGTGTTAGGGTATTTTTTCAGAAACAGCTTCTATGATGAAAATTCTATCTATTTAATTTCTAGCATTTGCATATATCAGTGATAAACAGTAGCAAACTCCCCTGTTACTTCTTTCATCACACTATCCCACTTATTAGCTCAAAATCTCTATTCTCCGCTAGTCAGAAACCATGTCTTTCTTATTGGTTGCTGTGTCTGCAACTAATAAGAAGCAGGCATTGAGAAGCAGTCCAGTATTTGCCACAGAGTAGGCCCCTAATAAATCTCAGTTTAATTAACTAATGGTCCCTTGCCTCAAGGATCATATAAACCAGAGTGTGTGTGGCTGGGAGGTAGAATGGGGTAGGCTGAGACAAGCCCACAGACAAGGGCAGATTTACTACCGTGCGCAGGTGCCTGCACAGTGGGCAGGGGGCTGGTGAGCCCTTCAGCCCTGTGTCCTACATCCTCTGCATGGAGCAGGCTGTTGCCACCGCCTGGGTCCATTGGTAAGGGTGGTTTCTATCTGTCCAGATAGGAGACCAGAGCAGAGCAGTGATGCATTTATTTCATCCAACAAATCGTTGTTGACAGCCAGCCCCATGCAGAGCCCCCTGCCCGGTACCACAGAGGAGATAAATGTAACTCAGCCCTGAACTGAGTCCTGTGCAGGACTCCCGAGTGCACAAATTCAGCAGCCCAGGCCTGCCAACTCCTCGCTCAGTGTTCTTTCTACAACCGCACTGCCTTCCCAGAGTGATCCCCTAGCTGCCAGATTTAGGAGAATTCTTCTAGCAGTGTGCATGAGGAGGCTGTGCATAGAGTTTTCTACTGAGATGTACTAACACAGGTGTCTGCAGTGTGCTCAGTGCTAGGGTGCAATGGAAGTAAGACTCATCTTTGCCCCAGGGAACTTATAGTGGCAGCTGTATCTGCAGTCCAGGTCAGACGGAGGAGAGAAGAGGGGCCTCTCTCAGTCAGTAGTCTAGACAGGATGTGGGGTTAGTGTCTGGGAAGCTGAGAACAGAGGAGCCATGGGGAGAGGGAAGGAGGAGCAGGTGTGCAGGAGCACATGAAGCACTCGGGATCTGGGGCTTCAGTAACCTATAGCTGTCGGGTGGTTCTAGTCATGGCATGAGGCACTTCCCCTAATGTAATAAGCCCACACGTTCCTTCAGCAGCCGCTGCCCTTCTTTGGACCAGCGATCACAATGGGCGTGAAGGCTTTCCACTTTTTGCTTCCTACTTTCAGCAGTCTTTTCCCATTAGGTTTCTGCTCTTCAGGTTACATGAGCACCAAGGCCTGTTTTCTGAAATGTGTGTGCTCACTTACATTGGGTGGACCAGTGTAGACACAATTGCCTGAGCGATTCTGAGGCATGTTCAGTTGTCCAGGCAGATCAAGGACAGAAACAGACTAAAGACCTTTTGTGAAGCCTAAAGTAATGATGTAATAGTTGGTGTACAGCAGAGTTTCTGAACTTCAGCATTATTGACATTTTGGGCCAGATAATTCTCAGTTATGAGGGGCTGACTTGTGCATTGCAGGGTTTAGCAGCATCCCTGCCCTCCACTCAGTACATTATAGTGAGCAGCTCTCAAGCTGTCACAACCATAAATACCTCCAGAAACTTCCTATATCCCCAATGTGTGTGTGTAAAATCATCCCCCATTAAGAACCACTGGTGTACAGGCTTTGAGTTTGGGTCCTGGCTCTACCGTTTGCTAGCTGTATAAACATAGGCATCTTATTTAACTGATCTGTGGCTCAGTTTCTTTATCTGTAAAATGGGAATAATAATATCTACCTCATAGGATTGTCATGAAATAAGTTAATACGTGTAAAGAACAGTGTCTAGCATATAGCAAGCACTCAATAAGTACTAGCTATTTTTCTTACCACAGAAATAAAATGTAGATAAAATGGATGGCCAGAAAGACTCCTCCATACTCACTCATTGTAGTACAGAAATAAGAAATGTAATTCATTTATTTTCTGTCCTGCTTATTTCTGATAAACCATTTAAGGTAGCTTAAAATAAAGCCACACACACTACTGGGCAATTTAAAATTGAGTCAGATTAATAACCATTAAAATTGGAGGAAAAACTGAAGAGGAGAAAGTTAATTCTGTCAAGAACTCAAAATCAGATGGAGTGTTCTCTTCAGCAACAAATAGAATCCCAAGCTTCCTAGCAGCCACTGCAAAATAAAGACACAGCCAAGGGAACGCACCACCAAAACCTCCGGGAGAGGTCAGCTTTTTTGACTAAGTCCAAAGGAACTTTTTGTCAAGTGAGTCCTAACACAAGGTCCTTGAGTAACAAAATGGATATTTCAATAGCAATTCTAGAGACTTGCTATTACATGTCTTAGCACTTATTTAAAGCACTGCAAACCTGCAGCTCTACTCTGGCCAAGAATGTGGTTTAAAAAAGGAACTCCCAACCCTATCACCAAAGAGTGAATTGCCTGGAAAATGCCACCCCTCTAGTAGCAAGCTGGGGTTGGCAAGAGACGCAGCTTCTCTCTCCTGGCTGCCTGGCTGAGCTGCAGGTCCCGTTCCAGGCTAACTGGCAGGGCTGGTCACTACTGCACACTGCCAGCTGCCTCAGCAGTCCAGTCCTGCTCTCAGGTTTTAGCCCCTCAGTAAAGGAGGTCCACCATGGGGTGTGGCACTGGGACTCTGGAGCCAAACTCTTCCACTGCTCAGTTCTGAATGGCTCTCTGAGAAATAAGAAGAGAAAGAGGCCAGCACTGAGTGTGTGAAATAAAGGGAGTGACTACAGAGTGGAGGCTGAGTGCCCCAGGCCAGAGGAGAACAGTAATCAGGACAGGATGTATGGTGAGAGCAGCATCTTGCCCTCTTAACTTCACTGTGCCTCAGTTTCCTCTTCTGTAAAAAGGGGATAAAATTGATCTTATGGAGTTATTGTGCAGATGAAGAGTTTTATGTAAAGTGCCTAGAGCAATGCCTGACACACAGTAAACATTAACTGTTGTTATGGTAGTAATAACACTCAGCATTCTCTTGTGTACATCCTGCACTGAAGCAACACATCTCCACGAGCGGAGGGAGTAACAGTAAAGGTTTCCGAACCTTTTAGTCACTGTCTGACCCTCAGCCTAGAGCCACGCAGTGGGACCCAGCATTCGTTTATGATCTATTGGAGGAGCCTTAAGCATGGGACACTAGTGTCCACTCTGCCACCAAGTGATGCCCTTGCCCATGTGGCCTTGGGCAAGTCCTTGCTCCTCTCTTGCCCCAGACCCCAGTCATCTATAAAATGAATCGGTGGGTCTAAATAATTCCTAAATTTGGCCAGGCACAGTGGCTCACGCCTGTAATCCCAACACTTTGGGAGGCCGAGGTGGGCAGATCACCTGAAGTGAGGAGTTCGAGACCAGCTTGGCCAACATGGTGAAACCCCATCTCTATTAAAAAATACAAAAATTAGCCAGGCATGGTGGCAGGAGACTTAATCCCAGCTACTTGGGAGGCAGAGGCAGGAGAATTGTTTGAACCCGGGCGGCGGAGGTTGCAGTGAGCTGAGACTGAGCCACTGCACTCAAACCTGGGGGATAAGAGTGAGACTTCTCTCAAAAAAAAAATTTCTAAATTTGATTATATATTATAATCACTTGAAGACATCATAAAATGCAGATTCCCAGACTCTGCCAATCAAATCCAAGTTTCTGGAAATGGAGGCTGAGAATCTGCTTTTTACTAAGCTCCTTAGAGGACTGTGATATTAGCTGGGCACGGTGGCTCATGCCTGTAATCCCAGCACTTTGGGAGGCTGAGGCCAGCGGATCGCCTGAGGTCAGGAGTTCGAGACCAGCCTGGCCAACATAGTGAAACCCTGTTTCTACTAAAAATACAAAAAATTAGCTGGGCATGGTGGCAGGCATCTGTAAGCCCAGCTACTAGGGAGGCTGAGGCAGGAGAATCACTTGAACCTGGGAGGCAGAGGTTGCAGTGAGCCGAGATCATGCCATTGCACGCCAGCCTGGGCAACAAGAGCGAAACTCCGTCTCAAAAAAAAAAAGTGGGTTGCGATGTTCAGTCAGGTTTGGAAGCCGCTGACTAGATCAGCTGTAAGGCCCCTTTCAATATTCAGATTCCTAAGATACATTAATTACAGACTCATGGAGCAGAAAGGAGCTTTGAGTGGTCATGTGCCTTAGAGGACCCGGGCAGATGGCTGCTTTCCTGTGAGAAAGCTATGCTAGTGCTCTGGTAGCTCTTCCAGGCTTTAATCATCTCTAGCATTAGGAAGATACACTTTCTATCTAATCAAATGCTTCATCTCAGCAACTTACCTCCCACTCTGCTGACTTTGTACTTAAGGGTGTAGAGAAGGGCTGGGCAGTTCCCTGTTAGTGTAGCCCTTCATGTGCTTGAGTGCTTCTGGAGGTCAGACTAGACCTGACATTATTCCTGGTGAAAATGTCTCTTGACTTTGGGCCTTCCTTTTCATTCCCATTGCAACAGCCCAAGTTTAGGCTGCTAGCCTGTCTTGTTTGGACCATATAACACCTTTCTAACTAGTCTTCTGACCTCCAGTCTCTTCTCTATTCCATCTTCATGGTACCAACAGTTATTTTCCTAACCCCCAGCCCCGAATGTATCACTTCTCCTGCGCACAAATCCTCCATGTCTCCCAATCAGAACGAAAGCCTTCATCCTGTCATTCAAGGCCTTTCAGAGCCCGACCCCACCTACACTTTTTCTTTCTTAGCTTGTTACATTTCTCTTCCATAACACCCTCAGGCCAAGAGCCACCCTGGACTACAGTTAATTTGGCTGAACTTTTTTGACAGGTTTCCCAAACTTGAATAACCATGGAAATCCCCTCCCCACCACTGCCTATGTTTCATGGCAAAATACTTACAACATCTCATGGATACTAAGAGATTCACGGTATCCAGTTTGGGAAACGCTCTCTCTGCCCTTCCTTCTGGTTGCCAGTGGCTTAACTATCTACTTCAGGAGCTTCCCAGGTCTTGAACTGCAACTCAGAATAACTGTCTAATGTTGTCATACCGGCTACCTCTCAATCTGATTTAATTTAATTTAATTTATTAATTAATTTATTTTTATTTATTTATTTTGAGATGGAGTCTCGCTCTGTCACCCAGGCTGCATCTCAGCTCACTGTAAGCTCTGCCTCCCAAGTTCAAGCAATTCTCCTGCTTCAGCCTCCCGAGTTGCTAGGGTTACAGGCGCCTGCCACCATGCCCAGCTAATTTTTGTATTTTTAGTAGAGACGGGGTTTTGCCATGTTGGCCAGGGTGGTCTCGAACTCCTGACCTCAGGTGATCCGCCCACCTTGGTCTCCCAAAGTGCTGGGATTACAGGTGTGAGCCATTGTGCCCAGTCCAATCTGACTGTTTTTAAATACTGAGAAGGCTCTACAGAGCTATGGAACTGGAACACTCCACTATCCCCACTCTTACTCCTTCTTTTTCTTTCCTGAGCTGATACCACATTTTCCTCAAGAGTTGAACTGCTCAAGGTCATAGATTTAATGATTTAATTAAATGAGCGTAGTTGATCATTCAACCATTTTTGTTTTCCTAACTCCAAATAGCCTCCTGGAGCAGGTATCTATCTGTGCCTCCTGGGGCTATTCCCCATTCCTGTACTTGTGACAGACATTGTTGGTGAATTACAGCACTTGCCTCTGGGACCTAGATGTGATGATGGAGACTTAGAATCCAACTCAACACAATTCCCCAGGCAGGCTTTATCCATCAATCAGAGTTGGCATGCAGTTGAGACAGTCCTCCTTACCATCAGTGACCTCGTTGATTAGCTAATGTGTTCGCCAGAAAAGCTCTGTTTCAATTTCAGCCCCCTTATAGAACATAGAGTAGTTTCTAGTTGCATTCTGTCTACTCTAAGCCTTTCAGGCTAGAGGATTTGGGTTGTGGGTGAGGATCTATTATTAGTCTAATTTGGCATGAATATTGGAATAAGACTGCCAAGGTCGGAAAAGTTTCTCCTAAGAACCACCCTAGAGCATTGTCTGCCTCCCATCTCTGTCTCCTGCCAAAACCCACAGAAATGTCTGGGGAGCTGGCTGGTGTTTAGCCATAAGAAAGAGTACCGTAGAGGCTACAACACAAGTGACAAACTACCCCTGGAAGGATGAAACTCTGGGGCAGGCAGCAATCGGAGATGCCTTGGATGTCCCAGAGCAGCGGCAGGGTTTTCCACGTGGCCTGAGCTGATGGAACCGTTTGCAATGTAAAGCCTGATCTCTTCGGTCAGGTAACAGGCTGCTCCAGTTTCTTCTCTCTCCTCCTCCCACTCCTTCTGCTCTGAGTTGATCACATTTCCTTGGTGATTTTCATGCTTAGTCAGTAGATCTTAGGGAACAAGTATATACCCCATTGGGACCTTGTCCGTGTAAACTACTAAGTACTAATTAATGTTTCCTCCGTACTGCATCTTCCTTCCTCACTTCCTGGCACAAGCGTTTATTTAACACCTACTGTGTGCTAAGTGGTAAGCACTGCTGTAGAGAAAAAAGCCCTTGAATTCTGTCTGGGGCCACCTGGGGATGCTGTATATGAAACAAATGCCACAGCCCTCATTAGCAGAAAAATGCACTTCCAGTTGCTGCCTCTCTTCTTTAGGCCTCAAGAAAGCTGTAACTGAGTGGGCAAATGTTGAAAGCCTCACAGCTGAAATGAGAGCATTCCAGGGAATTCTACAAAACCGTGAAGCACCTCCATCAGAGGAACACAAAGCGATTCTCAAACCCAGGAAACCGTAACGAGAGATTGGCTGAACACCTCCTAGCTCTGACTTATTGCCAGGCCTTGTTCTCATTGTTTTCTATATATTAACTCCCACGGTAATGTTCTGAGTTAAATACTCTTATTCTTATCATTTAAAAGATGAGAAATAGAGGCACACAGAGGTTAAATGACCTACCCAAGGCCAACAGCTAGGAAGTGATAGAGCTAGGATTTGAACCTATATAGTCTTATCGCAGAGTCCTAAACTGCCTGAAATATGTACATTTAAGTGAAAAAAAAAACAAAAAACATAAAGTGCTGATTCATGGATTGGAATGGAGTGGGTTGAGTAATAACTGGGTGGTGCTTTTTATCTCAATATGTTAGATCAGCTAAAGACAGAAGGGTTTTGATAGCTGAGAAGCTCAGAGTGCCTATCCCATACTTTAAGGACGGCCTCAGAAAGGCCAGCTGCTTCCCTAGATCCACCCACAGCTCCTAGTGCCCCTGACAGACAGCAGACTGGTGCCAGAGCAGTTTCATGTGGTTGAGAGCCAGATACGCAGACAGATCTGCATGGGTCCGCTTATGTACTCACATACTGTATTTTTTACTAGAAAACTGTGTTACAATTAGTACCCAGTGCGGCAGCGTCGCAGGTCCTACAAGTCTGAAGCCTAACTTCTGGAATGGACTCTACCACCTACTGTCCCTTGATTCAGTTCTTTGCAACTATAAATATTTATTCATTCAGTAAATAATTTTGAGACCTCCTCCATGCCAAGCAGCATGCACTAATTTGAATTCAGTAGTTGCCCCAAGGTACTCACTATTTGCTGGTGGCGACAGTCAGATAAAGGGATCTTTATAAGCACTTCTGCACTGTGTCCTCAAAGTGTACCAGGCAGTGAGGGAGGGCTCAACCTGTCCCTCTTCCATAGGAGTCTGTGAGCAGCAGATGAGATCACACAGGGGAAAGCGCTTTGTAAATAGCAGAAGGTGAGAATGGGGTGTGTGAGGAGGTGGGGAAGAGGGGGAAGAAGAAGGAAGCAGAGGGAACTGGAGGCAGAAGGGAAAAGGGGTGAAGGAGAAGAGAGGGAGTGGGGAACAGGGGGAAGGAAGGGGAAGTAAAGTGGGAGGACTTCAACTAGGAGCTGTCTGCCTTTTCTGGAGACCTTGGGCAGGCAGCCACCAAGCTGAGTGCTCCATCAGGGGCTGTGAGCCTGAGCGGGGCCTCCCAGAAGTGAGGGAACCAAGCCTGAAGCTCAGGGCTCACTCTCCCTGCAGGCCAAGCCCAAACCTTGCAACCCTTGCCGAACGACTCTGGGCTCCGTCCTAGTGGGAGCCTTAAACTCGTGTTATATTGCTTGAGACTAGGTGCTTTCGCAGCTCCCCATGCACCCCAACCTCTTCAGGATCCCATCTTGAACAGCGACAGAGGCCAAGCTGTCCCTCTATTGTGACGCCTGATTTCTCATGAATCCCCTTATATAATGGTATCTCTGAGAAATGGTGGCTCGAGGTGACGCCAGCCACTACCATTCTCTGTACTGAATCGCCACCTAGAGGCCAGTTCTAGCCCAAACCAATGTGTAGGCCAAGTTTTCAATTTTGCCTCAAGAGAGAAAACAAAACAAAAAAAAAGAGATGTCTTTGAACAAAAAGACAAAAAGGCAAGAAAATGGCACAAGACCTTTAAAAGGACTCCATCAGTCCCTTCCTCAATCCTGTGGTTTGCTGATGAGATATGCAAGGGCTGAAATGTCTCCACTTCTCAGTGGGGCAGGATTTCCTCCATGGCTTGGGACCAGTGTGAGAATGTCACTGTTTCTCACATATTCTAAAATCTACATTTGAAGAACGAATATGCCAAGGAAACCCTCCAGTTTGCCCTGCATGTCAGACCTCAACCCATCTGCTCCCCTGCCTTCATGCCCAAATTCAGACTCCCTGGCTAGCTTGGGAAGACAGCTTAGCAGTAGATAGGATGTCCTTTTTAGGAGAGTTTGCTGATTTGGCTTACATTTCTGGAATCAGCTACCCTACACTGAGCATGAATACGTATTAATCCTGGACCATTTATTGAGAAGTAGTTGGATGGGTCTACAAAGGCATCGAAGGTAAGTTGATAGTTCAAAATAAACATCAAGGCCGGGCGTGGTGGCTCAACACCTGTAATCCCAGCACTTTGGGAGGCCAAGGCGGGTGGATCACCTGAGGTCAAGAGTTTAAAACTAGCCTGGCCAACATGGCAAAACTCCATCGCTCTACTAAAAATACAAAAATTAGCTGGGTATGGTGGCAGGTGCCTGTAATCCCAGCTACTTGGGAGGCTGAGGCACGAGAATCACTTGAACCCGGGAGGCAGAGGCTGCAGTGAGCTGAGATCGCACCACTGCACTCCAGCCTGGGCATCAGAGCGAGACTCCGTCTCAAAAAAACAAAATGAGGCCGGGCGCGGTGGCTCAAGCCTGTAATCCCAGCACTTTGGGAGGCCGAGACGGGCGGATCACAAGGTCAGGAGATCGAGACCATCCTGGCTAACACGGTGAAACCCCGTCTCTACTAAAAAATACAAAAAACTAGCCGGGCGAGGTGGCGGGCGCCTGTGGTCCCAGCTACTCCGGAGGCTGAGGCAGGAGAATGGCGTAAACCCGGGAGGCGGAGCTTGCAGTGAGCTGAGATCGCACCACTGCACTCCAGCCTGGGCATCAGAGCGAGACTCAGTCTCAAAAAAAAAAAAAAAAAAAAAAAAAAACAAAATGAGCATCGAGGTATTTTGGTGTGAAGAAAATCCAAGCTATGTGGTTCCAGATCTTCAGCGCCCCAGCTTGAACAGTATCAGGAACAGCAGAGTACTAAGAAAAGTAAGCCAGCCTCCCAAACGGAGCAAGGACTTTTTTTTTAATCTTCTTTTTAAATGTTAGGTTTTTCTGTTCATTCCTTTGCCAGGCTAGTACTTCAGCTTCCTACTACTCAGCTTATTGGATTCTTAAGTATAATTGGAAAACAAGATACGTAAAATAGTCAAACTCTCATTGTCAAAGCATCGTAGTTTGTGGCTGCTTGGGGATGGCAGTGTGTGTAGTAGCCAGGGAATGCCCACAGAGGCTGCAGTACATTTTTGCAGGAAAGCAGCTGCTGGTCCCTCTTCAGATCAGCAACAATCCAAACAAGAGGCTCCCTTTAGAGTAAACCCAGAGGAGCCTGGGGAACATTAGAGTGACGTTTGAATCTATGAAAAAGCCACAGCTGTTCCCCAAGGATAAAGTACAGTCCGCTGATCGGCCACAGGGCCCAGAGGCAATGAAGTTGCCATTTCCTTTACCCACACACCCAAATAAGTGAGACTGCTAAAAACTGAAGTGTTTCCTTCTCTCCAGCAGAAATGATTCCACTTGGTGCTCACAGTAATCTTGTGAAGTAAGTATTGTCGTTGCTGTCATGCAGAGAAGGAAACAGAGGCTAAAAGAAATTTAGTACTCACGCCTGTAATCCCAGCACTTTGGGAGGCCGAGGCGGGCGGATCACAAGGTCAGGAGATCGAGACCACGGTGAAACCCCGTCTCTACTAAAAATACAAAAAATTAGCCGGGCGCGGTTGTGGGCGCCTGTAGTCCCAGCTACTCGGGAGGCTGAGGCAGGAGAATGGCGTGAATCCGGGAGGCGGAGCTTGCAGTGAGCCGAGATCGCGCCACTGCACTCCAGCCTGGGCAACAGAGCGAGACTCCGTCAAAAAAAAAAAAAAAAAAAAAAAAAAAAGAAATTTAGTAGTTTGCCTGTAAGAGGAGTCGTCAAGATTTGAACTCAGGTGCTCTGCTTCCAGAACATCTGCAGTTTTCCCAACACCGCCATTCCCCTTGGCATGATGCCAACATACTAAGTCCTAAAGAGAATATTCTGAGAAGTCATTCAGTTTGCCATGGATTGTTGCATGAATTCCTACACAACCACTGGAATTACACCATAGGCGGAGTCAGTGGGCCAAGGACAACCCTCATTCAGGGGTGATGCTTACTGTTGGTCACTTAACACTATATACTTTCTGGGAGGGTCAGAACTTCTCAGTTAAAGAAAAAGATGTCTCCAGTTTCCTACTTCATTCTCTTCTCTTAAGCCAGACAGGCTCTTTGTCCCCTATAAAATCTCCTGCAAGACTTTGTCATTATTGTTCTGCAGATAAAGGGAGTCCTCTCCTGGGAAAGTTAAGAAGAGCCACCATAAACCAATTGGAAGAAGCAAAGACACAATGGGGGCAGTGATGGGGAGACATCAGGTGACATCAAGACTTCCCAAGATCACAGTCAGTGAGGAGCAGAACTGCTCAGAATCCAAGTCCAATGGACTCTGGCTGAATGAAGTTTTCTTTCTTTCTTTCTTTCTTTTTTTTTTTTTTTGAGATGGAGTCTTGCTCTGTCGCCCAGGCTGGAGTGCAGTGGCGCGATCTTGGCTCACTGCAAGCTCCGCCTCCCGGGTTCAAGCCATTCTCCTGTCTCAGCCCCACGAGTAGCTGGGACTACAGGCACAAACCACCATGCCCGGCTAATTTTTGTAGTTTTAGTTGAGACGGGTTTCACTATGTTGGTCAGGCTGGTCTTGAACTCCTGACCTGAGGTGATCTACCTGCCTTGGCCTCCCAAAGTGCTGGGATTACAGGTGTGAGCCCCCATGCCTGGCCTGCACTTTTCGTTTAATCATAGTTTCAGGACATTGTATCTTATTTCTAAGCAAAATCCAACTAGGAATCCCAGTCTCCAGGGCTAGCCCTAAAATAGCTCATTGGGGTTACTTCTCGCTACTAACATTCCCCATGCCCCATCTTGAGTTGTGCCAGATAGAGAAGGGAGTGGGAAGGGGATGCTTCATTCTGAGTGCCCATAACAATAGCTAACAGCAGCCAAAATGTATTGAGCACTGTGCTGGGCACTGCTTATTGCTTTGTATGCATCAGCTCATCTAATTATCTCAACAAGCATATAAGGTAAGCATGACTGTTCCCATTTTACAGATAAGGGAAACGAGGCACAAGGCATCTAAGAAACTGGATTAAGCTCCCACAACTGGGAAGAGGTGGGGGTAGGATTGGAGTCCAGCTCTGTTCACCGTCAAAGGCAGTGCTCTGAATCACTCACTTACCACAAGGAATCCTCATATATGTAGCCAGCTGTCTGTAGGAAATTGGCAGCCCCTGCCTAGCCATGGAACTCCCACCATGGATGGCAAACTGGAGACTTCAGAGTTTAGTTTCTAGTTCTTTTGCCCAAACTCTTTTATTGGGGGTTGGAAGAAGGGTAGGAAGAGCAATGAGGAAAGAAATGTTCTTTCTCTGGGGAGAGAAAGAAAACAGAACAGGTTTGTAACCAAAGACCTTCTAAAAGTCACACCCCTGCATTCAAGAGCTACAGAGGAAATGTTGTTCCTAAATTCTTCCACCAGCCTCAGTAACTGCTTCACTAACAAGTCTTACATCAGATAGAACTTAAGTTAGACACAAGAAAGGACTTCTGGTCAAAGTGAACAGTCATTTCTGTAAATTGGGATTTATCTTTACAAAATCCCTTCCCTGAACTAAGACAAGTGTTAGGGCCTTCTCTAAATGAAGGCTGCCCAAAGGCAGAAACACTGCAGCTTTCAGCAGGGGAAGACATGAGGTAGTGTTCAAACTTCTCTCCTCCTCCCTCGGTTTTATAGTCTTTTACACTCAGGGGCACTTCGGGAAATGGTACACATTTGGCAGGTGAGACAAGTGACTGAGGTCTGAAAAAGGTGTGAGAAAGCTGGTGCATGTGCAGGAGTGGGGCCCAAAAGGTAACGCTCCTGGCACCATGATGCTCCGCTTTCCTGCAGACCTGCAACTCATGATGGCTTTGTGCTTCTCCAAAAGTCAAAATGCTCAACTTCACACACCTAAAAAATAGCCTTAAGTTCCTTTTTCGTAAGAGCCTATCTGAGTAGTCCCTGAGCCACCCCCAGGTTACGTGTATAAAGAACAAAACCATGGAAGTGGCAATAATTCACTAGTTGATGACAGTTGTTTCTTTCTGCACTAGCTGTTTCTGGCATGGAACATATACCCGAGCGCTTGCCTCTGGAACTTGCCCAGAGTAAATAATTCAAACTAGCCTCTGGAACTGCTGACCTTAAACCACACACCTACTGTTTTCAAGACAGAGAAATTCACATGGGCTTTGATGGAGCATTTAGAAAAGAGACAAAATTAAACGACTTGATTTTGAGTATAACTCAAGAGCGGCCAGTCATTCCACAGATGAGATTCTATATATTGATTTCAAAATCCAGTTTGTCCTTGGGAAGAAAGAATAAGACAGGAGCTTAAGAGCATTTACTCTCGAAAGCTCCAAGTAACTTGCTTCTTTGTCCCCAGATGCACTCATTTATCTAAAGAGATTCCAGTTTCTTGTTTTGTGGCAAGTATAGTTCAGTGCCGCAGATGCCTTTTGTTTGAACTTCGGTGAGCCTGGGGATGTGCAGTGCATCAGAACTGCTAGCATGCTAGCCAGTATGTTCGTCAGTTTCACTTCCAGTTTCTCCTCAGAATGTCTAAAAGAATATTAAGTGTCAGGCCCATCATCGTGGCTCATGCCTGTAATCCCAGCACTTTGGAAGGCCGAGGCAGGCAGATCACCTAAGGTTGGGAGTTCAAGACCAGCTTGACCAACATGGAGAAACCCCGTCTCTACTAAAAATTCAAAATTAGCCAGGCGTGGTGGCACATGCCTGTAATCCCAGCTACTCGGGAGGCTGAGGCAGGAGAATCACTTGAACCCAGGAGGTAGAGGTTGCAGTGAGCTCAGATCGTGCCATTGCACTCCAGCCTGGGCAACAGAGCGAAACTCCGTCTAAAAAAAAAAAAAAAATTAAGTGTCTACAGTGGATTTCAGTATGAAAAGAACCAGCTGGGGTCAGAGGACAAGGTGGCTCAGTAGAAAGAGCAGGGGCTTTGGAGCACATGACCTCTGGCTAATCACATAGCTTGAGACAACTTTCTTATTTGCAAAATGTGAAGAAAATCCTACCAGCCTGGCTGGGTGGCTGAGGGACCGTATTAGTTTGCCTGGGCTACCATAACAAAATCCACAGACCACATGGCTTTAAACAATTGATTTTCTCACAGCTCGGGAAGCTAGAAGTCCAAGATCAATACGTCAGCAAGTTTGGTTTCTTCTGAGAGCTCTCTCTGTGGCTTCTTTCTTGATGAATCCATACATGGTCTTTGGTTTTTGCTCTGTGCTCGTTTTAACTTAATTACCTCTTTAAAGACCTTATCGGCAAATATGATTATACTCTGAGGTACTGAGGGATAGCACTTCGATGTATTGAATTTCAGAGGGTTGGGAGGACAACAGTTTAGCCAACAAGAAAGACTAAATGACCAAGTAGGAGTTTTATAAAAGCTCACTTTTTCCCTTAGGCACAGGGAAAGAATGTGTGCTTTGAAATATAATTTGAACTCCTAGTTGTACTGCTTGCTAATGATGTGAATGTGGGCAACTTGCTTACCCAGGATCATCCTCTGTACAGTGGGGCATGATAGAATTTGGATATTTGTCATCACTCAAATCTCACGTTGAAATGTAATCCCAGTGTTGTGGGTGGGGCCTGGTGGGAGGTGATTGCATCCTGGGGGTACAGTTCTTAGGAATCCAGTGAGTTCTCCCAAGATCTGGTTGCTTAAAGGTGTGTGGGACCTCCCCACCAATTTCTGTCTTGTTCCTGCTTTCTGCATGTGATATGCCTGCTCCCGCTTTGCCTTCCATGATTTTAAGCTTCCTGAGGCCTCCGCAGAAGCTGAGCAGATGCCAGCACTGTCTTCCTGTAAAGCCTGCAGAACGGTTAGCCAATTAAACCTCTTTTCTTTGTAAATTGCCCAGTCTCAAGTATTTCTTCATAGCAATGCAAGAACAGCATAATATAGGAGATAAGAATATCATCCTCAAAGGGAGTGTTGTAAGTAAATGTTAAGTAGGTAAAATGCTTCACAGTATCTGAAAAGCATAAGCAGAATGTATTTGCTATCAGTTGCATCATTTCTTCCCAGCAGTAATTATGATTAAAACTTCCTATTTGCCTCTTTTTGTCAGTGCTTTGATGACTGGCCTTGGGGAGAGTCTGAGAACTAAATGAACAGGGACAAATCTCTATCCTAGAGATTTCAAGAAACATTTCTTGAACAAAGCAGTAGAGGTGGTGAATGAAACGGCCCAAATACATGGTGGTGGGCACCTGTAATCCCAACTACTCGGGAGGCTGAGGCAGGAGAATCGCTTAAACCCGGGAGGCAGATGTTGCAGTGAGCCGAGATCGCGCCATTGCACTCCAGCCTGGGCAACAAGAGCGAAACTCCGTCTCAAAAAACAAGGAAAGAGAGAGAGAGAGAGAGGAGAGAGAGGAGGAGAGAGGAGAAGAGAGGAGAAGAGAAAAGAGCCCAAATGGAGTATTACTCTAGTGATCACCCACAAGTCCACATCAGACTCCATAGCATCAGACCACCTTCCTCCCAGTATAATGACCCATGTACTTCCTTTTCCCTTTCCCTCTCTTGTGATAGAATTTCCCTTATAAACAAGTCACAGGCAGCCCATCCCTGAGAGCATTGGCCAGAAAGGCAGCAGGCCTGGAAAACAAATAGGTGCTATAAATGCTCTACCCAGCAAGTGAGGAGCTGAAGAACAGGAGGAAGTCAGTGAGCTGAAAAGGTGTTTTAATTGTTGCTTCTAGCCAGAGAGGCCTCTAGACAAAGTCCAGTCCTCAGTTTCAATCATATCATACCAGCAAGACTAAAAGGAGTCCCCAAAATAAGTAAAAGCCGATTCCCATCCTGACACATAAATGCACCGTTACACAGTTCCAGCAATAATGCTACAGAAGTGATCTGCAGACTTGTGCCAATTCACAAAGCATTTGCTTTGTCCACGATAAACTACAGAAACCGAGAATAAGCACTTAGCAATTTTAATTGCAGTTTGATAGTAATTTTATGTGTTGAATCTGTAATAAAAATTCTATGTTTGTATTTTGTCTTAATTTTTCTAGAAATTCATTCTTACTGCATTTTACAAAAGTATTGATCCATGGCAACTAGTCCTTCAGCACAGATAGCTTAAGCACTGTCACAAACCTCTAAATATCTACAAGTGTGAACAAATATCTTTCATAACTCAGCAGGATGCTACCATATAGGCCCTAGCATGTCCCACTCCAAAAAGTACAATTAACACCACGGCATTTTTTTTTTTTTTTTTTTGCATGTCACCTTAAAAGAGAAAAAAAGATCTAACTTTTCTATTAGAAATTTAGCAAAAAGCATTTTTTACTAGGGTAAATTCCAGTCCAAACTTTCAGACTGGAAGTGATCAATGTCCGGAGGGTTTTACTGAAGTGTTTACGCAGACTATAGAGAAGATACTCTGCTTGAATTAGAAGGTATCATAGTAGGGAAAACCCTGAATCTGAGTCAGAAAACCTGGATTCAAATCCTGCTGTCTTTCTGGCCAGTGCTGTCAGGGATGGGCTGCCTGGGACTTGGTGAAATTATCACTTACCTAATATCAAAAGTTTTTAAAGAACAGGAGGAAGTGGGTGAGCTGAAACAAAAACTTTTGATATTGGCTAAGTGATAATGTCACCTGTCCAGTTTCCATAACTATAAAATGTGGAAAGTAAAATTGTTTGCCCAATCTATATCCTGAGTGTTGTGAAATTCAAGTGAGATGTCTGTGGAAAGTGCCTCCTAAAGAATAAAGTGCTTGGCCGGGCGCGGTGGCTCAAGCCTGTAATTCCAGCACTTTGGGAGGCCGAGATGGGCGGATCACGAGGTCAGGAGATCGAGACCATCCTGGCTAACCCGGTGAAACCCCGTCTCTACTAAAAAATACAAAAAAATAGCCGGGCGAGGTGGCGGGCGCCTGTAGTCCCAGCTACTCGGGAGGCTGAGGCAGGAGAATGGCGCAAACCCGGGAGGTGGAGCTTGCAGTGAGCTGAGATACGGCCACTGCACTCCAGCCTGGGCGACAGCACGAGACTCCATCTCAAAAAAAAAAAAAAAGAATAAAGTGCTTGGCCGGGCACGGTGGCTCATGCCTGTAATCCCAGCACTTTGGGAGGTTGAGGCAGGTGGATCACAAGGTCAGGAGTTTGAGACCAGCCTGGCCAATATGGTGAAACCCCGTCTCTACTAAAAATACAAAAAAAAAAAAAAATTAGCCGGGCATGGTGGCACATGCCTGTAATCCCAGCTACTCAGGAGGCTAAGGGAGGAGAATTGCGTGAATCCAGAAGGTGGAGGTTACAGTGAGCCGAGATTGCACCACTGCAATCCAGCCTGGGTGACAGAGTGAGACTCCGTCTCAAAAAAAGAAGAATAAAGTGCAGTAGAAGTACATGATGGGGTAAATATTACGAGCTTTCAAAGAGTTGGTAGCCTCAAAGAAAATGGCCCCTGTGATATAGTAACAAAGTTGACCAGAATATTGACATTCTTTATCCTCTTAATCAAAGATTTACTGAATTAGAAAATGCTGCCTTCATATCCTTCCCTGTGCAGAAAACACTCTTATTTTCTAATGAATTACGAAGTGTATTTGTTTCCATACCTGCCAGGCATCTAGCACCACAGTGGATACCACCAGGGAGGAAGCAGGAGAGCACACAGTGCCTGTCCTCACAGCTCACAGCCGCAGGGCCAGCCTGGGGCAGGCTCAAGGCACTATGTGACTTGGCAAGAACTAAAGGACAGCAACTCTGCCCTGTTCTCACTTGTACAGCTACTTGAAGACCCCCTCAAAAGGATACAAACTCAAAAATGTACCATTTCACTGCTGTACGTTAGGCAAAAGAAGATCAGAAAATCATAATGTGTTTTAGCTTTATTAAAGACATATTAGACAAACAAGTAGACAAACACATGCTCTATAAAATATACATTCTGATGTGTGACAAAATATAAACAGATACTAAGAAATGACTACACTGAACAATGACTTGGCTTATATCTCTTTTTAGGTACATCTAGTATTAGGGCTGCTCAGACTGGCATTATCCAATAGGGGAAAAAAATAATAGTGGAAAGTAGAGGGTAAAAATAAGTCTCACCATTGTAAAGAGGACACAGTAAACAGCAAAGAGACATTCCAAGAGTACTTGACCATGTGATGATCAATTTCTCTTTCAAGATAGTTACGGTTCATAGAGGATCACTTTACTCCTTTATCTGAAAACAGGCACAAGTCAAGCTGTTTCTTCACCTTCACCCTATTCCATCTACACACACACACACACCCCCTACCTTACTACTGACAAAACCTCCAGATGTTTCACGGGTTTTCAGGGGTTAAGTGCAGCTTATAATATATCTCTTAGTTCCAAACTCGTTACTTTTGTCAATGAACCAGACAATTGTCCAAAAAAGAAAGAAAATCAAGGCTAACTGATGTTGGTTTAGACTGTACTCCAAACGAAAAAGTTTAAGGTAGAAAAAAGGGGGGAAACATCTGCCAACTGTATGGGGAAAGAGATCACGTAATAGAAAAATGAAACATTACTTGCAGGTTGCCAAAAAAAAGAATCTTAGCTCAATCTTCTAAGGTTCAACTGTCTTCATAATTACCTCTATAATCTGTATCAAGAAGCAAAGTAAGAAGAGGATGTGGCATAAAATGACCTGTTATTCCATTACGCTTCTGGCATTTCTGTGGCTATTAAAATGATTAGAAAAGGCCATGACACACTTGGGTAAAATATTGATATAAAACTGAACACCACAATCTCAACCCCATTCTAATTGTAGTCTCACAGATAAGAAGAAACAAGAATAAAAATTATCAAGAGGGCTGGGCACAGTGCCTCATGCCTGTAATCCCAGAACTTTGGGAGGCCAAGGTGGGTGGATCACTTGAGGTCAGGAGTTCAAGACCAGCCTGGGCAACATGGTGAAACCCCATCTCTACTAAAAATACAAAAATTAGCCAGGCATGGTGCCGGGTGTCTGTAATTAATTCCAGCTACTTGGGAGGCTGAGGCAGGAGAATCGCTTGAACCTGGGAGGTGGAGACTGCAGTGAGCTGAGACCATGCCACTGCACTCCAGCCTGAGCAATAGAGCAAGACTCTGTCTTACAAAAAAAAATGTAATCAAGAGTAAAAAAGAGTTTTAATACATTATAGGCTTTTAAATTTGTTAGTATAGTAATGCCACTTATGCTAGTAACTACTTACAGATTTCTTCAGAAGATTAAGCCTAGAATTTCGTGTTTCATGTTCCCAGCTACGAACACAGGTCAGACCCCTTTTGTCAACCAAAGCCCAAAATTATCTGGTTTCCTGAAGAGCTCTAAAATGAATACAAAGGACTTAGAAAGGACAAAGTTTTAAGACTATCAGATTGCTTCTGGGGATTTCCAAAGATAAAAGTGAAAAAGACCTTAAAGGTCATCTTGCCCATATTCCATCTCAATGAAGAAATTTCTTAAACACTATTGGCCGGCCGCGGTGGCTCAAGCCTGTAATCCCAGCACTTTGGGAGGCCGAGGCGGGTGGATCACGAGGTCAGGAGATCGAGACTATCCTGGCTAACATGGTGAAACCCCGTCTCTACTAAAAATACAAAAAACTAGCCGGGCGTGGTGGCGGGCGCCTGTAGTCTCAGCTACTTGGGAGGCTGAGGCGGGAGAATGGCGTGAACCCGGGAGGCGGAGCTTGCAGTGAGCCGAGATCACGCCACTGCACTCCAGCCTGGGAGACACAGCGAGACTCCGTCTCAAAAAAAAAAAAAAAAAAAAAAAAAAACACTATTAACAGATGATGATTTAGCTTCTGTATATACCTTTCCACCAAAAAGGCTGATTATTCCATTATCAGATAAATTTATTAAAGAGCCTACACAAAATTTATTAGCAAGTATATAATACACCTCCCTGTGTATAACTCCTGTCTTCTGGAATAGAATTCTTACTTTTTATGACGACCCTTTAGGTAATTAAAGACTTTTAACACATCTCTGTTTTCATAGGGAAATGGGTGACAGAATCTAAATTGCTTGACATCTTAATGTTCCTTTTACAACCTCACAATGGGCAATGTGAAGACAGCTGTTTTTAAACATGAAAGTTATTCTGAGGTGGCACTTTAGGGGAACTTGCACACTGGAATGGGTTCCCGCTATTTTTTTCAAGAGAGTAGCTTGTATACTAGGGAAAGTACTGCAGGGTGCGGTGGCTCATGCCTATAATCCCTGCACTTTGGGAGGCCAAAGAGGGGAGATTGCTTGAGCCCAGGAGTTTGTGGTCAGCCTGGGCACCAAGGTGAAACCCCATCTCTACAAAAAAATACAAAAATTAGCTGGGTGTGGTGGTGCAGCTACTCAGGTGGTTGAAGTGGAAGGATCACTTGGGCCTGAGATATTGAGGCTGCAGTGACGACCGTGCGCCACGATCACACCATTGCACTCCAGCCTGGGTGACACGGTGCAACCCTGTCTCAAAAAAATAAAAAAGTTGCGGAGTAACAGAGAGCCAATGGCATAAATGTAGACCCTGTGCCAGTAGGGCACGGAGTTCAAGGAATACTGTCTTTTTTTCCAGGTAGACTTGGAGAATCGGCCTGAAAGGGGACAAACAAATCAAGAGAATTTATGTATTCCTACTGAAATAAAGTGCTCACTAGGGGGCAGTGGGGAAAGGAGGTATTTCTCTCAGCATTTCAGTTAACCTTGCTTTGCAACATTCCTGATTAGCATTAAGCAGACATGATTCTGCTGGAAGAAATACTCATGGGACACTAATCCTGCTTAGAGGGTTAACATACTGCTTGATCAAAAACATACGCAATAATGAAAAGTTTCAGGAATTCCTTTTCCTAGGGGTGTGTGTGTGTTTATTTAAGATAGGCTCTTCACATTTAAATAGATTGCTGACTAGTTATTTAGGCAAGCTAGGAATATCTAAGAAGGACATCTCAAGCATCTGAGTTGACATAATGGAAAATGACCTGGCTCTTTAGGAGACCAGACTCTGACAGCACTGTCAGTAGAAGGACCACTGCTAGAGCAGAGAGGCAGCACTCCTACACGGGTTTGTTTAATTTTTTATTTTTTATTTTTGATATGGAGCCTCACTCTGTCACCAGGCTGGAGTGCAGTGGCACGATCTTGGCTCACTGCAACCTCTGCCTCCTGGGTTCCAGCGATTCTCCTGCCTTAGCTTCCCGAGTAGCTGGGACTACAGGTACGCACCACCACACCCAGCTTATTTTTGTATTTTTAGTAGAGATGGAGTTTCACCATGTTGGCCTGGATGGTCTCAATCTCTTGACCTCGTGATCTGCCCACTTCAGCCTCCCCGAGTGCTGGAATTACAGGCGTGAGCCACCGCGCCCGGCCTCCTACACAAAGTTTTCTAGAGCACTGGCTCACAGGCTGTCGTCTGCCCTCTCACACACAACCGCTGATGCTCACTGGCACAGTCTCTGGCAGCCTCGCCCTAACTCCACCTTTTCCATTCAGGAAATCTATCAGAATTTGAGCGAGAGTAATATAATTGTAGGGATAACTTTGAATACATTGGAAAGGTGAGTCACAAACTAGTTACAAATTAGTTGTGGTAGACCTGTCAACTCATTCTGATACTGTAGTGTGCTATAAAACCAGCATTCAGACATTCTGCTCTGGAGAGCAATGGGCGGTTTTTCCACTGAGTCAAGATTCTTTGTTTACTAACACTGTTTAGAAGCAGAATTTTTTTCTCCTAATGAGTATTTCTTAGACCATTACTCCTGCTATATATAAAGGAAATATATCTGGCTCAAGTCAGAATGAGCAGCATCACTCTTGTTCTACTCGAACAAATGTCACGAAAGCAGCTTTTTATTAAAGTAGCATAATCCTCCTTAGCTCCTGGAGGGAATTACAGATTCATAGAATGTTACAGCTGGAAAGGGCTTTACAGCATCTAGAAAAATGTCCTCAGGCCGGGCGCGGTGGCTCACGCCTGTAATCCCAGCACTTTGGGAGGCCGAGGCGGGTGGATCACCTGAGGTCGGGAGTTCAAGACCAGCCTGACCAACATGGAGAAACCCCGTCTCTACTAAAAATACAAAATTAGCTGGGCGTGGTGGCACATGCCTGTAATCCCAGCTACCAGGGAGGCTGAGGCAGGAGAATTGCTTGAACCTGGGAGGCGGAGGTTACGGTGAGCCAAGATTGTGCCACTGCACTCCAGCCTGGACGAGAGTGAAACTCCGTCTCAAAAAAAAAAAAAAAAGAAAAATGTCCTCATTTCATAAATGAGAAAATCTAGCCTAGAGAAGAAAAAGACTCACCCTTGATTACAAAGTTAGTAACAAGCAGAGTCAGGAAGCGAACGAGGTCTAAATTCTGAGTCAGTCTAGTACAGACTACACCATAATCTAGTAAGGAAGGAAGAAAAGGGATCGCAGATTGAAGGGACAGGAAATTGTGATCTTTAAGAAGTTCAAAGTGAAAATGATCAGAGGCTGACATATTAAAGAAAAAGGTGTGGCAGTACTAAACAGCTCAAGAAGGGCTGCTGCCTGTGGATGAACACTTAGGATTGAAAATAAGAATAAATGCTCAACTTTCTGGCAAAAAGTTGAGAAATTATGTGAGTTTAGAACCCTTGAACAAGAACTTAAAAACAGACATTTAAGTGGCTGAAATTATCTAGTGAGTAATACTGGATTTAGAGGAGGGAACTGGACAGCTTGTGTAAGGAAATCTGAAAGCACAAAGAAGGAATTACATTGCATTAGTGTGAAGTTTTTTATTTACCTAAAGCTCTTTGGTATAGAAATTGAAGAAAACTTTTTGGCTTAATCACTTATACAAAACAAGGACCACTCCAAGGCTTTACAGTATAAAAATTTTGGGTTTGGGCGAGGGGCTCATGCCTGTAATCCCAGCACTTTGGGAGGCCAAAGAGAGCAGATCACCTGAGGTCACGAGTTTGAGACCAGCCTGGCCAACATGGTGAAACCCCATCTCTACTAAAAATACAAAAAAAAACTCGGAAATGGTGGTGTGCCTGTAATCCCAGCTACTTGGGAGGCTGAGGCAAGAGAATTGCTTGAACCTGGAAGGCAGAGGTTGCAGTGAGCCGAGATCATGCCACTGCACTCCAGCCTGGGTGACCAAGATGGACTCCATCTCAAATTAAAAAAAAGAATGTTTGCATGTTTGTCTACTCCCAAGAGCACTCTTCCCTTCTTAAGATATACTGTGCACTGGTAAAAGATTAAAAACAAAACAAACTCAGCTAAGAAGCAATCTTTGGTTTCCTGGTCAATGAAGAACTTTGCTGAAAGAAGATATTCCCATTTAGAGAAAGCACAAAGTGAACACAACTAGAAACAACTAAAACTCAGTCTGGTATTTCAATACTGTGTCATAACAGCCAGACAACTTTCCAGCTGTTCTCCAAGACAGAAAACTCAGATTCTGACAATGAAGAAGATGGATGTGGCCCAGTGCAGAAGTCAGATGGACCAATTGGTTCCAGAAGATTTCTACTTGCAAATAATCTGAGTGATGAAGATTACAGGCTTATGAGTGATAACAATTTGCTAGGCATTATAGGTGAAGTACAGAAGAGTTGCTGAGAAGGTTACAACAAATTAAAGAGGATTCCCCACAAGAATCAGGTGAAAGTAGAGGTGGATAATGTCTAGTACTAGTAATGAGTCTGTAATAAAGTGGCTTACCTCTTTTGAACAAACTGAAAATATGACAGGAAGTGAGCAAAGAGAAAACCAAGCTTGGACAGCAGTGAGCCAGAGAGTAATCCATATAGTGGTAATTTCAGATTCAATGTAGGGATCAATTTTATCCTTAATAATGGAAGGCTGAATACAGCAAATAAATATGCATCATCTGCAAGACTTCCCAGGGGAGAAAATGAGGAAAACAGTCAGAGGAAAAAGTAGAAAATATGGGTGTAGCACACCAACATGGCACAAGTATACATATGTAACAAACCTGCACGTTGTGCACATGTACCCTAGAACTTAAAGTATAATAAAAAAATAAGAAAGTGGAAAATCCACAATCTGAGTCAACATTTGCAAGGCCACCCAGGTCAGGTACAAAGTGCGACAGAAGTATTAATGAAAGTTCCACTTACCAGAGGTCAGAGAAGACTGAGAAGCAGGAGGCCAGACCAATGGAGAACTAGAGCGAGAAACAAAAGTAGGTTGCCTCCAAATTCACGGTAAGAAATTTCACAAATATTTCATGACAATACACCATCTCAGACTTTTGAATGACCCCTGGTAAATGAGACAGAGATTTTCTAGAACTCAGCAACATGAGACATTGAGAGAGTAAATAACTGACCCATAGTTGCAAAGTGGGCATCTTTTTGCAGCTTTTGGAACATGGAATACCTTTCCAGGAGAACATTCTCCAGACACAATCAGAAATGGTGAATCTGGGGCACTGAGACTGAGAAATCCAGTCATAGTCCTGGCTGTGATAGTAGGAAGAGTTCATCATAGAGAATATTTGCCAAGATATAGCACGCCTAAGAGAACCCAGTTAACAACTCCAACACCAAACAACAGTCACTTTAGAAAGTGAACAACGAGGACTCAGAAATAATATTTTCACATTCTGAGCAAGCAGGTGTGAGAACCTATTTCACTACCAACAGAATTCCTATTCACAGAATTTCAAATACTCATTTAATACACCTGTTGCAACTCAAAGAGCATTAAAGCAAATAATGACAAGATGTGCAGACTCAAATACGGACAGTGATAGTGATTTATATCCTAGCGGCTCACCCCAGTCAGAACATGGCAAGAGCAAAGTCACAGATTGAAAGAGATGGTTCTGGTATCAGCAACTGTTCTGGCTCCAGGTCATGTCACAGTACTGCTTATGATTCTGACTCAAGTTCTGCAATCTTTAAATCAGCCTCCAGTTTTTGAAGCGTTCATTATACATAAAGTAACAACCCGATCTAACTCACTGGTTTCTGAAGGAATGACTGAACTTTCCTCAATCAATTTCTGTTTCAGTAAAAAAGAGGGAAGTGGGGAGCAAGAGGGGAAGGAAATGAAAGGAATTTCCAAACGAGTTTTCTTCTAGGTACATACAGCTGTGACAGGACTGCCAGGCTCCGAAAGAACAAGCTTTTTATGTTAGAAAGGGAGTATCACCTAGCACTTTTAAACAGATGGCAAATGACCAGAAGTATGAACCTCTAGGCCTGAAGAAGGCAGTTAATTACACCCAAGACTGTGTTTATGTGTATACAATCACCAAGCAGCTGCCTCTATAGATACACTTCTTAACAAGTAAGTTTTTAAAACTTTTTATTTATTTATTTTATTTATTTTTGAGCCAGGTCTCGCTTTGTCACCAGGCTGGGGTGCAGTGGCTTCACACAGCTCACTGCAGTCTTGATTTCCCGGGCTCAAGTGACCCTCCCACCTCAGCCTCCCAAGTAGCTAGGACAACAACAGCATGCCACAATGCCCAGCTATTTTTTAAATTTATTTTTTGCAGAGACAGGGTCTCACCATGTTGCCCAGCCTGGTCTCAAATTCCTGGCCTCAAGCAATCCTCCCACCTTAGCCTCTCAGAATGCTGGGATTACAGGTGTGAGCCACAGTTTTTATACTTTAAATAAAATTTTTAGATATCATTAAATCAAGTTATTTAAAATCTGTGATCTGAGAAGCTACTTGTCAATATTATAACTGAATATTATATATAATTTTGGCATATCAAAAATATTTACATTGCAGCCAACACATATGGTCAATGAATACAAAAATTATTTATAAATGTACATATATTTACAGTGACATCCCTGGGCAATAGGGACAAAAAAAAATTCACAAGAATACAAAAACCTTTGACCTGGTACCAGTTGGTCAAGTCTGGGATTCTTGCCAAAGACCTTGAATATCAAAGCCCCAGTCTCAACTATCTGCCTGAAACCACTGAAGAATCCCAGGCACACTTCCCACAAGGCTCCAAAGTTATTTTTGCTCCTTGGAAGGCAAAGCAGAACATCCAAGTAGTGATGTTTTCTCAGGACCATTCTGAAGACTAGGGCAATCCAGCAGGTTAAGCAGCAATGTGACTCTTCCGACAGGCAGATGCACACTGGGGCACATCCCCATGGAACCATCAGGAAGCACATTTGCCCCGTATCTTCCCTCTGCCGATGCTGCACATTTTTGATGAGCTGTACCCATTTCTGTCAGCTGTTACCATTTCTTCATCAGGTATAAGACCAAACAACGCATGGCCCACCTTGGTGCAGTCAGATGCAATCATAAAGAAAGAGTAAAGCAAATGCTGACTTCGGAGTTTCTTCTGAGCTCTGAGGTAGTAAATGCAAAATTAATGAGTCTCTGCCCAGATTTCATCCTGAAGTGGGTTTCATGTGCCTTCACTACCATCTTGAATGTTCCGAGTCCTACTAAAATCAAAACCATGATCCTGTAACCTGTGGCAGGACATGGAAGAAGCGGAACAGTCTGGCTCCAGCCCTGCCAAGCCCTCATTTTGATGAAGTTGTGGTGACTCATGGACTGGCTGCTGGGAAAAAGGAGGATGAGGCAGGCCTAGTTCTCTGTTTATGTTCCAGACGGGCCGCTGCAATGTTTCTGAGAATGAAAGACAAGAATTATCAGTAGTGACTGGTAAAACAAAATCCTTTTAGCCAAATCCTCAAAGAAATAAAGATGTTCAATATTCCTGAATAAGGACACTGAAATCAAACACATATAGTCACACGCGCGCACACGCACCCACCACCACCCCCACCCCCACCCACCCACCCCACCACCCCCACCCCCACCCACCACCCCCCCCCCACCCCCACCCACCACCACCACCCACCACCACCACCCACCACCACCACCACCACCACCACCACCACCCACCACCCACCACCCACCACCCACCACCCCCACCCACCACCACCACCACCACCACCACCACCACCACCACCACCACCACCACCACCACCACCACATGGTCTTTCGAATCCCTCTGCTTCACAAACCTAACCAATTATTTACTGAGATCATACTATATATCATGTACTTTCACACTGAAATCAAACACAGTCACACGCGCGCACGCGCACACACCACCACCACCACCACCACCACCAGAACATGGTCTTTCAAATCCCTCTACTTCACAAACCTAACCAATTATTTACTGAGATCATACTATATATCATGTACTTTCACCTGTTATTTTAGTGGTTCTGTTGCCAAAAATTTTTTTATTTTATTTTATTTTTTGAGATGGAGTTTCGCTTTTGTTGCTAGAGTGCAATGGCGTGATCTCGGCTCACTGCAACCTCCGCCTCCCGGGATCAAGCAATTCTACTGCCTCAGCCTCCCAAGTAGCTGGGATTGCAGGCATGTGCCACCATGCCCGGCTAATTTTGTATTTTTAGTAGAGACAGGCGTTTCTCCATGTTGGCCAGGCTGGTCTCGAACTCCCAACCTCATGTGATCTCTCTGCCTCAGCCTCCCAAAGTGCTGGGATTACAGGCATGAGCCACTGTGCCCAGCCACAAGATTTTTAAATAAAACTCTTTAGACACATGTAAAAGAACTAAAAGACAAAACGGTATCCATATTGTAATGAAAGTTTCATGATAGATAATAATCATTGATTCAGTGCAGCCATTACATCTTTAAATATGTCACAAAATTGTTTTAAAAATAAACGGCCATTCCCTTCCAACTCCTAGCATGTCAACAATTCTAACAACAAATGATAGCCTAAAGGAGCTATATTAAATCAAATTATCTGCACACTGGTTTCAAATACGCATTTCTCATTCTTCTTTAGTACAATAGTGAACTATTTTCCCAAAGACTGTTTACTGAAAATTATATTAACTTCATGGGTGCATTTTGGAAAAAGCTAGCCAAACATTATAAAAACAAATACCCAGAAAAAAAAATAAAATCCATGTGAAAAGTAAGCTAGATCAGGGTTTCTCAAGTTTTAATTAATATGCACACAAATAACTTGAGGATCTTGTTAAATGTAGACTCTGATTTGCTAGGTCTGCGCTGGGATCATTCTAACAAGCTCTTAGGTAATGGTGATGCTGATAGTCAATAGACCTGACTTTGAGTAAGAAGAAGCTAGGATACCCTAAGTAAAAAATGGCCAATGCGCCAAAGCACTTTCATTTGCTGATTTCCTTACTTACGGACCAGTTTAAAAATTAAGGCATCCCTAAAGTTAGAAAAAAGATGGACTACATTTCTGGTCCTTCTTAAACCCTTTTTGTGTTAACTCTTCTAAGACATCCAACTTAAAGTGGATTTACTGTTGATGCATTTCTTTCATGAACACTTAATGTAAAGATTAAGAGATTTAACTTCAATAATAATAGTGCTTCAATAATAGTGCTTTCCTCTGACCTGTAACCTCTTTGGAAGACTTTAATCTCTTAAGAACAACAGGCCGGGCGCAGTGGCTCAAGCCTGTAATCTCAGCACTTTGGGAGGCCGGGACAGGCGGATCACGAGGTCAGGAGATCGAGACCATCCTGGCGAACACGGTGAAACCCCGTCTCTACTGAAAAATACAAAAAACTAGCCGGGCGAGGTGGCGGGCGCCTGTAGTCCCAGCTACTCGGGAGGCTGAGGCAGGAGAATGGCGTAAACCTGGGAGGTGGAGCTTGCAGTGAGCTGAGATCCAGCCACCGCACTCCAGCCTGGGCAACAGAGCGAGACTCCGTATCTTAAAAAAAAAAAAAAAAAAAAAAAAAAAAAAAAAAAACAGAGACTGGGTGCAGTGGCTCATACCTGTAATCACAACACTTTGGGAGGCTGAGGTGGGTGGATCACCTGAGGTCAGGAGTTCAAGACCAGCCTGGCCAACATGGTGAAACCCTGTCTCTATTTTTAAAAAATACAAAAAATTAGCCGGGCGTGGTGGTGGGCACCTGTAATCCCAGCTACTCAGGAGGCTGAGGCAGGAGACTTGCTTGAACATGGAAGGCGGAGGTTGCAGTGAGCCGAGATCGTGCCACTGCACTCCAGCCTGGGCGACAGAGCGAGACTCTGTATCTAAAAAAAAAAAAAAAAAAAGCGAGCATATCTTAGAAACTTTCACAGATGGTTCTGGCAGGAGTAAATGATCTAATGTGGGACATGAAGTAGTAAATGCAAAATTAATAAGTCTCTGGCCAGATTTCATCCTGAAGAGAGTTTCATGTACCCTCACTACCATCTTGAATGTTCCAAGTCCTACTAAAATCAAAAGCATGATCCTGTAACCTGTGGGACATAATCGAACGTGGGACATTAGATCATTCACTCCTGCCAGAACTATCCCCAGGAGTATCACAGTATACTTTGCCTTCCTCTGGAAACCTGTAGTTCTCACCTCCTACCCTATCTTTGTTGTTGTTGTTGTTGTTTTCAGACAGAGTCTCACCCTGATGTCCAGGCTGGAGTACAATCACTCAATCTCAGCTCACTGCAAACTCCACCTCCCGGGTTCAAGTGATTCTCCTGCCTCAGCCTCCCAAGTAGCTGGGATTACGGGTGCCCACCACCATGCCCAGCTAATTTTTTATTTTTTTAGTAGAGATGGGGTTTCACTATGTTGTCCAGGCTGGTCTCGAACTCCTGACCTTGTGATCTACCCGCCTTGGTCTCCCAAAGTGCTGGGATTACAAAAGTGAGCCACTGCACCCAGCCTGACCTCCTACCCTATTCCAGTGCTCCTGCATGTCAGGCTGACAGAAGGATGAAAGCTGATGAAAAGCTTGGACAGGAAGACATGCTCAGCATTACTCTCCATGATCTAGAAAGAGTTTTGTTTCAAATGCCAAGTGGTTATCAAATGCCTAATCTATACAGTATAATGTATATTTCTTTTCCTGGGCCATGTGAGACAGGGGACACAAGCCCAAAACTGCATTCTCACTTATGACCTTGATCGTACCTCATAGAAGAAAACACCCGCCAAGTGAAGCTGAGCTTAAATGTTTACCTACTAGAACAGCAACGAAACAAAACATGTTCGCTCGAACCTGGGAGGCAGAGGTTGCAGTGAGCCGAGATCACGCCATTGGACTCCAGCCTGGGCGACAGGGCTAGAATACATCTCAAATTTAAAAAAAAAAATCTTCTCAGTAGGCCAGGCACGGTGGCTCATGCCTGTAATCCCAGCACTTTGGGAGGCCAAGGTGGACGGATCACCTGAGGTCTGGAGTTCGAGACCAGCCTGAGCAACATGGAGAAACCCCATCTCTACTAAAAATACAAAATTAGCTGGGCATGGTAGCACATGCCTGTAATCCCAGCTACTCGGGAGGCTGAGGCAGAAGAATTGCTTAAATCTGGGAGGCGGAGGTTGTGGTGAGCCGAGATCGCGTCATTGTACTCCAGCTTGGGAAACAAGAGCAAACCTCCATTTCAAAAAAAAAAAAAAAAAAAAAATCTTCTCAGTAAAAACCATCACCAAATTATGCCGAAATTTTATTATTACTATTTTTTGGAGACAGAGTCTCACTCTGTTGCCCAGGCTGGAGTGCAGTGGCACGATCTTGGCTCACTGCAACCTCCATCTCTTGAGCTTAAGTGATTCTCGTGCCTCAGCCTCCTGAGTAGGTGGGATTACAGGCGCCCGCCACCACACCTGGCTAATTTTTGTATTTTTAGTAGAGACGGGGTTTCACTATGTTGGCCAGGCTGGTCTCAAACTCCTGACCTCAAATGATCCACCCGCTTTGGCCTCCCAAAATGCTAAAATTACAGGTGTGAGCCACTGCGCCCAGCCCCCCATATTTTATTCTTTATTTAAATAAAGATGGGAGAAAAATTAATACCCTATATGATACCAGGTGTGGTGGCTCACACCAGTAATCCCAGCACTTTGGGAAGCCAAGGCAGGCAAATCACATGAGGTCAGGAGATCATGACCAGCCTGGCCAACATGGTTAAACCCCATCTCTACTAAAAATACAAAAATTAGCTGGGTGTGGTGGTGCACGCCTGTAGTCCCAGCTTCTTGGGAGGCTGAGGTACGAGAATTGCTTGAACCGGGAGGCAGAGGTTGGAGTGAGCTGGGATTGCGCCACTACATTCCAACCTGGGCGACACAGCGAGACTCTGTCTCAAATAAATAAATACCCTGTATGAAACGTTTTTGTGTGTGGCCTCTCAATTTTTAGTAGTGTGATCTTGTTACCCCCACAAAAGTTGTTTCCATCCTATAGATGAAGACTTCTTTGTAACCCTAGTATGTAGAAATCTCTGGCTATAGTTTACACCATTTAACAATGGCCAGTTTCTCCTATATACCAATCCGTTTGCTTCCTGTCAAATGAGAGCACTACCTATATGACAGAAGGAAGAGTCAATTAGACGAAAGTAAAAACAAAATAACAACAAAAATGCATCCCTTACCACCACTCATCGGTGTGGACGGAAGTTTCTTCTCACTTATCCTCTCATGGTTGGTGGGAAAGGCAGATGGCTCTCCGTCAGCTGACGATATCAGGCTCTCTAGGGCAGTAGTATCCTGGGGAAGATGAGCTAAATATGTCTCTTTAGGCATCTGGACCATGAGGCTCGACAGTGTCTGATCAAGAACATCCTCCTCAGAAATATAGGTGTATGGACAGTATTCTCGGGTCCTGGAGTAGATGTTGGCATTGTCATAACAATCTGAGCAAATCACCCGGGTACTAGTGCCACCTAATAACAAGAAAAACAATCTAAATATCTTTCTGTTAAGGAATTATTTTTTGCCAATCATCAGTTTTCTTCAACGGTTGTCATCATTGCTAGCATGTATTGAGCACTTACTTTATAAAGTAGGTGAAGTTTCAAGCCCTTTCTGTGAATTGATTCATTAATCCTCACAACATCCTTATGAGGTAGGTATTATTATTATCCCCACTTTACAGACAGGGTAAACTATAGCACAGAGAAGTTAAGTAACTTAACCAAAGTCATACTGCCAGAGTGAGGAGCAGAAACAGCCATTCTGGCTCCAGAGCCCATGCTCTTGAAAACTACACTGAAACATATCTATCGTGGATGGATAGATCATGCCCAAATCAAGGGAGCAAGATAAAGCTGGTACTGTGCTACAAGACACATGCTTGGCTTAAGCAAACTAAGTCAGAGAATAAGGAGTTATGACTTCACTTCATGAAAAACCATGTTACTTTCATGAGTCAAGAGGTTAAGTAACACCAATTGCTACAAGCATCCCTAGAAAAAGCTTCTGACAATGAGTCCTGCCTGACAAGTACATGGTTGACAGAAGTATAGGTTTAATAATGAACTCCCTGGATTATTATGTGCTTTGAAAACTGAATGATGAAGGAGAGAAGAGAGAGTGAGAAATAGAGTGAGTCACTTATTCAAAATCATGCAACAGGCTAGGAGCAGTGGCTCACGCCTGTAATCCCAACACTTTGGGAGGCCGAGGCAGGTGGATCACCTGAGGTCTGCAGTTTGAGACCAGCCTGGCCAACATGGTGAAACCGTGTCTCTACTAAAAATACAAAATTAGCTGGGCGTGGTGGTGGGTGCCTGTAATCCCAGCTACTCGGGAGGCTGAGACAGGAGAATCACTTGAACCTGGGAGGCAAAGGTTACAGTGAGCTGAGATGGCGCCATTGCACTCCAGCCTGGGTGACAAGAATGAAACTCTGTCTCAAAAAAACAAAAAAACAAAATCACGCAACAGAATGTTAGAACTGGAAGAGAGTGAAAAGTAATTTAGTTTAACCCAGAAAGCAGTGTTATTTCCCACATATTTCAAAGAATAGACTTTTTTTTTTTTTTTTTTTTTTTTGAGACGGAGTCTCGCTTTGTCGCCCAGGCTGGAGTGCAGTGGCCGGATCTCAGCTCACTGCAAGCTCCGCCTCCCGGGTTTACGCCATTCTCCTGCCTCAGCCTCCCGAGTAGCTGGGACTACAGGCGCCCACCACCTCGCCCGGCTAGTTTTTTGTATTTTTAGTAGAGACGGGGTTTCACCATATTAGCCAGGATGGTCTCGATCTCCTGACCTCGTGATCCGCCCGTCTCGGCCTCCCAAAGTGCTGGGATTACAGGCTTGAGCCACCGCGCCCGGCTCAAAGAATAGACTTTTAAGTATTCTTTTAAAAGTCAGAAATGCTGGCGAGGTACGGTGGCTCACGCCTGTAATCCCAGCACTTTGGGAGGCCAAGGCAGGCAGATCACAAGGTCAGGAGTTCAAGACCAGCCTGACCAACGTGGTGAAACCTGTCTCTACTAAAAATACAAAAATTAGCCGGGTATGGTGGCACGCACCTGTAATCCCAGCTACTCGGGAGGCTAAGGCAGAGGAATTGCTTGAACCTGTGAGGTGGAGGTTGCCGTGAGCTGAGATTGTGCCACTGCACTCTGGCCTGGGTGACAGAGTAAGACTCTTTCTCAGAAACAAGAAAAGAGTCAGAACTACTATATTTTTCATGAAAAGCCAAAATAAAATCCCATTTATCAATTAGATAAAGTTCTGTTGACACTCAGTCTAAAAAAGTATCTGAAGAAATGGAATATATCTTTCATTTGTATAGTATTTGAAGTACCACAAAGATTTGTAAAAAAGATCTGTGAGAATCTTGGGGGAAGTGCTTTACAAACTATTGTTTCTTTGTTTAAAAATTAGAAAAGTAAAGCTCAGATCTTAAGTAACTAGTTCATGGTCACAGAGCTGGAAAAAGGAAGAAGTATCAGTCAAACCCAATTCTTCTATCCCTTAATTCATTCAGTTCTGTCACTCCCTATGGGAGCGAGGGTATGAAAAGGGTGGAGGGAGAAGAGCTCTGTGTATGGGTACGCATCTCTACATGTTGGGATGTAGGTTCATTTAATTAGAGAACTCTTTACATCTCTCTGATATATGCTGAGAACCACTGCTACCCTTTGTTGATTTTTTTAGAGGTAGGGAGTCTTGCTGTGTTGTCCAGGCTAGAGTACAGTGGCTATTCATTGGTGTGCTCACAGCATGATATAGTCTCAAACTCCTGGCCTCAAGTGATCCTTCTGCTTCAGCCTCATGGATAGATGGGACTACAGGCGTGCCACCATGCCTGGCTCTTAGATACCCTTTAAACTTTACTGAATGTCTACCTGTCAGGAAGAGAAACCAGCTTTCCTTGGATGTGGTCTGAAGGATGCCCCCGCCTGAAAAGGGTAAGAAAGAGATACCTGAAAAAAGTTTCCAGAACATCCCTTTCCTATAATTACACAAGTTTGGGAGCCTCTGCTGTGTACTCTAATCTCTTGTTTAATGTGTTTCTCCACTCTGTAAGATGATTTTCTTATCCTGTTAAGACTTTAGTCAATTTTCATCCTATTTTGCATGTGGCTAAATGCTTTCATTAGGTATCTTACTTTAAAATATTGCTTCAGATTAATGGAGAAACTACACACTGAAAAATAAACTCAATAGATGAGGCTGAAATTGTAACCATAAACAACAGAGTCATTACCATCAGTGCCTTTGTGTATATATCCATTGGCAGGAGGCATAAGTTGCTGGTGACTGCCTGCCTCAGAGTTGCTGTAGCCTTCCTGTGGCTCAGACAGCGTTCCTTGGGAAGACAAGTAGCTGGGAATGTCTGCAGGCAGATTGAGCTCCTCTGTAAAAGAGACATTTTTAACTCTCAAAGGTAGGCAGTTGAAGTCAACACTCAGAAGACTGTTTTGCAAATGTGTTCCACTTGGATACTATTTTTTTTTTTTTTTTTTTTTGAGACGGAGTCTCGCTCTGTCGCCCAGGCTGGAGTGCAGTGGCGGGATCTCAGCTCACTGCAAGCTCCGCCTCCCAGGTTCACGCCATTCTCCTGTCTCAGCCTCCCGAGAAGCTGGGACTACAGGCGCCCGCCACCTCGCCCGGCTAGTTTTTCGTATTTTTTTTTTTTAGTAGAGATGGGGTTTCACCGTGTTAGCCAGGATGGTCTCGATCTCCTGACCTCGCGATCCGCCCATCTCGGCCTCCCAAAGTGCTGGGATTACTATTAGCAAGAAAAACTGTATGTACCTAGGACCCTGACAGCTCTTGGTACTTCCCCTAAAACTATTTCTCACTAGAATTCTTCTCAAAGTTTCACCAAAAGAAACAAAACCTAAAGGTTGAAATCTTATCTACTGCCACACTTTCATAATCTATCTGACTAGATTTCTTTTCTTGCAGGATTTCAGGGTGAGAGGTGTAAAAGACTGACCTCAACAATCCAGTTTGATATTCAAGGGAAAAAAAAGACTGATCTCAATCGCAAGGGATCCATTCTTCCTTACAGCAAAATTATGATGAAAAGGAGCCTTTGACATTAAAGAGAATGCATCTGTAATGCGTTTTTAAGAGTCAAGTTTGGCCAGGCATGGTTGCTCACGCCTGTAATCCCAGCCCTCTGGGAGGCCAAGGCGGGCAGATCATAAGGTCAAAAGATTGAGATCAACCTGGTCAACATGGTGAAACCCCGTCTCAACTAAAAACACAAAAATTAGCTGGGCGTGGTGGCACACGCCTGTAGTCCCAGCTACTTGGAAGGCTGAGTCAGGAGAATCGCTTGAACCCGAGAAGTGGAAGTTGCATTGAGCCGAGATCATGCCACTGCACTCCAGCCTGGCAACAGAGTGAGACTCCATCTCGGAAAAAAAAAAAAAAAAGTATTTACAAATTCTTAAAATTGGTCAGACGTAGTGGCTCATGCCTATAATCCCAGCACTTTGAGAGGCCAAGGCAGACAAACTGCTTGAGCCCAGGAGTTCGAGACCAGCTTGGGCAACATGGCAAAACCTGACTCTACTAACAACATAAAAAATTAGGTGCGGTGGCACATGCCTATAGTCTCCGCTTCTCAGAAGGCCAAGATGAGAGAATCACCTGAGCCTGGGAAGTCAACGCTGCAGTGAGCCGTATACACTCTGACCTAGGCATTAGAGTAACAACACCCTATCTCAAATAAACAAACAAAATTCTTTCCTCAAAGAGGTTCTATCAAAGAAGTTGAACATTTTAACAACAAGAACTCCCTTCCATCACATATCAGGTAATGTATCTCAACTCTTCAGTTTTTTGAGGGGAAGATGAGGTCTCGCTATGTTGCCCAGATGGGCCTTGAACTCCTGGGCTCAAGCAGTCCTCCCACCTCATCCTCCTGAGTAGCTGGGACTACAGGCATGTGCTACTATGACCAGCTCTGTTTTTTATACTGTACAATTAATCCTATACTACATTCTTGACTCAAGTACAAGCCATAGGTGTCATGTGGGTACTACTTACCTGTGTTTGTGATACTATAGTCTTCATTTTTCCTTCTCATGTGGTAAATAACAATGACCCAGATCAAAGAAGTGCCAACAACACAGCAGACCACAACAATGATGACAATGCCAACTGTAGTCCAGCCATCATCTTCATGCCCAATGCTACTCTGAGAAGAGTCACAATTGGGGGATGAAATGACATTTAGGTAAATGTGGCCACGTTCTGTCCCAAGGGTGTTAGACATAATGCAGGTATATTTCCCAGCATCTTCTAGCCCAGCATCTACAATGATGAGAAGCTGATTGGCTGCAGCAAAGAAATGTCGTTCTGTCACCAGCAAAGGCCCATCATCTTTAGTCCAGTTGAGACGAGGTGCAGGACTCCCTCCAGCTATGCACTGTAACACCGCAGTTTCACCTCGGGTTACTGTCTTATCCTCCAGGGGTCTAATAAATGAGGGTGTCTCTAACAGGAAAACATTCAAAAAAAAAATGAAAAGTTAGGCAGTTTTATTCCCTAATTCCTACTGAATTAGATCAATGAGGGTATAATAAAATGAGTAATTTTATATACTCATAGGAGGATTAGAAGTTAATGTTTCAGAACAAAATCCTGACAAAAGCCTCAATCGTTTCTCAGTAATTCCAGCTTAGGCAAGCTATCCTAAGTAAGAAATTCAGGGCAGCTGCAATAGCTGGAGGAGGTGAGCAGGGGTGACCCATTAAAAAAGGTTAAAAATAACTTAAAAAAAAAATGAAATTCAAAGATTTATATGCAAAGATGTTTACTACAAAATTTGTAATTTTAAAGAATAAAGAAAAATATTTTAAAACCTAGCAGAAAAATGATTAAGTAAATTATAGTATAGTCACATGATGTTTTACAAAGACTTTAATAACAAGGTAACTTGTGGTACAATATTAAATGAAAAAAAAGTAGGTATATTTAACCACATAAAAGTGAGAGGGGAAAGTCTAGAATATGCTAAAATCCTTTAGTGTCTGAGTGACTTTCCTCCCCTTTTCCTAATTTTCTGTATATCTTAACATGCTAAAACAATAAATGACTTATTTTTCTAAGGCTGAGGTGGGCGGATCACGAGATCAGGAGTTCAAGACCAGCCTGACCAACATGGTGAAACCCTGTCTCTTAAAAAAATTACAAAAACTAGCTGGGCGCAGTGGTATGTGCCTGTAGTCCCAGCTACTTAGGAGGCTGAGACAGGAGAATCGCTTGAACCCGGGAAGTGGAGGTTGCTCTGAGCCGAGATCGCACCACTGCATTCCAGTCTGGGCGACAGAGTGAGACTCCGTCTCTAAATAAATAAATAAATAAATAAATAAATAAATAACTTCTTATTTTTCTGGTTATACAAGTAACACAAACCAACAAACTTAATAACTGACATCTAGGAAAATACAGAACTGGAAAGTAGAATTTACCTTGGATTTGAGTTCCATGAAGAAAAGTATTATAACAAGGAAGAAAAAACAAAACAAAACAATAACAAAAAAAAAAAAACCCAGGCTAGCCGGGGGGAAATGTTTAGGAAAAAAGGCATTTTACCAGAAATAGGGTTAAGAAGAACACACTGAAAAGGAAAGCAGAAACTCTAACTAGAAAATACATTTTTTGTTTAATTTTTTTTGAAAATGAACTAGGAGCAAACAGTCAGGTTCCTATCAAGCAATAAGTGAAGCAGCATCAAATGGCTGGGATACTCCTAAGAGAACAGTGGAACTCTCAATGCAAACTCACTGAATGGTAAACACACCTACATGAAATAGAAACCTTACAGTGAGGGACTTGAAAAAGTAAGTTGATAAAGGAATTTGAACTTTCAATTATTGTGATAAGGATGCCTACCTAATTTTGCCCTATGTATTTTCCCACATTTCAGTTATCTGACCTACTAATTCCTAGACTGACATAACCCTGCATAAAATTGTGAAATAAGATAAAGATCTAAGAATCAGAGAGGTAATCTCAAACTTATTTTTCTTGCTTGTTAAGACCAAGAGTAGATCCCAAAGACTCCAAAAAGAGCCGGGACCCATGAAACAGTAAACGTACCTAACACTGTTAGGGAAGCATTTGCTGAGAGACCTCCTGCTATATTTTGTGCCATGCAGCTATAGATTCCCATATCTTCTATTTTCACGTTGGCAATAAAGAAGACGTCATCTTCGGGCATGACGTGCATGCGTCTTTCTCGAGCCGCAGGGAAGTCAGTACCACCATCTTTCTGCCAGGAAATCTGAGGTGCAGGGTGTCCCTCTGCAGCACATTCTAATCTGGCCATGGCACCAGTGCGAATAGTCAGATCCATTGGCGTTTTCAGAAAAGATGGCATCTCTGTTTCCAGAAAGACCACCAAGAAAAAGTGGGCAGGGGAACAAAGACACATATATATATACAAATAGGCATGAAAGAGTCTAGTAGGCAAAACACCCTGTAATGTTCCATTTCTTTGTGAAGACAAGCTCTCTGATTGAGAGTGAATATGGTTTTATAAATTAAAAAAAAAAAAACAAAACCTTTAGAGATAGGGTCTTGCTCTGCCATCCAGGTGGGAGTACAGTGGCGCAATCACAGCTCAATGCAGCTTCAAATTCCTGGCCTCAAGCTATCCTCCCACCTTGGCCTCCCAAAGTCCTGGGACTACAAGCCTGAGCCACAGCACCCGGCCAAGAGTGAATATGGTTTTGAGGCCATCTCTTCTTCCAGAACCTCAGAGTATTTGGAGCACACTGATAACTGTGTCTTCTAGGATGCATGATACACTTAATCATCAGCTGGAACTAGGGAAAGCAGAAGGCCACAAACCTTCTTGAACTTCCTATTTTAAAACCTGATATTTACCGTGATTCCCTCACTTATAAAGCTAAATGATGCTTCCCTGGGAGGCTGAGGCAGGAGAATCACTTGAAACCAGGAGGTGAAAGTTGCAGTGAGCCGAGATCACACCACTGCACTCCAGCCTGGGTGACAAAGTGAGACTCCATCTCAAAAACAAAAGATGTTGCCCAAACCAACATCTACAAAAGGAAACTGCATGCTAAAAAAAACTTATGCCTTCAAAAGTATCATTAAAAAACAGAAGCAAAACATAAGTACATCTTTTGGTTGCACAAAGCCTAAAATGTTGTAGTTATTCAATTTGATACGCAATAGATAAATCAAGCTATTTTTGAGAAGCTTTTGCAGGGAAGAAGAGTATTCATTTTTAAAATGATCCTGTGCGGAGTGGAAAACCAAACACCGTATGTTCTCACTTATAAGTGGGAGCTAAGTATGAGTACACAAAGGCATACAGAGTGGTATCATGGACTTTAGAGATTCAGAATGGAGAGGGTGAGCGGGGGGCTAGGGATAAAAAACTACACATTAGATACAATGTATGCTACTTGGTGATGGGTGCATTAAATTCTCAGAATGCACCACTATAATCCATGGGGAAAAAACTCACTTGTACCCCCAAAAGGTACTGAAATAAGGCTGGGTGCAGTGGCTTACACCTGTAATCCAATACTTTGGGAGGCCAAGGCAGATGGATCGCTTGTGCTCAGGAGTTTGAGACCAACCTGGCCAAAATGGTGAAACCTCGTCTCTACTAAAAATACAAAATTTAGGTGGGCCTGGTGGCGCACATCTGTAATTCCAGCTACTCGGAATTACAGGAGACAGGAGAATCACTTGAACCTGGGAGGCGGAAGTTGCAGTGAGCTGAGATCATGCCACTGCACTCCATCCTGGGTGACAGAGTGAGACTCCATCTCAAAAAAAAAAAAAAAGAGAAATTAAAATAAATAAATAAAAATACACACACAAACACACAAATGATCCTGTGTAACTACATTTAGACAATGATAATGACCATTAGACCCAAAAATGACCTAGATATTCCCAGTTATTATAAGGCCCATCAGGAATAAATTTTATAGTTATCAAGAGAGATTTATGGTTCTGGAATGAAAACTGAGAATTTCATAAGAATGTCTTCAAAAGCATAAACAGCAGTGAAAACAGCTTATCTCTTAGGGCCACAGCATTTACCCTTCAACCAAAGACCAATTAGAGACCATAAGTGGGCAGACTGACTAATCCAAAAATCCCACCCACTTGACACGTTATCACAACTCAAAAGACAGAGTCCTGCTTAAATGTCAGGTTTAGCCTAATTCTCTCAAGTGATTCAAAACAGAACATGAAAAATCCTTCTAAACTAAAAAATAATCAAGGAGCATAATTCCTTACCATTTACAGTCAGTTTGGCTTTCTGAGAATAATTAGAACCAAAGTGATTAGTAACAATACACTGATATTTTCCTTCATCTGTGAAATTCACATTGAAAAGATGTAAGATACTAGTATATTCCAGAGCTTCTCCAGCTTGCTGCCGATAACGAACAAAATTCTCAATATCCACGTCATACAGGATTTCACTGTCTTTGCGCCACACAGTGGACATGGGTGAATCACTGCTGCTCACTGCGGTGCACGTCAGAGTCACATTCATGCCTCTTAGAGCAATTATGGTTTCAGGATGTGTCCTTATCTGTGGCTTAAGAAAATCATCTAAGGGGAAAAAAATGCATCCGCAGCCAAGTCAGTTATATATTTTTGCTTTAAATTTTAAAACAAATACTATAAATTTGTGTGTTCTGTTTACAAAGTGGCATATTAAAGTTTAAAGAGACCACAGAGCTAGAGTCCAATTCCCTTGGTTAAAGATGGGGGAAATGAGGCCCAGAAAATTCAAATGACTTGCTCAAAGACATGTCAAGTCAGTGGCAGAGCCTGGACTGGAACTCAAGTTTCCTGACTTCAGGATCCAGCACTTTTCTACTAGCCCTTACTGTCACCTGTGTGCTCGGAATGTATTTCTCAAGCATTATCACTTATTGGGGAAAAACAGAAACCTTATATTAGGATTTCAAGACAAGTTCTACTTCTATTACCCCTTGTATATAATGTATGTGATAGATAAACGTGTATATGGCCAGGAGCGGTGGCTCATGCCTGTAATCCTGGCACTTTCGGAAGTCAAAGTGGGTGGATCACCTGAGGTCAGGAGTTCAAGACCAGCCTGGCCAACATGGCGAAACCCCATCTCTTCTAAAAACACAAAAATTACCCGGGCGAGGTGGTGGGCGCCTGTAATCCCAGCTACTTGAAAGGCTGAAGGAGAATCACTTGAACCCAGGGTGGGGAGGCAAGCCGAGATCATGCCACTTCACTCCAGCCTGGGCAAAAGAGTGAGACTCTGTCTCAAAAAAAAAAAAAAAAAAAAAAAAAATATATATATATATATATATATATATATAAAACCATTATCCTTTCTGTGCCAATATAAAATGGGGAGCTTATGAATGATTTATATTTCACAGAGAATACCTAATAAAACAAATTATTTGAAAGCATTTTGTATGTGCACAGGTTTCACCTAAAGCAGTGAAAAAATCCAAATAGGTCAAATGTCCAACTGAAGATTGGCTTAGGACTAGCTAATAAAATATAGATTCATAATTAATAATGTTATTGGACTGACTGAGAGAAGCAGGTATATAAATCTTAACCAGTATCTCCACTGGATAACATTTCATTGTGCCATAAAAGCAGTAAGTGGAAGGGGAGGAAAAAAATATATGGTATGTCTATATTTAAAACTAAGTAAAAAGGGATTGTGTGGCAATGTCAGCAGAATTTAACCTTTACTAGATTCTGTTCTCTTCTTTAAAATTTGTAAAAACAATGGATGTATTTTGTGGGCCCGAACTTCCAAGTGTGTGTTCTGTTCCAACCATCTTTAAGTACACTGTGAAAACAGATTTGGCAACATATAGGTACTCAAATGATCAGAGATACTCTAGGGATATGCAACATAGATACACTGAGCTAAAAGGTCTCCTATGTAAAGCTAAGAATCAGTCATTCCACTTTAAAGAAAAAAAATTTTTTTTTTCAGACAAAGTCTAACTCTGTCGCCCAGGCTGGAATGCAGTGGCACAATCTTGCCTCACTGCAACCTCCAACTCGGTTCAAGCAATTTTCCTGCCTCAGCCTCCCGAGAAGCTGGGATATACAGGTGTGTGCCACCACACTCAGCTAATTTTTGTATTTGTCAGGGTTTCACCATGTTGGCCAGGCTGGTCTCGAACTCCAGACCCCAGGTGACCCACCCACCTTGGCTTCCCAAAGTGCTGGGATTACAGGTGTGAGCCACCATGCCCAGCCTAAAGGAAATTTAAGTGTAAAGGAAAAAATTCCAAATTGAGAAAGAATAATATAGAAGTATACTTGAAATTGGCTGGGCACAGTGGCTTATACCTATAATCCCAGCACTTTGGGAGGCAGAGGCAGGGAGATCACCTGAGGTCAGGAGTTCAAGACCAGCCTGGCCAACATGGCAAAACCCCGTCTCTACTAAAAATACAAAAATTAGCCAGGTATGGTGGCACACACCTGTAATCCCAGCTACTCAGGAGGCTGAAACAGGAGAATCGCTTGAACCCAGGAGGCAGAGGCTGCAGTGAGCCGAGATCACACCACTATACTCCAGCCTGGGTGACGCAGCAAGACCCCATCTCAAAAAAAAAAAAAAAAGTATATTTGAAAGTATACGTGCTAGAATCAGGACAACTTGTCTATGACTCTCTCTCTCCCCTCAAAGAAAAAACACAACTCTGCCACTTTAATGTTATGAAACCGCATAAAAAATACGAAACACACAGAATCAGTATATTCATACGCTGCTGGTGACAACTTTAAACTAGTGCTATCTTTTTAGAAAGTACCTGGGGCTGGGTGCGGTGGCTCACGCCTGTAATCCCAGCACTTTGGGAGGCAGAGACGGGCGGATCACGAGGTCAGGAGATCAAGACCATCCTGGCTAACACGGTGAAACCCCGTCTCTACTAAAAAATACAAAAAACTAGCCGGACGAGGTGGCGGCGCCTGTAGTCCCAGCTACTTGGGAGGCTGAGGCAGGAGAATGGCGTGAACCCGGGAGACGGAGCTCGCAGTGAGCCGAGATCGCGCCACTGCACTCCAGCCTAGGGAACAGAGCAAGACTCCTTCTAAAAAAAAAAAAAAAAAAAATAGAAAGTACCTGGTGGCACTTTTCAAGATCTACTAAAAATGTTCATATAAAAAAACTCATATTGCTTGATTCAGGAATCTGACTACCAAATACCTAACCTAAGGTTAACAATCCCCCTAAAAGAGAAAAGCCTTCATTCATTAAAATGCCTGTGATCATTTTTAATGGCAATTAAAACTGTATGATTACAAAAATTGCTAGTGGAAAATCATTCTGGTTTTATTTTTTTAAATTCTGTTAAGATTATTAAGTGTGTAATATATAAAATTTTAAAACAAAAATACAAACCACAGACAAAATCTTTCAGATCCACATTCAGGATGCTTTGCCCTGCTAGCCATTCAGGGTGTGCACAGCTTACATTCACAGAATGTTGAAAGTTATTATCAATCAACCACTGAAGTAGCCACTTCAAATGGCAGTCACAGAGCAAACTGCTTGTGTTCAGAATCCTGCAGGAAAGAAAAGAGGAAAAGCATCCTTTGTTTTACTTTTTGTTCTAAACGTCTTCAGTATTAAAACCTTACCACACACCTATCCATTATTCTTGCCAAAAACATTCAACATAAATGTAATCATGAGAAAACCAATTGAGACTGTCTGCCAAAATTCTTTAAATGTATCAACCTCATGAAAGACACTAAAAAAAGAGAGGGGAATAAGGGTGGCCAGGGACCTATTTTGAAGATGACTAAAGAGTCATTACAATCAAATGAAATGTGTGATTCTTGATTGAAAAAAACCATCTACGAAGGACTTTTTTTTTTAACATTGGGGAAATTTGAGTATGGACTGTGTATTAGTTAATATTATCTTATCAATGTTAATTTCCTTGGGTGTGGTAATGGTGATGTCTTCGTTAGAAAATGTACTTGTTCTTAAAAAATACATGCTAAGATATTTAGAGGTGAAGTGTCATCATGGCTGCAACTTTTAAATGGTCAGCAAAAAAACTGTGTATGTGTGTATATATATATATTTGTGTGTACATGGAGAGAGAGCAAGAGCTAAAATGAGAGAGGAGGAGGGAGGGAAACAGAACAAATTTAGCAAAACGTTAACAGTCAGTGAATCTAGATAAAGCGTATATGGTGTTAATTGCACCTTCCTTTAAATTTTGGAGGTTTAAATTTTTTCTCATGAAAGTATTGGGATGTAACACTATATATATTGGAGCATCGAGAGATCTCTGTTGTAGACAGCATATAATTACTGTCAAATTATTTCATGAAGACTAAAAACAATTCTGCACTAAGCCAGACTCAGTGGCTCATACCTGTAATCCTAGCACTTTGGGAGGCAGAGGCAGGAGGATCACCTGCGGTCAAGAGTTTGAGACCAGCCTGGCCAACATGGCGAAACCCTGTCTCTACTAAAAATACGAAATTAGCTGGACATAGTGGTGGGCACCTGTAATCCCAGGTACTTGGCAGGCTGAGGCAGAAGAATTGCTTGAACCCGGGAGGCGGAAGTTGCAGTGAGCCGAGATCACGCCACTGCACATCAGCCTGGGCAACAGATTGAGACTCTGTCTCCCAAAAATAAACAAACAAAAAACCACTTCAGCACTGTGGGAATGTATAATGCAATCTAAACTAAGAGCACTGAAAAAGTATTTGTGGTTTATAACCCTGTAAAACATATCTGAAAAATCAGTATTTTCTCTCAATGACCCCTTAAATATCCCATCCACTTAGAAGCAGGGAAAGTAAATGATTTTGAGAACTTGCTTTATGTACATGATAAAATCCTCATCAAGTTTAATATTTGAATAAAGTATTTAAGATCTGATTCCACAGAAGTTTCAATTTTAACTTTTTTTTTTTTTTTTTTTGAGACAGGGTCTTGCTCTGTTGCCCAGGCTGGAGTGCAGTGGCACAATCTTGGCTCACTGCAACCTCCACCTCCTGGGTTCAAGCGATTCTCCTGCCTCAGCCTCCCAAGTAGCTGGGACTACAGGTGTGTGCCACCATGCCTAGCTAATTTTTGTATTTTTAGTAGAGATGGGGTTTCACCATGTTGGCCAGGATGGTCTGATCTCTTGACCTCGCGATCCACCTGCCTCGGCCTCCCGGGGTGCTGGGATTACAGGTGTGAGCCACCACGCCTGGCAAAGTTTCAATTCTAAGAATGAAAAAAATTGACTTACATTGTTCAATTATTCAAAGTTGACTTATATTGTTATTAAACAAGGGGGCACTGGCAAAGATGACTGTGCTTTTATAATGCTTTAACAAGCTTCATTGAGTAATTTCTTCTCTAACAGTTGGTTTGAACAAACTGCTATTGCAGGAACTTTAATGCAACTGTGTTTTGAGACAAGAACCCGCTGTGTTGCCCAGCCTGGTCTCTAACTCCTGGACTCGAGGCTCCTCCCACCTGAGCCTTCTGAGTATCTGGGATTACAGGGATGAGCCACCACACCTGGATCTAATGGAACTTTTTTACTGAGAATTGTTGGTTGCTTTTGGTTACTTTAGAAGTCATATTTATAATACTTTTTAGGTCAACATTTATTAAAATCTTCTCTTTATACTTTTTGGTATTCCCCACAAGGCTTTGCATCAATAATAAGAAGTGTATGAAAAAGTTGCATATAAATTTTAAAACATTTTCCATTAAAATTATGTAGTAGAAAATTAGAAAGTACCACTAAACCAAGAGGGAGAGAAAGCCCCCCAAATCCTCACTACTCAAAGAAAACCACTGGAAATATTTTAGTATAATCTATCCACACACTTGTTGAGAGAATACCTTATACTCTGTTAAGTACTTGTGGTCAGGGTTTGGTTAGTATATGAAGAGTGGAAAGAAACAAAAGAAACAGAAGTGAAGGGAGCTATTGTGAATTAAGTTTTGTCTGTGGTCAGGCACTGTGCTAAATATTTATTTATTTATTTATTTATTTATTTATTTATTTATTTGAGACAGAGTCTTGCTCTGTCACCCAGGCTGGAGTGCAGTGGCGAGATCTCAGCTCACCACAACCTCCACCTCCCGGGTTCAAGCAATTCTCCTGCCTCAGCCACCTGAGTAGCTAGGACTACAGGCACATGGCACCACGCCTGGTTAATTTTTGCATTTTTAGTAGAGACAGGGTTTCACCATATTGGCCAGGCTGGTCTCAAACTCCTGACCTCGTGATCTGCCTGCCTCGGCCTCCCAAAGTGCTGGGATTACAGATGTGAGCCACCGCACCCGGCTGAGGTAGGCATTTTCAATTCCATTTTCTAGAAATGGAAAATGAGATTTTGGGGGCATTCAGTATTATGTCTAAAATAAATAGTAGAGGCTGGGCGCGGTGGCTCAAGCCTGTAATCCCAGCACTTTGGGAGGCTGAGGCGGGTGGATCACAAGGTCAGGAGTTCCAGACCAGCCTGGCCAAGATGGTGAAATCCCGTCCCTACTAAAAATACAAAAAATTAGCTGGGCGCAGTAGCATGCGCCTGTATTCCCAGCTACTTGGGAGGCTGAGGCAGGAGAATCTCTTGAACCTGGGAGGCAGAGGCTGCAGTGAGCTGAGATCGTGCCACTGCACTCTAGCCTGGGTGACAAAGCGAGACTCCATCTAAAAAATAATAATAATACAATAAAATAAAATAAAATAAAATAAATAGTAGAGTTAGGATATGAGCCCAGGTCTTATGAGTCCAGCTTACAGTATACCTAAGAAAACATAAATTGGACGAGGTCACTCCTCTTTTCTAAAGATACAAAAATTAGCTGGGTGTGGTGGTAGGCGCCTGTAATCCCAGCTATTCAGGGGGCTGAGGCAGGAGAACAGCTTGAACCTGGAAGGCGAAGGTTGCAGTGAGCTAAGATCATGCCACTGCCCTCCAGCCTAGGTGACAGAGGGAGACTCCATCTCAAAGAAAAAAAAAAAATTTTTCTTTTGCCATGTGTAATCTTATGGAGGCTGAAGAAACATCTAAGGGCTGTCTGGATATCTCCAAAGCCCATCTGAGTGTAGATAAAATATTTAGTCTATTTCCAATTATTCTTTTTCCTTTTCAACCTCAAGTCATTACTTTTGGGAGTCCCCAAGTCCCCTGAGAGATCCCCAGGAGGGTGGGGGGCCTACAGTCCCAGTGACTAAGAGTCCAGAGTGGGAAGGAAAAAGTCTAGCAGTGGGTGGACAGATGGATTTGAAGGGAGTCTTATCAAAGGACTTAAGGGAACCGGAGGGAACATTAAAGGTGGTAAGAGGAGGAATAAGGAGCAGTAGCAATGGGAAGAAAGAGAGCTTACAGGATGCGGTCTGGAGAGATCCTAAGTATCCCAAAGAGGCCAATAAAGGTTCAACAAGGAGGAGGTGGACAAAACGAGTGGTGTAGCAATAAAGTTAGCAGGGGCTCAAAAAGAAGGGATTCAGATGCCAGAGAAATTGCCATGGGAGAAGTAGGATCCATTACAGAGAACAGAGTAGCCTCACAGAGTTCCAAGAACTTTTAGTCCAGGGAGTCAGGGAATAAACCCCACTAAGGAAAGAGAGCCAGGAAGACCTTCAAGCCCAGGAGGTACCTTTCAAAAGAAGCCTGGCCTCTAGCCCAACTCCAGAGAATATATTCACAACCTTGAGAATCGAAATCTTTCCTTACCAGCTTCAACGGATGTTTGTCCGGAGCAATGGTTCATAGTCTGACTCACCATTGGATCCCCGATCTATCAGTCAGGAGTGAAGACAATGGCTTCAAAGGTGCACACTTGGGGTCCTGGGTGAGAGGTCTGGGGGTCCAATGATGAATCTGATCCTATCGGAGTCACAGCACCATAACTGTTAAATGAAAAATTACTCAGTGATACTTGTTAAAGCATGGTAAGGCAGACGTTATTCAGGATCATCTCAATAGATATAGGAACCATGGCAATGTGATGTTGCAGTTGGGGAGAGAGACTGGGCTCAACTCAGTGAGGGAGAGACAGTAGGGAAACAGCAAGGGCAAGTATAGCCAAGGAGCAAGGTGGGTTTGCTTTCATCCCATTCAGTGGATGTGAAATTACTAAAAAATAACATCCAGAGAAAGGGAGACTCTGGCTAAACCCTAACAGGATTCTTGCTGAAGACAAGCCAGGGTGATCAGACATCACCTGGGAATGGTCTACATTGTGGAAGAGTTCTTGCTAAACTGGTTTTACAGGGTTCGTGCTAAAATTGGATTTTACACAGCTAGGCCTAGGAGAAGGTTTAAGGGCTTGCTTGCCTAAAGGTTGGTTAACCAAAGAATCTTTGTCACGACTCCCAAATTATTAAATGACTCTCTGAAGATTGCGACTGCAATATTTGCTTTCACCTACTGTTTAAATTTTATGTTAAATTGAGTTCTCCTAACAGTTAAAACTTTCTTGCTGGCCCTCAGGTTATCACTGACAAAAAAAAAAAAAAAAAGGCGGGGGGGTATACTAATTTGTAGTAAGTCACAACTTATAATTAAACTAAGCCTATGAGAAATAACTCAAAATATCTCAACAGATCAAAATATCTACTTTAAGAATCTGGCAGAAAATAACTAATGATGATTTTCATAACATTTTAATTTTAGTCTTTATTGTTAACATTACTCCACTTCTACCCTGTGCCAAGCTCTGCTGAGCATTTTCTCAAAACCCTCGTTTCCTAGTACGTTCAAAAAAGCAAAAATCTTAATTCCTCATGGTCTATTATGATCTGCCTCCTGTCTCTTTAAAAAGAAAAATATGAGCATAATTTTATTGTTGGACCTAATAAAACTGTAAATTCGATATGCTTTTCAAGAACAACAAAAAAGGTAAGTTAGAACAAAGCAGTTTGGGATAAAAGAAAAATATCTTGACAGGCTACATGTCGTGGCTCACGCCTGTAATCCCAGCACTTTGGGAGGCTGAGGCAGGCGGATCACGAGGTCAGGAGATCGAGACCATCCTGGTTAACACAGTGAAACCCCGTCTCTACTAAAAAAAAAAAAAAAAATTAGCCGGGCGTGGTGGCATACACCTGTAGTCCCAGCTACTCAGGAGGCTGAGGCAGGAGAATCACTTGAACCTGGGAGGCGGAGGTTGCAGTGAGCTGCAATGGCACAACTGGACTCCTGCCCGGGCAAGAGTGAGATTCCACCTCAAAAAAAAATTAATTAATGTAAAAAAAAAAAAAAATACTGCAACAAATGAAGAGAACGACTAATGAGAAATAAGATGATTAATATCAAAAAAAATTGTACATATTTAATTATTCTACTCTGCTTAACTCTCTAAACTCATTTTACTTCCTATTCCTTGTGCCTGGGAAGCCATTCACTGAGTGTTCACATGGTTTGCCATTTCATTAAGGTCGTGGTTCAAATGTTGTATCTTCAAAAGAGTTTCCCCTCACTACTTTATCTAAAATAGCAATCCCCATCACTCTCCATACCTTTGACCTAGTTTTATTTTTCTTCAGTTGTTACCTGATGAGATATTATATATCTACTGGTATATTATTTATCTTCCTCACTAGGATTTACTGTAATATGCTATGAGCACAGAGACTCTGTCTTGTTCACTACTGTTTTTATCATCCAGAACAGTATCCTACATAGCAGATAATGAATAAATATTTGAGTAAACAAGTTATCTCACTTTATCTTCACATAACCCTGAGGGAGGTGCTATCCCCATTCTGGGAACAGAAACTGAGTCTTAGGCTAACAGTTGGCCCACTGTCACACAGTTGTAAGGAATGGAGTAAGGATTTGAACCTAGGCAGTTTGAAAACTCACACATTTCCAGTGCATCTCAAATTATCCATGGTAAGGACCAGTCTTTTAAACTGCCAATCTACTGCAGACCAATACTTTTATAAACTACAACAAAAGTGTCACAGTAATGTCAAATTGTTCTAAAAGTTTCTAAATGCTTATTCTGCATTTCTATCTTTTTTTTTTTTTTGAGATGGAGTCTCGCTCTGTCGCCCGGGCTGGAGTGCAGTGGCCTGATCTCAGCTCACTGCAAGCTCTGCCTTCCGGGTTTACGCCATTCTCCTGCCTCAGCCTCCCGAGTAGCTGGGACTACAGGCGCCCGCCACCTCGCCCAGCTAGTTTTTGTTTTTTTGTATTTTTTAGTAGAGACGGGGTTTCACCGTGTTAGCCAGGATGGTCTCGATCTCCTGACCTCATGATCCGCCCGTCTTGGCCTCCCAAAGTGCTGGGATTACAGGCTTGAGCCACCGCGCCCGGCTGCATTTCTATCCTTATATTGTCATCAACCGGTTCTGCTCCACAGAGTATACTTTGAGTAGCTTCCCAGGCAAGGCAAAATAATTTCTATTGTCTAGTGGTTCTTACCCGACTGCATATTTGAATCAATAGAGTTTAAAAACAATACCAGGCCAGGACTGGTGGCTCACGCCTGTAATCCCAGCACTTTGGGAGGCTGAAGCGGACAGATCACCTGAGGTCAGGAGTTCGAGACCAGCTGGCCAACATGGCGAAACCCTGTCTCTATTAAAAATACAAAAATTAGTCGGGTGTGGTGGCAGGCACCTGTAATCCCAGCTACTCAGGACGCTGAGGCATGAGAATCGCTTGAACCCAGGAGGCAGAGGTTGCAGTGGGCCGAGATCACACCACTGCACTCCAGCCTGGGGGATAGAGCAAGACTCTGTCTCCAAAAAAATATAAAATATATAAATATAAATAATACCAATGCCCAACTAACTTCCAATCCCCTAGGGAAATCTCGAAACCAGTAAGAGCAATTTTTAAAACTCATGAATGAAAAAGGGTACATATACACACTTGTCTATTTTGACATTTTAGTAGTTTGAACAGGTTAGAGACTTCTCTGACAATTATCCTAAGTGTTAAATCACCTCGGAAACTATAAAACAAAATTACCTGATACCTTTATTGTAACCCACACAAAGTGTTAAGAACTGGTAACACATATTTCTGATAATCCAAAAAGGAACAGTAGGTTATACAAAAAGCATAAGGAGCAGTGCTAAGGTCTCCTAATTATAAGCGTTGGTAGAACAGGCAAAACAGAAGGTCTTGATGCCACACACTCTGGGCTTTTCAGTGTTGGGTATTTTAAAATTACCTCTAGCCACTAAAATAACTGAGTATTAATACTTTCTTCCTGCCTGAACTGTGTGCTTTTGGAAATAACTTGGGTCACTCCCATCACACTTTAAGCACAACAAGCAGGAACAATGATCCAACTGGTGATCTTAAAAAGACAAGTTACTTACAGTTCCTTCAAATGAGTCTGAGAAAAAGCATTTTCTTGGATAGACATTATAGCATTATTGTTCAAATCTCTGAAATAAAGAGAAATGAAACATTATCAGTCACCATTTCTATATGAAGTTACATAAACACTTTACATGGTCATGAAAACCTCTGCTAATAGCAAAGATTATTTATAGAGTAAGCAAAATGTATGACAAATACTTACAGATGCTCAAGGGATTCAAGACCAATGAATGCTTTCTTTGTAATTGACTTAATCTGGTTTCCTTGTAAGACTCTGAAATATAAACAGACCTTTGTAAGAAAGCTCTCCACTAAACAAATTAAATTCATTAAACATCTACCTATTTTTACTTAGCGTACTTTTTTGTATATTTAACAGCTTTACTGAGGTACAACTGTATACAAAAAAATACACATATTTAACGTGTACAATTTGATGAGAACCATGCATTTTTAAGAAAGTTATGAAATTTAATTATTAATCAATGTAAAACATAGCATAAAGGCGTCTATCAAAGCTCCATGAGGTGAACAACCATCTTGACCACTGATAAACTGGTAATTTTCAGATGCTAAATTCAATTATATTCCTCATGTCTCCATTCATAGCAAAAGATTGTCAGAGAAATTCAGACAAGTGTGACCCTTTGGAGAAATTATTCTCATGGGAGAAGATCTAAAATCTTATGTGAGAGAATGCTCTACTTCTGCTAGATAAATTACTCATAAATCTCATACAATTAAACAAACTACAAATCAAACAGATTATCAAGACATTACTTTCTCAATGCATTCCTTTTACTTGAATAGAAATTCTACTTCTATAAATAACTTCTCTTTAAGTGTCCATAGGAATGCTTTTTCAATAAAAAGTGTCCCAACAACAACAAAAAAAACACAGAAACAGAAAAACTAGCTGGGCATGGTGGCTCATGCCTATAATCCCAGCACTTTGGGAGGCCAAGGTGGGAGGATCACTTGAGCCCAGGAGTTCAAGACCAGCCTGGGCAATATAGTGAGAACTCTGTCTCTACAAAAAAAAAAAAAAAAAGTTAATTAGCTGGGCATGGTGGTACACACCTTTAGTCCTAGCTCCTTAGGATGCCAAGGTGGGAGATCACTTGAGCCCAGGAGGTTGAGGCTGCTGTGAGCTGTGACTGCGCCACAGCACTCCAGCCTGGGTGACAGAGCAAGACCCTGTCTCAAAATAAAAAAAAAAAGGCCGGGCGTGGTGGCTCAAGCCTGTAATCCCAGCACTTTGGGAGGCCGAGACGGGCAGATCACGAGGTCAGGAGATCGAGACCATCCTGGCTAACCCGGTGAAACCCCGTCTCTACAAAAAATACAAAAAAAAAAAACAAACTAGCCAGGTGAGGTGGTGGCGCCTGTAGTCCCAGCTACTCGGGAGGCTGAGGCAGGAGAATGGCTAAACCCGGGAGGCGGAGCTTGCAGTGAGCTGAGATCAGGCCACTGCACTCCAGCCCGGGCGACAGAGCAAGACTCCGTCTCAAAAAAAAAAAAAAAAAAAAAAAAAAAAACCAGCCAGGTGGAGTGGCTCATACCTGTAATCCTAGCACTTTGGGAGGCCGAGGCAAGCAGATCACGAGGTCAGGAGTTCAAGACCAGCCTGGCCAAGATGGTGAAACCCCATCTCTACTAAAAATACAAAAATTAGCTGGGCACGGTGGCACACGCCTGTAATCCAAGCTACTCAGGTGGCTGAGGCAGGCGAATTGCTTGAACAGGGATCTAGGAGGCAGAGGTTGTAGTGAGCCAAGATCGCACCACTGCACCCCAGCCTGAGCTACAGAGCGAGACTCGGTCTCAAAATAACGAACAAACAAAGAAACCCCCACAAAGCTCCCAGAGTGTCAGAAAGCTCAGACTTTCTAGCCATATGAAATAAACATAATTCAGTCATATTTACAGTCGGTTCTTGAAAACACGCCTATGCAGACATACATAAATATTATAAATACATACAATTTAGTGAGACTTGTGAGTCCAGCAAAGGCTTCACTAGCATCTTCTATGGCCCATGAAATTTCATTGTTTCTTAAGTCTCTACAAAAATGTCAGAGAAAGACAGGTTCTATTAGTCAATACAACCATTATAACATTGAGCAGCATCCTGGCATGGTGATGTCAAGGTGCACATGCTAATTCTGATCCTTACTTTAACAGTTATTTATGAAGAAGGCTCAACTCTGCTTCTTAAGAAATATCTGGGCCGGGCGCAGTGGCTCAAGCCTGTAATCCCAGCACTTTGGGAGGCCAAGACGGGCGGATCACGAGGTCAGGAGATCGAGACCATCCTGGCTAACACAGTGAAACCCCGTCTCCACTAAAAAATACAAAAAACTAGCCGGGTGCGGTGGCGGGCGCCTGTAGTCCCAACTACTCAGGAGGCTGAGGCAGGAGAATGGCGTGAACCCGGGAGGCGGAGTTTGCAGTGAGCTGAGATCCAGCCATTGCACTCCAGCCTGGGCGGCAGAGCGAGACTCCGTCTCAAAAAAAAAAAAAAAAAAAAAAAGAAATATCTGTAATAAACATGTAAGAACTGATTCTTACAAGCTAAGAATTAAGCTGGCCTTGACAAATAAAGCAACCTGCTAAAAGTATTACTCTTCCGAGCTAAGAGTCCCTCATTATGTTAGCATATTAAAAAGTATACACAGGGTCCTGAAAAGAGGAGGGTTTCAAGATGCAGAGTATATGGCTTATAAATCTGATTTCAGACTAATGGGATTTCTGGGTGACCCAAGCCTTCCCCTGGGACCTTAAACTTACAATGGCTGACAAAGCGTAATATCAATACAGAGCTTCACTGCTCAAGAGCAATTAAAGATGCCCCATGGGAAGCAAAAATGATATACCCATGTGTTACAGTGTCATCAGATTTTCTTTCAAAGGGAAACTATGGATCTTCTAAAATTCACTGTTCCATTCTCAAAGGAAATGCAATTGTACCACATCATGTTATGATAAAATAATTATTTCCATAGAATTAAAAATATTTAATCACTTTTGCTTCTTTAAGTCATCTCATAATAAAGCACAAAGCTTTCTACTTTATAAGAGACATGCAGAGTTGTGTGATTAGCAGTAAAGAGGAGATCCCTCTTTTCACTTGGCTTTCTTTAAGTGAAAAGCTAATAAAGCTCATTTTATTTTACTAAGGAATAAATAATGAAAGAACCAATGGCTCAGCTCTTCAGGACTTTCCCCCTCCTCCACAGCACAGCATAAATAGAAACCATTCAACAAATTAAGAACTGTATCTACCCTGGCAAGAGCATGAGGCTAAAGCCAGAATTCCCCAGATTTGATCCTAATTCTGTCTTAACTATCTCTATGGTATTACACAACCATTTACTTCTGCTATTACTTCCTTAAACTTTAATTCTAAAAGTAATAATCAGTGGTATACTAAAATAACCTATTTGCGACCCCTTCAACTGCCAAAAGGCTGCAGTTACATCTAAGTTTCTGAGATTGCATTGATCCAACTTCACTTCTGATAATATAGGAAAAGGAAAAATACAATCACTTTTAATTTTTCAAGGCCAAATCTAAAGAAAGTTAAAAAAAAAATCAAATACACACCTGTGCATGTATATACCCTTCACAAAATTATCTTGCTTTCCCTCTCATTGATGGTTAGGTCTCCAAGTTGGGAACCTGCCTCTTCTCTGAACCATTTCAACTCAAAACCTAACGACCATAAAGTACCCTATTCAGGAAACTTAAGACTCTACTACTTACTCTTTGTTTTCTTTTATTCTGCTCTGTGTTTGAGACTACTATATTTCATTAAAATACCTCTTTATTTAGTAAAATTATATTCTAAAATTAGATATATTTATATATAAATACAAAAAGTTCATAAAAACATATTATTATATTCTATAAATTGAGTAACTTACAGTACCACAGAATTTTAGCATGGAAACTGCCTTTAGTAACCATCTAATCCTATATCCTTCCTTCGCCGTATAAAAGAGAAGAAAAAATGATGCCCAGGAAAAGCTAAGTGATTTTGTTCTTCTGGTGGTATGATAAAATGGGCATGAGCTTTAGCATCAAACAGACCTGGGATCTGATTCTGGCCCAATATTTACAAGCTATGTGACTTTGAGAAAATTATTTAAATTTCTCTGAACCTCAGCCTCCTAATATGGAAAACAGCAGTATCATCCTAGTATTTGAAAGCACCTGGCACACATCAGATAATAAGTATTAGTTTCTTCCATCCAAAGTCATGTAGCAAACCAGTAACAGTGAACTGATCTCCTACCATGGCAGTTCCCTCTACACATCCTGCATCCTTTTGAATGAGAACTAGTAGCTCTGGTGTATTGTCAAGTTCAAAGGAACAAGAAAATGACTGCATTCCTGACACTAGCAACTGTGTTTTATTCCATAGCAACTAACACAATAAGACATGCTTTGCTGTTTATGGGATTAACTCAGAATTAAACTACAAACTGAATTGCCTACTACAGGCTTAAGATTTTTATGGAGATAGAGACAAATAAAACTATCTTGCTCTGAGGCACAGGACAGAAGAACCACAAAATATTAGCATACATAATTTGCAGACTGATTAGCTGTTTTAATTAATTTGCTTTATTGTACTAAAAAAATCAGTAACAACAACCAAAAAAGAGAATGGATATACTTACAATGTCTGAAGATTGGAAAGAAATCTAAATACACCATCAGCAATATGAGTGACTCTGTTGTCTCCCAAATTCAATCTCTCCAATAAGCTCAGACCCACAAAGGCAGATTCATCCAGGCGGGTCAGCTGGTTATACGACAAATCACTGAAAACAAGAAATGTGGAAGGTAAGGAATTCATTGTATTTGGTTCAACTTACAATTCTTATTACATCTACATGGTAAATTTAGAGCTTTCTACAAATTTCTAGTAAAGAGGGATGTTATATCTCATTACTGTCCATGGGAATGATTTATTTCAATCTGCTCTAGTCTCACAGCCTCCAGTGAAATGCTATCCAACACTTACAGTTCGGATAGTCTTTGGCAGAACTCCCATGCATCAGGGCTGATTCTTTCAATAGCATTCTGGCTCACATAGAGCTGCTGTAACATTCGCAAGCCATATAACCACCCCTTGTTCACTCGTGTAAGGTTATTGTGTTCCAGTTCTCTGCAGAATTAGAGAAAGAAGAAAATACGTTCCAAAACAAGGCAGTTCAATTAACTAGCTTTAAATCTTAAGTTTTTCCCAGAGAAGCATATATCTTTGTTCAAGCCAACTGAGCTGACCAATTCTATTCAATAAAAATGTATATTTTATTTAAGATTTAGTGCTTGGCTGGGCGCAGTGGCTCACGCCTGTAATCCCAGCACTTTGGGAGGCCGAGGTGGGCAGATCACAAGGTCAAAAGATTGAGACCATCCTGACCAACATGGTAAAACCCTGTTTCTACTAAAAATACAAAAATTAACTGGGCGTGCCAGCACACGCCTGTAGTCCCAGTTAGGAAGCTGAGGCAGGAGAAAGGCTTGAACCCATGAGCAGAGGTTGCAGTGAGCCGAGATCGCGCCCCTTGTACTCCAGCCTGGCGACAGAGCAAGACTCCATCTCAAAAAAAAAAAAAAAAAAAGATTTAGTGCTAGAAGATACTAAGACTGTCTAAAAGAGCAGCTCTACAAAACCAACAGGCCAAGTGGTATAGTATACCCATTTGGATAAATTCTGATAATTTTCATTAACTAAAACATTAAGAATATAAACTTTTTGCCCTGGTGCAGTGGCTTGTGCCTGTAATCCCAGCACTTTGGGAGGCTGAGGTGGGTAGATGACGAGGTCAGGAATTTGAGACCAGCCTGACCAACATGGAGAAACCCCATCTCTACTAAAAATACAAAAATTAGCCAGGGCTGGTGGCACGCGCCTGTAATCCCAGCTACTCAGGAGGCTGAGACAGGAGAGTTGCTTGAACCTGGGAGGCGGAGGATGCAGGAGCCGAGATCACGCCATTGCACTCCAGCCTGGGCAACAGAGTGAGACTCCGTCTCAAAAAGAAAAAAAAAAGAATATAAACTTTTTAGATGAGAAGTTTGTAAGAATTATTTCAAAAATGATCAGTTAGCTAACAAAACTTTAAAGGTTTTAGGTACACTTATTTCACATCAGTGAGCAGGGAAAGAATGAACATATCTCTATAATTATAATCAGAACAACTATCCTAGCCATTTGACATTGAAAAGTCCCAGACAGACTACTTTCCTAATAATCACCTCTAGTCCCGAGTACTTACAGTTCTTCCATGTTATTTAAGCCAAAAAATGCTCCATCCTTAAGTTTGCTAATTCCATTCCGCTGCATTTTCAAAGATCTTAAGGAGTCAAGCCCTTGGAATGTAAGACCTTCCACAATTTTAATTCTGTTTCTTTTAAGTTCCCTTTAACAAAAATAGTTTTAGAGTCAGGAAATTGGTTTGCTGAAATGCTCTAACAGTAATTAAATTAAAAAGAAAAAGACCCTGTAACAAAAAAACTATCTTTTATAATCCAACTATTTCGTTACTCACAAGAATTGGAGGTGAGGCAGCTTGAAGATCTTAGGTGGAATCATGCTAATTCGGTTACGGTTTAACTTTACCACTAATAAGGAACTCGATAAATTATCGAAGCAGCCAGCCTCCAAGGTGGTTATCCTGTTATTACTTAAATTCCTAAAATAAACAAGATAATAGCAAAAGAAAACATTTAGTAAAATAAAAATTCTACCACTAGAAAGCTGCCAAATATCTATGTATAAGCCCCCAGCTATCACTTAATGACTATCCACAACTTTATAAATCATTTAAATGCTCTGTTTCTTCATCTATGGAGGCTACCTACTTCATTTAGGTTGTTACAAAACAGCATGTGTGAATATGCTCTGTAAACTGGAAAACATTGGCACACATGCTAATTATCATTATATACGGTAAGCCATTGTTTAACAAATCTCTATTTACCTTTTAGAAAGCTTGGTTTAAAAACAAAAAAAATTGAATCTCAAAATTACCCTTGATATTTACCAGTATTTTCTGACAATAGTGCGATCTTTCTTTAGGGGGCTTGTGGGGTGAGTGGGCAAAGCCAACCACCCAATATACCAACCCTAGGTTTGTCTCACATATGCATATAAAAAGCACAATAAATAAATACTTTTGAAAAGATAGGTACTGATGAATAATAAACATGTGCTTTAAAGTAAATCTAATTTAATCTGTGTTACTTACAGGTATTTAAGCTGCATGTGAGGAAATGAAGATGTCTTGATTTCTGATATTATATTTGAGCTGAGGTCTAAACTCTGCAAAGCAGGGTAAAACTGGAGTGCCTGTGCATTTATTTCTGGGATTATATTATGGACTCTGTAAAACAAAGATTATAATGAAGCTGCTGCCACTGGATCCACCCTAGGCCACAAAAACGTTAAATAATTAGAATCAACAATATATGTGCTTAAAAAAAAAAACTGTATACTATTCATAATTTAAATAAAAAACCTGAAAACTTATTAACTTACAATGAAAGTAGAGTAATATTAGACGTTGGTTCTCCAAAATACGGGATTTCTGTTAGTTCATTGTAATTCATTTTCCTAGGCAAGAGGAAAAACAGATTTAAATGTTTAGTGAGGGAAATATTACCTCTTGAATTCTACCATCTGGCTAACACATATTCTTTAGAATAGGTGCCAAATTTGAAAAATAATTATGACTCAGAATGAGTTAGACTAAAATAAAAATGTACTTATTGAGAAATTAGAGGTTTTAATGAGAAATTTTTATTTTTATTTATTTATTTATTTATTTTATTTTATTTATTTTTTTTTTTTTGAGACGGAGTCTCGCTCTGTCACCCAGGCTGGAGTGCAATGGCGCCATCTCGGCTCACTGCAAGCTCCGTCGCCTCCTGGGTTCACGCCATTCTCCTGCCTCAGCCTCCCTAGAAGCTGGGACTACAGGCGCCCGCCACCACGCTCGGCTAATTTTTTTGTATTTTTAGTAGAGACGGGGTTTCACCGTGTTCGCCAGGATGGTCTTGATCTCCTGACCTCGTGATTCGCCCGCCTCAGCCTCCCAAAGTACTGGGATTACAGGCGTGAGCCACCGCACCCGGCCGAAATTTTAATTTTTAAATTAAAATTTAATTTTAAAGTTATTTTCTTTCTTTCTTTTTTTTTTTTTGAGACAGAGTTTCATTATTTTTGCCCAGGCTGGAGTGCAATGGTGCAATCTCGGCTCACTGCAACCTCTGCCTCCTGGGTTCAAGTGATTCTCCTGCCTTAGCCTCCTGAGTATCTGGGATTACAGGCATGCACCACCACGCCTGGCTAATTTTGTATTTTTAGTAGAGACAGGTTTCACCATGTTGGCCAAGCTGATCTCAAACTCCTGACCTCAGGTGATACGCCCACCTTGGCCTCCCAAAGTACTGGGATTACCGGTGTAAGCCACCACGCCTGGCCAAGAAATGTGTTTTCATAGTGTTGATCTACTATTGGTATTAATATCAGAAAGGCTACGAAGTATTTTCCACATTAAATATTGTTAGTTCAAGCAAAGTTCTTTGAATAAGTTGGGTTTACGACAGCTAATTTGAGTCCTTAAACAAAGAAGGCATAATCAGTCCATCCAGATCTCTCTTTCTCTAAATATACATAAACACACACATATAAATGTGTGTGTGTATACATATATTCTGAAGCTATACAAATGTTAGAGAGTGTCACTTGAGACCACAGATGAAATTTATCAGCCCACCCAGAGATGGAATCTATGACTAATTTTACAGATAACATAACGTGTTGCATCTGATCCCAGCAGCCCTTTAAACAGATTGTCTCAAATGTTTTAGTAGCAAATCTAATACAATCACATTTCATTAACCTGGTTTTTAGTCATTGAACAACCTCAACAATCTCAACAAAAGAGCACAGAAAAGAAACCAGAACTAAAGACCTTCAGGAAACCAACCAAAGTTACAAAAAGCCCATGCACTTCCCACTGAAGCATTTTCAGGTCTTTCCTCAGTGCCTACTCTTTCAGCTAACAAACTTGTCAACCGTGTACTCATCCACAACACATTAGAAGTAGTGAATTTGGGGCTAGGAGGAGAGAATGCAGAGACAATGAGCATGAAGAAGGTATCCCTGTCAGCAAAGAATTAAAAAGGAAAGTAAATCTCAGGGTTCCGAGGGTGTTAAGTCTAGAGGCAAATAGGCCTACATACCTTAATGGTTGTGCCTCTAGGAATGTAACAATGCTCTAGGAATGTAACGATGCAAAAACTAATATTAATAATATCTTAGAAAACTCCCTCCAAAATTACATAATACATCTCGGTATTAAAGGAAAAACTTTAGTTAAGAGAAAAACTTGGCCGGGCGTGGTGGCTCAAGCCTGTAATCCCAGCACTTTGGGAGGCCGAGACGGGCGGATCACGAGGTCAGGAGATCGAGACCATCCTGGCTAACACGATGAAACCCCGTCTCTACTAAAAGATACAAAAAACTAGCCGGGCGTGGTGGCGGGCGCCTGTAGTCCCAGCTACTCCAGAGGCTGAGGCAGGAGAATGGCGTGAACCCGGGAGGCGGAGCTTGCAGTGAGCCGAGATCCGGCCACTGCACTCCAGCCTGGGCGACAGAGCGAGACTCCCTCTCAAAAAAAAAAAAAGAGAAAAACTGAATTCTATCAACCATTACATTCTCATACGATATCAAGATGATTCTATTTCATATAAATCTACTTTAGACATGATGCTCCCAATCTTAGATAACATGTCAAGACATTTAAAAAGGTTATACAAGAGTTTCACTGGCTGAAAACTTGGCCAAAATCAAAACATAATTTGCTCTGAAGAGGTGTAAATCTTACTTTTAGCCCCAGGAAGGTAAAATATTTCCCCACAGCCTGCAACTTGAAATCACCAACCCAATGCCAAGACAGTCTGATAATAACAAAGTCAAAACATTTTAGGTTTCAAATTATTTCTTTTAACTAATTTTTTCCTTCAATTTTTTTATGGCATCTCTGGATTGAACATCCCACAAATCACAATTTATTAAGTTCCCTCAGGAATTTAACATAACTTTAAATAAATAAAAATAACTTACACTTCCTGTAACATCTGTGATTCCAAGCTGATGTTCCAGTTAGACAACCGATTATGACTCAAATCCCTGAAAGAGGACAAAATGTCATTTTTAGTTTAGTGCTGGAGAGTAGACCTAAAGAAAAAAAAAAAAAAGAAACTGAATAGAAATACTAAAAGTCCTCTTGGCCAGGTACAGTGGCTCATGCCTGTAATCCTGGCACTTGGGGAGGCTGAGGCAGGCGGATCACCTGAGGTCAGGAGTTCAAGACTCACCTGGCAAACATGGTGAAACCCCATCTCTACTAAAAATACAAGTATCAGCCAGGTGTGGTGGCACATGCCTGTAATCCCAGCTACTCGGGAGGCTGAGGCAGGAGAATTGCTTGAACCCGGGAGGTGGAGGTTGCAGTGAGCCGAGTTCACGTCACTGCACTCCAGCGTGGGTGACAGAGCAAGACTCTGTCTCAAGAAAAAAATGTTTTTAATTAAAAAAAAAATAAAAGTCCTATTAAATGTGAATTTGAGACAAGAATGTTTGTAAAGGATGAATAAAAATATATCTCAATTTAAAAATAGGTATTTTACTTTACGTGTGTGTGTATTTATATATGTGTGTGTAGCTTCTGAGTTTGGGAATACATTCACATGGTCCAATAATCAAAAAGTGTAAAAAGTCTCCCACTTTTGTCTCCAGCCACCCAATTCCCCTTCCCAGTAACAACAAATGAAAATATGCCATTTCGGCCGGGCGCGGTGGTTCAAGCCTGTAATCCCAGCACTTTGGGAGGCCGAGACGGGTGGATCACGAGGTCAGGAGATCGAGACCTTCCTGGCTAACATGGTGAAACCCCCTCTCTACGGGGGTGGCGGGCGCCTGTAGTCCCAGCTACTCGGGAGGCTGAGGCAGGAGAATGGCATAAACCCGGGAGGCGGAGCTTGCAGTGAGCTGAGATCCGGCCACTGCACTCCAGCCTGGGCGACAGAGCGAGACTCCGTCTCAAAAAAAAAAAAAAAAGAAAAGAAAATATGCCATTTCTTGTGCAGACTTCTAGATATTTTAAGCATGTACAGCAAAGTTTTACAGAAATGATAGAACGATTTACACATTATTTTGCCCCTTGCTTTTTTCACTCAGTAATACATCTTAGACCATTCCATAGCAGTATATAGTTTCTTTATTCCTTGTAGTGATTATGTATTATACCTTAACTGTAAATACATTCGAAGATATATTTCACAAGTCAAAATGGTGAGCTTCTGTATTAAAATTGAAGTTGACCACATCCTTGATAGGGATGTGGCCTTCCTTTAAAAAAAAAAAAAAAAAAAAAGGCCAGGCATGGTGGCTCATGCCTGTAATCCCAACACTCTGGGAGGCCAAGGCAGGTGGATTACCCCAGGTCAGGAGTTCAAGACCAGCCTGGCCAACATAGTGAAATCTATCTCTACTAAAAATACAAAAAAATTAGCCAGGCGTGGTGGCATGCACCTGTAATCTCAGCTACTCGGGAGGCTGAGGCAGGAGAATCACTTGAACCCTTGAGGCGGAGGTTGCAGTGAGCCAAGATTGCACCACAGCATTCCAGTCTGGGTGACAAAGCAAGACTCTGCTCCAAAAAAAAACACAATCCACCTTCAGGAAAAGGAAATTAATCTCACCCCAAATTATGTTAATAATAATGACGGCATTGGTGGCTAGCATTTATTAAGGCAGGCATTCTTCTATGCACTTGACACATATTGACTGGCTAAATCCACACAACAATCTTATGAGGCAAATACTTTTAAAATACTCACTTTCCCAATATGGAAACAGGCATAGAAAGATTACTAATTGGTCAATCTAAGGTCAAAACAACCAATAAAAGTTAAAATTTTGAAATTTCATCTCACTTCTAGCAAGTACTTTATTAGATACAGTAGAGATTTCACTGAAATTAGTTAAGTCTAAATAGTTAAATAGGCTTTAAAAATTCACCTTGATGCTTCTGGCATCTTTACAAGGCTGAGGTGGAATGCAGCCCACACAAGCTGTCTGCCTAAAAGACGTACTATATGTTACAAGATGGCTAGCAACAGGGACACATTACAGAAACACTGCAGATCACTTTATCTCACTGTGCCACTGTAGGCAGTTGACAGACACATGCAGGTCTGAAGAATGTCTCTATCACATTAGAACAATTTGTTCTCAGCTAGATTCATGCCTGCCCATCTGTAAAAGCTAGCCACTTTCATTTAAGAGCTTAATTTACACCATGACATTACAGAAGCTGTGTGTTAAACCATCACTTTTCCACAGCAGTTCTAAAATATGCCAGGATGTCTGGCACAAGGTATCAGCTCAAGGACACTCATGAAAGGAGGAGGGTGTCAGAAAATATAAAGGATAAAAATATGAATTCACTACACATAAAAATCTCATATTCAGATACTTCATCCAATTCACACTTGCTACTAAACAACAAACACATACACTTGTATAAAAATATAAGTGAAAAGATGTTTTTTGTTGTCGTTTTGTGGTGTTTTGACTCAAGGAGAAATTCAACTGTTCTAATTTTAAGTTAGATATTCTATATTCTACTCCAAGCTGCTTAGTCTGGCAAATGAAGAGCTAATATCATCTGTGTAGCAGGCTAGCATAGTATGATCTAATTTTGTATCTTGTGACTACTATAACTTAGCAGTTTTCCCCTTCCAGATTAAGGGCTTTCATTTTAATCCTAACAGTGTTCATAATGCCTTTCCCAACCCTAAATCTTCCTAGCAATGTAACTCTTGACTGTATTCATCCCCTAGAGTTCTCCTATGAATGTCAATAATCAATGACCCACACAATCATTTTTAAAGAAAATAATTATTAAAGAAACCTAAAGCAATAAAACCTAAAGCAATCAATTTATACGTTACAAATAACTTAGTATTCGGTACTAGTGAAAACTGTCCAGTGTCCTCTGTTTTGGGAAAGAGTAATTTTCTCTCATCTTTGAAGAATCTATAGGCTTTTCAATGCAACCCAAAGGATACCTGAAATTCTCTGCAGCCTCTGTACTGGATAATGTTGTTGAAAGGATATATGCTTTCAAGCAGCCTCATAGGTCAGAGCCCCATATAATGAGGCTCTCTAGACCCTTCTAAAACCCACATTCAGTTAAGATTTAAAAAACACTAAAGGTGAACTGAAATATATTCCCAAAGCAGTACTATCATAGAAAGCAACTAATATACATCAGCATCAGTACAACTGTTTTTAAGTTACCAAGTGTCTAACTAGAATTATATGGATTGATCTGATTAGTCACTCATACAATAAACATTTATTGGACCATGTGCCAGGCAGTGGACTAAGTGCTAGGGTTATAAGCACTGTCAACTTTAGTAACCTTTTTCTTTTTCTGAAAGCAGCACTTAACAATTCTCAGAGGTGCAGTCACTCCAAAACTATAAGAAAATTCAACATCAACTCTACTATTCTCCTTTACTGCAAACAGGTAAATTAGCTTTTACACCTAATTTCACTCTAGAATTTAATCAAATGACATGTGCACACAGGAGTGCACAGACATACTCTCGTTCCCCATAAGCATGCCTTTCCTATTTCTTTTTTGTTAAGTACCTCCCAAAAGACAGAAGACTAAAATATGAAGACTTCAGGGCCAGGCGCAGTGGCTCACACCTGTAATCCCAGCACTTTGGGAGGCCGAGGCAGGTAGATCACCTGAGGTCAGCAGTTTGATACAAGTCTGGCCAGCACAGTGAAACCCCATCTCTACTAAAAATACAAAAATTGGCCGGGCGTGATGGTCACACCTGTAATCCCAGCACTTTGGGAGGTCGAGGCAGGCAGATCACAAGGTCAGGAGATCGAGAGCATCCTGGCTAACATGGTGAGACCCCGTCTCTACTAAAAATACAAAGAATTAGGCAGGCGTGGTGGCGGGCACCTGTAGTCCCAGCTACTCGGGAGGCTGAGGCAGGAGAATGGCATGAACCTGGGAGGTGGAGCTGGCAGTGAGCCAAGATAGTGCCACTGCACTCCAGCCAGGCTGACAGAGCAAGACTCCAGCTCAAAAAAAAAAAAAAAGCCAGGCATGGTGGCAGGCACCTTTAATCCTAGCTACTCGGGAGGCTGAGGCAGAATTGCTTGAACCCAGGAAGTGGAGGTTGCAGTGAGCTACGATCGTGCCACTGCACTCCAGTCTGGGTGACAGAGCTAGACTCCATCCCAAAAAAAGTTAAAAAATTAAAAATAAATAAATAAATGAAGACTTCAAATATCAAATTTAAAACTCTTAGAATATGGATTTGGATGATTTTAAAAATTGGTCTCACTATTCTTCCCAATGCCCATTAATTCCAGGTGGTTTGCATAATTTTTTTAAAAAAGCAAGAGTCCTGAAATGGAGAACTCTCTTTCAAATATCCCTAAAATGTACTTAAGAACTTGAAGTAATCTAATGCTCTATTGCCTAGGCGGAAATGCAGTGGTGAGATCACACCTCACTGCAGCCTTGACCTCCCAGGCTCAAGCAATCCTCCTACCTTAGCCTCCTTGTAGCTGAGACCACAGGCAAATGCCACCAAGCCCAGCTAATTTTTTCTGTTTTGCAGAAATGGGGTCTCCCTATGTTGCCCAGGCTGTAAATCTAATGCTTAATAAACTTAACCTAAAGTCTAGCTTTGTAACAGTCTTTCCTTTATTTTCTAACACCACTGATATCTGAATATTTATAGATATGATGACAGAGGAGTAAAGGTCTCTCAGAAGGCCTGATCTCAATGTTGTAAACTCAATTCCCACTCATGCTAATCTACAGAGATGTAGCTGTAATAAATGATGAATTATTAATGTCCTTGATATCATGTGGAGCCAGAGGTGCCATTAAGGTACTTGTTTAGTACCATCAGGGGTAAATTATTTATAGGATGTAAAGAGCAATCACAACAGTTGGAAGAGAAAATCAAGTTTAGCAAGCTAATTGCAACGAAGTCCTACAGCAACAGAAATGGAAGGGTTTTCTTCTGCAGTCACACATACATCTGAATCATCGATTTTGTTTTCAAGAATATGCAGCAATAATAGGCTGAACCGGGAACTTCAGCAACAAAACATCTGACAAAGAGGCCCTTTGTAAAAGTTAAAGGATAAGAAAATATTGTATCTAATATTTTGGGTATGACAGTGCTTCATTTAGCCAGCATAATTTGGAAATCCTTGTCTTGTTAAGCGTGTACCTAGCATAATTTAGTTTTAAAAATAATTCTCAGCCGGGCACGTGGCTCACACCTGTAATCATAGCACTTTGGGAGGCTGAGGCGGGTGGATCACCTGAGGTCAGGAGTTTGAGACCATCCTGGCCAACAAGGTGAAACCCCATCTCTACTAAAAATACAAAGATTAGCCAGGTGTGGTGGCACGTGGCTACAATCCCAGCTACTCAGAGGCTGAGACAGGAGAATCGCTTGAACCCAGGAGGCAGAGGTTGCAGTGAGCCAAGATGGCGCCACTGCACACCAGCCTGATCAACAAAAGTGAAACTGTCTCAGAAAAAAAAAAAAAAAAAAAAAAAAAAAACTCAGGGTTACTATTATAATCAATTACTATAGTGTGATTTAACATGCTTATGATCTTGAGTATTCTTGGAGTAAAGTGAACTAAACACAAGAATTCTAAAACAACTCTGAAAATCGTCTGCTCTTGTAAGTTGGCTTTTCCTCTACCACTAATAGCTTTACACTAAAAGCTCTCATTTCTTGGAAATTTCAGCCTTCCTTTCTATAACAGGCTACTTTAACTTTTTACAAAAATTTGTTTCTAATCAATTGTCATAGGCTAGGAGACCCCAGTTCCTGTTAGAACTATCTGAATTAGGAGTAAATGAGATCTGAGAGTCTTTTCTGTGAATAAATTAGGTAAAGATCTTCAGGATAAATAAGATTATATTATAGCTTGAAGCATAAAGCTGTTCCAAATTAAACTTTCTATATTTCATTTGTACTGCTTATTTGTAATACATCATACAATACTTTTTATATGAATTTTAAATCAGAGGTGCTGGACATGGTGGCCCACACCTGTAATCCCAGCACTTTGGGAGACCAAGGTGGGACTATACACCTGTAGTCCCAGCTACTCAGGAGGCTGAGAGGGGAGGATCATTTGAGCCCAGGAGTTTGAGGTTACAGTGAGCCATGCACACCAGCCTTGGTAACAGAGGGAGACCTTGTCTCCAAAACGACAAAAAAGAAGAGAAAAAAAATTAGAAGTAGTATGAAGATAGGAACATTCATTTAAAGAATAAGGGGCATGTTTTCTTTTCTTCCTTTATCTTTCCTTGAGGTTTTTGTTTTTGTTTTTGAGACGGAATTTTGCTCTTGTTGCCCAGGCTGGAGTGCAATGGCACGATCTCGGCTCACTGCAACCTCCGCCTCCCGGGTTCAAGCGATTCTTCTGCCTCAGCCTCCTGAGTAGCTGGGATTACAGGCATGTGCCACTATGCCCAGCTAATTTTGCATTTTTAGTAGAGGTGGCATTTCACCATGTTGGTCAGGCTGGTCTCAAACTCCTGATCTGTGATCCACCTGCCTCAGCCTCCCAAATTGCTAGGATTATAGGCGAGATCCACCGTGCCCAGCTCCTTGAGTTCTTAATAATTAAAAATGTTGTTTCACCAGGGAATGTAACAACAATAAAAAAAAACAGAAAATATTAATTCTACAGATACATTTAAGAATGCAACCTCAGCATGCCCAGTTTTGGGACATTGGGCAAATTACTGAACCTCAACTTCAGTCTCTTCCATTAGTACCAGCCTTATCAGATTGCTTAGAAGACTAGAATAATATATGTAAAAAGAATATAAAACCTTAATTGGGACTACTCCCCTAATTAACTTATTGAAATAGTAATCTAAATATTGCTTCTGAATTCTAATTTTATGAGAGATGCCAGTAACAAGTCAGCTCACCAAAGATTTGGTCAAATTACTGGAGTACGCATACACATCATAAGATTTGATGTTTCAGAATTACCCAGTTGGCCGGGCACGGTGGCTCAAGCCTGTAATCCCAGCACTTTGGGAGGCCGAGACGGATGGATCACGAGGTCAGGAAATCGAGACCATCCTGGCTAACACGGTGAAACCCCGTCTCTACTAAAAAAATACAAAAAACTAGCCAGGCAAGGTGGCGGGCGCCTGTAGTCCCAGCTACTTGGGAGGCTGAGGCAGGAGAATGGCATAAACCCAGGAGGCGGAGCTTGCAGTGAGCTGAGATCCGGCCACTGCACTCCAGCCTGGGTGACAGAGTGAGACTCCGTCTCAAAAAAAAAAATTTTAAAAAAAAAAAAAAAAACAGAATTACCCAGTGACACCATTTCTAAGAATCTACTCTGCATATATATCTATAGTTATGAAAATATATCTACCAGGAAGTTACTATAACAACAAAATCATAAAAAGAAACCTATATGCTTATCAATATGAGATCAGCTAAATAATTTATGCAAGTCCTATACAATGGAATTCCCTGCAGTCAATAAAAACAGTAATATAGAGAGCTATACACTTGGTATGGTTTTGTGTGTTTTTAAAGAAAAGGAAAAATAGATGTATGTGTAAAATTTTGGAAGCAACCCAGGAAACAATTAACAGTGAATTCTCTTTAGGTAAGACAAAGGAACTTGTTATTGTCCAACTTTAAATGTTTTGTACCATTTTAATAGTTTATCATGGGCTCCAGCCTGGCCAACATGGTGAAACCCTGCCTCTAATGAAAATACAAAAATTAGCTGGACGTGGTGGCACATGTCTGTAATCCCAGCTACTTGGGAGGCTGAGGCAGGAGGATTGCCTGAACCTGGGAGACAGAGGTTGCAGTGAGCTGAGATCGCACCACTGCATTCCAGCCTGGGTAACAGAGCAAGACTCAATCTAAAAAAAAAAAAAAAAAAAAAAATATGGCCGGGTGTGGTGGCTCACATTTGTAACCCCAGCACTTTGGAAAGCCAAGGCAGGTGGATCACGAGATCAGGAGTTCAAGACCAGCCTGGCCAAGATGGTGAAACCTCCTCTCTACTAAAAATACAAAAAATTAGCTAAGTGCGGTGGTAGGTACCTGTAATCCCAGCTACTCAGGAGGCTGAGGAAGGAGAATTGCTTGAACCTGGGGAGCAGAGGTTGCAGTGAGCCGAGATTGTGCCACTGCATTCCAGCCTGGGCAGCAGAGTGAGACTCTGCCTCCAAAAAAAAAAAAAAGTTTACCATGGGTATTAATTTATTTAAATATACCTTTAACCTAGAATGTACTAGGAAATAAGATTTTATCTTTCAGGACAGGGTCTCACTCTGTTGCCCAGGCTGAGTGCAGTGGCTTGATCATGGCTCACCTTAACTCCCAGGCTCAAAAAATTCTGCAACCTCAGCTTCCCAAGTACCTAGGACTATAGCCATGTGCCACTGCACCCAGCTAATTTTTTATTTTTATTTTTTTGAGATGGAGTCTTGCTCTGTCGCCCAGGCTGGAGTGCAGTGGCCTGATCTCAGCTCACTGCAAGCTCCACCTCCCAGGTTCACGCCATTCTCCTGCCTCAGCCTCCTGAGTAGCTAGGACGACAGGCACCTGCCACCACGCCCGGCTAATTGTTTTTTGTGTGTGTGTATATTTTTAGTAGAGACGTGTTAGCCAGGATAATTTTTTATTTCTTGTAGAGACAGGGTCTCGTTATGTTGCCCAGGCTGGTTCCAAACTCCTGGACTCAATCAATCCTCCTTCCTCAGCTTCCCAAAGTGCTGAGATTACAGACATGAGCTACCACACACAACCAGAAATAAGATTTTAATTTTGTTACTTTTCTGAGATTAGAATTCTTCCTACCAAATGTTTTCAGAATAATACCATAAATTGACCAAATCAGGTTAATTATGACACCTGACAAGGAACAAGAAAAACTTATCAACTCCATGTCCTTTTGCCTTCCTAATCAGTAAGATACCTCAGAAAGATAGTGAAAAATACAAATATACTAGACTGTTTTTTTAGATGGATGTATGAAATCGTAAATTCCACTTTAGAACCTAGTATCTGGCCTTCAAATTTCAAATGAACAGAGCTGAATTTTTAGTGAGCAGTACAAAACCATGGAATACCACTCCTATCCATATTTTTAACATCTGTCCTTCCTGCCCTCATTTAGAATAAAATAATAGTTCAGTAACAGTGGAACACAGGTTCATATTTATATATGAAAATATGAGGCTGGGCGCGGTGGCTCAAGCCTGTAATCCCAGCACTTTGGGAGGCCAAGATGGGCGGATCACGAGGTCAGGAGATCGAGACTATCCTGGCGAACACGGTGAAACCCCGTCTCTACTGAAAAATACAAAAAACTAGCCAGGCGAGGTGGCAGGCGCCTGTAGTCCCAGCTACTCGGGAGGCTGAGGCAGGAGAATGGCGTAAACCCGGGAGGCAGAGCTTGCAGTGAGCTGAGATTCGGCCACTGCACTCCAGCCTGGGCGACAGAGCGAGACTCCGTCTCAAAAAAAAAAAAAAAAAGAAAATATGCAGAAAGCTAGCCGGGCACGGTGGCTCATGCCTGTAATCACAATACTTTGGGAGGCCCAGGCGGGCGGATCACCTGAGGTCAGGAGTGCGAGACAAGCCTGCCCAACGTGGTGCAACCCCGTCTCCATTAAAAATACCAAAAATGGCCGGGCGCGGTGGCTCAAGCCTGTAATCCCAGCACTTTGGGAGGCAGAGACGGGCGGATCACGAGGTCAGGAGATCGAGACCATCCTGGCTAACCCGGTGAAACCCCATCTCTACTAAAAAATACAAAAAACTAGCCGGGCGAAGAGGCGGGCGCCTGTAGTCCCAGCTACTCGGGAGGCTGAGGCAGGAGAATGGCGTGAACCCGGGAGGCGGAGCTTGCAGTGAGCTGAGATCCGGCCACTGCACTCCAGCCTGGGTGACAGAGTGAGACTCCGTCTCAAAAAAAAAAAAAAAAAAAAAAAAAAAAAAAAAAAAACCAAAAATTAGCCGGGCATAGTGGCGGGCACCTGTAATCCCTGCTACTCAGGAGGCTGAGATAGGAGAATCACTTGAACCCAGGAGGTGGAAGTTGCAGTGAGCTGAGATCGTGCCATTGCACTCCAGCCTGGGCAACAAGAGTAAAACTCCATCTCAAAAAAAAAAAGAAAATATGCAGAAGGCCGGGCGCGGTGGCTCAAGCCTGTAATCCCAGCACTTTGGGAGGCCGAGACGGGCGGATCACAAGGTCAGGAGATCGAGACCATCCTGGCTAACACGGTGAAACCTCGTCTCTATTAAGAAATACAAAAAACTAGCCGGGCGAGGTGGTGGGCGCCTGTAGTCCCAGCTACTCGGGAGGCTGAGGCAGGAGAATGGCGTGAACCTGGGAGGCGGGGCTTGCAGTGAGCTGAGATCCGGCCACTGCACTCCAGCCTGGGTGACAGAGCAAGACTCCGTCTCAAAAAAAAAAAAAAAAAAAAAAAAGAAAATATGCAGAAAACTATGACATCTTCCATCACTATTAGTGAGCATTTAGGTACCAGCATTTTCTAGGTTCATATTTTTGTATCAGACTACTTATATCTTACAATTATTAAGTTATTGTAAAGATTTTTTTTTTTTTTTTTTTTGAGATGAAGTTTCACTCTTTTGCCCAGGCTAGAGTGCAGTGGCACGATCTCGGCTCACCACAACCTCCACCTCCTGGGTTCAAGCGATTCTCCTGCCTCAGCCTCTCGAGTAACTGGGATTACAGACATCCGCCACCACACCCAGCTAATTTTTTTGTATTCTTTTTTTAGTAGAGACAGGGTTTTGCCACATTGGCCAGGCTGGTCTCAAACTCCTGACCTCAGGTGATCCACCCGCCTTGGCCTCCCAAAGTACTGGGATTACAGGTGTGAGCCACTGCACCCAACCTATTGTAAAGATTTTTACAAGTTAATCGAGAGTAAAACAAGTCATCTTATCACTTATATTATTGGTAAAGAAGGTTTAATCAAAGCCAAGCATCTGGCCAGGCGCGGTGGCTCACGCCTGTAATCCCAGCATTTTGGGAGGCCGAGGCGGGCGGATCACAAGGTCAGGAGATCGAGACCACGGTGAAACGTCGTCTCTACCAAAAATACAAAAAAAATTAGCCGGGCGCGGTGGCGGGCGCCTGTAGTCCCAGCTACTCAGGAGGCTGAGGCAGGAGAATGGCATGATCCCGGGAGGCGGAGCTTGCAGTGAGCCAAGATCACGCCACCGTACTCTAGCCTGGGGAACAGAGCCAGACTCCGTCTAAAAAAAAAAAAGCCACGCATCAGTTGGATTTCTCATTATTGATGTAATCCACCATTCCTTAATGCTTATGTAGTTTAACCTGGCACCAAGTCTAATATCTCCTCAAATAAGCACACTATGCTCAGGGTTGGCTATGCTTTTCCTGCTGCAACCTACCAAGATTTTGATTACATAAGCAAGTTCTTATAGTGATTCTGAAATAGATACGCAAAAAATATGTATGAGAAGCCCAGGCCGGGCGCAGTGGCTCAAGCCTGTAATCCCAGCACTTTGGGAGGCCGAGACGGGCGGATCATGAGGTCAGGAGATCGAGACCATCCTGGCTAACACGGTGAAACCCCGTCTCTACTAAAAATACAAGAAAATTAGCCGGGCGAGGTGGCGGGCGCCTGTAGTCCCAGCTACTCGGGAGGCTGAGGCAGGAGAATGGCGTGAACCCGGGGGAGCGGAGCTTGCAGTGAGCCGAGATCGCGCCACTGCACTCCAGCCTGGGGCACAGAGCAAGACTCCGCGTCAAAAAAAAAAAAAAAAAAAAAAAAAAGAGAAGCCCAAAATTAAGAAACATTTAGCTGGGCGTGGTGGCTCACGCCTGTAATCCCACCACTTTGGGAGGCCAAGGCGGGCAGATTATCTGAGGTCAGAAGTTCAAGACCAGCCTGACCAACATGGAGAAACCCTGTCTCTACTAAAAATACAGAATTAGCCAGGCATGGTGGCGCATGCCTGTAATCCCAGGTACTCAGGAGGCCGAAGCAGGAGACTCGCTTGAACCCGGGAGGTGGAGGTTGCGGTGAGCTGAGATCCTGCCACTGCACTCCAGCCTGGGCAACAAGAATGAAACTCTGTCTCAAAACAAACAAACAAAAAAAAACCAAGAATTCAGATAGGAGTTGATTTACACCACACTTCACTATTGTTGCTCTGTTAATGGTTTAACTTTAAAACTGCTAATCACCACTAATTATTCTGGCAATTATTCTGCCAGTTATTTGTTACAAATAACATAATTACAGTCTTGTTTGGGAAAGGCTGAGGAAGGGCAAAAGGAGAAGAGATGAGGAAGGGCAAAAGAAGAAGAGATGAAGAACACAAATACCTTAAAAAACTGGTTTACAACAAAGTAAAACTCATTAACTATGCCATTCTCCAGGTTTTTCTCCCACACATAAAATTAATAATTTGCATAGTGTAATTACTTAAATTGCTTTTATTTTTTATTTGCACCAACTGAATATTGTAACATTTTTCATGACTGAAATAATACAGAATAAATGTGTTGAGTCATTTTCTCTGGCATAGGAAATATGACATAAGAATGCTTTCAGAGTACTTCTAAAAAAACATTTTGCTAAGCCTTTACTTAATATGATGTGATCTTTTCTCAACTGGTTAAATGCCAGTTTTCCATTAGGATTGAAAGACCTTTAAAGAGAAAGCACATAAAATGTCATGGATCTAAGATGAAGGAAATGTATTTTCTAGCATTAGGAAACCAAGTGATTATCTTAATATACAAGTAATCCTTTGATTACTCATGTGCTGATTCTATTTGTTTTACATTGGAAAATGCAAAACATTTGTAATATAATGAAACATAATTAGGACATTAATCTCTATAAAAATAAACGGGTCCTCCAAAGCCGAAAATAATTTTAAAGAATTAAGTAAAGTACAAATTTCTTCAACTAACATTCAGTAAGCAAAAATTGCTTATGGTTCAGTGGTTCTCCATCATGACTGCACATTAACCTCAATAGGGAAGATTAATATTGATACTTAAGTCCCACCCCCGACCAAACAAATCAGAGAATCATCAGGTAAGGCCAAAACAATGTTTTTTTGTTTGTTTGTTTTAATTATTATACTTTAACTTCTAGGGTACATGTGTACAACGTGCAGGTTTGTTACATATGTATACATGTGCCCTGTTGGTGTGCTGCACCCGTTAACTCGTTATTTACATTAGGTGTATCTCCTAATGCTACCCTTCCCCCCTCCCCCCACCCTACGACAGGCGCCGGTGTGTGATGTTCCCCGCCCTGTGTCCAAGTGTTCTCAACAATGGTATTTTGTAAAAGCTCTCCAAGCAACAGTCTAATGCACAGGTGGGGCTGAGAACATTACCAGTCCAGAAATCCATCTAATAACCCAAAGCCTGATGGGCCAAGGATGTTCTGAGTTCACATGAGATCTGGTGGCTTAAAAGTGTCCAGCTGGCTGGGCGCAGTGGCTCTCGCCTGTAATCCCAGCACTTTGGAAAGCCAGGGCAGGTGGATCACCTGAGGTCTGGAGTTCGCGATCAGCCTGGCTAACATGGAGAAACCCCGTTCCTACTAAAAATACAAAAATTAGTCAAGTGTGGTGGTGCGTGCCTATAATCCCAGCTACTCGGGAGGCTGAGGCAGGAGAATCACTTAAACCCAGGAGGCAGCGGTTGCAGTAAGCCAAGATGGTGCCACTACACTCGAGCCTGGGCAACAAAGCAAGACTCCGTTTCAAAAAAAAAAAAAGTGTACAGCCAGGCCCGGTGGCTCACGCCTATAATTCCATCACTTTGGGAAGTCAAGGTGGGTGGATCACCTGAGGTCAGGAGTTTGAGACCAGTCTGGCCAACATGGCGAAACCCCATCTCTACTAAAAATACAAAAACATTAGCCAGACATGGTGGCAGGGACCTGTAATCCCAGCTACTCAGGAGGCTAAGGCAGGAGAATTGCTTGAACCTGGGAGGCAGAGGTTGCAGTGAGCCGAGATCTCACCACTGCGCTCCAGTCTGGGCAACAGAGAGACACTCTGTCTCAAATAAATAAATAAATAAATAAATAAATAAATAAATAAATAAACTGTGTGAGTGAGTGAGACCATGTCTCTAAATAAATAAATAGTCCATCCTGGCTAACACGGTGAAACCCCGTCTCTACTAAAAATACAAAAAATTAGCCAGGCGTGGTGGTGGGCGCCTGTAGTCCCAGCTACTCAGGAGGCTGAGGCAGGAGAATGGCGTGAACCCGGGAGGCGGAGCTTGCAGTGAGCCAAGATCGAGCCACTGCACTCCAGTCTGGGAGACACAGCGAGACCCCATCTCAAAATAAATAAATAAATAAATAAATAAATAAATAAAAATAAATAGTGTGACACCTCCCCTACACAACTCTCTCTCCCACTCCTACTTTCACCATGTGAAATGCCTGCTCCCACTTCGCCTTTTGCCATAAGTAAAAGCTCCCTAAGGCCTCACCAGAAGCCACGTTGGTGCCAGTGCCACACTTTCTGTATAGCCTATAGAACTGTGAGCCAGTTAAACTTCTTTTCTTTATAAATTACCCAGTCTCAGTTAATTCTATATAGCAGTGCAAAAGACTAATACATCAGGGTAGTATTGTGTTAACAACCAAGCCCAAGTGATCTGTATCAGATCTGTATTAGATCAGACTTCTTAAGGCTCTCTTGTTGCAGATTTTCTTGTTCAGGTATCTTATACATTAACAAAAATGCCTTGAAGACTGCACTAGATTTTGAAGGCTCCTTTGCTGTTTACCACTTCCCCAGATATACTAGGATAAAGAAGATAAAATATATTAAAATCCTTAATACAGTGAAAGCACGTATATGCTTTGAAATGATTGTTGCAAGTGAAACAGTTCATTGTAACAGTATCGTGGAAGCCAGGGGCTTCCCAAAAAAAAAAAAAAAAAATTTGTAACTATCTGATGGATGCTGCAAGGAACATCCTGGCTAACACGGCGAAACCCCGTCTCTACTAAAAACACAAAAAATTAGCCGGGCGAGGTGGCGGCGCCTGTGGTCCCAGCTACTCGGGAGGCTGAGGCAGGAGAATGGCGGGAACCCGGGAGGCGGAGCTTGCAGTGAGCTGAGATCTGGCCACTGCACTCCAGCCTGGGCGACAGAGCGAGACTCCGTCTCAAAAAAAAAAAAAAAAAAAAAAAAAAAAAAAACAAAGAAAAAGGCAGGGCACAGTGGCTCAAGCCTGTAATCCCAGCACTTTGGGAGGCAGAGACGGGCGGATCACGAGGTCAGGAGATCGAGACCATCCTGGCTAACACGGTGAAACCCCGTCTCTACTAAAAAATACAAAAAACTAGCCGGGCGCGGTGGCGGGCGCCTGTAGTCCCAACTACTCGGGAGGCTGAGGCAGGAGAATGGCGTGAATCCGGGAGGCGGAGCTTGCAGTGAGCTGAGATCCGGCCACTGCACTCCAGCCTGGGCGGCAGAGCGAGACTCCGTCTCAAAAAAAAAAAAAAAAAAAAAAAAAAAAACAAAAAAATGAAAGATTACTTGTGGGTATGTTTTTCTGAATTTTGAGGCAATTAGACGAAACATCCCAGATGCAGAGTAAGATGGGAACCAGAGCTAGTAATAACTTTTCGGGGCAGGTGCGGTGGCTCACGCCTGTTAATTTCAGCACTTTGGGAGGTCAAGGTGGGCAGATTACGAGGTCAGCAGTTTGAGCCCAGCCTGGCCAACATGGTGAAACCTGGTCTCTAGTAAATATACAAAAATTAGCCAGGCATGTGGTGCACACCTGCAATCCAAGCTACTCAGGAGGCTGAGGCAAGAGAATCCCTTGAACCCAGGAGGCGGAGGTTGCAGTGAGCCAATATCGCACCACTGCATTCCAGCCTGGGCAACAAGAGCGAAACTCTGTCTCAAAAAAAACCTTTTAGTGTTCCCATATTTAGAATTTTTCTTTGTTTAAAAAGATGATTTTGCGGGCTCAGTAGCTCACGCCTGTAATTCCAGCACGTTGGGAGGCCAAGGCAGGCAGATCACGAGGTCAGGAGATCAAGATCATCCTGGCTAACACGGTGAAACCCTGTCTCTACTAAAAATACAAAAAAATCAGCCGGGCGTGGTGGCGGGCGCCTGTAGTCCCAGCTACGCGGGAGGCTGAGGCAGGAGAATGGTGTGAACCCGGGAGGCAGAGTTTGCAATAAGCCGAGATCGTGCCTGCACTCCAGCCTGGGCAACAGAGAGAGACTCTGTCTCAATAATAATAAAAAAAAATAAAATAAAATAAAAAATAAAAAATAAAAAAATAAAAAGATGATTTTGAAATAATTAGCTAAGATAACGCCCTGATTCATTCACAACATTTACTATAGATAATGAGGTACCTTGAAAAGAAACCATATAGTAAGACATTTAAAAGACCAGAAGCAAATGATAATGGGTTGCTTTAATTTCTTTTAAAATTTCTCCTGATCAGCCAGGGGCAGTGGCTCACGCCTGTAAACCCAGCACTTTGGGAGGCCAAAGTGGGCCAATCACAAGGTCAAGAGATTGAGACCATCCTGGCCAACATGGTGAAACCCCGTCTCTACTAAAAATACAAAAATTAGCCGGGTGTGATGGCACGTGCCTGTAGTCCCAGCTACTTGCGAGGCTGAGGCAGGAGAATCACTTGAACCTGGGAGGCAGAGGTTGCAGTGAGCCGAGATTAGATTGTGCCACTGCACTCCAGCATGGCAACAGAGCAAGATACCGTCTCAAAAAAAAAAAAAAAAAATCAGACCGGGAGCGGTGGCTCACACCTGTAATCCCAGCACTTTGGGAGACTGAGACAGGCGGATCACAAGGTCAGGAGTTCGAGATCAGCCTGGCCAGCATGGTGAAGCCCCATCTCGACTAAAAACACAAAAAGTAGCTAGGCATGGTGGTGGACGCCTATAATCCCAGCTACTTGGGAGGCTGAAGCAGAATTGCTTGAACCCGGGCGGAAGTGAGCCGAGATTGTGCCACTCTACTCTAGCCTGGGCAACAGAGCAAGACTGTCTCAAAAAAAAAAAAAAAATTCGGCCGGGCGCAGTGGCTCAAGCCTGTAATCCCAGCACTTTGGGAGGCCGAGGCGGGCGGATCACAAGGTCAGGAGATTGAGACCACGGCGAAACCCCGTTTCTACTAAAAAGACAAAAAATTAGCCGGGCGCGGTAGCGGGCGCCTGTAGCCCCAGCTACTCAGGAGGCTGAGGCAGGAGAATGGCGTGAACCCGGGAGGCGGAGCTTGCAGTGAGCCAAGATTGCGCCACTGAACTCCAGCCTGGGCGACAGAGCGAGACTCCATCTCAAAAAAAAAAAAAAAAAAAAAAAAAAATTCATTCCTGATTTCTCTCAAAAGGTACAACCTTTTTTTTTTTTTTGAGATGGAGTCTTGCTCTGTCGCTACAGTGCCACAATCTCAGCTCACTACAATTTCTGCCTCTCGGGCTCAAGCAATTCTCCTGCCTTAGCCTCCAGAGTAACTGGGATTACAAGACCCCACCACTGCGGCTAATTTTTGTGTTTTTTTTTTTTTTGAGGGAGTCTCGCTCTGTCGCCCAGGCTGGAGTGCAGTGGCCGGATCTCAGCTCACTACAAGCCCCGCCTCCCAGGTTCCTGCCATTCTCCTGCCTCAGCCTCCCAAGTAGCTGGGACTACAGGCGCCCGCCACCTCGCCCGGCTAGCTTTTTGTATTTTTTTAGTAGAGACGGGGTTTCACCGTGTTAGCCAGGATGGTCTCGATCTCCTGACCTCGTGATCCGCCCGTCTCTGCCTCCCAAAGTGCTGGGATTACAGGCTTGAGCCACCGCGCCCGGCCGTTAGCTCATAATCTTTAAAGGGATCAAGACGAAATCCATGGGAGGCTGAGGTGGGTAGATCACCTGAGGTCACGAGTTCAAGACCAGCCTGGCCAACATGGTGAAACCCTGTCTCTACTAAAAACACAAAAATTAGCCAGGCGTGGTGGTGGGCACCTGTAATCCCAGCTACTTGGGAGACTAAGGCAGGAGAATCACTTAAACCCAGGAGGCGGGGGTTGCAGTGAACCAAGATCCCGCCACTGCACTCCAGCCTGGGCAACAGAGCAAGACTCCATCTTGGAAAAAAAAAAAAGACTAAATCCACATGTTAATAGTGAAAACATTTTGCCAGGGTTACTAAAATAGCTACAGAGGCTGAAGCCCAAGTCACACATGGAAAGACTTTCGTAGAGCTATTCAACATAAGCATGGCTGGGCACAGTGGCTCATGCCTGTAATCTCAGCACTTTGGGAGGCCAAGGCGGGTGGATCACCTGAGGTCAGGAGTTCAAGACAAGCCTGGCCAATATGGTGAAACCCCGTCTCCACTAAAAATACAAAACTTAGCTGGGCGTGGTGGCGTGCACCTGTAGTCCCAGCTACTAGGGAGGCCGAGGCAAAGAATTGCTTGAACCCAGGAGGTGGAGGTTGCAGTGATTTGAGATTGCGCCAACGCACTCCAGCCTAGGCAACAGAGTGAGACTCCGTCTCAAAAAACAAACAAACAAACAAACAAACATAAGCTTATGTCCTCTCTATATGCTAAAACACGAATCTGTTCACAACCATTATAAAGAAACAAATGCAAGCAAATTTTAAACAATTATAATGAAAATAGAAAGAACTAAAAAAGTATAGGTAACTAAGTATATACATAATCCAATAAATTAATCAAGTACAGCATGGGTTCCCAATACTGATCCATGATAAAACTTTTAGCAGCCGGGCGCGGTGGCTCAAGCCTGTAATCCCAGCACTTTGGGAGGCCGAGACGGGCGGATCACGAGGTCGGGAGATCGAGACCATCCTGGCTAACACGGTGAAACCCCGTCTCTACTTAAAATACAAAAAAATTAGCCGGGCGAGGTGGCGGCGCCTGTAGTCCCAGCTACTCGGGAGGCTGAGGCAGGAGAATGGCGCGAACCTGGGAGCCGGAGCTTGCAGTGAGCGGAGATCGCGCCACTGTACTCCAGCCTGGGCGACAGAGCGAGACTCCGTCTCAAAAAAAAAAAAAAAAAAAAAAAAAAAAACTTTTAGCAGTTGACCAGGCACAGTGGTTCACACCTGTAATCCTAGTACTTTGGTAGGCCGAGGTAGGTGGATCACCTGAGATCAGGAGTTTGAGACCAGCCTGGCCAACATGGCAAAACCCTGTCTCTACTAAAAATACAAAACTGAGCCGGGCATGATGAAGGAGGCCTATAATCCCTACCATGGAAGTTGAGGAAGGAGAATCACTTGAACCCAGGCGATGGAGGTTGCAGTGGGTCGAGATCAGACTGCTTCACTCCAGCCTGGGCGAAAGTGAGAAACTCCATCTCAAAAAAAAAAAAAAAAAAAATTTAGCAGTCTACAGTGAAATAAAACAGTAAAGAAAAGGTTACAAATTTTTCATAAAGCTAAATCTATATAATCTATAAAAGCGTCCTTAACCCTAAAAATACATACTTCTTAATGTTTTGGTACTATCATGAAATGACCAAGACAACACATCATTGGGGGAAAGGGGTTCTAACAAAGTTACTTTGCAAAATAAGTTGAGTGATAAACCTAGTCTTTAAAGGCTGTGTGTGTGTAAACAGAACAATGTGATAAAGAGCTCTGTACCTACAGAGAATCCAGTCAAGCTCTGAATGATCAAATAATATTCTAGAGAGTTTCTCATACAGAGAAGCATAAAGATAGCATCTGAGTAGGTTTCCAAAAACCAGTATTAATGAATTTTGTCCATAATCATTTTGATGGTCACAGGTTTGAGCATGTGAATTTGAATCACTAATATATTTAAAGCATTACATGTGTTTCAACATTCAAAATTACATAAAGAAATCCAAATGTACTCGGTGGTTTTATAGCTAAAGGCAACTGCTGAAGAATGTTTCATTTCTCAATTTAAAATAGTATGGTACTATCTTTTAATATTCTAAGAGTTCTACCAATACAAGACTTCCATCCAATTACATTTCTACAACAGAATTGCTCTCTAAGGCATTTCATTTCAACTGAAAATGTCAATTTCATTATAGGACATTAAAAATTTTGAATGTCACTTGGCTCTAGGCAATTGGTCTTCATTAAACAAAAATGAAACCTTAACACAAAAATATATCTTACATAAAATTACTTCTAAATGTTTACCAACCAATGGAGAATCTTAAATACTAGGCCAGGCTGTGGCCGGGCGCAATGGCTCGTGCCTGTAATCTTAGCACTTTGGGAGGCTGAGGCAGGCAGATCACCTGAGGTCAGGAGTTCAAGACCAGCCTGGCCAACATGGTGAAACCCCGTCTCTATTGAAAATACAAAAATTAGGCGGACATACTGGCTTCAGTCTGTAATCCCAGCTACGTGGGAATCTGAAGCAGGAGAATCACTGGAATCCGGGAGGCAGAGGCTGCAGTGAGCCGAGATCGTGCCACTGCAACTCCAGTCTGGGTGACAGAGCAAGACTCTTTCAAAAAAAAAAAAAAAAAAAGTAGGCCAGGCCAGGCTTGGTGGCTCACACCTGTAACCCCAGCACTTTGGGAGGCTGAGGTGGGTGGATCACCTGACATCAGGAGTTTAAGACCAGCCTGGCCAACATGGTGAAACCCCACCTCTACTAAAAATACAAAAAATTAGCCAGGCATGGTAGCGCATGCCTGTAATCCCAGCTGCTTGGGAGGCTGAGGCAGAGAATTGCTTGAACCCAGGAAGCAGAGGTTGCGGTGAGTGAAGGTCACGCCATTGCACTCCAGCCTGGGCAACAAGAGCGAGGCTCCATCTCAAAAAAAAAAAAAAAAAAAGTAGGCCACATTCATTCCAATTACAGCTAAATGAATTGTTTTGTCAAATCTGTGCCAGATTTATTGTTATAATCACGTAGCTCTTCCAAGAATGTCTTAGAAAAAGGCACTTGCTGCATAACAAAGAGTCTGCGCTAGGTTTAACTCAGACTACACTGCACACTGATACGAGTTTTTAAATTTGAGTCAATAAAACCAGAATTGACTACAGGTGTCACTACCATAAGACAGAAAGCATCTTATTGCACTGCAGTTCTATGTTTACTAAAACATTTGGTTATTTATGTTAATTTTCTCAATGACTATATGAGGTAGCTTTCTTTCCTATCTGTGCTAACCTATTGGGAGGCTGAGGCAGAGAATTGCTTGAACCCAGGAAGCAGAGGTTGCGGTGAGCCACCGGGCCTGGCCCAGTGATGACTCTTTCTTAACGACTCCATCAGAAATCTGTCAGTTAATAAACGTGTTGCTCAGTTAGTGACGAGAAATAACTGTATGTTAGTGGTTAAGAGGCCCCATAATTGCAACATTTAATATCTGCTGTTGTTCCTAATACCCAGGCTGACTCAGACTGAGGAGCCCTCCAAGTTCCACTGTCTAATAAAGACCTGTCAAAGTGAAAACTCAACAGTGGAGACTCCAGAATGCATTCAACCGTTGTACCTGCTTTACATACATAAATAAACAGAACTGATTTTTGGGTTATTTGCCACAAGAAGATGCCTGAAAACAAGGCATCAAATGGTTTTGGAAAAAATACTCCTCTTTACAGTTAAGTTTAAATTAGATCAAGAATGCTACTTACAAAGATGTTCTGAATTAGTACAGGATCTCCTGATTCATCATAATGAACTTTTCAACCCTGTTAAGTATCAAAACTGCAGCACAAAATCAGCCAACATGCGAACTAAGGACAAAAGACAGTTCATAGGTCTTTGGAGATCATGGTTATAAAATCACGTGCCTGAGGACCACTAAGTCTGAGGTACACACCAAATAATGCAGCTCAAAGTAAGCAGAAAGCACTGTTCCGTGCTCAACCCACCCCTACCAACCATCCAAAGTCCATGCTGGTGCCCAGGACCCGTGAGTCCTTATCATTAAATATCCCCGCCCCAATTCCTCCCCAACTGAGGAAATCACAGACTCCTTGGCCCCAAGAATCTTAACTCTGGTCTTCATCATAAATGTCTCCAGAAACCTTAACACCGGCTTTTTCAGGCTCCCACCACCTAAAACAAAGTTCATAACATCCTGAGAGCAGTTTCCTTCAGGGCTTAGGCTCTCGACCACGCCCTCCCACCAGGCAGGCCTGTCTCCCTCCTGCCTGCCCCTATGGAAGGAAAGCTCCCCCTCCTTTTGGTCACTCTGCCTGGCCACTCTACTCACAGGATAGCGGTGTCGGGGGGCAGCAGGCCCGACAGCGCCCTCCAGCTCGGTGCGGGCAGTTTCCTGCGACTGCAGTCCAGGAGAGGAATGCGGCAGGAGCAGGGCGCGGGGCAGAGACCTGCTCCGGCGGCGGGCAACAGGAGGAGAGCGCTCTGGGCAAGGAAGAGTAACCGGGAAAGCAATCCAGATCGACACCCCAGCAACTGCTCCTCCGGGATGCCTAGGGGCGCGGGCGCCATTTTCCCCCTCGACCTGGACCTGGCCTAGATGAGCTGCCTGCTAGAAAAGGAGGATCGGCGGAGAAGCTCAGCAGAGATGCTCAGCGGCTGCACTGTCTCCCCAAGCCCTGGCTGAGGGCTGTACCATCTAAAGGCATGCAAGGAGCAGATGCAGCGCGACAGCGGGGGCGACGGCCTGGGACACACCGCTGAGGCCTGACGGGGCTCCTCCGCCCCGCCCCACGACGCTACGCCCTCACGCACAGGGGTCAGCCAATCGGTGCCATAAGACGAGGTTGCGTCCGGGGCGGAACTGAGTGAGGGGCGGGGCCAGACGCAGCCGAGATTCTTTAGGAGGAGAACTTTAAGGTGTTCAGGGACTTTAGGTGTTGCTGTGGAATTCCGCCTCTGTTCTTCCGCTGCAGGGCGCAGTAGTTCCTTAAGAGGGAATGGTGCGGCAAATCGCTGTGAGTTCAAAGTCCTGACTACAGGTCTATCTACTGTAGTTGTAGAAAAGGATCTTTTATTTGCTCTGGGCTCTAAGAAAGCGGAGTGGCAGAAGGGCTACCTTCCAAGTCGCAGACACGAATGAGTCACGGGAGTTTCTATCCTGGCTTTGGCCAGCTCGTCCTCCAGAGCCGAGCTCGAGTCTCTTCTGCCCTCTGCTGCTTGACTGTAGCCCCTGCTCTTCTGCAAGTAGGCGGCAACTCCCACTTGCATGTGATCAGTATCACTCTGTTAATGGCCGTGTAAGCTCCTGAAAACAGAGGCTCCGTTTCTTCATCGGTGCGCTTCCACCTTTTGATCTAGCTTGGAGTTCAATAAATTTTGGTGGGACTGCACCTGCTTGTCTATACAAGGGAAACACCCTTCTGTTTGGAGGGATGCTGTCATGGTCACTCTCAGAAAAGCAAGCGAGACAAGTAAAGAGGGTGTTGAGCAGTCAACAAAGCAAAGACTGGATGTGAGGAAATTTATTTCTCCTAAAGCAGAGGCTATGGAAAACTTACTAGGAACAGTGAAGTCTGACCACCTTATGCTCATTCAGCCATCCAAGGTTGTAAATAAGACTTTGAGAATAATAGTAATGGTTCACTTATATGTAGGGAACTTTTCAAAGGGCATTTGCTCTGTTACCTTGTTTGCTCCTTCAATGACAGTGACATTGGCAAGACAATTATTGCTGATGATGAAACAAGCCCAAAGAGATTAAACCCGGTTACTCTGAGGCAGGGGCAGGTTCGACATTAACATGGGTTTTCTGACATAAATTGAAAATCTGAGCAGGTTAAAAAGAATGATAATGCCTAGATTAGGGTTCTCTTAGAAAGTAACTGAAAGCAATCTTTGCCATGGCAGATTATGGAGTCATAATTATGTTTTTAAAAACCTTTTTCTGTTTTTTTTTTTTTAATATTGAAGTATCTATTGGAAACAAGGCCATATCCAATGCTCCAGCCCAAACCAAACATTTAAAGCCAAGACAGCAGAATGAAACGTACTCTTAACCTCCTTCCCTTAGCTGTTGAGCAGACTTAACAAACTCTGGTAAGAAATCCAGCATAGGCAGGAACCCCACCAAAAAAAAAAAAAAAAAAGGAGGCAGTTTAGTTCCTTTCTGCATTATAGTTTCAGAGCTTTCCTATGAAACTATACCAAATGGGGCCATTAGAAATTAATGCTCTCTAGCCTGTATCCTCCCCAATAAGTGGTTCACTGCAACCTCCGCCTCCCGGATTAAGCGATTCTCCTGCCTCAGCCTCACAAATAGCTACGACTATAGGTGTGCACCACCATGCCCGGCTAATTTTTGCATTTTTAGTAGAGACAGGGTTTCACCATGTTGGCCATGCTGGTCTCAAACTCCTGACCTCAGGTGATCCACCCACCTCAGCCTCTCAAAGTGTGGAATTACAGGCATGAGCCAACCTGATTGCCCACAGATACATGTTTTTGTTGGGTTTTTTTTTTTTTAAGACGAAGTTTTGCTCTTGTTACCCAGGATGGAGTGTAGTGGCACGATCTTGGCTCATCGCAACTTCTGCTCCTGGGTTCAAGCGATTCTCCTGCCTCAGCCTTCTGAGTAACTGGCATTACAGTCGTGCGCCACCATGCCCGGCTAGTTTTGCATTTTTAGTAGAGATGGGATTTCTCCATGCTGGTCAGCTGGTCTTGAACTCCTGACCTCAGGTCATCCGCCTGCCTCAGCCTCCCAAAGTGCTGGGATTACAGGTGTGAGCCACCGCTCCCAGACACAAATACATGTCTTTTACAGAATTTAGTGATTCATTTCTGATTAACAATGGAATATAGGGTTTTTATATTCATTGCCCTCAATTGTCTAATTAATCTGTGGGTGCTAAGGTACCTGGGCCGAGATTTTAGAGTTCAGTGGAATCCATAAGCACAGTATACCCCAACTCCAGATTACTAAAAAAAAAACAAAAAACTACTTACTTGATATCCCTTGTTCCACACCTTAGCATAAACACCAATCCCTTACAATTTAGCTGCCCTATATCTCCTTACCTCAGGACTTTACTCTTTGCAAAGTCATAGCTAACTAACCTTATCAGTTCTATTCTGTCAAACTAGAAGTCTCAGGATTGCCTGTGCTTTCCTCCCATTCTTTCCTGTCACATCCAGTCAGTAGACTCTCTTGATTCCCCCTCAGGAATGTGTCAGATCTTTCCCCAGCTCTCCTTCCCCACTGCTACTTAGTTCAGACCTTCATCTCATATGACTAGTATTCCAATAACCTTTGAACCCATGTCCTGTCCTCCAGTCTCTCCTGTCTCCAAGTCTCTAAGCTGTCACTAGAATTATCTTTCCAAAGCATACTGTTACAGGTATGTTTTGTCATTTTATATCTCCATTGCTAAGAGCAGTGTCTGGAATATAAGCAACACTGAATAAATATTTATTGTTGACTAAATTACTGTTAATTTGGCTGGGTGCAGAGTGGCTCATGCCTATAATCCCAGCAATTTTGGAGGCCAAGGCATGCAGATTACTTGAAGTCAGGAGTTCGAGACAAGCCTGGCTAATATGGCAAAATCCTGTCTTTACTAAAAATACAAAAATTAGACTTGGTGCTGCACGCCTGTAATCCCAGCTACTGGGGAGACTGAGGCACAAGGATTGCTTGAACCTAGGAGGCGGAGGTTGCAGTGAGCCGAGATTGCACCATTGCACTCCAACAAGGGCAACAGAGCAAGATTCCATCTCAAAAAAAAAAAAAAAAGCCAGGCACAGTGGCTCACACCTGTAATCCCAGCACTTTGGGAGGCCGAGGTGGGCAGATCACGAGGTTAGGAGATCGAGACCATCCTGGCTAACGTGGTGAAAACCCATCTCTAGGCTGGGCGCGGTGGCTCAAGCCTGTAATCCCTGCACTTTGGGAAGCCGAGACGGGCGGATCACGAGGTCAGGAGATCGAGACCATCCTGGCTAACACGGTGAAACTCCGTCTCTACTAAAAAATACAAAAAAAAAAAAAACTAGCCGGGCGAGGTGGCGGGCGCCTGTAGTCCCAGCTACTCGGGAGGCTGAGGCAGGAGAATGGTGTAAACCTGGGAGGCGGAGCTTGCAGTGAGCTGAGATCCGGCCACTGCACTCCAGCCTGGGCGACAGAGCGAGACTCCCTCTCAAAAAAAAAAAAAATTACTGTTAATTTCACTGCTTCTCTGTAAATATGCCCAAATCTAGTGAGAATGCATTTTTGTCTCCTTCCATCTCTTCCTTCACCTATCTCCTTTTCCCACTAAAACAAAGGCGAAATAATGATAATAATTGTAACTACTATTTATTGAAGTGAAACCTAAAGCCAGAAAAAATAGATAAATTGTACTTCATCAAAATTAAAAACAGTTCATTAAAGGACACTATCTACAGAGTGAAAAAGTACCCCATGTGATGGAAGAAAAGATTTGCAAATCATATATCAGATAAGGGATTAGTATCCAGAAAAACAAGTAACTCCTACAACTCAACAACAAAAAAGCAACCCAATTTAAAAATAGGCAGAGGACTTGAATTCCTCCAAAGATACACAAATGACCAATAAGCACAAGTAAAATATGCTCAAGATCACTAATCATTAAGGAAATCCAAATTTAAACCACAATATGATACTACTTCACATCTGTTAGGATGGCAATTATATATATATGATATGTATATGTATAGAAACCAGAAAATAACAAGTTTGGTGAGGATGTGGAGAAACTACAATTCTTGTACATTCCTGGTAGGAATGTAAAATGGTGTAGCTGGCTGGGTATGGTGGCTCACACATGTAATCCTAGCACTTTGGGAGGCCAAGGCGGCAGATCACCTGAGGTCAGGAGTTTGAGAGCAGACTGGTCAACATGGTGAAACCCCATCACTGCTAAAAATACAAAAAGTAGCTGGGCCTGGTGGTGCATGCCTGTAATACCAGCTATTTGGGAGAAGAATCAAAGGCAGAAGATTCTTCTGAATCAAAGAAGATTCAAAGAAGAATCAAAGAAGATTCAAAGGAGATTCAAAGAAGAATCAAAGAAGATTCTTCTTTGAGGCAGAAGAATCACGAACTCAGGAGGCGGAGGTTGCAGTAAGCTGAGATGGCGCCATTGCACTTCAGCCTGGGTAACAGAGCAAGACTCCATCTCAGAAAGGAGAGGAGAGGGGAGTGGAGGGAAGGAGGTGGGGTAAGAGAAAGGGAGCGGAGGAGAGGAGAGGAGAGGAGAGGGGAGGCTGTGGAAAATCATACAGTATTTCCTCAAAAAATTAAACATAAAATAATTGAAACAATTTTAAGAAATATGGGTATACCCATATTCCATAGCAGTATTATTCACAATAGCCAAAACATGGAAGCAGCCCAAGTGTCTTATCAATGGATGAATAAACAAGCAAAATTTGATGATTCAGCCTTTGAAAGGAAGGGAATCCTGGCTGGGCACGGTGGCTGACACCTGTAATCCCAGCACTTTGGGAGACTGAGGTGAGTGGATCCCCTGAGGTCAGGAGTTCAAGACCAGCCTGGCCAACATGGTGAAACCCCATCTCTACCAAAAATACAAAAAATTAGCCGAGCATGGTGGTACACACCTGTAATCCCAGCTACTCGGGATACTGAGGCAGGAGAATCGCTTGAACCTGAGAAGCGGAGGTTGCAGTGAGCCAAGATTGCACCATTGCACTGCAGCCTGGGCAACAAGAATGAAACTCCATCTCAAAAAAAAAAAAAGAAAGGAAGGGAATCCTGATACTTGCTGCAATGTATATAAACCTTGAAAACATTATGCTAAATGAAATAAATCAGTTATAAAAGGACAAATAGTGTGATTGCACTTATATGAGGTACTTAGAAATAGTCAAATTCATACAGACAGAAAATAGATTGGTGATTGGGCTAGGAGGAGCTAGGAGGAGGAGAGAATGGGGAGTTATTGTTTAATGCATGGTGAGTTTCAGTTTGGGAAAATGAAAAAAGTTCTGGAGATAGATGGTGGCAATGGTTGCACAACAATGTGAATGTACTTTTTTGTTGTTGTTATTTTTTTATTATTATTATACTTTAAGTTCTAGGGTACATGTGCATAACGTGCAGGTTTGTTACATATGTATACATGTGCCATGTTGGTGTGCTGCACCCATTAACTGGTCATTTACATTAGGTATATCTCCTAATCCTCTCCCTCCCCACTCCCCTCACCCCGTGAATGTACTTATTACCACAGAACTGTATACTTAAAAATAGTTCCAAATGGTTAAATTTTATGTTACATATTTTTTACCACAATTTTTAAAGAAAAATCTACAGCCAGAAATTTGGAACTCAACTTTGAGTATTTTCTTTCCTTTCCCTTTATTCTCCATCTACTCCTTACCTTATCCAACCCTTCAGCAAATCCAAAATATATTTTAAAACTGACTACTTCTTTCCAACTCTCTTACCACCACACCAATCCAAGACACAATAATCTTTCATCTCTACCACCTTAGTAGCCTCGTAACTGAACACATCTTTCCATCTTGTTCCCATCAAAACCACCCACACAGCAAACAGGCCTACAAATGGCCTCTTTAATAGGTAAACTAGAGAGTGCCAGCAATCCACTACATTATCAGAGTAAAGGAGAAAAAACATAACTATTTTAGTATATGAAAAAATACGACTTTTTATGTGATATATGTGATATGTCATATATATGTAGCATATATTTGTACATCCTGAAATAGTATGGTTTTTCCTCTTTAACACATATGTACTATTTAATATATAATATATATCATATACATATCATATAAAATATGTAAATATATACTGTATGATATATAATATATCGCCAAGAGTTGACCGGGCGTGGTGGCTCACGCCTGTAATCCCAGCACTTTGGGAGGCTGAGGTGGTCAGATCATGAGGTCAGGAGTTCAAGACCAGCCTGGCCAACATGGTGAAACCCCATCTCTACTACAAATAGAAAAATTAGCTGGGTGTGGTGGCAGGCATCTGTAATCCCAGCTACTCAGGAGGCTGAGGTGGGAGAATCATTTGTTTTTGTTTTTGTTTTTGTTTTTGTTTTTTTGAGACGGAGTCTCACGCTGTTGCCCAGGCTAGAGTGCAGTGGTGTGATCTCGGCTCACTGCAAGCTCCGCCTCCTGGGTTCACGCCATTCTCCTGCCTCAGCCTCCTGAGTAGCTAGGACTACAGGCGCCCGCCACCGTGCCCGGCTAATTTTTTGTATTTTTAGTAGAGACGGGGTTTCACTGTGGTCTCGATCTCCTGACCTTGTGATCCGCCCGCCTCGGCCTCCCAAAGTGCTGGGATTACAGGCTTGAGCCACCGCGCCCGGCGGGAGACTCATTTGAACCTGGGAGGCGGAAGTTGCAGTGAGCTGAGATCGCACCATTGCATTCCATCCTGGGCAACAGGGCAAGACTGTCTCAAAAACAAAAACACAAACAAAAACAAAAACAAAAACTCTTAGCCAACTTGGAATAGAATGAACTTCTTCCTGCTAATAAAAGGTGTTTACCAAAACCTACAGCAACTTTTACTTAAGAGTGAAACATTTAAAACATTCCTTTTACATTAGGATCAAGACAACGATGCCTATCATTGCTTCTACTGGACACTAAGAGGTCCTAACCAGTACAAGTTAAGAAAAAGATATTAAAGATAAAAAATCATAAGGGAACAAACAAAACTGCCCTTACTTACACAGGATATGATTCTCTGCAGAAAAAAAATCCAAAAGAATCTCAAGTAAACAATTTAAACTAACAAAAAAGTTCAACAAGGATGTGACTATGAGATCAATATACTAAAATCAATGTTATCATAATAAATCAGCAATTATAAAATATTTTTAAGATGGCATATGCAATAGCAATAAAAACTAAAAGATACCTAGATCAAACAAAGAAATACAAGAGAAAAAGTATATAGAGAACATTCTAAAACTTTATTGGAAAGTATAAAAAAGGATCTAAATAGATGGAGAAAAATACTATGCTCTCAGACTGAAAGAATCAATATTATAATCCAGGCGAAATGGCTCGTGCCTGTAATCCCAGCACTTTGGGAGGCTAAAGCGGGTGGATTACTTGAGGTCAGCAGTTCAATACCAGCCTGGCCAACATGGTGAAATCTCATCTCTACTACAAATACAAAAATTAGCTGAGTGTGATGGCAGGTGCCTGTAATCCCAGCTACTCCAGAGGCTGAGGCAGGAGAATCAATTAAACCCAGGAGTCCTATGTTGCAGCAAGCCAAGACTGTGCCACTGCACTCCAGCGTGGGCAACAGAGCGAGACTTTGTCTCAAAAAAAAAAAAAAAAAAAAAAAAAATCACTATTGTAATGACCAGGTGTGGTGGTGTGGGCCTGTACTCTCAATTAGTTGGAAGGCTGAGGCAGTGGGATTGCTTGAGCCCAGGAGTTCAAGGCCAGCTTGAGCAACACAACAAGACCCTTCCTCTAAAATTAAAAATAAATTAAAAACAGGCCGGGCGCGGTGGCTCAAGCCTGTAATCCCAGCACTTTGGGAGGCCGAGATGGGCGGATCACGAGGTCAGGAGATCGAGACCATCCTGGCTAACACGGTGAAACCCCATCTCTACTAAAAACACAAAAAATGAGCCGGGCATGGTGGCGGGCGCCTGTAGTCCCAGCTACTCGGGAGGCTGAGGCAGGAGCATGGCGTGAACCTGGGAGGCAGAGCTTGCAGTGAGCTGAGATCCGGCCACTGCACTCTAGCCTGGGCACAGAGCGAGACTCCGTCTCAAAAAACAAACAAACAAACAAACAAAAGATCTCAATCCTCTCAGACTGATTTACAGATTCAATGCAATCCCAATAAAAATCCCAAATGTGCATGGTATTCTAAGGTGAAAATAATCACAAAAATCCCAAATGAGGCCGGGCGCGGTGGCTCAAGCCTGTAATCCCAGCACTTTGGGAGGCCGAGACGGGCAGATCACAAGGTCAGGAGATCGAGACCATCCTGGCGAACCCGGTGAAACCCCATCTCTGCTAAAAAATACAAAAAACTAGCCGGGCGAGGTGGCGGGCGCCTGTAGTCCCAGCTACTCGGGAGGCTGAGGCAGGAGAATGGCGTGAACCCGGGAGGCGGAGCTTACAGTGAGCTGAGATCCGGCCACTGCACTCCAGCCTGGGTGACAGAGCAAGACCCCGTCTCAAAAAAATAAAATAAAATAAAAAATAAAAAAAATAGGCCGGGCGCGGTGGCTCAAGCCTGTAATCCCAGCACTTTGGGAGGCCGAGGCGGGCGGATCACAAGGTCAGGAGATCGAGACCACAGTGAAACCCCGTCTCTACTAAAAATACAAAAAAAAATTAGCCGGGCGCGGTGGCGGGCGCCTGTAGTCCTAGCTACTCAGGAGGCTGAGGCAGGAGAATGGCGTGAGCCCAGGAGGCGGAGCTTGCAGTGAGCCGAGATCACGCCACTGCACTCCAGCCTGGGCAACAGCGTGAGACTCCGTCTCAAAAATAAAAATAAAAATAAAAATAAAATAAAATAAAATAAAATAAAAATAAAAATCCCAAATGTGCATGGTATTCTAAGGTGAAAATAATCACAAAGACACTCTCAGAGTTAAAAAAGTAGAACTGGCCAGGCACGGTGGCTCACTCCTATAATCCCAGCACTTTGGGAGGCTGAGAAAGGCAGATCACAAGGTCAGGAGTTCTAGATCAGCTGGGCCAACATGGTGAAACCCCATCTCTACTAAAAATACAAACATCAGCCGATGTGGTGGCACAGGCTTGTAATCCCAGCTACTTGGGAGGCTTAGGCAGGAGAATTGCTTGAAATCGGGAGTCAGAGATTGCAGTGAGCTGAGAGCATGCCACTGCACTCCAGCCTGAGCAACAGCGAAAGAAGCCATCTCAAAAAAAAAAAAAAAAAAAGGTAGATGTAGTAGGATCACAGATAAATCTAAAAACAGTGGCGAATGGGAAAAAAGCAAACTGCTAACAGATATGTACAATATATCTAAAATATACAATGTTCAAAATATGTGGAAAATACTAGGTAGGGCCGGGCATGATGGTTCACACCTGCAATCCCAGCATTTTGGGAGGCCGAGGCGAGCGGATCACCTGAGGTTGGGAGTTGGAGACCAGCCTGACAACATGGAGAAACCCCGTCTCTACTAAAAATACAAAATTAGCCGGGCATGGTGGCACGTGCCTGTCATCCCAGCTACTCAGGAGGCTGAGTCAGGAGAATCGCTTGAACCCAGGAGGCAGAGGTTGCAGTGAGCTGAGATCACGCCATTGCACTCCAGCCTGGGCAACAAGATGGAAACTCTGTCTCAAAAAAAAAAAAGCAAAAACCAAAAGACTATGTAGGAAATATATAGTAAAAACATGCAGAGGAGTGACAAATACCAAATTCAAAAATGTTGTGACCTCTGTGGAGAAAAGGTGAGGAATGAGTTCATGTGTGAATGTATGGGTACATGCTTTCTGTTAACTTAGTAGGAGAAAAAAATCAACCTCTACCACGTGGACCCCCAGAGAGGGAAGCAAAACCCCATGAAAGACACTTTTTATATTCCTGTAGGCTTTTTTTTTGCGGGGTGGGGTTCTTTCTTTTTATTTTTTATTTTTTGAGATGGAGTCTTGCTCTGTTGTCCAGGCTGGAGTGCAGTGGCACAATCTTGGCTCACTGCAACCTCTGCCTCCCGGGTTCAAGCGATTCTCCTGCCTCAGCCTCCCAAGTAGCTGGGACTACAAGAGTGTGCCATCATGCCCAACTAATTTTTTGTATTTTTAGTAGAAACGGGGTTTCACCGTGTTAGCCAGGATGGTCTCAGTCTCCTGACCTCGTGATCCACCTGCCTCAGCCTCCCAAAGTGCTGGGATTATACGCGTGAGCCACTGCACCCAGCTGCTCCTGTAGGCTTTTTTTTTTTTTTTTTTTTTTTTGAGACGGAGTCTCGCTCTGTCACCCAGGCTGGAGTGCAGTAGCCGGATCTCAGCTCACTGCAAGCTCCGCCTCCCGGGTTTCCGCCATTCTCCTGCCTCAGCCTCCCGAGTAGCTGGGACTACAGGCGCCCGCCACCTCGCCCGGCTAATTTTTTGTATTTTTAGTAGAGACGGGGTTTCACCATGTTAGCCAGGATGGTCTCGATCTCCTGACCTTGTGATCCGCCCGTCTCGGCCTCCCAAAGTGCTGGGATTACAGGCTTGAGCCACCGTGCCCGGCTCCTGTAGGCTTTTAAACAGCCCTATTTACAATTCAGTTTTGGCCTGGCATGTTGGCTCATGCCTATAATTCCAGCCCTTTGGGAGGCTGGGATCACCTGAGGTCAGTAGTTCGTAACCAGCCTGACCAACATGGTGAAACCCCATCTCTACTAAATATAAAAAAATTAGCCGGGCGTGGTGGCCCATGCCTGTAGTCCCAGCTACTTGGGAGGCTGAGACAGGAGAATCGCTTGAGTCCAGGAGGCAGAGATTGCAGTGAGCCAAGTTTGAGCCATTGCTCTCTAGCCTGGGCAACAAGAGTGAAACTCTATCTCAAAAAAAAAAGAAAAGAAAATCAGTTTTAAGTTTCATTCCTTACATTGTAACCTTTTTTCAAGTTACCCTTAAACATACAGCAGTAAGTTCTTAAACTTCATGAAGTATCAGAATCACTTGGAGGACTTGTGGTTCATGCCCGTAATCCCAGCACTTTGGGAGGTCGAGATGGGTGGATCACTTGAGCTCAGGAGTTCAAGACCAGCCTGGGCAACATGGTGAAACTCTGCCTCTACTAAAATATAGAAAATTAGCCAGGCGTGGTGGTGCACGCCTGTAGTCCCAGCTACTCAGGAGGCTGAGGCAGGAGAGTCACTTGAACTCGAAAAATGGAGGTTGCAGTGAGTCAAGATCGTACCAGTGCACTCCAGCCTGTGTAATAGAGCCAGACTCTGTCTCAAAAAATAATAATAATAATAACCATAAAAGAATCACTCAGAGGGCTTGTTATTATATGGATTGTTGAGCTGGCCCCAGACTTTCTGATTCAGTAAGTCTAGAGTGGGACCCGAGAATTTGCATTTCTAACAAGTTCCCAGGTATTGCTGAAGTGGCTGGTCCATAGATTATACTTAAAAACCACACTTTGGGACCTACAGTAAAGTCTGTCTACATAATACAGGTGTTTTTGTGGTTGTGAGGAATTAAGAGGCAAACAGTGAATGAAAGAGTGCCATTTTCTACATTCTCTTTGGGCTGAGGCCAGCACAGAAGCTCATAATTCTAGGTGGTGAATAGGAGTATTGACAGTGCAGCAGGTAGGAGCCAGATGTCAGGAGAATTAGTGTGATATGAACCCCCTTTCTTCCAAATACATGCCTGAAGAAGTAAGTACAATGTAACTGGTTGAGAAAATCAAACCATGCCCTTCATACTCCCACCCCAGTCCCCATCCTCTGCACAAACTCGATTCATACCCTAAAGGCATGGGGAGGAAGGGATTGAAAATGCTGACCTCCATCCCATACCCAGCAAACCATCCTGTCCATGGGCTGCTTGAGCTTCTGAGCTAACCTGCAGCGAGTCCCATTTTTGTGTTTTCAGCTAGCTGGGCTACTCCCCAGACCTGCCCCTTTATCCTTTCAAGGTTGGGAGGAAACCTTGCTCTCACTCTGGATGAGACACTTGCGTTGGTTTAATGGGCTCTTGGTGGGAACTTCAGAGTTTGATTATTCTCAGCAATCAGCAGAGGCAGTCATGCGTTTCTGGGCCCTCCAGCCTCACTCTGTTCACCAGCTTTCCAGGCTGGGAATGTACCCACAAACCCTTGAGCTGACTGAAAGCCCAGGGAACTTGCGTGCCTGCCTGCATGAATGCATGAATGCGTATGTGTGCATGCCCAAGAGGGAGCTGAAGGCTAGTGCACAGAAGGCAGAGGCCTCAGGCTGGTCATTATCTCCAAGCCAGAACCTTCCTGTCCCTGAATGGGACCCTGGCACAATACCAAACAGCCAGACTCTCACTGTATATAATGAAGTTCTCACTGATTATCCTGATGATGGCCCAGGAGACCTGGGCCCGGGAAGGTTCATCTGCTGCCAACCCTGGTTCCTAGTTCCACTCCGCTGTGGAAATGAGGATGTCCCTGCAGCTCCCCCACCATCTCACTTCCCCAGCATAATGCGTATCCCCAAGGGACCCTGATCCTGGAGCTGAACTAAAATGACAGCAACAGTTTATTAATTGGACTAATGAGAGGCCTGGGCAGGGAGAGAAAGAGAAGCTGGAAGAGTGAGAAGGAAAGAGATGAAGAGAGGAACATCGTACAGCACAGGAAGACAGGACTAGATTTAAGACTGGAGCCAGCAGCTCACTTTCTGAGTGTTTGGGGAGGGGACGGGGAGGGACTTAGAAGATAGTTTTACAAACTTCATGTTCTATATAGGAAACATGCTACTTTTTCATCAGCAGCAAAGTAGAACAGCCTCATTTCCTGATTGTCTGTGTTCCAGGCACTTTACTGTTTTATATTTACTCAGTTAATCTTCATAAGATTCCTATGAGATGAGAATATCCATTTTACTGATGAAATAGCTGAGGCCCAAAGAGCTTTGTCCAAAATCATACTCATAATAAGGAATATGGCCAGGCACGGTGGCTCACGCCAGTAATCCCAGCACTTTGGGAGGCCACGGCGGGCAGATCACGAGGTCAGGAGTTTGAGACCAGCCTGGCCAACATGGTGAAACCCTGTCTCTACTTAAGATACAAAAAAGTAGCTGGGCAGGGTGGCATGTACCTGTAATCCCAGCTACTCAGGAGGCTGAGGCAGGAGAATCTCGTGAATCCAAGAGGCAGAGGTTTCAGTGAGCCAAAATCACGCCATTGCACTCCAGCCTGGGCGACAGGGAAAGACTCCATCTCAAAATAAATAAATAAATAAATAAATAAAACAAGTAATAGAGCTAGGATTTGAACCTAGACAATCTGATTCCAGAGGCCAAACTCTTAACCACTGCCATGTAGGGAGTGATAGGAAATGAGGCTCAATGCATAAATAAATATAGCACTTACATTCCTCTATGTCCAACCCTATGAGACAGGTATGTTAATTTTCCCTATTTTACGGATGAGGAAAATTAGTCTCAGAGAGGTGAAGACATTTGCCTAAAGCCACATGATTAGAAAGTATCAGAGCAGAGATATGATATCCATTTACCTGACTCCACAGCTGCACTTCTTATCTTGATTCTCTTACAAGGAATTTCCCTTTACTCTGAGCTCCTGCAGGCATCCTGCATAAGAGAAGGCTAGCTGCAGGAATGGTGAGACATTTTATTTTTCCATGGAGGAAGCTTTAGTTTGACATAGGGGGATAAGGATTACCATGAGATTTAGCCTATGGAACGTAATTCCTAACCAAGTGTTGGGGGCAAGTTGCTAGGACGTGGAGGTGGAAGTTTGTTACATGCAACTGCAAGGATTCCTTCTGAGCAACCCAAATCCAGTTCACTGCCTGATCTAGGCAGAGGCATGAGGGAGTTGTTAATAGCATGACATTTTCCTCAACATTTTAAGGTTTAAATTTTTTTTCCTGTCAATAAGGCTAACAGGGTAATCTGCACTGGCAGGCTGCATCCTTCCTGTTTGTCCTCCTGAAGCAGTTCCGGCTGACCAGCCACTGGGAACCTGCTGCTTAAGCAGCTTGTAATGAACTGCAAAACAGAACAAGAAGAACCAGGCAGGCAGGGGTCAGCACCCTCCTGGGACAGTAAACTGGCCTTGCAGAGAGGAGCCAAGGAAGAAGGACACAGGAGTAGAGCTGATGTATGCATATCTAGCTATTCTTTGCTCTGGGCTTATTCCATTTTTGCAAAAAATAATAAATGCTTATAAACAAACTATATAGAAGAATATTAAATAAAAAGTGAAACTTCCCCTCCCAGACACCTCACCCACGAGGGATAGCCATGGTTAATTTAACCATTTGTTTATCTTTTTGTACCTTCTCTGTGTAAATCTTGGTATAAATGTGAGCTTAATTTTTTGTTTTGTATCATCTAATACAAAGTGGGATTTATATGTTGATCTTCAATTTGATAACTAGCTCTTTAAATTTTTTTTTTTTTTTTTTGAAGATAGCGTCTCACTCTGTCACCTAGGCTGGAATGCAGTGGTGTGATCATAGCTCATTGCAGCCTCGACCTCCAGAACTCAAGCGATTCTCCCACCTCAGCTTCCCAAGTAGCTGGGACTACAGGCCTGAGACTACAGGCGCATCCCACTACACCTGCATAATTTTTTTTGTTTTTAATTTTTAGTAGAGTGTTGTTATTTTTTCAGTAGGGTTTTGCTGGTCTTGCTATGTTGCCCAGGTGGTCTTGAATTTCTGGCTTTAAGGATCCTCCCGTCTCAGCCTCCCAAAGTGCTGGAATTACAGGCATAAGCCACATCACCCAGCCCCGCTTCAAAAATTTTATCAATTTACACTTCCAACAATAGTGTATCAACCTAGCCAACAGTGACTTTTTTTTTAGTTAAAAACAAAACAAAACATGTTAGTATGTCAATTGAACAAATATTTCTCTCACTCCCTTTCCTTCTGTCCTTTCCTCTGTTTTCTATTAAATTTCAAACCTCTGACCCATGCTTATTACCCAGAATTCTAGAAATTTGTCAATAGGTGAGAAACAGGGGAGGGAGAGTTTATGGCTAATCAACAAAGATACACAAAGGTGCAATATTACTCTGTAAAAGGTGATAGCAGCTTTTACATATATATATTTACAAGAGTTCATAGGTACAGCTCATTAGCTGGCAAAAAGAATGTATAAGCAAGACACCTTGCTAGGTGTGGGAACTCATTTGATCCTTAGATAATAGTGCAATTAGGCTGGGTGCGGTGGCTCACGCCTGTAATCCCAGCACTTTAGGATGCTGAGGTGGGCGGATCACAAGGTCAGGAGATCGAGACCATCCCGGCTAACATGGTGAAACCCCGGCTCTACTAAAAATACAAAAATAATTAGCCGGGCGTGGTGGCAGGTGCCTGTGGTCCCAGCTACTTGGGAGGCTGAGGCAGGAGAATAGCGTGAACCTGGGAGGCAAGCTTGCAGTGAGCCAAGATCGCGCCACCGCACTCCAGCCTGGGCGACAGAGCAAGACTCCGTTTCACAAAAAAAAAAAAAAGATAATAGTGCAATTAGGAAAAGCACGTATTGTCTCCCCATTTTGCAGATGACTAAAAGGAAATTCAACAAATGTGCCTGTAAGGTCACAGTGCTAGTCAAATATGGAACTCTGAGTCAATATTCTCTTCCCTACATTATATTCACCATTTTTATATGTGTGTAAAATATAAGCGTGTATATAAACTCTAAAGTGCACAATATCTAATCTGTAAGCACATTTGTCACACCCTTTTTATACCTGCGGCTATATACTAAATGTAATCTGGGTGTGTGCAATACAGTGTATATAAAATATGGAAGATGGTGCAGGAGGCACTAAGAGGTAGTTAAAAAAAACCTCACCTAAATGTGACCTGGCAGGCCCTAACAAATACACAGGTGTGTCAGGGACTAAAGAGCGCTGGGAAATGTTGAATTCTAAATGAGATCTCTTCCAGTCATGGTTCTGGAACAAACAAAGTGCATGGAGTTTTGAAGTCAGGTACATAGGGGTTCAAGTTCTGTCTTAGTCACATACTAGATGCGTGATTGTGGACAACTAAGTTAAGTTCTCTGGGCTTCAGTTTTTTTAATCTATAAAAAAGAAATAGGTTGGGTGCAATGGCTCATGCCTGTAATCCCAGCACTTTGGGAGGCCGAGGCGGTCGGATCACGAAGTCAGGAGTTCAACACCAGCCTGACCAACATGGTGATAAGAGAAGAGAGACAGACCCTCTCATATTGTTTTATATTGTTTTATACTCAGAAAAGAAAAGCAAAATAAAAGGCAGGTAGCCCGGCACCTAGGAACCAGACCCAAAACCAGGCCTGGGCCTGCCTGACCTAAGCCTGGTAGTTAAAGATTGACCCCTGACCTAACTGGTTATGTTATCTATAGATTCCAGATATTGTATAGAAAAGATATTGTGAAACTTCCCGGCGTGTTCTGTTTCACTCTGACCACCGGTGCATGCAGCCCCTGTCATGTACCCCCTGCTTGCTCAATCGATCACGACCTTCTCACATGGACCCCCTTAGAGTTGTGAGCTCTTAAAAGGGACAGGAATTGCTCACTCGGGAGCTCGGCTCTTGAGACAGGAGTCTTGCCCTGTGCTCCCCCGGCCAAATGAACCACTTCCTTCTTTAACTCGGTATCTGAGGAGTTTTGTCTGCGGCTCGTCCTGCTACAGTGAAACCCCGTCTCTACTAAAAATATGAAAATTAGCTGGGAGTGGTGGCACATACCTGTAATCCCAGCTACTCAGGAGTCTTGGACATAGGAGTCGGAGGTTGCCATGGCTGAGATTGCACCACTGCACTCCAGCCTGGGTGACAAAGTGAGACTCCGTCTCAAAATAATAATAATAATAATAATAATAATAATATTCTGTGTTTCACAAGATGAAATGAGACAATGTATGTAAAACATCTTACAATGTGCTTGAAACATATAATTCTCAATAAGAGTTATTATTTGTATATGTTTGACTTTACCATTCTTATTTGTTTTGTTTCAACATGGTTCAGCTGTACATAAAACTAAGCATATGACTGCAGAAGTGGCAATCCTGAAAGATTAATGCAGTGGTTCTCAGCTCTGTCTGCTTGTTAGAATCACCTGGTGAGCTCAAAACAAATGCTTATATCTAGGCCAATGAAATCAGAATCTCTGAAGGTGTTGAGAATCCATGGATTAAACAGAGGTTTTGAGTGTGAAGTTTTCAGGGCTACTAAAAATCAGTGAGTAAGATTTTGTGAAAATTAAGGCTTTTAAGTGAGTCCTCTGAATTTTCGTTATGACTGTAGAGGATGGTTGTTGGTGGATCCCTTTCCACTTTCCCAGGAGTCCTGTTTTACATTTGGACATACTGAGTCCTGGAAAAGTTGATTCTTTCCCTGATTTCAGGGGTCGAGGAAGAAATCCCTAAAGGCAAAGGTAATATTGCATTTTATCCGCTGCTATTATGATTGGTGCATATGGCCAAAGCTGTTGTAATCAGGGTGATTCTCAGGACTGTTGGAAACACTGGGACAAAAATGTTGTCTTGCTGAGCATAAAGAAAAGGCAGGTAGGTAGCCCATCTTGGGATTCCAAAGGGGGTCAGCTTTAGTATAAAAACAGTAGAGAAGAAAGAAAGACATTGTTTTGGGGCTACATCAAGTCTCATCTAAAGCCAGTTGCCTCTGGACTTTCCAGCATAATAAGGTGACAAATTCCTTATGCAAGTCTATTTTTCTGTTAGTTGAAAGTGAAAGCATCCAAATAGAATAATAACCTTTCTTATGTAGGTTGTAAGAACAATGAAGAGGGAAGCATGCCTAGTGTTTCTTTCTATTTTACAAGAAAATAGCAAGCATTTTGCTGGAGCCTCTTCCTGCCCCTTCTAAAACCAATAGCCCAAGGTTGACTTCCTTAAGCAAAAGCAAATAAACAATAAGCAAACAAACAGAGCAGTAACTCCTCTTCTTTCAAAGTCATAACAACTTTGAGCTCAGGGTCTCTTTGGACTTGCGGTGAAAGTCTCAGGTTCTCCATGTTAAGCTGATAAGGTGGAGTCACACCAGCATCCTCACCACAGCTCTGACTCTGTCATTCTGCTTACACATTTTCCATGGCTCCTGAACAGCCATCAAGGCCTCTCACAATCTGGCTCCGTCCTCACCTCGCACTGTACCACCCTGTTCTCTCTTCACATGATTTGCTTTTCTCCCAAATCTGAAATGCTTTCATGTTTCATTCTCCAGTGCCCTTTGTACATGCAGTTCCCTCTGCCTGCTATACCCTTTCCCCTTTCTCTACATGGCAGTCTCACCTATCCTGCAAGGTCCAGCTCAAATACCATTTTCTGTGCTTTCCCCAGGCAGGGCTAGGGGGACTTTCTTGGTCTTTTCTTTTTTCTGTTTTCAGACGGGGTCTCACTCTGTTGCCCAGGCTGAAGTGCATTAGCGTGATCATGGCTCACTGCAGCTTTGACCTCCCAGGGTCCACAGGATACTCCCACTTCAGCCTCCCGAGTAGCTAAGACTACAGGTGCACACCACCATGCCTGGCTAATTTTTATTTTTTTTTTATTTTTTTGTAGAGACAGGGTTTCAGTATGTTGCCTAGGCTGGTCTCAAACTCCTGGGTTTAAGTGATCCATCCACCTTGGCCTCCCAAAGTGCTAGGATTATAGGCATGAGCCACCACACCTGGCCTCCTTGGTTCTTTTATGGTACTTTATATACACCTTGTGGTAGGGTCAATGTGTTTTGGTACCCATCTCCCCACCAGACCATGAATGCCTCAATAGCAGGGCCTCTACTTTTTTTCATTTCAGTACCCTACAGAGGCGGTATAAAGTGGTGGTTAAGTAAACTGGTTCTGGAAGAGCCTAGAGTAAAATCCCAGCTCTATCACTTACTAACTCTGTAACTTAAGGTAAAATACTCAACTTCTCTTTGCCTCAATTTCCTCATCTGTAAAATGAGGATTAAAAATAATAATAGGGCCAGGTGTGGTGGCTCACGCTTGTAATCCCAGCACTTTGGGAGGCTGAGGTGGATGGATCACAAGGTCAGGAGTTTGAGACCAGCCTGGCCAATATGGTGAAACCCCATCTCTACTAAAAATACAAAAATTAGCCAGGCATGATGTCAGGTCCCTGTAATCCCAGCCACTTGGGAGGCTGAGGCAAGAGAATCGCTTGAACCCAGGAGGCAGAGGTTGCAGTGAACTGAGATGGTGCCATTGCACTCCAGCCTGGGCAACAGAGCAAGACTCTGTCTAAAAAAAAAAAAAAAAATGCATTATCCATCACCCATCATTCCTCATGCTCCTCTGTAATCCATCCCCCACTCCCCAACCCACCAACCCTGTCTGCAGGCAACCACTGATCTGCCTTATGTCACTATAGATTAGTTCATACATTAAACTTTTATATAAATAAAAGAGTACAGCATGTACTTTTTTTTCTTGGCTTCTTCCACACAGTATAATGTTTTTGAGATCTGTTTATATTGTTATGCATATCAATAGTTGATTCCTTTTCATACTTTTGTATTTCCATGGTATGGATGTACCTAAATTGTCTTTCCATGCATTATTAATGGACATTTGAGTCATTTCCAGTTTTTGTTTATGACAAAACTGTTCTGAATGTTTATGTACAAGTCTGTGTACACATACAAACCAATAACAGGTATTCAAATAGCAACAGCTGTGAGTGACTGAGGAGAGGACCTGGGTAGAGTGGTAGTGGCAACATGGGAGCTGTTTCCTTTTCAATGTGTGTGTAGCAAACATTTTAATAAAGTTGTAAACATCCAATTATCCAAATGTTTATGAATAGGAATTATTGCCGGGTGTAGTGGCTCACACCTGTAATCCCAGCTCTTAGGGAGGCAGAAGCGGGAGGATAACTTGAGTTCAGGAGTTCGAGACCTGCCTGGGCAATACAGCGAGACCCCATTCTCCACAAAAAGGAAAAAAAAGAAAATAAATAGGAATTACTGAGTTCATTGCAAACTTAGATTTCACCAGTCCAAGTTCCCATCTAGTATAGGCCCAATGTGAATGTCACTACTGTCAGGCCTCTGAGCCCAAGCCAAGCCATCGCATCCCCTGTGACTTGCATGTATACGCCCAGATGGCCTGAAGTAACTGAAGAATCACAAAAGAAGTGCAAATGCTCTGCCTCCCTTAACTGATGACATTCCACCACAAAAGAAGTGAAAATGGCCGGTCCTTGCCTTAAGCGATATTATCTTGTGAAATTCCTTTTCCTGGCTCATCCTGGCTCATCCTGGCTCATCCTGGCTCAAAAAGCTCCCCCACTGAGCACCTTGTGACCCCCACTCCTGCCCGCCAGAGAACAACCCCCCTTTGACTGTAATTTTCCTTTACCTACCCAAATCCTATAATACGGCCCCACCCTTATCTCCCTTTGCTGACTCTCTTTTCGGACTCAGCCCGCCTGCACCCAGGTGAAATAAACAGCCATGTTGCTCACACAAAGCCTGTTTGGTGGTCTCTTCACACGGACGCGCATGACAACCACTTCTGGAAGGAATCTGGAGCGGCCACCAGCCATTTTTTCCTTACAAACTTAGAAACACTGGAAATAGCTGGGCGCAGTGGCTCACGCCTGTAATCCCAGCACTTTGGGAGGCCGAGGGAGGCAGATCACCTGAGGTCGGGAGTTCGAGATCAGCCTGACTAACATGGAGAAACCCCATCTCTACTAAAAATACAAGAACATTAGCTGGGCGTGGTGGCGCATGCCTATAATCCCAGCTACTCAGGAGGCTGAGGCAGGAGAATCACAAGAACCTGGGAGGTAGAGGTTGTGAGCCGAGATCACGCCATTGCACTCCAGCCTGGGCAACAAGAGTGAAATTCTGTCTCAAAAAAGAAAGGAAGGGACGGGAAGGGGAGGGAAACGGAAGGGGAGGGGAGGGGAAGGGAGGAAGGGAGGAAGAAAGGAAGGAAGGAAGGAAGTCCCTGAGGACAGGAACTTATGTCACTGCTGTATCCCAGTACCTAGTGACCTGACACATATACACACAAATTATTCTTTTCTAAGCAGTTCATTCTCTTTTTGGACAGTTCCAACGATTATAAACTGACTTGGAGCAGATAAGTGATCTATCTTTTTGCCCTAATTATGCCCTCAGGAACCCTATTTTCTAAATCAAATTTTAAAAATATTTGAAAATAGCTCCACTCCCTTCACTTCTCTAAGTTAAACAGACCCAGTTTAACCATTTGTATTAAGGCACAGTTTAACTTAGGAAAGTATTGACCAGGTCTTCTGAAAGGCAGTGTGTTTAGTGACTAAGCATATGAATGGAAAAGCCTGCCAGATCTGTGTTCATATCCTGAGTATTGTGGTATGGTTTATGGCAAATTCTTAATTTGTGCCTTAGTTTCTTCGCTTGTGGAGTGAGGATAGTAATAGCTACCATACAAGATTGTTGCTAGAGTTAAATGAGAAAACTTCGCCCAGGCTGGAGTGCAGTGGCCGGATCTCAGCTCACTGCAAGCTCCGCCTCCCGGGTTTCCGCCATTCTCCTGCCTCAGCCTCCTGAGTAGCTGGGACTACAGGCGCCCGCCACCTCGCCCGGCTAGTTTTTTGTACTTTTTTTTAGTAGAGACGGGTTTCACCGTGTTAGCCAGGATGGTCTCGATCTCCTGACCTGGTGATCCACCCGTCTCGGCCTCCCAAAGTGCTGGGATTACAGGCCTGAGCTGCCGCGGCCGGCCTTTTTTTTTTTTTTTTTTGAGACGGAGTCTCACTCTGTCGCCCAGGCTGGAGTGCAGTGGCCGGATCTCAGCTCACTGCAAGCTCCGCCTCCCAGGTTTACGCCATTCTCCTGCCTCAGCCTCCCGAGTAGCTGGGACTACAGGCGCCCGCCGCCACGCCCAGCTAATTTTTTGTATTTTTAGTAGAAACGGATTTTCACTGTGGTCTCGATCTCCTGACCTTGTGATCCGCCTGCCTCGGCCTCCCAAAGTGCTGGGATTACAGGCGTGAGCCACCGCGCCCGGCCCATATACCACATTTTCTTGATCCAATTATGGTTGATGGATACTTAGGTTGATTCCATATCTTTGCTATTGTGAATAGTGCTGAGATAATCATATGAGTGCAGGTGTCCTTTTGATATAATGATTTATTTTCCCTTGGGTAGATAGCCAGTAGTGGGATTGCTGGATAGAATGGTAGTTATATTTTTAGTTTTTTGAGAAATCTCCATACTGTTTTCCATAGAGGTTGTAGTAATTTACATTCTCATGAATGGTTTATAACCTATTGGATAATTGGTATTTAAATAAAGTATGTTAATATCTAGTGAGGTTTCAAAATATTAGCTGAGTATTCATAGCAAATTACTCGACCTCTCTGTGCCTCATTTTCTTCATCCATGAAAATGGAATAATAACAGTACCAATTTCATAAGATTATGAGAATTAAGTTCATGTATGTAAAATACATAGAACAGTATGGTACACACAAATGTTACACAACTGAATTAAGTTCATATATGTAAAATACATAGGACAGTATGGTACACACAAATGTTACATAACTACTTGTTTCATTAGTTTTATTTTTATTAGTTATTAGCCAAAGGCATTAGTGTGTATATCAGACCCTGGAGACGGAGGGGGTTTATGTTGTAGAGACATAAACACTGCAAAAGTGAATCTGACCATCATTTCTTTCCCAATGCCTCCTTGCTAATTCCATTTTCAGGCACCTCTTGCTTTTCCCTTGGCCTCCCCAGAAACTCAATTCCCCTCAGTTCTGTTACATAAACAATTGACTTCTCTACCCCCTTTTCAACTCCAGGCCTTCTTTGCAGAGCTAGCTTTGTGACTGTGCCCTGTTATCCTGTGAGCATTTTCCCCAGATCCAACCCCTCAGGACCACTTTGAGCTCTCTTTTTCTTTTGCCTCCCCCAATAGCTTCTGGGAGGAGCAGGGAATAAGATAGAGATTTATTTCCCCACCAAACAGAATTTTGTCATCTCTCTTAGAAGGAAGAAGAAGCAACATTCAATTCTTAATTTTAATTATTTTGACTCATGAACATTTTAACCACATTTAAAAATACATATTTTAAACATATTTAAATATATTTTATCCTCCATATTATGAAATTTCACTGGTGTGTTGCCTAGGTCTTGACGTTTTCACGACTGAAGTCTGTGAAAATGAGGTTCTAAATGCTAATTAGGGTTTCCTAATTCTGAGAAAGAAGTCAGGAAGGATGTCATTAGCTCATTTGACCACAAATATAGCACTGATTTTGCCCAGGAGAAGAAGAAAATAAAGCAAAATGTGAGCAGTGCTGCTTTCTCAGCCTCAATTAACACCAGAACAGCATCTCCTCCACTCTCTCCCAAGGACCTGATAAGACAGGCAGAAGCCCTTGTTCTTGAACAATACAGAGAGTTGGTAGGAAGGTCTCCAGGGAGGTACTGGACCTCTTGCCACTAAATGCAGTTGGGGTCTCAAGTGATTAATGGAAAAATAAAACATGAGACTATATTTATATCCCACACTGTGGAGCACATCATACCAGTTATACCTGATTATACAGCTAGGTGTTCCAAAACTTCGTCAGCCTGAGACCACAGAATCAGGTTACATTTTCTTTTCTTTTCTTTTTTTTTTTTTTTTGAGACAGAGTCTTGTTCTCTCTCCCAGTCTGGATGGAGTGCAGTGGCGTGATCTTGGCTCACTGCAACCTCTGCCTCCCAGGTTCAAGCCATTCTCCTGCCTCAGCCTCCCGAGTAGCTAGGATTACAGGCATGAGCCACCACGTCCGGCTAATTTTTGTATTTTTTTTTCTAGTAGAGAGAGGGTTTCACTGTGTTGGCCAGGCTGGTCTCGAACTCCTGACCTCAGCGATCCACCCACCTAGGCCTCCCAAAGTGTTGGGATTACAGGCATGAGCCACCGTGCCTGGCCACATTTTCTCTTTTTTCTTTTCTTTTTTTTTTTTGAGACGGAGTCTTGCTCTGTCCTGGAGTGTGGTGGTGCGATCTCGACTCACTGCAAGCTCCGCCTCCCAGGTTCACGCCATTCTCCTGCTTCAGCCTCCGGATTGGCTGGGACTACAGGTACATGCCACCGAGCCCAGCTAATTTTGTGTATTTTTAGTAGAGACTGGGTTTCACCATATTAGCCAGGATGGTCTCGATCTCCTGACCTCGTGATCCACCCACCTCAGCCTCCCTAAGTGCTGGGATAAAAGGTATGAGCCACTGTGCCTGGCCGACTTTTTTTTTTTTTTTTGAGATGGAGTTTTTGCTCTTGTTGCCCAGGATGGAGTGCAGTGGTGCGATCTCAGCTCACTGCAAACTCTGCCTCCCAGGTTCAAGCGATTCTCCTGCCTCAGCCTCCCTAGTAGCTGGGATTACAGGCATGTGCAACCACTCCGGCTAATTTTGTATTTTTAGTAGAGACAGGGTTTCACTGTGTTGGTCAGACTGGTCTTGAACTCCCGACCTCAGGCAATCTGCCCGCCTTGGCCTCCCAAAGTGCTGGGATTACAGGCATGAGCCACCGCGCCCGGCCTGACATTTTCTTTAATACACAAATTTCAGTGATTCCCGTCATCTTCTCTGGAATATGACAAGCCAATTTTTTTTTTTTTTTTTTTTTGAGTCAGTCTCGCTCTGTCACCCAGGCTGGAGTGCAATGGCGCGATCTTGGCTCGCTGCAACCTCTGCCTCCCAGGTTCAAGTGATTCTCCTGCCTCAGCCTCCTGAGTAGCTGGGATTACAGGCACACACCACTACACTCGACTAATATTTTGCATTTTTAGTAGAGACGGGGTTTCGCCATGTTGCCCAGACTGGTCTCAAACTCCTGAGCTTAGACAATCCGCCCTCCTGGGCCTCCCAGAGTGCTAGGATTACAGGCGTGAGCCACTGCACCTGACCTGAGAGGCTAATTCTTATTATTAGACTTCCCTTTACTTGTTTGTCTGTGGCAGGAATACTGGGAGAAAGTCAATATGACCCTGGCATTTGCAGGTTTCTTCCCCAAGTACATTTGCCGCCCTCGCTTGCTCCATAGCTCTCAGGTCACCTGATGCCATCTAGGGACTGGCTTCTCCCTGACTGCTGCTGCTTCGTTCCCCAGATGTGTTTTCACAAGCCTGGACACAGGCTCTACCCTTTACTCCCCAAAGAATACCTAAAACCAACAAGTAGGTGCCAGGGGAAAAAAAAAAAAAAAAAAAAAAAAAAAAAAAAAAAAGCCTGACAGAAGTCTTGAGGATCACAGAAGGGAATGACACTAAAATAGAGGACAATCTAAACACGAGGGGATGTACGACTGCTCTTTGAGTCTGTTAGTCCATACCTTCCCCAGGGTACCCTTTACCAGAGCTGGCTTCTTAGGCCTGTGACCTATGCCATCACACAGGTCCCCAGGCTTAGAAGGGGCTTCATGCTTAGTGATCTCCTGTTGTCATCTTGAAATTCTTAATAATTTTTGAATAAAAGATATTCTGAATTTTCATTCTGCACTTAGCCCTGCAAATTATGTAGTGATTCATGCCTTCTAGTAATCATTCTCCTCTTTAACCCCCTACCTGCCTGTATGTGCAGAGACCAGTCCCACCTCTTGCCAACAAAAGCGCCCATGATTATAGTCAACTCAGGCACACTGTTGCTCCACAGATGCAAAAAACCTTGCTCACGATGAAGACTTAGGAGTGATGAAATTGTCCTTCAAGTACCATAACCACAAGATAGTGATAAAAACAGATAACCAGCATCTATTTGGGGTGATATTGACAAAATTATCCAAATGTGGTAGATTCAGATATTTGGTCCCATGTAGACCAAAAACCAAGCAAATAAATTTTTATTTAAAGATGTTTGTTTTGGTTAAAGGGCTTGGCCTCACTTAGATGGACTCACCCTGTACATGAGGGTGCTTGGGGGAGAGGCTAGAGTGTCTCATGACACGAAAACATTCTATTTATTTTATTTTTTTATTTTGATTTTTTTTGAGACAGAGTCTCGCTCTCTCGAGCCCAGGCTGGAGCGCAGTGGTGGGATCTCGGCTCACTGCAACCTCCACCTCCTGGGTTCAGGCGATTCTCCTGCCTCAGCCTCCCAAGTAGATGGGATTACAGGCCCCCACCACCATGTCCGGCTAACTTTTTGTATTTTTAGTAAAGATGGGGTTTCACTATGTTGGTCAGGCTGGTCTCGAATTCCTGACCTCAGGTAATCCACCCACCTTGGCGTTCCAAAGTGCTGCGATTACAGGCGTGAGCCACCATGCCTGGCTGACACAAAAACATTCTGAAGAATTTGGCTACTGCACTGATCTCCTGCCCACCTGCACTCTCATCTCCACCCCCAATTCTCTACCTCCTACACCCCTCCCCCTACTCCACCTCAGCCCCTCAGGACAGACAATTAAAGTAATTTTCCAGCCCTGACTCTGAAGTTATCTTCCCAGCAGGAGTCGGAAGGGTGAGTGGTAGAGGGGTGAAGACCCTCAGTGACCAGCTATAGTCTGAGCTGGGAAGGAACAAAGGCAAGAAGAAGGAGGAAATGGGTCACTGCCCATGGCTGGCAGAGCAACTGCTGTGCCTGAGCTTTTATTCTGCGAACAAATCTTTGCTCTCTTCACCAGTGACCCACATGAACTGTCATTCCCAACTGCAATAAAGTGGGGCAAGAGCTGAAAAGGGCTGACTCCACAGCTGTGGATAAGAGTTCCCTGGCAGGAGAAGAAAGACTGAAAGACATAGGGCTTTCATGGAGGCAAAAGAAATAACGAGTCTGAGACAAGGAAATTAAAAAACAAAACAAAACAAAAAAACCTCTGAAAAGCCTAATTGCCCCTAAATACCTCGACACCAAAACTTTGTCATTTTTTCTTTTTTGTGGCTGTCTTCCCATTTTATTTTTAATTATTTTTTTTTTCTGAGACGGAGTTTCGCTCCTGTTGCCCAGGCTGGAGTACAATGGTTCGATCTTGGCTCACTGCAACCTCTGCCTCCCAGGTTCAGGTGATTCACCTGCCTCAGTCTCCCAAAAAGCTGGGATTACAGGCATGCGCCACCATGCTTGGCTAATTTTTGCATTTTTGGGAGTGATGGGGTTCCACCATGTTGGTCAGGCTGATCTGGAACTCCTGACCTCAGGTGAGCCACCCGCCCGGGCCCCCAAAGTGCTGGGATTACAAGCGTGAGCCACCACGCCCAGCCTGTCTTCCCATTTTAAACACCCTTTATGTTCCAAGTGAGGTAAAGGTGAGGAATAAAAGGAATAATGGCTGCAGAGCTTCATTAAGCTGGGAGCTAGGATCACAGGAGCCAGTGGAGATCTTGGGTGAATCCTACTGTTTGTTGAACGAGTCCTGGAAACGCCCGCTCATTTGGCTACTTCTTCCTTTCCTGCACACAGGAATTTAACAAGAGTCTTCTACAGCCTGGTGACTTTGTGATCTCTTGGCCTTGGTCACGTTCTCTCTCCCACCCTAGCTCCAGAGACTCTTCCTCTTCTCCTTGGCAGTTCGAGCCCCAGAGTGTTATTTTTCAGTTGGCAGCAGAGGGCGATCTGGCCCCGGAGAATGACCCGGTCAACTCAGGCCAGGCCGTATGCCTGGGTTGCTAATGACTTGCAGCTCCATCAACATAAAGCTGAATTCTTCACAAAGGAACACTGTCACTAAGCTTTTTCCTTTTCATTCTTGAAAGCTCCACTGCCTTAGCTAACCCCTTCCCCCTCCCGCCTTCATTCCTGCTCTCTTTCCTCTCCCAACCTCTTGGAAGCAGCAGGAAATGAACAAGGTCCACAGTGGAGAAAAACAAATCCCAGGGCCCCGCTGAGGAAAACCACAGGAAAATGACCAAGTGGCATTAGCAGCTGCAGGTGTTTTAGGTAGCTGTGTGGTGTGCGTGTATGTGTATGTGTGTGTGAGAGAGAGAATCCCACATAGCAGTACTTTTCATAGTTTAGAATAACATAAAAATCACCTGGAGAGCTTGTTAAAACACAGCTTCCTGTGCCTTATCCAGGAATTCCTATTTAGTAGGTCTGCAGTGGGGCCCAAGAATTTGGGTATTTTAATGATGCCAGTGGAGGACTGACCACATTTTGAGCAGCACTGCTGTGCACAAATGCAGTGAAATAGAATGTATAGATCTGAGTCAGGGGCTTGCTTGGATAAAATCCTGATACGATGGCCTCCCCCAGAAGAGTCAGGTCAGATCCTTCCAATTCCAGGCCAGAAGATTTCATAGATCAGCCTACAGCTGTTCCCTCCCCTTGGAAAAGGAGCTGAGAATGTATCAACAAGAGCATTGTTTGGAGAGGGCTAAGCTCAGATAATAGGCTGGTTCTCCATTGACTGTTTCTTTCATCTCAACTGGCAGAAGAATCACAGAAGGCCCCTCCTTTCCCCTCCAGCAGAGATAGATACTCTACCTACTTAAAAATCAAGAATTCTTCTGACCTTGGCTGTGTCCAATAACTCATGCGCAGAGGCTTCTGACCTCTCTCCTCCTCAGCACCCTCCAGATCTGAGAACCTCCAGAGTCACCAAGGCTTGTGGAAAGAGCTGGTTATCTTCAAGATACCCAGAGGCGCTTGGGCTGATTTAAAGAGCACTACTCCCTTCTGTTTATGCAGCAGAAGATAACAAGACAGACAAAAGTGCTGCTATGATCCGAATGTTGATGTCCCACAAATTCATCCGTTGGAATTTAGGCCCTGATGTGATACCAATTAAGAGATGGGGACTTTAGGAATCGATTAGGTCAGAAGGCTACAGCCCTCATGAATGGGATTAGTGCCCTTGTAAAAGAGACTGGAGGGCCAGGTGTGGTGGATCATGCCTGTAATCCCAGCACTTTGGGAGGCGGAGGCAGGCAGATCACTTTGGGTCAGGAATTCTAGACCAGCCTGGCAAAATGGTGAAACCACGTCTCTACGAAAAATATTTAAAAATTAACTGGGCGTGGTGGCGCACGCCTGTAGTCCCAGGTGTTCAGGAGGCTGAGGCAAAAGAATCGCTTGAACATAGGAGGCAGAGGTTGCAGTGAGCTGAGATCGCGACACTGCACTGCAGCCTGGGCGTCAGAGCAAGACTCCGTCTCAAAAAAAAAAAAAAAAAAAAAAAAGAGGCTGGAGGGAGGCTGTGAGACACATTTAGAAAGCATCATTTATTAGGAACCAGCCCTCTTTGGGCTCCAAATCTGTTGGCAGCTTGATCTTGGGACTTCCCAGCCTCCATATATGGTACCAACCCTTCTTTAGTTTTAGTGTCCATATCACAGAAGGGCTCATGTTGTAAAAGAAGTCAAAAGCAGCCTTGAATAATCAGAACCCTTCTGCCAGATTGTCTAATGTCAATTTGTTTTCTGGAACTATTGCTTCTACATTTTCTTCCTCTTCATCTGGTTCTGGTTTGGAAGCACTTATCTCCATCAAGTCATCTTCTGTTAATTCCTCAGGTGTGGTGTATATTAGCTCTTGAATTTCTCCAAGATCTGTATCTTGAAACCCTTTATCTCCCACCTTTTTTGCCACATCCACAATCTCTTTCATTATTTCCTTGATTGCTTCTGTCATATATCCTGACAAGTCATGCACAACATCTGGACACAGTTTTCTCCAGCAGGAATTTATTGTTTTGGACTTGATGGCTTTCATAGCTTTTTCTATAACAATGATGATGTCTTCAATGGTGTAATACTTCCAGACTGTCATGATGTTCCTCTCTATCAGGGTTATCTTCCATACTGTTGACAATCCTTTCCATAGAGTATCATATGTAATGGGCCTTAAAGGTCCTTATGAACCCTACATCTAGAGGCTGAATTAGAGACATATTTGGGGGCAACAGACCACTCTGACACCTTCGGTGTTGAACTCATGGGGTTCTGGGTGGCCAGGGGCATTGTCCAGTATCAAAAGAACTTTAAAAGGCAGTCCCTTACTGGCAAGGTACTTCCTGACTTCAGGGACAAAGCATCAGTGGAACCAATCCAGAAAAAAGGATTCTCATTATCCAGGCCTTCTTGTTCCACAACTAAAAGACTGGCAGCTGGTATTTATCTTTTCCCTGCAAAGCTTGAGGGTTAGCAGCTTTACAGATAAGGGCAGTCTTAATCTAAACCTGACTGCATTTGTACAAACAGAAGAGATAGCCTATCACTTCCTGCCTTAAATCCTGGTGCTCACTTCTTTTTTTTTTTTTTTTTTTTGAGACGGAGTCTAGCTCTGTTGCCCAGGCTGGAGTGCAATGGCCGGATCTCAGCTCACTGCAAGCCCCGCCTCCCGGGTTCACGCCATTCTCCTGCCTCAGCCTCCCGAGTAGCTGGGAGTACAGGCGCCCGCCACCTCGCCCGGCTAATTTTTTTTGTATTTTAGTAGAGACGGAGTTTCACCGTGTTAGCCAGGATGGTCTCGATCTCCTGAACTCGTGATCCGCCCGTCTCGGCCTCCCAAAGTGCTGGGATTACAGGCTTGAGCCACCGCGCCCGGCCACTTCTTTTCCTTACTAATAAATGTCTTTTGCGTCATTTTTTCCCCAGAATCAAGCACTTTCATCTGCATTAAAAACCTATTCAGGTAGATATCCTTTTTCCTCAATGATTTTCATAACATCTGGAAAATCATCTGCTGCCTCTTAGTTGACAGAAGCTAATTCTCTTGTTATCTTGACATTTTTAAACCCAAACCTCTTTCTTTTTTTTTTTTTTTTTGAGACAGAGTCTCGCTCTGTCGCCCAGCCCAGGCTGGAGTGCAGTGGCGCGATCTCGGCTCACTGCAAGCTCCGCCTCCCGGGTTCACGCCATTCTCCTGCCTCAGCTTCCCGAGTAGCTGGGACTACAGGCGCCCACAACCGCGCCCGGCTAATTTTTTGTATTTTTAGTAGAGACGGGGTTTCACCGTGGTCTCGATCTCCTGACCTTGTGATCCGCCCGCCTCGGCCTCCCAAAGTGCTGGGATTACAGGCGTGAGCCACCGCGCCCGGCCCCAAACCTCTTTCTAAAATTACCAAACAATCCTTTGCTAGCATTAAATTCTCTCCCTTTAGATTTTACCTTCTTTTTGCTTCAAGTTGTCATATAATGACTTTGCTTTTTCTGTAATCATATTAGAGTATATAGGTATTTCTTATAGCATTACTGCACCAATATAAAAGTTGCATTTTCAGTACAAGATATAAAGGTAGTTTGCAAAAAGTGCAAGGTTTTCGTGACTGCTGGTATAGCTGCAGTGACAGTTCACAAATTTCCTTTCTTTTTTTTTTTTTTAATGGTTCTTTTTTTTTTTTTTTTTGAGACGGACTCTCACGCTGTTGCCCAGGCTGGAGTGCAGTGGCGCGATCTCGGCTCACTGCAAGCTCCGCCTCCCGGGTTCCCGCCATTCTCCTGCCTCAGCCTCCTGAGTAGCTGGGACTACAGGCGCTGCCACCACGCCCGGCTAATTTTTTGTATTTTTAGTAGAGACGGGGTTTCACTGTGGTCTCGATCTCCTGACCTTGTGATCCGCCCGCCTCGGCCTCCCAAAGTGCTGGGATTACAGGCTTGAGCCACCGCGCCCGGCCTTTTTAATGGTTCTTATGCTGGATTCATTTATCTTGAAATGGCAGACAACTACAAGCTGCATGCCTCAAAATATGGAAAAATCAAGCAATTCAACTTTTTCTTGTAATGACATAACTATTCTGTGCTTCTTGGGAGCACTTCCAGCATCACTAGTGGCACTTCATATGATCCCAAGATGTTATTCAAGGTTTATGGTATAACTAAACATGATGAAAACTACGTGAGAACTAAGAGATCACTTTTTTTTTTTTTTTTTTTTTTGAGACAGAGTTTCACTCTTGTTGCCCAGGCTGAAGTGCAATGTTTGCAATCTTGGCTCACTGCAACCTCCGCCTCCTGGATTCAAGCAATTCTCCTGCCTCAGCCTCCTGAGTAACTGGGATTACAGGCGTGCACCACCATGCCCGGCTCATTGTTTTTTGTATCTTTAGTAGAGATGGGCGTTTCATCATGTTGGCCAGGCTGGTCTTGAACTCCTGACCTCAATTGATCTGCCCACGTCAGCCTCCCAAAGTGCTGGGATTATAGGTGTGAGGCACTGTGCCCAGCCTACTACAGTTAATTGTATGCAGTTGTGATTTAATACTGCATCCTTACATTTGTTTGCATTTATTTCCACTGTGAATGATGCAAGTGTTTTTAAGTGTATTTATGTGTAAGTTTTTATTAAAAAAAATTTTTTTTTGAGATAGTCTTGCTCTGTCGCCCAGGCTGGAGTGCAATGGCATGATCTCGACTCACTGCAATCTCTACCTTCTGGGTTCAAGCAATTCTCCTGCCTCAGCCTCCCAAGTAGCTGGGATTACAGGCGTGTGCCACCACGCCCGGCTAATTTTTTGTATTTTTAGGGTTTCACCATGTTGTCCAGGCTGGTCCCAAACTCCTGACCTCAGGTGATCCACCTGCCTTGGCCTCCCAAAGTGCCAGGATTATAGGTGTGAGACACCGTGCCTGGCCTCTGATAAATTTTAACTTTTTGTAACGAATTTATGTATCTTTTATGGCAGTAAATAATAAAGTACACTAGTATCTACATATATTTTATGCATTTATGACACACTCAACTTTTTCTTTTTTTTTTTTTTTTTTGAGATGGAGTCTTGCTCTGTCGCCCAGGCTGGAGTGCAGTGGCATGATCTCGGCTTACTGCAAGCTCCACCTCCCGGGTTCACGCCATTCTCCTGCCTCAGCCTCCCAAGTAGCTGGGACTACAGGTGCCCGCCACCATGCCTGGCTAATTTTTTGTATTTTTCTTTTTTAGTAGAGAAGGGGTTTCACCGTGTTAGTCAGGATGGTCTCAATCCGCTGACCTCATGATCCACCTGCCTTGGTCTCCCAAAGTGCTGGGATTACAGGCGTGAGCCACTGTGCCCAGCCCAACTTTTTCTTAATTTAAAAAATATTTCTAGGCCGGGCGTCATGGCTCACGCCTGTAATCCTAGCACTTTGGGAAGTCAAGAAGGGCGGATCACCTGAGGTCAGGAGTTCAAGACCAGCCTGGCCAACATGGCAAAACCCCACCTCTACTGAAAATACAAAATTAGCTGGGCATCGTGGCGCATGCCTGTAATCCCAGCACTTTGGGAGGCCGAGGTGGGTGGATCACCTGAGGTCAGGAGTTCAAGAGCAGCCTGACCAACATGGAGAAGCCCTGTCTCTACTAAAAATACAAAATTAGCTGGGCATGGTGGCGCATGCCTGTAATCCCAGCTACTCAGGAGGCTGAGGCAGGAGAATCGCTTGAACCCAAGAGGCGGAGGTTGCGGTGAGCCAAGATCATGCCACTGCACTCCAGCCTGGGTGACAGAATGAGACTCTATCTCAAAAAAAAGAAAAAATCTGAGCATAAGTGGACCTGTGCAGTTCAAACCCATGTTGTTCAAGGGTCAACTGCACATTTCTCTTGCAAGAGTAACTTTCCAAAGCTACTGCTATGTCTGCAATTTCTCAAAATAACCAGCTGGAAATAATCAATATGCCAAAAAGGCATGTTTTGGGGTGGCATATTTTGGTATCCTACAGTCATACTTAAAGGTGGTGTCTCCTGAGTCCCAGCACCCTTGGGAGTCCATAGTCTGACTGGATACAAAGACTAACAAGCAAATATATAGTAAGAGCAAATAAACCAAAATGTAGTAAAAGCATGGAGATAGCAGAAAACTCTCAAGGGCATTAGAGGAATGGGAACATCCTGAAAGAAGGGAGTGAACTGAGATTTGAAGGGTGAATGTGAGTTCATCAAGGAGACCAAAGAGCAAAGGCTTGAGAGGGAATCTTTTGAGTCGTGGGGTATGAAAAAATAGTGGGTAATGCTGAAATATAAAGTGCAGTCCTGGATGAGAGGCCCCTCTCTGTTCTTTTATAGCACCTGGCACTTCAGACCACTTTGAGCATTTATCACTACTTCTCAACCAAAAGGGTGACCAAATGGGATTATTTGTTTCACAAACCCCTGTAAGAACTGTCAGCAGGGAGTGCTTTCCCTTCTAAATCCCCTCATGGCAGGGAAGAATACTGGATAGGAGTAGGGGTAGATTTCCCTCTGGAAGGTCACCACCACACCAGAAAAGCCCCAGGAGTCCAGAGTTTGGTTTTCTCATATGGAACAGTCTGTTTGGCTCTGGCAGCTAAGAGGCTAGCCGTTCTACTGTGCCAGGCTATCGAAGATGAATGAAATGAGCAGAAACCACAAAAAGGCCAAGAAGACCAATTAGTGAGCATATGAAATCCACCCTAGAGACTCCAGAAGGACTCAGAAGATCACTGAGAGGGTTATAGGTTGTGTAAATCTGGTGGGGTAAGGAACAAAGAGCACTACTTGGTTACTGCTACCATGACCCAGTTTCTCCCTCTGGGCAGGTGTGGCTGGGAGAAACACAGTTAACATGGAGATCATCAGGGCTGCCAGTAGTGGTTAGGGTAGGTCTGTAAATACTTTCCAAGGGGTACAGGGCAGTGGTTAGTTTCAAATAAATCAATTTCTAGATCCTCAATTTGATGCACCCCAGAGGACATCTGCAGCCCTGATTTTCTTTTCCCATCTCATTTTCTCAATTGCCCTCTTCTCACTTTATCAAAAAATGTTTATTTCTTACTCTTCCCTAATCCTGACAAATGATGCATTACTCTGGGGTGAAAAAAACGTGTAAGGTATCAAAGGGAGAATTCCAAATTTTTTTTTTTTTATGAGACTGAGTCTCGCTCTATTGCTTAGGCTGCAGTGCAGTGGCATGATCTCAGCTCACTGCAACCTCCGCCTCCTGGGTTCAAGTGATTCTCATGCCTCAGCCTTCTGAGCTGGGACTATAGGCGCCTGCCACCAAGCCCACCTAATTGTTGTATTTTTCGTAGAGACGTGGTTTCACCATGTTGGCCAGGATGGTCTCAAACTCTTGACCTCAAGTGATCTGCCTGCCTCAGCCTCTCAAAGTGCTGGGATTACAGGCGTGAGCCACTGCGCCTGGCACACAATTTTTTTTTTTTTTTTAGACAGAGTCTCACACTGTCACCCAGGCTGCAGTGCAATGACACTATCTTGGCTCATTACAACCTCTGCCTCCCAGGCTCAAGCAATTCTCCTGCTGGGATTACAGGCATGAGCCACTGCGCCTGGCACACAATTTTTTTTTTTTTTTTTAGACAGTCTCACACTGTCACCTAGGCTGCAGTGCAATGACACTATCTTGGCTCATTACAACCTCTGCCTCCCAGGCTCAAGCAATTCTCCTGCCTCAGCCTCTCGAGTAGCTGGGATTACAGGCACGTGGCACCACACCCGGCTAATTTTTGTATTTTTAGTAGAGATGGGGTTTCACCATGTTGGCCAGGCTGGTCTTGAACTCTTGACCTCGTGATCCACCCACCTCGGCCTCTCAATGTTCTGGGGCTACAGGCATGAGCCACCGTGCCCAACCAATTTTTTTTTTTTTTTTTTTTAGAGACAGGGTCTTACTCTGTTGCCCATGCTGATGCACAGTGGCACAAACGTGGCTCACTGTAGTCTTGACCTTCCAGACTCAAGTGATCCTCTCACCTTAGCTTCCTGAGTAGCTGGGACCACAGGTGCATGCCACCATGCCCAGCTAATTTCTTTTTGTTGTTGTTGCTGCTGTTGTTTTTGTAGAAACAGGGTCTCACTATGTTGCGCAGGCTGGTCTCAAACCTCTGGGTTCAGGGGATCCTCTTGCCTTGGCCTTCCAAAGTGCTGGGATTACAGGCATTAGCCACCGTGCTTGGCCATGGACAATTATTTTAATCAAGGAATCATTAAGAACCTCCCCACTTTTATCTCCTTAAGAGACAAATTTCCAATAAAATTTTACCTCTTAAGAAAACACTGGGCTGGGCACAGTGGCTCACGCCTGTAATCCCAGCCCTTTGGGAGGCTGAGGTGGGCGGATCACGAAGTCAAGAGGTCCAAACCATCCTGCACAACACGCTGAAACCCCGTCTCCACTAAAAACACAAAAATTAGCCTGGTGTGGTAATGCATGCCTGTAGTCCCAGCTACTCGTGAGGCTGAGGCAGGAGAATCACTTGAACCCAGGAGGCAGAGGTTGCAGTGAGCCGGGATTATGCCACTGCACTCCAGCCTGGGCAACAGAGCAAGACTCTGTCTCAAAAAAACAAAAAAGAAAGAAAAAACATTATTTACTAATATAAAAACTGGTAATATCTGTTGTTTTGATAAATACTACTAGTTACAGTAATTTTTCTTTTTTTGAAAAGATTGCAATGGTGCAATCTCGGCTCACTGCAACCTCCACCTCCCAGGTTCAAGCCTCCCGAGTAGCTGGGACTACAGATGTGTGCCACCACACCTGGCTAATTTTTGTATTTTTTAGTAAAGATGGGGTTTCACCATGTTGGTCATGCTGGTCTCAAACCCCTGACCTCCTGATTCGCCTGCCTCGGCCTCCCAAAGTGCTAGGATTATAGGTGTGAGCTACTGCACCTGTCCAATTTTTTAAAACAATTTGAGCTTTATGGCCACTGGAAATTAAAAAAAATCAATTTCAATTTATATATTTTTGTTGCAGAAAAATATATTTAAGAGGGAATCAATAAAGAAATTTTTTTTTTTAGACAGAGTTTCACTGTTGTTGCCCAGGCTGGAGTGCAGAGCTGTGATCTTCGCTTACCACAACCTCCATCTCCCAGGTTCAAGCCATTCTCCTGTCTCAGCCTCCTGAGTAGCTGGGATTACAGGCATGCGCCACCAAGCCCGGCTAATTTTGTCTTTTTAGTAGAGATGGGGTTTCTCCATGTTGGTCAGGTTGGTCTCGAACTCCTGACCTCAGGTGGTTTGCCTGCCTCAGCCTCTCAAAGTGTTGGGATTACAGGCATGAGTCACTGTGCCTGGCCATAAAATGTTTTTAATCACTGAATTATATTAGTACAAGATTACATAGAAATGGATTCAAAATATGATTTCCAAAAAAAAAAAAGAAATAATGTAAAGTTAAAGAGTGTAGTCATGAGAGGCGGGAGGATGCCCAGAAGTTCGAGACTGCAGTGAGCTGTGATGTGCCACTCTCTAGCCTGGACAACAGAGCAAGACCTTGTCTCAAAAAATATAAATAAAGATAAAAATTGGCCGGGCGTGGTGGTTCACGCCTGTAATCCCAGCACTTTGGGAGGCCGAGGCGGGTGGATCACCTGAGATCAGAAGTTCGAGACCAGCCTGATCAACGTGGAGAAACCTCGTCTCTACTAAAAATACAAAATTAGCCGGGCGTGGTGGCGCATGCCTGTAATCCTAGCTACTCAGGAAGCTGAGACAGGAGAATCGCTTGAACCTGGGAGGCGGAGGTTGCGGTGAGCCGAGATTGTGCCATTGCACTCCAGCCTGGGCAACAGAGCAAGACTTCGTCAAAAAAAAAAAAAAAAGATAAAAATTAAAAAAAAAAACAAAAAAGAGGCCGGGCGTGGTGGCTCAAGCCTGTAATCCCAGCACTTTGGGAGGCCGAGATGGGTGGATCACGAGGTCAGGAGATCGAGGCCATCCTGGCTAACACGGTGAAACCGTGAAACCCCGTCTCTACTAAAAAATACAAAAAACTAGCCGGGCGAGGTGGCGGGCGCCTGTAGTCCCAGCTACTCGAGAGGCTGAGGCAGGAGAATGGCGTAAACCCGGGAGGCGGAGCTTGCAGTGAGCTGAGATCCCGCCACTGCACTCCAGCCTGGGCGACAGAGCGAGACTCCGTCTCAAAAAAAAAAAAAAAAAAAAAAAAAAAAAAGAGTGTGGTCATGAATTTTCTAAATTGATGGTAATATCGAAATACTATATTTATATTCCTGTAAATTCCTTTAAAAGGGTGCTTTCGGCTGGGCTCAGTGACTCACGCCTGTAATCCCAGCTCTTTGGGAGGTCCAGGCGGGCAGATCGCCTGAGGTCAGGAATTCAAGACCAGCCTGGCCAGCCGGGTGAAACCCCGTCTCTACTAAAAATACAAAAATTAGCTGGGAAGCTGAGGCAGGAGAATCGCTTGAACCCGGGAGGTGGAGGTTGCAGTGAGCTGAGATCATTCCATTGCACTCCAGCCTGGGCAACAGAGTGAGACTCCTTCTCCAAAAAAACAAAACAAAACAGGGTGCTTTCATAGTTTTATTATATTAATCACAAAAAGCCAGTAATTCTCTTACAACTCTTTAAACTTACAATGAAAGATGTTAGTTGCTAGCTTTAAAACATACAAGGGGGTACGTGGTTTTTCAAATCTCTTATAAAATGTAAGAGCAAAAACATTTGAAGACTATGGTTTTAGGCCAACGTCATTTCTGGAAGGGGAAACCTAGAACAGCCTAAATTTGCCTTTTCTATTCAGCACCATTCCATGATTCCCCCAGGGCAGGGTGAGAATGGTCTTCAGCTTCCTTTACAAACCCTTCCAGCCCATGCCCAGTAACTGGCATAGGTTACTCACCTTGGAGTCACACAGCCTGACTCAGTCTTGTACATGAATACGTGGGCATTCTTGGGCAAGGTATTGAATCTCTCTGTGCCTCAGTTTTCTTTTCTTTTTCTCCTTTTTCTTTTTCTTTTTCTGAATAGCTGGGACTACAGGTGTGCGTGATATCACACCCAGCTAGTTTTTGTATTTTTAGTAGAAACTAAAAATAGTTTAGTCAGGCTGGTCTTGAACTCCTGCCCTTGTGATCCACCCACCTCAGCCTCCCAAGGTGTTGGGATTACAAGCATAAGCCACCGCACCTGGCCTCAGTTTCTAATTTATAAAATGATTTATAAAATAATTTTTTTTTTTTTTATTGAGACGGAGTCTGGCTCTGCTGCCCAGGCTGGAGTGCAGTGGCCGGATCTCAGCTCACTGCAAGCTCCGCCTCCTGGGTTTACGCCATTCTCCTGCCTCAGCCTCCCAAGTAGCTGGGACTACAGGCACCCATCACCTCGCCCGGCTAGTTTTTGTATTTTTTTAGTAGAGACGGGGTTTCACCCGGTTAGCCAGGATGGTCTCGATCTCCTGACCTCGTGATCCGCCCGTCTCGGCCTCCCAAAGTGCTGGGATTACAGGCTTGAGCCACCACCGCGCCCGGCCGAGAATAATGTTTTATAAATTAAAATATTCTTTTTTTACTAATACTACTTTTTAAATTTATGTAAATTTTCTTAAAAAGTGCCTGGCTATGGAAGCTATTATTGTTTCATTTTGTCTTTTTTTTTTTTTTTTTTTTTTTTTTGAGACAGGGTCTTGCTCTGTCACCCAGGCTGGAGTGCAGAGGCGCAATCTTGGCTCACTGCAGCCTCTGCCTTCTAGGTTCAAGCGATTCTCCTGACTTAGCCTCCCGAGTACCTGGAATTACAGGCATGTGCCACCATGCCCAGCTAATTTTTGTATTTTTAGTAAAGATGAGGTTTCACCATGTTGGCCAGGCTGATCTCGAACTCCTGACCTCAGGTGATCTGCCCGCCTCGGCCTCCCAGAGTGCTGGGATTACAGGCATGAGCCACCACGCCTGGCCCTATTATTGTTGATTTGAGTACTCATTTAACAAAAAAGGAAGAAGAAGAAACAGAGAGGTCAGGCCAGATGTCAAAGGTGGTTTTAGCCAGGCACAGTGGCTCACACCTGTAATCCCAGCACTTTGGGAGGCTGAGGTGGGTGGATCACGAGGTCATGAGATCCTGGCCAACATGGTGAAACCCCGTCTCTACTAAAAATATAAAAATTATCTGGGCATCATGGTGTGCCTGTAGTCCCAGTTACTCAGGAGGCTGGGGCAAGAGAATCGCTTGAACCAGGGAGGCAGAGGTTGCAGTGATCCAAGATTGTACCACTGCACTCCAACCTGGTGACAGAGCTGGACTCCATTTCAAAAAAAGAAAAGAACCCCGTTTCTACTAAAAATACAAAAATTAACCGGGCGTGATGGCAGACGCCTGTTAATCCCAGCTACTCCAGAGGCTGAGGCACAAGATTGCTTGAACCTGGGAGGCAGAGGTTGCAGTGAGCCGAGATTGCGCCAAGATCGCGCCACTGCACTCCAGCCTGGGTGACAGAGTGAGACTCCGTCTCAAAAAAAAAAAAAAGGTAATTTTGTTGGTCAGTGGTAAAGACTGAAAACCTGGAATCCTTGCATTTGGCCCACTTACACTTACTTACCTTTTGGTTTCTGGGCAGGGACTCAGAGCTTGTCCAGGAAACTGGAGGGATGGCTTGTAACATCTTTTCTTCCACAGGCCTTGAGTACAGTCTGTCCTTTCATGGGCTTCCACTTAGCACTGTTCAGAAGCATCCACAGCCAGAGTCAGGGTCCTAGGCTTATAGAGTAGTGTCTCATGTCCTAAGGCTGGGCTCCACCATAGCAGAACAGAATTATCTGCTAAAATCTCCTATCACTTCTCATTTGTTTATTAAATCCTTTTTTTTTTTTTTTTTTGAGAGGGAGTCTCCTTCAGTCACCGAGGCTGGAGTGCAGTGGCATGATCACCAGTCACTGCAACCTCTGCCTCCTGGGTTCAAGTGATTCTCCTGCATCAGCCTCCCGAGTAGCTGAGATTACAGGTGCACGCCACCACGCCCAGCTAATTTTTTTTTTTTTTTTTTTTTTTTTTTTTTTTTGAGAGGGAGTCTGGCTCTGTCACCCAGGCTGGAGTGCTGTGGCCGGATCTCAGCTCACTGCAAGCTCCGCCTCCCGGGTTCACGCCATTCTCCTGCCTCAGCCTCCCAAGTAGCTGGGACTACAGGCGCCCGCCACCTCGCCCGGCTAGTTTTTTTTTTTTTGTATTTTTTAGTAGAGACGGGGTTTCACCGTGTTAGCCAGGATGGTCTCGATCTCCTGACCTCGTGATCCGCCCGTCTCGGCCTCCCAAAGTGCTGGGATTACCGGCTTGAGCCACCGCGCCCGGCCGCCCAGCTAATTTTTGTATTTTTAGTAGAAATGGGATTTCATTATGTTGGCCAGGCTGGTCTCCAACTCCCGAACTCAGGTGATCCACCTGTCTCAGCCTCCCAAAGGCATGAGCTACCATGCCCAGCCTGTGTTTGCTTTTCTTTTCTTTCCTTTTCTTTTTTTTTTTTCTTTTTCTTTTTTTTTTTTTTTTGTTGAGACAGAGTCTCGCTTTGTCGCCTAGGCTGGAGTCCAATGGTGCGATCTCAGCTCACTGCAGCCACCATCTCCCAGGTTCAAGTGATTCTCTCATCTCAGCCTCCCAAGTAGCTGGGAGTACAGGCACCCAATGTCATGCCCAGTTAATTTTTGTATTTTAGTAGAAACGGGGTTCATGGATGGCCATGCTTGTCTGGAACTCCTGATCTCATGATCCGCCTACCTCGGCCTCCCAAAGTTCTGGGATTACAGGCATGAGCTACCAGCCGAAGTGTTTTTTTAAACATATTCTAGTTCATAGCTATTAATATTTCTTGGATTGTTACATATGAGATAGAATATGTTAAAAAAAAAAAAAAAAAAAGAGGACGGGCGTGGTTGTTCACACCTGTAATCCCAGCACCTTGAGAGGCTGAGGTGGGTGGATCACCTGAGGTCAGGGGTTTCAGACCAGCCTGGCCAACATGGTGAAACCCCATCTCTACTAAAAATACAAAAAATTGGCTGGGCATGGCGGCAGGTGCCTGTAATGCCAGTTACTTGGGAGGCTGAGGCAGGAGAATCGCTTGAACCCACGAGGCAGAGGTTGCAGTGAGCCAAGATCACACCATTGCACTCCAGCCTGGGTGACAAGAACAAAACTCTGTCTCAAAAAAAGAAAAAAAAAAATCCTAGTATTAATAGGAAAATACCAGGCAGTCAAGCATTCTAACAGAAAAGGTCAGAACAGGGATTTCTTTTTTTCTTTTTTTTGAGACGGAGTCTCGCTCTGTTGCCCAGGCTTGGAGTGCAGTGGCCAGATCTCAGCTCACTGCAAGCTCCGCCTCCCGAGTTCACGCCATTCTCCTGCCTCAGCCTCCCAAGTAGCTGGGACTACAGGCGCCCGCCACCTCACCCGGCTAGTTTTTTGTATTTTTTTAGTAGAGACGGGGTTTCACCGTGTTAGCCAGGATAGTCTCGATCTCCTGACCTCATGATCCGCCTGTCTCGGCCTCCCAAAGTGCTGGGATTACAGGCTTGAGCCACCGCGCCCGTCCCCAGAACAGGGATTTCTAATGTGAGTCCTGACCTAGTACCACTATCCTGGAGGCTCCATGGAGGTGTTAATGAAGGTGTCAGAGTTGTTTTCTCCTTTTGAAAGAAGCCTAATAGAAATGATTAATTATATTTATGCTACCCAAATTCCTTTGGTTTTTTTTTTTTTTGTCCAGAAACCCATCAAGGTAGTGTGGAAGACCTGGCTGTCTTAAGGGAAAAAGGATTAATTAATTAATGATATTTGTCTGGCAGGCTAAAATCTTTCGAAGCTTTGAGATCCACTCCTAGAAGCTACTTAGTATTGAGAAGGTTAGGGATCTGCAATTTAATCTCTGGGAACAAAGTCTTTTTTTTTTTTTTTTTGAGATGGGGTCTCGCTCTGTCACCCAGGCTGGAGTGCAGTGGCCGGATCTCAGCTCACTGCAAGCTCCACCTCCCGGGTTTACGCCATTCTCCTGCCTCAGCCTCCCGAGTAGCTGGGACTACAGGCGCCTGCCACCTCACCCGGCTAGTTTTTTGTATTTTTTAGTAGAGACGGGGTTTCACCGGGTTCGCCAGGATGGTCTCGATCTCCTGACCTTGTGATCCGCCCGTCTGGGCCTCCCAAAGTGCTGGGATTACAGGCGTGAGCCACCGCGCCCAGCCCAAAGTCTTAAACCAAAAAAATAAACTCCTTCAACAACCACTCAGGCAACAGTACTGTTGCATCTCACAAGGGTATGGATTAAAGAATTGAAGATACACTGGCCTTGATATCTAGGTCCCTAATGTAGAATCAGTAGTCTACAGTGGTTAAAATAATGGACTTTTTTTTTTTTTTTTTTTGAGACGGAGTCTTACTCTGTCATCCAGGCTGGAGTGCAGTGGCTCGATCTTGGCTCACTGCAACATCTGCCTCCCGAGTTCAAGCGATTCTCCTGCTTCATCCTCCCGAGTAGCTGGGACTACAGGCACATGCCACCATGCCCAGCTAGTTTTTGTATTTTTAGCAGAGATGGGGTTTCACCATGTTGGCCAGGCTGGTCTCGAACTCCCGACCTCATGTAATCTTCCCACCTCCGCCTCCCAAAGTGCTGAGATTATAGGCATGAGTCACCGCACCTGGCCAAAATAATGAACTTTTGACAGCAAAGAGACATAATTCAAATCTTGACTCTGTCACTTGCTATGAATAATTAACAAATTATTTAACTTCTCTTTGCATCACTTTTCTCATTTGTAAAATAATAGAAACTATCTCATAGGCTTGTCAACTAGATGAATGAGATAATACATTTGAATTACAAGATGCTTGACATACAATAACTTCTCAACGAATGTCATACATTTTTTTTAAAGGACCATCACTCAAATCTATCTTTCATTATGACACAGACACACCTCTTCATCCCCACCTTCCTGCCAATTAATCCCTTTTTTTAACCCTCTGAATTAATTGGATGTTTTAGATGTTGTCAAAAATGCCTGAAACCAAAGCAGAAGGAAAGTGTAGGCTGGACCCACCTAGAAGTTGTGTGTCAGTTTGTTCCTCCTGAGTGAGGTTCACCACTAGGCTGGACACAGTGTGGAGGGAATTTGGGCCTCTGTTACAAAGGGAGGAAGAGGAAAAGAACAATTAAGGGCCCATTCTCAGGCAGCTCACTCTCTAATATTACAGGAGTCACGAGTCAGGCTTGGAAAAGAAAGAAGACCAATGAAAAACGTAATTGGTTAAGTATAAATATTGAATATGTAAGTGCTAGGTGGGAAGTTCTCCCTTGAGCAGCATTTGATGCAGAGGTAGGAAGACTTTGTTATGCTCTATCACCCTCATTGAAGTACCTAGAGCTTTTAGCCCTCCAATCCGTCCCCACCACCAGGGCAGCTGCCGTATTAATTGCCCTAAAGCACTACTTAATCATGTCATTTCTCAATGAAAATATCAGACACTCCATTATCTATGGAATTAAGTACAGACTTTTTAGCCTCTCCAAATGTGAGCCCAACTTATCACCCATTGTTCCTTGACATGTGTCAGATTGGTGTAGTCATTGTTCCCTAAGCACATCTTGAACATTTGTTCTTCTTTACCTTTCTTTATTCTATCCGGAGTGTCTTCTTGTCCCCTCCTGTCTCAAATACCACTCTCTCCTTTAAAGCTTCCCCTAACACTCTCCTAATTCTCTATCTAACATTTGGGACTCTTATGTGCTGACTGGGGTTACAGTTTTGTTTGTTTTGTTTTAATTTATTATTATTATTTTTTGAGACGGAGTCTCGCTCCATCACCCAGGCTGGGGTGCAGTGGCTCGATCTCAGCTCACTGTAAGCTCTGCCTCCCGGGTTCACACCATTCTCCTGCCTCAGCCTCCCAAGTAGCTGGGACTACAGGTGCCCGCCACCATGCCCAGCTAATTTTTTTGTATTTTTAGTAGAGATGGGGTTTCACCAGGTTAGCCAGGATGGTCTCGATCTCCTGACCTCGTGATCCGCCCGCCTCGGCCTCCCAAAGTGCCCAGCCTTTTTTTTTTTGTTTTTTTTTTGAGACAGAGTCTTGCTCTGTTGCCCAGGCTGGAGTGCAGTGGCACGATCTTGGCTCACTGCAACCTCTGCCTCCCGGGTTCAAGTGATTCTCCCACCTCAGCCACCTGAGTAGCTGGGATTACAGGCACCCGCCATCATGCCTGGCTAATTTTTGTATTTTTGTAGAGATGCGGTTTCACCATGTTGGCCAGGCTGGTCTTGAACTCCTGACCTCAGGTGATCCCCACCCCCCTGCCGCCCGCCTTGGCCTCCCAAAATGCTGGGATTACAGGCATGAGCCACTGCACCCAGCTGATACATCTCTTTAACTCTCTCCTCAGATAATTTTAAAAAGTAAAAACAAAGAGAAAAAGGATCTTTAGCCCCCAGAAAAATTTATTGCAAAGTAAAATACACAGCTTTAAAATTCAATGTTTTTCTTCTCTGAAGATACCCAGGACAGTTTGCCTCTGCTGTTTTTTGTTTTGTTTTGTTTTGAATTATATAAATTGCTTTGCTTGAAAGGCAAGTGGGGGTAAATATAGCAGCAGTATTTCTGATATAACATTCTCTGACCTGTCCTGGACATGTCCTTGACATTGTCCTTTAGAAAGGAAAGAGAAGGAGAGAAAGCATGTCCCTGGTACTGTGTGTAAGAGAAACGCCTATTTCTAGCCATTATCAGGGCACAAGGGGACTGATGAATATATGGAATAAAAATAAAGGTAGAGTGCAGTGGCTTACACCTGTAACCCCAGCACTTAGGTAGTCAGAGGCAGGAGAACAGCTTCAGCCCAGGAGTTCAAGATCAAGCTGGGTGATACAGCAAGACCCTGTTCTCCACACACACACACACAAAAAAAACAAAGAAGCAAAAGATGCTAGTAATTTGTCATGTCTCCTGTGTTTGGCTGTCTCTGGCAGGCCAGCCAGAGCCAGAGAGAGTCGATCAGCAGTATTGACTGAGGTGAAGGTGGCCAGATGCCCTGTACTGGAAACCACACTCAGTTCAACTTCCAGTTCTGCCAACTGCATTTTGAAAAGTGTCCTGCCTAAAATGCTTTGTAGGTTACTGAATCCTACTTTTTCCTTACCCTTTTCAGAGTTTTTCTTTCTTTTTTTTTTTTTTTTTGAGACGTTGTCTCGCTGTGTTGCCAGGCTGGAACGCAGTGTCAAGATCTCCTGACTTCCCTCCTGGGTTCAAGCAATTCTCCTGCGTCAGCCTCCTGAGTAACTGGGACTACAGCATGCACCACCATGCCCAGCTAATTTTTGTATTTTTAGTAGAGACGGGGCTTCACTATGTTGGCCAGGATGGTCTTGATCTCTTGACCTTGTGATCTGGCCGCCTCGGCCTCCCAAAGTGTTGGGATTATAGGCGTGAGCCACTGGACCCAGCCCAGAGTTTATTTTTCCTTAAAGGAAAACGTAAGGATAGCAATAATGAAATTTAACTTGAAAATGACTTGGAATATACATCATTGTGGTTCTTTGTTAAGGGGATTGGGTGGTGGGAGAATGAGGTAAGGGGCTGGGGGCTGAAAGGAAAGCTGAGTAGAGAATGCCCCCTAAATCTTTGCTCTATGTTGTTGACTCTTTTTTTTTTTTTTTTTTTTTTGAGACGGAGTCTCGCTCTGTCACCCAGGCTGGAGTGCAGTGGCCGGATCTCAGCTCACTGCAAGCTCCGCCTCCCGGGTTCACGCCATTCTCCTGCCTCAGCCTCCCGAGTAGCTGGGACTACAGGCGCCCGCCACCTCACCCGGCTAGTTTTTTGTATTTTTTAGTAGAGACGGGGTTTCACCGTGTTAACCAGGATGGTCTCGATCTCCCGACCTCGTGATCCACCCGTCTCGGCCTCCCAAAGTGCTGGGATTACAGGCTTGAGCCACCGCGCCCGGCCGTTGTTGACTCTTTTATAATGAGAATGATTTATGAATTATGTGTATAACGTTTTTAAGTAGAGAAGGAAGGAAACAAATAATGTGTTAAGAAATAGCAGACCTGTGATTTATACAGGATACTTGATTTAGACATATTATGTACTCTCTATTGCTATCAAGTAATATATCTGTTTAGTAGGTTAACTGTGATTACCTTATTTCCAGTGTCTAGTACAGTATCACACCAATGCAAATTTTTTAAAATTATGTACCAATTCTGCCTCCCATTTCTGTCTTTTGATTACTTGTTTCCTTGATAAGATTTAAATTAGAGAACCTTGTGATAGTACCCTTGGCACAAGTGCCCACCCTTTTTGAAGATCATTTGTCAAATTAACAAAGCAATACTGTGATAGAAGTCAGTGTATAGGTTAGTGTACATAAAGTCCCTCATATAATGCCTGATACATGCTGGTTGCGGTCTAAAAACTAAGACCCTTCTTCTCTCCCACTTTGTCCAAGCAATAAGACAGGGTTGACATAAAAAAATTTCAATTTGTAAGCATCTGGCTTAGCAAAGTTAGTTGGAGCTAAGAAGTGTGTTAGGCATTATTTCACTAATTTTCCTCATCTTAAGATAGAGAAACTCAGGCCCAGAGGGGGTTAATGTTTAATACAGGTTACAAATCCACCAAGTGGCAGAGTCTTAATGAACTCTTCTAAACTTCTACCTAGTCGGGCACTGTGGTTCGTGCCTGTAATCCTAGCACTCTGGAAGACCAGGTGCATCACCTGAGGTCAGGAGTTCGAGACCAGCCTGGCCAACAAGGTGAAACCCCATCTCTATGAAAAACACAAAAAATTAGCCAGGCATGGTGGCGTGTGCTTGTAGTCCCAGCTACTCTGGAGGCTGAGGTGGGAGAATCGCTTGAACCTGGGAGGTGGAGGTTGCAGTGAGCCGAAATCATGCCATTGCACTCCAGCCTGGGTGACAGAGCTTTTTTGAAACTTCATCTCAAAAAAGAAAAAAGAAAAAAAAATCAAAGTACTGGCCTAAAGGCATTCTGACCTCTCTCAGAGCACAGTAGGTGAAGAACAGGCATAGTTCATTATTATTATATTGGCTTATCATCCTTGTCAGTTTTGGCTTCTGTGTGTGAGTTTTCAATACAATATTTCAAAGGCCAGAGCAGCTTTCCCTCCCGCTCAGGGAGTGAGGCAGCATCCAGGTGTCTCTGAAGAACAATACCTACCCATGACTCTTCAGGTGGCTTTGTGATGCTAAGCCTCACAAAGACAGGGAAGTCTTGCAGAAGGGAAGCCCTCAGCCCTCAGCCCTCAGGGTGCTGACTCGGGTGGCTTGCCTAATTCCCACCTAGAAAAACAGAGCTCTTCTCTGGAATTCAAACACAATTTAGAGAGGTCAGAGAAATTCAAAGCCTGGGGCCCTTTGTCCTCCTGGTGCCCAAACAACCACACATTCTGCTTTCAGCTTCACAGTTTAGAAAGCACTATGAAAGGCAGGAGATCTGCATAATAGGTAGTTCACTGTTCTTATTTTATTAAGTAAAAGCAAACAAACAAAAACAACCCGGAAAGAAACAGGTGAAGAGGAAGGAGGAGACACTAACATGGCTTAAGCACTCATGTGTCCTAGGCATCTTAGATCCCTCATCCCACTTTCAAAACCTCCCTGGAAGGAAGTGTTATCCCTATTTTACAGAAACGGAAGCTTACAGGCCAAGCAGCATGTCCAAGGTCGCACAACAACAAAGTGGCAGAGCCAGAAGTTGAAGTACATCCTTTGACCTCTATCTAGTAAATTGAGTGCACCTTCTGCAGTCCCACATGAGGAAACCCAATCCCAGAGCGGTAGCATGCCCTGCAGAACGTCACGTAGCTTGTAAATAGCAGGGCTGGAATCTGACTGTAATTCTCATCTGAAGCTTGAAGTGGACAGTCTCTGTTTTAACAAGATGTTTTGTTTGCTGGTGGGAAACAGAGCTTATGGAAGAAAATGAAATGTCAGGCATAAATTGATCTGTTTACCTTAGATTTGATAACTTCTGTTTGGGGATGTCACTTGCAGGGAGAGGTCCCTAAACTAAAACTCCACAGTACAAAATCACAAAGCGGATGAACAAGTTGGATAAGAAAAGAAATAAATACTGGAGGCTATGCTGACCAAAGAACTAAATCTTAAATTTTGCTACTCAGCCTTAATTGAGTCTTTAAAGTAACAACTTACTGTTTCAATAAATGACACATGTTCATAATACAAAATTTAAAAGATACAACAGATATGATGTGAAAAGTCCCTTTCCTTCCCTCCCTAACCGTTTACCCAGCCTGACCACTATAGAGTATCCAGAAACCTTGATTTGGCCTAAATAAAGAGTGTTCTATGTATTAGAAGGTACTCTTTACATAGTGTTATCTGAGAAGTGTGGGAAGATCCAGTGCTTTGTAAAAATACATCTCCACTGGCTTGGTTCTACCTTTCCTTTCTACCTAGCAAGAAATTCTGCCAGTAAGAGGCAATCCTTTCTGCTAAACTAAGAGGAGGACATTACTTCCAGAACTACATAGGAAAAGCATAATTTTGCCTAAGGGCCTTTCTGTTCATCAACCTAATCATTATTTTCCCTTGCTTTTTTTTTGAGACAGAGTCTTGCTCTGTTGCCCAGGCTGGAGTGCAATGATGCAATCTCGGGTCACTGCAACCTCCACCTCCATGGTTCAAGCAATCCTCATACCTCAGCCTCCCAAGTAGCTGGGATTACAGGTGCGTGCCACCATGCCCAGCTAAATTCTATATTTTTAGTAGAGACGGGGTTTCACCACGTTGGCCAGGATGGTCTCGAACTCCTGACCTCAGGTGATCCACCCGTCTCGGCCTCCCAAAATGCTAGGATTACAGGCATGAGCCCCCGTGCCCGGCCCCCTTGTCATTTTTGTTCTCTCTACTTTCTTCCTTCCTCAAAACATACACCCATCTGGGGAGGCCCTAAGACACCCTCACTAAGGCTTAACTGATTTCAGGATTTTATTTATTTATTTTATTAATTTTTTTAGACGGAGTTTTGCTCTTGCTGCCCAGGCTGGAGTGCAATGGTGTGATCTCGGCTCACCACAACCTCCACCTCCCGGGTTCAAGTGATTCTCCTGCCTCAGCCTCCCTAGTAGCTGGGATTATAGGCATGCACCACCACGCCTGGCTAATTTTGTATTTTTAGTAGAGACGGGGTTTCTCCATATTGGTCAGGCTGGTCTCGAACTTCCGACCTCAGGTGATGTGCCCGCCTTGGCCTCCCAAAGTGCTGGGATTACAGGCATGAGCCACCGCGCCCGCCCTTATTTTATTAATTTAATTTAATTTAATTTAATTTTGAGACGAAGTCTCATTCTTGTTGCCCAGGCTGGAGTGCAAAGGCGTGATCTCAGCTCACTGCAACCTCTGCCTTCTGGGTTCAAGAGATTCTCCTACCTCAGCATCCCAAATAGCTGGGATTACAGGCATGTGCCACCACATCAGCCTTTTTATTTTGATAATGGAGTTTCCCTCTTGTTGCCCAGGCTAGAGTGCAATGGCGTGATCGCGGCTCACCACAACCTGCGCCTCTCAGGTTCAAGCGATTCTCCTGCCTCAGCTTTCCAAGTAGCTAGGATGACAGGCATGTGCCACCATGCCCGGCTGATTTTTGTATTTTTAGTACAGATGAGGTTTCTTCATGTTGGTCAGGCTGGTCTCGAACTCCCAAACTCAGGTGATCCACCTGCCTTGGCTTCCCAAAGCGCTGGATTACAGGCGTGAGCCACCACATCCGGTCTAATATTGTATTTTTAATAGAGACAGCGTTTCACCATGTTAGTCAGGCTGGTCTCAAACTCCTAACCTCAGATGATCCACCTACCTGGGTGTGAGCCACCATGCTCAGACTGATTTCAGGATTTTAAATATAATACATCTCCCCACCAGCCTCACATTTCCAGAAGAGCTAGCTTAACACAAACTAGATTTTGCTCATGGGTGAATAATTTTTTTTTTTTTTTTTGAGATGGAGTCTCACTCTGTTACCCAGGCTGGAGTGCAGTGGTGCGATCACGGTTCACTGCCACCTCTGCTTCCCGGGTTCAAGCAATTCTCCTGCCTCAGTCTTCTGGGTAGCTGGGATTACAGGTGCACGCCACCATGCCTAAGTTTTTGTATTTTAAGTAGAGACAGGGTTTTACCATGCTGGCCGGGCTGAGCCATTGCACCCAGCTGCTAGTGTCCTAAAAACATAACTTTGGCCAGGCACAGTGGCTCATGCCTGTAATCCCAGCACTTTGGGAGGCCGAGGAGGGCGGATCACCTGAGGTCAGGAGTTTGAGACCAGCTAGACCAAGATGGAGAAACCCCGTCTCTACTAAAAATACAAAATTAGCCAGGCGTGCTGGCGCATGCCTGTAGTCCCAGGTATTCAGGAGGCTGAGGCAGGAGAATCGCTTGAACCCGGGAGACGCAGGTTGTGGTGAGCAGAGATTGCGCCACTGCACTCCAGCCTGGGCAACAAGAATGAAACTCCGTTTCAAAAACAACAACAACAACAACGAAAACTTTTTAAAAAATGTTTACTTTTGGATGGGTAGTGACATTGTGGGTGACTTTTTCTGACTTTTATCTAGAGCTGTATTAATGTTGCTATACTGTTCATGTAATTTTCTTTAATTATAAAGAGAAGAAAAACCATTCCTTAATAGAGTGGTTTGCAGTAACAAACTCAATAGGGAACTCTCAGTAAAGACTGAGAAGAGGCATTTTAATGTGACTATTCAGGAGTAGATAATGGCCCTTAATTATATTTCAATAGAGACTAAAACCAAATTATTTGTTATTTGACATTAAGAGGTGACAATAACTGTGCAGATAATTTGCTAGAGGAGTTTGCCAAAAAAAAAAAAAAACAAACAAACCGTAGAAATAGGACAGAATCATTAGAAAGCAGCAAAGTTGAGTAAAGGTTTTTGTTCAGTATCAGAAAGACAGACAAAGTAGGTGTGAGCTCTGCCTCCTTAGCTATTTCTGTTGTAAACCTAGAGAAGACCTGCTTAACAGTGGAGAGTTGCTAACATACTCAGAAAACCTCTTCACTTTCTGTTATTTCACTTTTTAAAAAACGAGTTGGGGCAAAGGGTCTTCCTAAGTAATGTTCATGAGGGATCAGTGGCAGGGCATCAGGGAGGGGAGGAAGCCGCTTGATTATAAATTCTTTACATTTCATCCATGAGCAAAATTTAGTTTGTGTCAAGCTAGCTCTTCTGGAAAACGTGGGGCTTGTGGGGAAACGTATCACATTTAAAATCTGGAAATCAGGCCGAGCATGGTGGCTCACACTTGTAATCCCAGCACTTTGGGAGGCCGAGGCCGGTGGATTACTTGAATTCAGGAATTCGAGACCAGCCTGGCCAACATGGTGAAACCCTGTCTCACCATGGAAGCACTTACCTGTAGTCTCAAGAGGCTGATGCAGAGTATCCCTTGAGCCTAGGAGGCCGAGGCTATGAATGTCCCACTACACTCCAGCCTGGGCAACAGGGGAAGACCCTGTTTCAAAAAAGAAAAGAAAACAAAAGAGAAGAGAAGAGAACACCATTGAAGTAAGATAATAAGAGAAATTCTCCTACTTTTTAAAAAATTAAAATTTCAACTGGGTGTGGTGGCTCATGCCTATAATCCCAGTATTTTGGGAGACCAGAAGTTTCAGACCAGCCTGGGTAACATGGAGAGACACCATCTCTACCAAAAAAAAAAAAAGAAAGAAAAAGAAAAATGAAGAAATAAATTTTTAAAAAGTAAAATTTCTAGTCCCCGATACTAAGAGATACTGAAAGAAATTGCCAATGTGATTGCAAACCACAAATGGAAATACTATTGAAATTACTGGGCCGGGCGCGGTGGCTCAAGCCTGTAATCCCAGCACTTTGGGAGGCCGAGACGGGCGGATCACGAGGTCAGGAGATAGAGACCATCCTGGCTAACACCGTGAAACCCCGTCTCTACTAAAAATACAAAAAACTAGCCGGGCGAGGTGGCGGGCGCCTGTAGTCCCAGCTACTCCGGAGGCTGAGGCAGGAGAATGGCGTAAACCCGGGAGGCGGAGCTTGCAGTGAGCTGAGATCCGGCCACTGCACTCCAGCCCGGGCTACAGAGCAAGACTCCGTCTCAAAAAAAAAAAAAAAAAAAAGAAATTATTGACAGTGGGGAAAGGGTCAGAGGATGAAATGTCTTTGATTTTTTAAATATGAAAAAGGACTTCTTTTAAAGATAGAGATTGACCAAACCTGCTTAGCTTAAGTAGTTGCATATCTAGAGAGTAAGACTGTGGAATAGAGCAGGGTTTTGTTGTTTTTATAAATATTTGGTATTACCTTAAAATTACATCCATATAGGCTGTGTGCGTGGCTCACGCCTGTAATCCTAACATTTTGGGAGGCCGAGCCCGGTGGATCGCCTGAGGTCAGGAATTTGAGACCAGCCTGACCAACATGGCGAAACCCCATCTCTACTAAAAATTAGAAAATTAGCTGGGCGTGGTGGCGGGCACCTGTAATCACAGCTACTCCGGAGGCTGAGGGAGGAGAATCCCTTGAACCAAGGGATCGTGCCACTGTACTCTAGCCTGGGCGGCGGCAAAAGCGAAACTCTATCTCAAAAAAAAAAAAAAAAAAAAAAATATATATATATATATATATATATATACACACACACACACACATATATATCCATACAAAACAATAATCAAACTTTATTTATAAAAAAGTTCTCAGGCCGGGCGCGGTGCCTCACACCTGTAATCCCAGCACTGGGCCGGGCGCGGTGGCTCAAGCCTGTAATCCCAGCACTTTGGGAGGCCGAGGCGGGCGGATCACAAGGTCAGGAGATCGAGACCACAGTGAAACCCCGTCTCTACTAAAAATACAAAAAATTAGCTGGGCGCGGTGGCGGGCGCCTGTAGTCCCAGCTACTCGGGAGGCTGAGGCAGGAGAATGGCGGGAACCCGGGAGGCGGAGCTTGCAGTGAGCCGAGATCGCGCCACTGCACTCCAGCCTGGGCAACAGCGTGAGACTCCGTCTCAAAAAAAAAAAAAAAAAAAAAAAAAAAAAAAAAAAAAAAAAAAAAAAAATCCCAGCACTTTGGGAGGTCAAGGCAGGCGGATCACGAGGTCAGGAGTTCGAGACCAGCCTGGCCAAAATGGTGAAACCAGGGCCGGGGGCGGTGGCTCAAGCCTGTAATCCCAGCACTTTGGGAGGCCGAGACGGGTGGATCACGAGGTCAGGAGATCGAGACCAACCTGGTGAACATGGTGAAACCCCGTCTCTACTAAAAAATACAAAAAACTAGCCGGGCGAGGTGGTGGCGCCTGTAGTCCCAGCTACTCGGGAGGCTGAGGCAGGAGAATGGCGTGAACCCGGGAGGCGGTGCTTGCAGTGAGCTGAGATCCGGCCACTGCAACTCCAGCCCGGGAGACAGAGCGAGACTCCGTCTCAAAAAAACAAACAAACAACAACAAAAAAAAAAACAAAAAAAACAAAATGGTGAAACCCTGTCTCTACTAAAATTACAAAAAATTTGCCAGGCCTGGTGGTGGGCGCCTGTAGTCCCAGCTACTTGGGAGGCTGAGGCAGGAGAATCACTTGAACCTGGGAGGCAGAGGTTGCAGTGAGCCGAGATCATGACACTGCACTCCAGCCTGGGCGACAGAGCAAGACTCCGTGAGAGATTTGTTGTATTTTTAGTAGACATGCAGTGGAGGCTCTGTCTTTAAAAAAAAAAAAAAAGTGCTCTATATGGAAAAAAATTACATTCTGAAAACTAGTAGGAAAATTTTCAATAATCTCTAGAACATTTTGGCATGGATTATCAAAAGATGTTTTATGAGCATGTAAAGAAATTGACTCCAGGCACTAACATGGGTCCACTACGGGCAAGTTCTTTCATTCAGCAAATATTTGTTGTGCAACTTCTGGGTTATAGTTACTGTGCAAGGCACAAGGGATGAAGCATAAAACAAAACAGGCACATTCCTGCCCCTTGTGGAACTCTGGTGAGGAAGACAAATAATAAAACGTATGGTATAATTACAGCTTGTGATAAGTGCCAAAAAAGAAAACCCAGGGATTTAGGTGAGCCCATAATCACAGGAACTAGCTTCACTGGGAGAGAGGAGGCAGTGTTAGAGAAATCCTCTGTGAGGACACAGTATTTAAACTGCTACCTGAGGGATGAATAGAATTTAGGTGGACAATGCGTGCGGAGTGCTACAGAGAAAATCTGAAAACACCATGTGAAAGAGTCATGAGGCAGGAATAAGCTTGCCATGCTAGAGGAACAGAGAAAAAGCTGAGGTGGCTGGAACAGTAAACAGGAGGGAGAGTGCAGATAAGCAGGGGCCACATCACATAGGCAGTAACTAATGCTATTTTCTTTTTTAAAATGATTACTGGACAAGTAGATGAAAGAAATAAAAACACACTGTTGGAGAGAAAACATCATTTCTTTTTTTACCCTTTTTAGGTTCTTAGTTGAGACACTTGAAAACAAGAGTCAGATTAACAAAAGAAAAACAAGTTTGTTAACATGCTGTACCCATCAAGTGGGAGAGGCCTCAGTTCAAAAGTATTTCTCTCTCCAGGCAGTGGCTTAGGGACCTTGTTTAAATAGTATTTTAACAAAGAGCCATGAATTTTTTTTTTCTTTTTTTTTTTTTTTTTGAGACAGAGTCTTGCTCTGTCGCCCAGGCTGGAGTACAGTGGCATGATCTCGGCTTACTGCAACCTCGCCTCCTGGGTTCAAGCGATTCTTGTGCCTCAGCCTCCCGAGTAGCTGGGGTTACAGGCGTGTGCCACCATGCCTGGCTGATTTTTGTATTTTTAGTAGAGACAGGGTAACGCCATGTTAGCCAGGCTGATTTCAAGCTCCTGGCCTCAAGCAATCCACCCGCCTAGGCCTCCCAAAGTGCTGGGATTACAGGTGTGAGCCACCGCACTTGGCCAGAGCCATGAATCTTACATAGCGATGAAATAAAGAAGAGTATCTTTAGGCTTCCAAAAGGCGGGAAAATGTGGGAAGGTAAATTAATGGGAAGAGTAAAGTCTGCTCCTGGATCCTCTAGCACTGCTGTCTCTGAGCCGTTTCTGAGCTGATGAAGGCAGAGTTAGGAAGGGCAGTGTGCCCACGTGTTTTAAGTTTTTAACTTTAACTAAAATCCCCAGTATTTTAGAGAGAAATATTTTGGTTTCCTTTAACACACTAAATTTGTTTTCTGCAAGGTAACTGATCAAATGGTTGGGATGAACCAGTTATCACTTCTACAACTCAATTATATCCCAAATCCACTTCCTGCTTTCTCCTCCCTAGATCAAATCACCACCATCTCCCCTGGGCCACTGCTACTGGTCTTGTTTTCACTTTTACTTCCCACAGTCCATCCTCTATACAGCAGCTAGTGATCTAAAATGTAAATCAGGCCATTTGAATTACTTGCTTAAAAATCCTTCAATGGCAGCCAGGCGCGGTGTCTCACGCCTGTAATCCCAGAACTTTGGGAGGCCAAGGCGGGCAGATCATCTGAGGTCAGGAGTTCGAGACCAGCCTGACCAACATGGAGAAACCCTGTCTCTACTAAAAATACAAAATTAGCCGGGCATGGTGGCACATGCCTATAATCCCAGCTACTAAGGAGGCTGAGGCAGGAGAATCGCTTGAACCTGGGAGGCGGAGGTTGCAGTGAGCCAAGATCGTGCCATTGCACTCCAGCCTGGGCAACAAGAATGAAACTGTCTCAAAAAAAAAAAAAAAAAAAAAAAATTCTTCAATGGCTTCCCATTTGTCACAGGTTGAGTTTGTCACAGATGCAGAGGTGGAGTTTGGGATTCAACATGTTATTAAGGTTTAACATCTATGACAAGGAAGAAAGAGAAATCTGAGTTGGACTGAGGAATAAATCAGTGATGCAGACCAAAAATAGCCTTGGCCAACCTATCAAGGAGCTCTGAAAAGAGTATTATCCGTCAGAATTTTTCGGTTAAAATAGCTGGGGCTTAATACAACCCTGCTCACTTAGTCTCTAGAAGTGGTCTGCTCCAAGAAGGGTATATCCTTAAGCAGTGAGGCTCTCTGTGTCTGGGGCAGATCCTGAAAGAGTTGTTTGGTGACTACAGTCTTCACATCTGGACATCAAGTCCTTCCTTAGAGGAGGATATGGATGGTACATCTCTTGTCCATCTCACCACTGCATTTAGAATAAAAGGGCTTGCCAGGCACGTTGTGTGAGTCTATAGTCTCAGCTGTTGGGAAGCTGAGGGGTGAGGATTGTTTGAGCTTCAGAGTTCCGGGCCACAGTGTGCTATGATTGCTCCTGTGAATAGCCACTGTACCCTAGCCCAGGTGACAGAGGGAGACCCCATCTCTAAAAAAATAAGAGAGTAAATAAAAGAATTTCAAGACCTTACATAATCTAGTTTCTGTCTACCTTTCCTCTACTTGCCTTTGTTCACATTTTGCTCTAGGTACACTGCCCTCCTTTTTTCTTTAAGTCCATCCCTTCCTCAAGGACTTTGCGCTTGGCTGTTCCCCTTGCCTGGAATGGTATACTCCCAGTCTTCACATGGCTAGTGCCTTCTGAAGTTGTGTGCTTTCCTCCTCATTATTCTATTTAGTGTTGTTCCATTTCACTTTCCTCATAAAATGATCTGAATTTTTATTTCCATCTATCTCATCAATTAGAATGTAAATTTCATGAGAGTCTGGGTGTGGTCTGTTTTTTCCACAGCTGTAACCCCACTCAGTACCTAGAATACAGTAGACCTCCACAAATATTTATGGTTTTTTAAGTTTGTTTGTTGGTTGAGACGGGGTCTCGCTCTGTCATCCAGGCTGGGGTGCAGTGGCACGATCTTGGCTCACTGCAACCTCCGCCTCCCGAGTTCAATCAATTCTTCTGCCTCACCCTCCCGAGTAGCTGGGATTACAGCCATGCACCACCAAGACCGGCTAATTTTTTTTTGTATTTTTAGTAGAGACAGGGTTTCACCACATTGGCCAGGCTGGTCTCAAACTCCTGAACTTGTGATCCGCCCGCCTTGGCCTCCCAAAGTGCTGGGATTACAGGCATGAGTCACTGTGTCCGGCCTGTGTTTTTTTTTTTTTTAAAGATGCAATCTTGCTCTGTTGCCCAGGCTGGAATGCAGAGATATGATCATAGCTCACTGTAGCCTCAAACTCCTGGGCTCAAGTGATTCTCCTGCCACAGCCTCCCAAGTAGCTAAGACTACAGTCATGTATCACAACACCTGTTTTGTGGAGATGAGGTTTCACTATGTTGTCCAGGCTGGTCTCAAACTCCTGGCTTCAAGTGATTCTCCTATCTCGGCCTCTGAAATACAGAAAGGTACATTGAATGATACTACAGATAGCTAGTTTTAGCTAACTGAATTTTGTCCAAATAATATTTATTAGTATTAAGGTTAACCAGAAGGGAGATCTCTAGTTGGCTGATACAAGTCTGTCTGGTCCTGTCAAACAGTTAAAAGTCAATGATTTGTATCACATATGTTGTGACCATCCAAATTTCTGATGACACAAAGCTGGGAGTATTGATGGCTAAAATATTGGATGATGGGTTTCAGCTTCAGAAGGACCTGAAAGTTCATCAACAACAGAATGGACAATGAATTGTGGTATATTATTCAAGCAATGAACTATTGTTCAGCAATGAAAGTGAGTGAACTACTGCTATCAGAAACGTGAAGAAACTTCACGAAGATAATGTTGAAATAAATAAACCAAACACACACAAAAGAGTATAGATTACATGATGCCACATGTTTGTATGTTTCCAATCCAGGCAAACCTATTCAGTGGTATTAAAAGTCAGGACTGGCCGGGCGCGGTGGCTCAAGCCTGTAATCCCAGCACTTTGGGAGGCCGAGACGGGCGGATCACGAGGTCAGGAGATCGAGACCATCCTGGTTAACATGGTGAAACCCCATCTCTACTAAAAAAAAAAAAAAATACAAAAAACTAGCCGGGCGAGGTGGCGGACGCCTGTAGTCCCAGCTACTCGGGAGGCTGAGGCAGGAGAATGGCGTGAACCCGGGAGGCGGAGCTTGCAGTGAGCTGAGATCCGGCCACTGCACTCCAGCCTGGGTGACAGCGCGAGACTCCGTCTCAAAAAAAAAAAAAAAAAAGTCAGGACTGGTTCTCTATAGGAAGGAGGAAGGGGGCATGAGGTAGGCTTCTGAAGTGCTAGTAATAACTTTCTTGACCTGTGTGGTAGTTATATAAATATGTTTACTGTGCAAAAATTCATTGATCACTGATGTGTGCACTTAGGATTTGTGCACATTTTATATGTGTAGTATATGTTAATTTTTTTTTTTAGATGGAGTTTTGCTCTTATTGCCCAGGCTGGAGTGCCATGGTGTGATCTCAGCTCACTGCAACCTCCACCTCCCAGGTTCAAGTGATCGTCTTGCTTCAGCCTCCCAAGTAGCTGTGATTACAGGCATGTGCCACCATGCCTGGCTAATTTTGTATTTTTAGTAGAGACAAGGTTTCACCATATTGGCTAGGCTGGTCTCGAACTCCTGACCTCAGGTGATCTGCCCACCTGGGCCTCCTAAAGTGCTGGGATTACAGGCGTGAGCCACGGGTGCCTGGCCTATTATAATTTTTTTTTTTTTTTTTTTTTGAGACAGAGTCTCGCTCTGTGGCCCAGGCTGGAGTGCAGTGGCCGGATCTCAGCTCACTGCAAGCTCCGCCTCCTGGGTTCACGCCGTTCTCCTGCCTCAGCCTCCCGAGTAGCTGGGACTACAGGCGCCCGCCACCTCGCCCGGCTAGTTTTTCGTATTTTTTAGTAGAGACGGGGTTTCACGGTTTCACCGTGTTAGCCAGGATGGTCTCGATCTCCTGACCTCGCGATCCACCCGTTTCGGCCTCCCAAAGTGCTGGGATTACTGGCTTGAGCCACCGCGCCCGGCCCCTTATATGTTAATTTTAAAGTTAAGCGTGAAATAGACTTGGGAGATTTATTTAACTAAAAACTCATGTGTAGTTCCTGATTTTGAATAAAAGAATTTTAACATTTTGCCAGTTAGTATCATAGTTGCTTTTCATTTGGGGTAAATAGTCTTTATTATGTTGAAGTAGTTTCTTTTGATTTTATTTCACAGTTTTTATTAGAATGGCTACTGAATACACTATAACACCTATTGCTATAGGGAAGGGGGGGCAAGGGGTATTTTCATGTGCTGCTACTGAAATATGAAGTGTTACAACCTTTTTGGAAAGCAGTCTGGCAACAACTATTATTTTAAAAATACATATACCCTTTGGCCAGGCACAGTGGCTCACGCCTGTAATCTCAGCACTTTGGGAGGCCAAGGAGGGAGGATCACCTGAGGTCAGGAGTTTGAGACCAGCCTGACCAACATGGTGAAACTCTGTCTCTACTAAAAATACAAAAATTAGCCAGGTGTGATAGCACATGCCTGTAATCCCAGCTACTCAGGCAGGAGAATCACTTAAACCCAGGAGGCAGAGGTTGCAGTGAGCCAAGATTGTGGAACTGCACTCCAGCCTGGGCGATAGAGTGAGTAAGACTTGGTCTCAAAAAGTAAAATAAAATAAATAAAAATACATGTACCCTTTGACCCAGCAATTACAGTTCTGGGAATCTATCCTCTGAAAAAAATCATTAGTTTCAATAAAACTATTGGAGTAAAAACACTATAGGACATATGTACAAGGACATCTGTTGCAACATTTTAAGTGGCAACACACACACACAAATTGTAAATACTATGGATGTCCATCTATAGAGTGATGGTTGTAAAAATTACAGTACATTCACATTTTGGAACATCCATGAAAAGGAATGCATTTGTACTCTACCAGTTGACTTAGAGGGATTTTACACACAAAAATGTTTTGAGTAAAAGAGGCAAAAAGTAGTCACTTTTTAAATGACAAAAAAAATCTGCATTGAATATGTGTGCATTTGTATTTGTCTATGTGTGATTATATGAGCATAGAGAAAAATGTTAACAACTAGATTGATAAATTGGTTATGGGAGTGGAGGGAAGAGCTCATGGGGTAGCAGATGAGGAAGGGGGATGGTAGAGTCAAGGGAGAAAGAAAAAAAATAAAGAACCAGAGGATTTTTTGTAATCTCTATATGAGCCGGTAATCTTGTATTACAGGTGAAAAATCAAATGCAGTCTTAGGAACATTGATATATTATACTGTCACCAAATCAAAGGATGTAATAATCCCAGTGTGCTTTATGCTGTTCACATAAAATCTAGCATATTATATTAATTTCTGGACACCACATTAAAAACAAATAACGCCCTGCTTGTTGCTGCCAAAATAAATTGTTTTTCTTATAAGAGGAATGGTCAGCCAGGCACGGTGGCTCACACCTTAGGAAGCTGGCTCCAACACTTTGGGAGGCTGGCCAGGAACGGTGGCTCCAACACTTTGGGAGGCTGAAGTGGGAGGATCCTTTGAGCCCAGGAGTTTGATAGCAGCCTGGGCAACATAGGGAGACCCCATCTCTAAAACAGAAAAAAAAAATTATCTGGGTATGGTAGCTCGTGCCTGTGGTCCCATCTGCTTGGGAAGCTGAAGTGGGAGGACTACTTGAGATCTAGGCTGCAGTGTGCAGTGATCACACCACTGCACTCCGGCCTGGGTGGACGAAGTGAGACCTTGTCTCAAAGAGAAAAAAAAAAAGAGGAATACTTAAAGATCAGGAAAACCTGGGTTCCAATATTATATCAGCCACTTAGCTGTGTGGCCTTGGGAAAATTACTTAATCCCTCTATGCCGCAGTTTCCTCATCTGTACAATGGGGATAATTACAGTGCCTATACCTCAGGGTTATTATAGAGTAATTAAAACAAACCATCTATTTGTTTCCTTTTTTAAAAGGAACTGGCATCTAGAATAAACTCAATAAAAATGTTCTTCATCTTCTTCTTATTATTATTTTGAGATAGAGTCTTGCTTTGTTGCCCAGGCTGGAGTGCAGTGGCATGAGCTCGGCCCACTGCAACCTCTGCCTCCTGGATTTAAGCGATTCTCCCGCCTCAGCCTCCCAAGTAGCTGGGACTACAGGCACCCACCACCACGCTTGGCTAATTTTCATATTTTTAGTAGAAACGGAGTTTTGCCTTGTTGGCCAGGCTGGTCTCGAACCCCTGACCTGGTGATCCGCCCACCTTGGCTTCCCAAAGTGCTGGGATTACAGGCGTGAACCACTGTGCCCCGCCAAATGTTTTCACTATTAAAGTAAATATTTATTGTGAAACTTAGAATTTACATATAAACAAGAAAGTAAAAACATAACCATAATCTTACCTTCCAGAGTTAAACATTAACTTTTGGATGTTCATGCGTTACCCAATTTGATCTGAAAAATCATTATGAGACCTGGTGATAGCTTAATTGGCACAAATTAGCAGCTACCAGTGTGTGAAGAGTTGTCATATGGAAGAGAGGTAGATATATTCTGTGAGGCTCCAAAGAACCACAGGAAGAAGCAAGAGTTATGATGAGAGCTGTCCAGCAATACATTGAGTTGCCCAACACCATATGGAACTCCTTGTTATAACAACTGAGTTTTTGGCTTGCAACCATTTGACAAAAAAAGTTATGGAAAAGATGTCAAGTTGAATGACCTCTAAAATGCTTCCTAACTCTAACTTTTTTTTTTTTTTTTTTTTTTTTGAGACAGAATCTCGTTCTATCACCCAGGCTGTAGTTCAGTAGCACAATCTCGGCTCACCACAACCTCCGTCTCCTGGGTTCTAGCCATTCTCCTGCTTCAGCCTCCTGAGTAGCTGTGACTACAGGCATGTACTACCACACCTGGCTAATTTTTGTATTTTTAGTAGAGACGGAGTTTCACCATATTGGCCAGGCTGGTCTTGAACTCCTGACCTCAAGTGATTCACCTGCCTGGGTCTTCCAAAGTGCTGGAATTACAGGCATGAGCCACTGTGCCCGGCCACAACTCTAACATTTTATCATCAAGAAATGCTTGCTATATGTATACACACATTAGATTCACAGCCTGCATAAGACAGTTTGTGTGATTTCTTACTTAGTAAATACAAAATACTGAGTGGTAAGGACAATTCCAAATTCATCCCATGAAAGTTAATAGGGAATTCCTAGCACGTCATAGGTCAGATAGAAAATCTGTCCTTCATGAGCCAGGCGCAGTGGTGCACGCCTATAATCCCAGCACTTTGGGAGGCTGAGGTGGGTGGATCACCTGAGGTCAGGGGTTCAAGACCAGCCTGGCCAACATGTTGAAACTCCAACTGTACTAAAAATACAAAAATTAGCCAGGCATGGTGGCAGGCTCCTGTAGTCCCAGCTACCCTGGAGGCTGAGGCAGGACAATCGCTTGAACTTGGGAGGCAGCAGTGCAGTGAGCCGAGATCTCGCCACTGCACTCTAGCCTGGGTGACAGAGCAAGACTCCGTCTCAAAAAAAAAAAAAAGAAAAAGAAAAAAAAGAAAATCTGTCCTTCACGAAACGCTGAGGACGTGCAATTCCAATTAAACCCACTCAATCTAGAGAAATAAATCAAAGGGAGGGGGTGGGCCTGGAAAGAGTACATCTTATCTTCAGGTACTGTTTGTTTGATTTTTTTAATACTTGGGGTTTGTTCCTGAGAATAATTCTTGACCTGGCAAAAATTCATAGTAATGACTCAGGGGAAAGGAAAAAGAAGAAACAAACAAACAAAAAATACATTAATGTGGTTGGAAAAAAAATCTAAGAACATGGTGTTGGTGGGAGAGAAGACTAAAGGTTCGTGGAAGACCCACCCAAGTGCTTTTGATGCTTGACCAATTATTATCTTATTGTTCTTCCTGCTATAGATACAGCTGCAATTTATGTAACAGGATGTTTAAAAAGATTAAAGAGAATCTGTAGTAGGGTTCTGAGATGATAAGAGTCCCTAGAATATGCATTTATGGACGTTTAGAATATAAGTTCCTGTACATTCTTAGAATAAACCATCTATTTGTTTCCTTTTTCAAAAAAGAAACAAACAAAATTTGTATTTCAATATGGCTGCTTCCTTCCAGCAAGTGATATGGAATAACAGACAAAGACAGCAAACAAGTAACAGAGCAAAGACAAGTTGGTGGTGGTTCAAACTGTGGCCCATGCCGTTTCTTAATTAGCTTTGAGCTTTGAGTCTAAAATGTTTTAACTCTACATTATACACATGTTTGGACTTTATTTGGATTCAAACTATTCATCAGAAAATGGATTATTCTATGATACAAGCAGGATAATTGTGTGAAATTTATGACCGCAATCACCCAATGTGAAGATGAAAGTTTAAAAATTTTTGTGCGGCTGGGCGCGGTGGCTCACGCCTCTAATCCCAGCACTTTGGGAGGCTGAGGTGGGCGGAGGTCAGGAAATCAAGACCATCCTGGCTAACACGGTGAAACCCCATCTCTACTAAAAATACAAAGTAGCCTGGCGTGGTGGCGAGCGCCTGTAGTCCCAGCTATCTGGGAGGCTGAGGCAGGAGAATGGCATGAATCCGGGAGGCGGAGCTTGCGGCGAGACGAGATTGCGCCACTGCACTCCAGCCTGGGCAACAGAGCGAGGCTCCCTCTCAAAAAAATAGAAAGTAAAAAATTAAATTTTTTTTGCTAGAGGAGTTTTCAAAAAAAAAAAAAAAAAAGTGTTCTACAGATGTCCCAGACATACAGAGTGACTTACTGGCATTTAAGTCTTTCTGCCATGTGGACTGCTACCTTATCTTAAATGATAAATTGGCACCGGGCACTTGATAAAAGGGCATTGGGGCATATTCTCCAAGTTTCTGATGTTAGTCATGAATTAATTGCTTGTTAACTTTAATTATCCTAGCAACCTAGGCTAATATCTACTGCATACTTGCTCTCTCTCACTGTATTTCTGTGCATGTGTATGTGTGTAATTTTTTTCTGAACTTGTTTCTGTTTGATAATAAGTTACAGACATGATGCCCCTTTCCCTTAAGCACTTCAGTGTATATTTTCTTTTCTTTGTTTTTTTATTTTTTGAGACAGAGTTTTGCTCTGTCGCCCAGGCTGGAGTGCAGTGGCACCATCTTGGCTCACTGCAACCTCTGCCTCCCGGATTTCAGCTATTCTCCTGCCTCAGCCTCCCGAGTAGCTAGGACTACAGGCACATGCCACTGTGCCCTCCTAATTTTGTATTTTTAGTAGAGACAGGATTTCACCATGTTGGCCAGGCTGGTCTCAAACTCCTGACCTCGTGATCTGCCCGCCTTGGCCTCCCAAAGTGCTGGGATTACAGAAGTGATCCACCACGTCCCGCCAGTGTGTATTTTCTAAAAATAAGGATATTCTCTTTCATAACCACAATTATAAAAATTGAGAAATCAACATTGATTCAATAATATTTTCTAACCTACAGGCCTCATTTGAATTTGCTCAGATGGTCCAATAATGTCCGTTGTGGTAAAATAAATTATGTCATACATTGTGTTCAGTTGTCAAGTGTTTTTAGTCTCCTTTAATCTGGAATAGAATTTTCCACACTTTGTCTTTCACAACCTTGACATACTTGAGGAGTTATAGGCCAGTTGTTTTGTGGAGTGTCCCCTAACTTGGGTTTTCTGATGTTTCTTCATGATTACATTCAGGTTATGCATTCTTAGCAGGAATAGCACAGAAGTGATGTTGTGATCCGTACATAATATTAGTTGACTTGTTCCATTACTGTTGAAGTTAACTCTGGTTATTTGGTTAAGGGGATGTCTACCAGGTTTCTTCACTTTAAAAGGACTATTTTTCCTTTTTTTTTTTTCTTTTTTTCGCGACAGAGTCTTGCTCTGTCACCTACGCAGGAGTGCAGTGGCGCGATCTCAGCTCACTGCAACCTATGCCTCCTGAGTTCAAGCAATTCTTCTGCCTCAGCCTCCCAAGTAGCTGGGATTACAGGCGCCCACCATCACGCTAGCTAATTTTTTTTTGTATTTTTAGTAGAGATGGGGTTTCACCATGTTGGCCAGGCTGGTCTCGAACTCCTGAGCTTATGATCTGCCCACCTCAGCCTCCCAAAGTGCTAAGATTACAGGCATGAGCCACTGCACCCAGTCCTTTATTTTTCCTTTAATAGTTAACAAATATCTTGTGAGGAGATACTCTGAGACTATGTAAATATCCTCTTCCTTTGGCCGGGCGCCGTGGCTCATGCCTGTAATCCCAGCACTTTGGAAGGCTGAGGAGGGTGGATCACCTGAGGTCAGGAGTTCGAGACCAGCCTGGCCAATGTGGTGAAACACCATCTCTACTAAAAATACAAGAAAAATTAGCTGGGCATAGTGGCGGGCACCTGTAATCCCAGAATCCCAGCTACCTGGGAGCCTGAGGCAGGAGAATCACTTGAACCAGGGAGGTGGAGGTTGCAGTGAGCCAAGATCACACCATTGCACTCCAGTCTGGGTGACAAGGGAGAAACTTGGTCTCAAAAATAAAAATTAAAATTAAAATGAAAAAATCCTCTTCCTCGCAAAACTTTTACCACTAATTTTAGCATCATTTGATGATTCTTAAAAGAATCAATTATTACTATGATGGTTGTCAAATGGTGATTTTATTATTCTGTCATTTCTTCTATATTTTTTAGCTGGCATTGTACTGTAAGAAAAAACTTTCTCTTCTCCCTGATTTGCTTGACTATTTATTTATACCAGAATGGATGCACAGATTTCTATTTTATTGAATGGGTTGTTGACAGTATTTATTGTGATCCTCAAATTGCCCCTGATGTGGACAGTGGGAGTCTCTTCAAACTGCCCTTTTGACATGTTCCCAAAATTTTTTGAGATTCCTAACTTTATGGCACAATAAGACATTCCAGTTATAAGATAGTCCAGTCTTATCTTGTATCTTCCTAGCACCAGCCCTGAAATCAGCAATTCCTTTAAGAAGCCCTGCTGGTTCCAGTGGCTCACGCCTGTTATCCCAGCATTTTGGGAGGCTGGAGGGGGTGGATCACCTGAGGTCGGGAGTTCAAGACCAGCCTGACCAACATGGAGAAACCCCGTCTCTACTAAAAATACAAAATTAGCTGGGTGTGATGGTGCATGCCTGTAATCCCAGCTACTCGGTAGGCTGAGGTAGGAGAATTGCTTGAACCCAGGAGGCGGAGGTTGCGGGGCACCAAGAGCTTGGGCAATAAGAGTGAAACTCTGTCTCTAAAAAAAAAAAAAAAAAAAAAAAAAGGGCCAGGTGCGGTGGCTTACACCTGTAATCCCAGCACTTTGGGAGGCCGAGGCAGGTAGGTCATGAGGTCAAGAGATCGATACCATTCTGGCCAACATGGTGAAACTCCGTCTCTACTAAAAATACAAAAATTAGCTGGGCATGGTGGCAGGTGCCTGTAGTCCCAGCTACTTGGGAGGCTGAGGCAGGAGAATCACTTGAAACTGGGAAGTGGAGGCTGCAATGAGCCAAGATTATGCCACTGCACTCCAGTTTGGCGACAGAGCAAGACTCTGTCTCCAAAAAAAAAAAAAAAAGAAGCCCTGGTTCCTGGCCGGGCACAATGGTGGCTCACGCCTGTAATCCCAGCACTTTGGGAGGCTGAGGTGGGTGGATCACCTGAGGTCAGGAGTTTGAAACCAGCCTGGCCAACATGGTGAAACCAGACTCTACTAAAAATACAAAAATTAGCCTGGCGTGGTTGCAGGTGCCTGTAATCCCAGCTACTTGGGAGGCCAAGGCAGGAGAATTGCTTGAACTCCGGAAGCAGAGGTTGCAACGAGCCAAGATTGAAGCATCGCACTCCAGCCTGAGTGACAAGAGCGAGACTCTGTCTCAAAAGAAAAAAAAAAAAACAAAAAAGAAAACCCTGGTTCCTTTAGGGAGAATTGTATTTAGAACAATCTGGGTTCTAGGTGTACTAATTTGTACTGGAGTATCATAGCTTGTAGGCCCTTTCAGAGGACAGACTATCACACTAATACAAACAAACAAATGCACACATATGCACACACACACACAATTTATAAAACTATGTGCTCACATTGATATTTCCAATTCTGATCCAGCACTGCAGAGTTCGTTCTAGCCATCCCCCTTTCCATATTTATTTATTTATTTGAGATGGAGTTTTACTCTTTTCGCCCCGGCTGGAGTGCTATAGCGCAATCTCGGCTCACTACAACCTCCCCCTGCTGGGTTGAAGCGATTCTCCTGCCTCAGCCTCTCGAGTATTTGGGATTACAGGTGCCCACCACCACGCCCAGCTAAGTTTTTGTATTTGTAGTAGAAACGGGGTTTCACCATGTTGTCCAGGCTGGTCTCGAACTCCCAGCCTCAGGCAATCCACCTACCTTGGCCCCCCTAAGTGTTGGGATTACAGGCATGAGCCACTGTGCCTGGCCTCTGTGGAACCATTCTTAACTACTACACCCAACCACCCATAAATGTTCCTTCTTGCCAGGCACAGTGGCTCACACCTGTAATCCCAACACTTTGGGAGGCTGAGATGGGTGGATCACCTGAGGTTGGGAGTTCGAGACCAGCCTGGCAAATATGGTGAAACTCCACCTCTACTAAAAATACAAAATTAGCTGGGTGTGGTGACAGGTGCCTCTAGTCCCAGCTACTTGGGAAGCTGAGGCAGAAGAATCACTTGAAGTTGGGAGGTGGAGGTTGCAGTGAGCCAAAATTGCGCCACTGCACTCCAGCCTGGGCAACAGAATGAGACTCCATCTCAAAAAAATAAAAGCAGAAGGAGAAAAAGGAAACATGTTTATGTATTATAGGGCATTAGGAAAATATCTATTTTCCTGCTTACAGGTTTAGATTCAGGGATCTGAAACTCCAATTATTTCAGAGGACAGGCTAGTACTATAAATGGGTGAAGCAATCAGATATAATACGGAGGAGTAGAGACGGCGGTGGGTGGGGAATGGAAATTGCATGGCTCTTCTTTTTTTTTTTTTTTTTTTTTTTTTTTTTTTGAGACGGAGTCTGGCTCTGTCGCCCGGGCTAGAGTGCAGTGGCCAGATCTCAGCTCACTGCAAGCTCCGCCCCCCGGGTTTACGCCATTCTCCTGCCTCAGCCTCCCGAGTAGCTAGGACTACAGGCGCCCGCCGCCTCGCCCGGCTAGTTTTTTGTATTTTTTAGTAGAGACGGGGTTTCACCGTGTTCGCCAGGATGGTCTCGATCTCCTGACCTCGTGATCCGCCCATCTCGGCCTCCCAAAGTGCTGGGATTACAGGCTTGAGCCACCGCGCCCGGCCTTTTTTTTTTTTTTTTTAAATGGAGTCTTGCTCTTGTCACCCAGGCTTCAGTGCAATGGTGCGATCTAGGCTCAGTGCAATGGTGCGATCTAGGCTCACTGCAACCTCCACCTCCTGGGTTTAAGCAATTCTCCTGCCTCAGCCTCTCGAGTAGCTGGGATTACAGGTGCCCACTGCCATGGCCAGCTAATTTTTGTATTTTTAGTAGAGATGGGGTTTCACCATGTTGGCCCAGGCTGGTCTCCAACTCCTGACCTCAGGTGATCCACCCGCCTAGGCCTCCCAAAGTGCTGGGATTACAGTCATGAGCCACTGCACCTGTCCAAAATTGCATGCCTCTTCTAAAGACATTAAAAATAATTTTAAGGGCCGGGCATGGTGGCTCACATCTGTAATCCCAGCACCTTGGGAGGCCGAGGTGGGTGGATCACCTGAGGTCAGGAGTTCGAGACCAGCCTGACCAACATGGAAAAACCCTGTCTGTACTAAAAATACAAAATTAGCCAGGGATGGTGCCACATGCCTGTAATCCCAGCTACTCAGGAGGTTGAGGCAGGAGAATTGCTTGAACCCAGGAGGCGGAGGTTGTGGTGAGCCAAGGTCATACCATTGCACTCCAGCCTGGGCAACAAGAGTGAAACTCTGTCTAAACAAACAAATAAAAATTTAAAACAGCAACAACACATGGTGCTAATCAAAGATGTCGGTGGGCTGAATTCACTTCAAAGGCAGCTCTCATTTGTGAACTTTAGTTTACGCTTTACAATTGTCTTTGTGAATTAACATTTGCCCTTGAAAGGTGTGTTTGCATGTGTGGATTTAGGTCAGTGTGTTCCAACAGTTACTGGCTGGACAATTTTAAGGATAAAGAGGCATATTTGTCACTCACAGTGGTGAGGAAACAAACACTTGGAGGGTCCATGTACCAACCTGGGCTCTTCTGTGGCCTGGAACATCAAAAGCTATGACAAGCTTGCGAGAGTTTTCTGAAGCATTTGGGTTTTTTTTGACCAAATAACTCAGACTTGGAGAATGAACCACGGGGAGAGGCAAGAGAGAGTTCCCAGGATGAGAGCAACTCTGTGGGTATTGATTGGAGGTTCCCAAAGGTAGGTGGATGGCCACACAGCAGAAGTTAGGAAATGGCAGGGCTGTCAGACCTGTGGGTAGGGTAAAAAGATTATAAATTAGATTTTCTACAAGGCAACCCCTTGGGAAGGAAGTAATATCTTGTTAGGTTTCCTGGGACAATCAGAAAGGTCATTTAGCAAGACCACCATTGATAAACTAAAACTTGGATGTACAAAGAAATCCATAACTTGATCAATTAGTATAACTAATCTCATTTTGTTTCCCAACACCTGACTTCCTCTTATGGTGGTAGTTGCAGGACAAGGGACTCATTTTGCTCACCTCCCTTGTAGAGTCTTTTGTGGTAAAAGTTCATTAAGCTAAAACCATAGTGACATGAGAAATTTGAGAGTGGAATATAGACTTTATTCTTAAAGCAGTGAGTCTGTGTGGCCATGAGTCTAAGTTCCTAATGAATGAGATTAAGTGAAAGTATTGATGGAATTTCTAGGAAGACAGTTTAAATAGAGCTCCTACCTATCAAATGCACTATAATTGTGCAACCAGAGCAGATTGTGTTATGTTTAATTTTTCCCTCTTCCTAAAGTATTATTTCCTTCAGTTACTTCAACCATTCACTAAGTCTAATAGACTTATACTACTACCTTATGTGGTGAAGGTGTAGAGAATAAGGGGATGAAGAACTAAAGAAAACTGTGCCTTGCCTCACATTTACTCTTACGCTACACCCATCACGGGGAATAATATCCTACAAAAGAAGTGCGTCCAGGAGTTTGGGGCCGTGATCTGCAATTAAGTGAGTGGGGGACCCATGATGGAGCAGATGGTTGGCGGGGAGCATATGATGTACTAGGCACCCGGGAACAGCATGCAATTTCCAAGTACTAGGGTGATAACTCAGAAGGGACATAAAATGATAACCCTCCACCTACACTAGAGTAAGGCGAGAGACTAAGAGAGACTAATTCTAGCAGTAGTCATGCTAAGTGGTATTCTTTTTTTTTTTTTTTTTTTTTTTTTTGAGACAAAGTCTCGCTCTCTCGACCAGGCTGAAGTGCAATGGCACGATCTTGGCTGACTGCAACCTCCGCCTCCCAGGTTCAAGTGATTCTCTTGCCTCAGCCTCAGCTACTCCGAGTAGCTGCGATTACAGGCGTGCACCACCACACCCGGCTAATTTTTGTATTTTTAGTAGAAATGGGGTTTCACCATGTTGTCCAGGCTGGTCTGGAATTCCCGACCTCGTGATTTGCCCACCTCGGCCTTCCAAAGTGCTGAGATTACAGGCGTGAGCCACCATGCCCGGCCCCTATTCTTTTTTTTTTTTTTTTTTTTTTTTTTTTTTGAGACGGAGTCTCGCTCTGTCGCCCAGGCTGGAGTGCAGTGGCCGGATCTCAGCTCACTGCAAGCTCCGCCTCCCGGGTTTACGCCATTCTCCTGCCTCAGCCTCCCAAGTAGCTGGGACTACAGGCGCCCGCCACCTCGCCCGGCTAGTTTTTTGTATTTTTTTTAGTAGAGACGGGGTTTCACCGTGTTAGCCAGGATGGTCTCGATCTCCTGACCTCGTGATCCGCCCGCCTCGGCCTCCCAGAGTGCTGGGATTACAGGCTTGAGCCACCGCGCCCGGCCCCCTATTCTTTTAGTATGCATTAAAACCACATAGGGGATATGACTGTTACTATGTTGGTAAAATGTTATAATGGGCTGGAAGATGACTATTTGCTCTTCAACAGCCTTTCCTTAGCCTAAAACAGCTTTGTTTATCATTATTTATTTATTTATTTACTTGAGACGGAGTCTTGCTCTGTCATCCAGACTGGAGTGCAGTGGCAGGATCTCAGCTCACTACAACCTCTGCCTCCCAGGTTCAAGCCATTCTCCTGCCTCAGCCTCCCAAGCAGCTGGGATTACAGGCGCATGCCACCACATCCGGCTGATTTCTGTATTTTTAGTAGAGATGGGGTTTCACCATGTTGGCCAGGCTGGTCTCAAACTCCTGACCTCAGGTGATCCACCCTCCTTGGCCTCCCAAAGTGCTGAGATTACAGGCATGAGCCTTCACACCCAGTCATGTTTATCATTATTGTTAATAGAGCTTATGAGACTATAACTCAAATAATCATAGTTTCCAATTGAAAATTTTCTGAACTTCATGATCTGAGGAATAAAGGACTTAGGAAATAAAATACGAAATCTGGACCTTTCCAGATAATTTAGGACCTATCATTGCCCCAACCAAAACACACAGGCAAACTCATGGGCATGTATTAATAATTAGCTTTATACTCCTGAAATTGTAATTTTGACCTCCCTTAGAGTCTCAGTAATGAAGGATTAAGTTCTTATTGCTATCTCTTGAATAAAGGTTCAAAAGTAAGGTTTAAATCAGAGGATGGGTCAGAATAGCTGTATTCTCTTTTTCAGTTCTGGGTGGTTTCTCTTTTATTTTTTTTTGAGACGGAGTCTTGCTCTGTCACCCAGGTTGGAGTGCAGTGGCGCCATCTCAGCTCACTGCAACCTCTGCCTCCCGGTTCAAGGGATTCTCCTGCCTCAGTCTCTCAAGTAGCTGGGATTACAGGCACGTGCCACCACGCCCAGTTAAGTTTTTGTATTTTTAGTACAGATGGGGTTTCACTGTGTTAGCCAGGATATTCTCAATCTTTTGACCTCGTGATCTGCCTGCCTTGGCCTCCCAAAATGCTGGGGTTACAGGCGTGAACCACTGCGCCCGGCTTCTGGGTGGTTTTTATAGCAATCTGTAGCAAGATAGATACAGAGCCATGGGAGTGGAAAAATTCCTCTTACTTTTTGCTTTTTATTTTTACTTATTTTTTATTTTATTTTAATTTTTTGAGACAGAGAGTCACTCTTGTTACCCAGGCTGGAGTGCAATGGCGCGATCTCGACTCACTGCAACCTCCGCCTCCCGGGTTCAAGCGATTCTCCTGACTCAGCTTCCCGAGTAGCTGGGATTACAGGTGTGTGCCACCACGCCTGGCTAATTTTTTGTATTTTTAATAGAGATGGGTTTCACCATGTTGGTCACACTGGTCTCAAATTCCTGAACATAGGTGATCCACCTGACTCTCCCTCCAAAAGTACTGGGAATACAGGTGTGAGCCACTGCACCCCGCCTTCTTTTGCTTTTTTTTTTTTTTTTTTTTGAGACCGAGTCTCACTCTGTCACCCAGGCTGGAGTGCAATGGCGTGGTCTCAGCTTGCTGTAACCTCCACCTTTCGGGTTTCAAGTGATTCTCCTGCCTCAGCCTCCCGAATAGCTGGGACTACAAGCACATGCCACCACACCCGGCTAATTTTTGTATTTTTAGTAGAGATGGGGTTTCACTGTGTTGGCCAGGCTGGTCTCAAACTCCTGACCTTGTGATCTGCCTGCCTCGGTCTCCCAAAGTGCTGGGATTACAGGCATGAGCCACCGCACCCAGCCTCCTTTTGCTTTTTAATCATTACAGATGATTTGGGAGGTTATTTGTCAAGTGAAGACCAGCCCTTCTGAAATTTGTTCCCTTTTCCTAGACCTAGATAGATGCCCAACTGCTTAACATATTATCTTCAGTTGGTTCTCCTCATATCAAATATCAACTTGCAAAATAATCTTTTTTTTTTTTTTGAGATGGAGTCTTGCTCTGCCACCCAGGCTGAAGTGCTACGGCGCGATCTTGACTCACTGCAACCTCCTCCTCCCGAGTTCAAGTGATTCTCCTGCCCCAGCCTCCCGAGTAGCTGGGACTACAGGCACATGCTGCCACGCCCGGCTAATTTTTTTGTGTTTTTAGTAGAGATGAGGTTTCACAGTGTTAGCAAGGATGGTCTTGATATCCTGACCTCGTGATCCGCCCGCCTCGGCCTCCCAAAGTGCTGGGATTACAGGCGTGAGTCACCATGCCCGGCCGATCAACTTGCAAAATATTCTGAGAAGCGAGACAAGCAGTGTCCACGTTCTCCCATGAAGGAGGCTAGCAAAAATAAACTAAGGCCCCCTGCTTTAAGGGTAAAGGTCATATTCCACTCTCCAATGTTTCTATTATTTCAGCCTAGTGAACTTTTACCCACAAAAAACCTTCTTTGAACAGTGTGATCAAAAACAAAAACAAGGTCTTTCTTTTTTTTTTTTTTTTTTTTTTTTTAGATTGTTTACTTACAGCTAAACCTTTAGACAGGAGGCCAACTCTCAGTGGTCACTGGTCACTTTCAAATAGGTTTACTTTGGACTGGCAAGATTTTAAAAAAATCCACAACTTTCAAATAGACATGTGAATAATGCCAGTATTCTTGACTTTATCTGTTTTTCTGAAGTATTTACTCTCTCTAAGGGAACACCTTAGGGGAGTGCTATGGATTTAAGAGAATGACTTTAATGGGGACTCTGTGTCCAGTCCTAAAGTAAGGAGTGTAGTTGATTGGATGGTGACCAACAGATTTGAGGTGGCATCGTCAGTTCTGCAGGTAAGTGGAGGAGAGAGACGGGTAGAGAAAGTCAGCAAGCCGTGTCAAATGTGCCTTCACGTTCCTTTATTCACATAGCACCTTCTCTTTTAGGATCATGCATGCCCCTTTATCTACTGCTTTTTCAGTATAAGATTAAGGGTAAAGTTAAAGGGGAAAAGCAATTACTGTCTTAAAAGTCTCATTCTTGTGCTTTAGGAATGTTCTTCTCCTGGGCTTCCCTGAGAAAGCAAAGTTCAGTGTCCAAGTGGTCCTTCCGTATTTGAGGAACATTAAGAGAAGAATAAGAAATTTTTGGACAAAATGGGTTGTAGAACAAAGAGAAGAGCCTTTGTAAAATTATATTTGAAAAGGAACATTTTAACTTGAAACTGCTGGTAAAAATGTCAGATTAATCAATTTTTATAATACCGCACTTAGAGGTAGTGTGGTATTCCAGAACTCCCAAGTATTTGGAATACAGTTTAGGGCCTAGATATAAATGAGCCATCAAAAAGCACACATGGCAGGGCACGATGGCTCACATCTACAATCCCAGCAGTTTGGAGGGCCAAGGCAGGAGGCTCATTTGAGTCCAGGTGTTTGAGACCAGTCTGGGTAACATAGTAAGACCCCATCTCTCAAAAACTAAAAAAAAATTTAAAAAATAAAAAAAATAGCTGGGCATAGTGGCATTTGGCTAAAGTTCCAGCTATGCAGGAGGCTGAGGTGGGAGGATTGATTGCCACTTGAGCCTGGGAGGTCAAGACTGCAGCTATTTAGCCCAGACAACAATTCTGGAAGTTATTAACAACAATTATAAAATTCCTACCATTTATTATTTACTGGGTGCTTATTATGGCCTACTGGGCACTAGTCTATGTAATAGTGTAGTTATTACTCCCAGTTTACAGCTGAGAAAACCAAAACCCAGATAAAGTAACTTGGCAAAGGCTACATGTATAGTAATTGACAGAAGCAAGCTCAAAACAACCTCTGTCATACTTTAAACCTTAACTATTTTGCTTTATTGCCCTATATTCCAATTGTCATTACTTACTGATATATTATCAAAAAAGGCAAATCACCGGGCGTGGTGGCTCAGGCCTGTAATCCCAGCACTTCAGGAAGCTGAAGTGGGCAGATCACCTGAGGTCAGAAGTTCGAGACCAGCTTGGCCAATATGGCGAAACCCCATCTCTACTAAAAATACAAAAATTAGCTGGGCATGGTGGTGAGCACCTGTAATCCCAGCTACTCCAGTAGTTGAGGCTGGAGAATTGCTTGAACCCAGGAGGTGGAGGTTGCAGTGAGCCGAGATTGCGCCACTGCACTCGAGCCTGGGTAACAAGAGCAAAACTCTGTCTCAAAAAAAAGGCCGGGCACGGTGGCTCATGCCTAGGGAGGCTGAGGCAGGCAGATCACCTGAGGTCAGAAGTTTGAGACCAGCCTGACCAACATGGAGAAATGCCATCTCTACTTAAAATACAAAATTAGCCAGGCGTGGTGGCGCATGCCTGTAATCCCAGCTACTTAGGAGACTGAGGAAGGAGAATCGCTTAAACCCAGGAGGCAGAGGTTGCGATGAGCTGGGATCGTGCCATTGCACTCCAGCCTGGGCAACAAGAGCGAAACTCCATCTCAAAAAACAAACAAAAAAGGCAAATCTATCTTTTATATTCTTTGATAAACATCATAGGGAACTATACTTAATGTGTCTCAGGACATTTAAAATCTAGTAAGTATACATTTGTTGGCATTTGAAGAGTAAGCTTCAAATATCTACAAATTTCACTCACATGGGAGAGAAAAGTTAATGCCTTCATTTATTCATATGTTGGTTCAAAGAAGGTTTGACAGGCTGGGTGCGGTGGCTCACACCTGTAATCCCAGCACTTTGGGAGGCTGAGGCAGGAGGATCACCTGAGGTCAGGAGTTCGAAACCAGCCTGGCAAACATGGTGAAACCCCATCTCTACTAAAACTACAAAAATTAGTCGGGCATGATAGCATGCCTGTAATCCCAGCTACTCTGGAGGCTGAGGCAGGAGAATCGCTTGAACTTGGGAGGCAGAGACTGCAGTGAGCCAAGAGTACACCACTGCACTCCCGCCTGGGCAACAGAGCAAGACTCTGTCTCAAAAACAAACAAACAAACAAAAAAGGTTTGACTCTCTGCATATCTTTTATGTTTGTCTCAATCATGTCTTAACAGACCCATTTTATTTAAAACTCCCTCAGCTCAGAGGTAATCAACTCTTTTCAGTTTGCTAGGACATTCCCAATGCTAAAACTGGAGTAAGTCCCACACACCAGGAAATTTCTCTGTCCTGGGCAAATTGGAAAATTAGTCACCCTAGCTTCACAGCACTTATGAGTGCTTCAAGGTTGCTTTCAGATGATGGTAATGATGATAAATATGATCTGATAAGGCTCCACCAGCCATCAGCTCCATCATGGCTTAAGCTGTCTCTTGGGAAGAAAGAATAAGTTGGGGAAAAATAAGTTATTTTGTCCTTCTGTTTGTTTCTGCAGGAATGCCTCAAGTGATGGGGAATCTCTTTTTGCTGAAACCTCATATGACTTTTAGTTTTTGGTCACTATTACACAGTTCTTTTTTATTCTGATCTAAAATCTATATCAACACCTACTTTTCTTATCCTATCCCTTGCTACAATACAGAACAAACTGAATTCTCTCCCCTTGTGATTACATATTAAAAATTTAAAGAAATCTATCAGGCTGGGTGCGGTGGCTCACGCCTGTAATCACAACACTTTGGCAGGCCAAGGCAAGTGGATTACGAGGTCAGGAGTTCAAGACCAGCCTGGCCAAGATGATGAAACCCTGTTTTCACTAAAAATACAAAAATTAGCTGGGCGTGGTGGCGAGCGCCTATACTCCCAGCTACTTGGGAGACTGAGGCAGAGAACTGCTTGAACCCAGGAGGCAGAGGTTGCAGTGAGCCAAGCTTTATCCATCAATTAATTTTTAGTTACAATTTAATGCATTTCTAGAACCTAATTTACTAATATAAACTCATATTTCTTTCTTTCTTTTTTTTTTTTTTTTGGAGACGGAGTCTTGCTTTGTTGCCCAGGCTGGAGTGCAGTGGCGCGATCTCCGCTCACTGCAAGCTCCGCTTCCCGGGCCCACGCCATTCTCTTGCTTCAGCCTCCCGAGTAGCTGGGACCACAGGCGCCCGGCACCGCGCCCAGCTAATTTTTTGTATTTTTAGTAGAGACGGGGTTTCACCGTGTTAGCCAGGATGGTCTCGATCTCCTGTCCTTGTGATCCGCCCGCCTCAGCCTCCCAAAGTGCTGGGATTACAGGCGTGAGCCACCGCGCCCGGCAACTCATATTTCTTTACTTCATCTAATACAAGGCTAATGTGATAGGAAAGTAAAGTCAGCAACAATAGATACTGATTTGTGATGTAGTATTTTGCTACTTCCATCAAAACCATAGAATTGCGTTCTAGTAGGGCGCGGTGGCTCACGCCTGTAATCCCAGCACTTTGGGAGGCCAAGGCGGGTGGATCACGAGGTCAGGATATCAAGACCATCCTGGCTAACACGGTGAAACCCCGTCTCTACTAAAAACACAAAAAATCAGCCGGGCGTTGTGGCGGGCGCCTGTAGTCCCAGCTACTCGGCAGGCTGAGGCAGGAGAATGGCGTGAACCCGGGAGGCGGAGCTTGCAGTGAGCCGAGATCGCGCCACTGCACTCCAGCCTGGCCGACAGAGCGAGATTCTGTCTCAAAAAAAAGAATTGCGTTCTAAGCCACATGTTTTTCCACCAAAGACGGTATTTCGTATTGCTATGATATGAATGTGTCTCCCAAATTTTATGTATTGCAAACTTTAATCCCTAACACATATGTTGATTAGAAGTGGGGCCTTTGGGATGTAATCAGGATTAGATAATAGGTAAAGTCAACAGGGTGGGGCCTCCAAGATGTGACTGGCTTTAAAAGAAGACAAAGAGGGCCAGGTGTGGCGGCTCTCACCTGTAATCTCAGCACTTTCGGAGGAGAGGCAGGCTGATTATAAAGTCAGGAGTTCCGGACCAGCCTGGCCAATACGGTGAAACTCCCTCTCTACTAAAAATACCAAATAATGGCCAGGCACCGTGGCTCACGGCCATAATCCCAGCACTTTGGGAGGCGAAGGCGGGCGGATCACCTGAGGTCGGGAGTTTTGGACCTGCCTGACCAACATGGAGAAACCCTGTCTCTACTAAAAATACAAAATTAGCCAGGCATTGTGGCATGTGCCTGTAATACCAGCTACTCAGGAGATACTACTCCATCTCAAAAATAAAATAAAATAAAATAAAAATTAACTAGGCGTGGTGGCACATGCGTGTAATCCCAGCTACTCAGGAGGCTGAGGCAGGAGAATTGCTTGAACCTGGGAGGTGGAGGTTGCAGTGAGCTAAGATCACGCTATTGCACTCCAGCCTGGGTGACAGAATGAGACACTGTCTCAAAAAGACAGAAAAAAAAAAAAAGAAGAGGAAGAGAGGCCTGAGGTGACATGTATGCTCTTGCCCTCTCACCATGTGATTGATGCCCTCTGCCTTGCTATGATGCCAAGATGCCTCACCAAATGTTGGCATCATGCTCTTGAATCTCTCAGCCTCCAGACTGTAAAAAATAAACCTCTGTCCTTCATGAATTCTCAAGTCTCAGATTCAGTTATAGCAACAAAAAGTGGACTAAAACACCTATTGTGACTTTCCACCTTATTTACTGTGCTTGTCACTAAGCAAGTTGTGGTTATTAAGAAGATCAAATCTTAAAGAACAAAAATTTGTCCTTGTTAAGGATGTTCAAAAAATATATCACGGATTTCTCAGGTAATTCCAAAAGAAGAGCTTCAAGTAAACTTAGGAATAAATATATATTCTTCCAAATCTATTCCTTTAAAAGGCACAGAACACTTTGGAACTGCAAGTTTTGCTATATTTGTTAAACTGTCAGAGACAGTTTAACCCACTAGTCAAATACATAAGCTTTGGCCTGGTTCAACTCCTGGTTCTACCACTTGCCAAGTGTTTGACTTTGGACAAGTTTATCAGTGCTCAGCACAATACCGGGCATCTAGTGAGAGCTATAAAAAAGGAGTGTGATACTCTAATACATATATTTGGTTTTCAACCCCATTTCTTGACCTACAACTTCTAAAAAAGGCTTACAGTTTCCAAAGTGATGAGTTTTGTATGCTAATAAGATTACTGGTGGCTCGGGGCTGGTCACCAGAAAGACCAAGGCATAATTAGAGGGGTGGGACTTTCAGCCCCAGCCCCCAGCTTCCAGGGAGGGAAGAGGGGCTGAAAATTAAGTTGCTCGCCAATGGCCAAAGATGTAATCAATCATGCTTGCATAATGGAGTTTCCATAAAACCCCCAAAGAACTGAGTTTGGAGAACTTCCAGATAGTTGAACACATGAAGGTTCCTAGAGGGTGGCAAGCCTGTGGAGGGCATGCAAGTTCCGTGTCCTTTCCTGTACTTCGTCCTATGCATCTCTTCATCTGTATCCTTTATGATATCCTTTTTTTTTTTTTTTTTTTTAAGACAAGAGTCTCACTCTGTCACCCAGGCTGAAGTACAGTGGCACAATCTTGGCTCACAGCAACCTCTGCCTCCTGGGTCAAGTGATTCTCCTGCCTCAGCCTCCCAAGTAGCTGGGACTACAGGCATGTGCCACCATGCCTGGTTAATTTTTTTATTTTTAGTAGAGATGGGGTTTCACCATGTTGGCCAGGCTGGTCTTGAACTGCTGACCTCCAGTGATCCACCTGCCCCGGCCTCCTGAAGTGCTGGGATTATAGGCTTCAGCCATGGCACCCAGACTATAATATCCTTTATAATAAACCAGTAAGCATAAGTAAATGTTTCCTTGAGTTCTGTGAGCTGTTCTAATAAATTAATCAAACTCAAGGAGGGGGTCATGGAGTCTCTGAAGCAGAGGTAAAACAACCTGTAACTTGCAATTGGCCTCAGAAGTTGGGGGCAATCTTACGAACTGAGGTTTAAATCTGAAAGGCAGTCCTCAACCTGTGGTTTCTGAGGCTATCTCCAGGTAGTGTCAGAATTGAATTAAATTACAGGACATCCACATTCAGCTGGTGTCTGTTGCAGAATCACTTGCCTGCTGGGTCTGTGGGGAAAATCCCCCACAAAGTGGTCACAGAACTCTTCTGTGTTGGTTGTTGTGTGAGAGAAGAGGAAAAAATAGTTTGAGTTTTTCTACTCATGGAGAAATTAGTGGTTATTGAACATCTATTTATGTCAGGCACTACATGAAGTACTTAACATGCTGTTTCATTTTTTCTTTAATGATTCTAAGAAGTAGACATCCTCATTATCCTCAATTCACAGATGAGAAGATTAAGGCACAGAAATATTGGACAATTTGTTTAAGGTAAAAATGGAAGGATGTACACTAAGTCTCTCTGACTCCAAACCAAAATCCCAAACACAATTTTATCCTGCTATTCCTCAAATATAGATATAATCTTCACTAGGCCTGATAACTTTAGAAGTCTCAGTAGGAAGGATACAGACAACCAGCCAGTCAGGGAGTTTTTATGGACCCCAAACGTTCCTCTGCCGTATGGTCTTACCTTGGTGATTCACCAGGGTGAGGTTCTGGTCCACAGCCATATAGGCTTAGAAATCCAATCGGCTAACGCAGAGATTATGGATGTATCTCCCAAAGCAGACTCAAGTGGCTGGTATTCAAAAGCAGAATACCAGTTTATTCATAAAATTTTGAATAGAAGTAGAAAACTATAATGGCCAAGGGTCAAAACATTCATGTTCTGTTAGCAGCACTAGGGAAGTCAGATGGTAAGAGTAGGTTGCTTACAGAGTAAACAAGGGAGTCTGTTTTATTTAATACAATTTTTTTTTTTTTGAGACAGGGTCTCACTGTGTCACCCAGGCTAGAGTGCAGTGGTGCAATCTCGGCTCACTGAAGCCTCCACCTCCAGGGTTCAAGCAATTCTCCTGCCTCAGCCTCCCAAACAGATGGGACTACAGGTGTGCACCACCACACCCAGTTAATTTTTGTGTTTTTTTTTGGGTAGAGATGGGGTTTCATTATGTTGGCCAGGCTGGTCTTGAACTCCTGACCTCAAGTGATCCGCCCACCTTGGCCTCCAAAATGCTGGGATTACAGGCATGAGCCACCATGCCCAGCCTATTTAATAAATATTTACAGGCCATGATAGATTGAAACCCATTCAACTCCAAAGCAGCCACTTCCAGAATGGAACGGGCTAGTGCAACCTCTTACCTACAAACACTTGGATAAACACCAACAGCATTTGCCTCTGAGACACTCTGTCTTCCTAAACATTTTTTTTTTTTTGAGACGGAGTTTTGCTCTTGTTGCCCAGGCTGGAGTGCAATGGCGCGATCTTGGCTCACTGCAACTTCTGCCTCCTGGGTTCAAGTGATTCTTCTGCCTCAGCCTCCTGAATAGCTGAGATTACGTGCATGTGCCACCACGCCCAGCTAATTTTGAATTTTTAGTAGAGACGGGGTTTCACCGTGTCACCCAGGCTAGTCTCGAACTCCCGACCTCAGGTGATCTGCCTGCCTCAGCCTCCCGAAGTCCTGGGATTACAGGTGTGAGCCTATTTTAAGATTATAGCATAATCTTGCCTACCAGGGAGCCATTTTACCTTTTTACTAAGACTTTGAATAACTATACTTTGACCCACTGTGCATTGATCTCAAGGTTAAAATCTGAAAGGACAACTTTAATTCCATGGTTTCATAGGGAGTCCTCTCACTGAGGCTCCAAAGTATTGAAAGCAGCAATAAGAGACAAGATCCCTCTGGCAGAAGCTGCCTTCTCCTTTCTGAAGGTTTTGCTGATTGGCTCTCCAACTTCAGAAACAGAGACTGTCGCCATCAGATTTTTGCCTGTCTACCAAAAACTAAAGGATAACAAACACTGTTTCTGTAGCTACCAAAGAGACAGACTGCTTGGAGAAAGATTTACATAGCTCTGCAGACACCCTGGCGGTGCCAGTTGCAGGAGAGTCAGTGCACATGGTGTGAAGCAATTTTTTTTTCTTGGCTTTTTGCCATAGATTCAGGCAGCTACAGCAACAGCAACAGCAGTGGTTCTCACTCGCATGCAGAGCTTCCAGAATGCTTGGGAGTTTCCTGATGATAAAAAATTGTGAAAGATAACGGTAGAATAGGTAGAGCAGCCAAGACTTAAAGGAGGACAGTTGCCCCCAGAACCTTTGAACCCCGGGTCACTGCTGAGCTTAAAATCAAGGAAAGAATGTTCACTGCCTGCATGTGCTACCTGACACCTTGCACAGCAGATCACAGAGAAAGAACAGTATGGACAAACTCCTCTCCTGCATCTTTACAGTACAAAGAAGAGGAAGAGGGTCCTGGGGGAACAGAGTTTTTCCAGCATTATGGAGCTGCCACATTGGGAAAGCATAATGAGAACTGGAGCCCCTGCCTATCAAGGTGCACTCTTTCCAGCTCTTTTCAGCCACATGGAAAGAATCTCAGGTAGACCCAGAGCTCCTGGTACCTGGACACAGAACACTGGATACACTCAATTACACCCACAGCCTCTTCCTAGCGTGTTCTCTAGATGATGCTAGGAAAGAGGGGTAGGGCAGATCAGGGTAGTCAAACTACAGTTACTAATTCTCTTCACTGAAGGCCAACTAGGGTTCTAGTCAGCCAAGCTCACTCATGAGGCCCCAAAGTACTGACAGCAGCAATAAAAGACAAGATCCCTCTGGTAGAAGCTGGTGATCAAGGTATTACGATTTCTTTCCATATGCCACCTGTTTCCAACATTCACCTATTAAAGTGAAGTCCCCACCAACTCAGTATTAAGACCTGGCCCTGTTATACCTCCAGATTCTTGTGAGAGGTTTGTTTTCTGAACATTTCCCTCTGTGCACACCCCTCTTGTCTTAATTGGCCCTACCCACTGAGGTGGATTCCAGATCCTTCTCCTGTATCTTTGACTTGGCTCAAGCCTCTGGCCCCTCCACTGCAAAGTCTAAAAGCAGGGAGATGGCCAAAATAGGCAGTGAGGGAAGAACAGAGGCATTCCTATTGCATCTGCTCAGTCTCTCAGCAATCCTCTGTCAGGGAACCTCTCAGGGTTACTGCCTGGCCTGGAGAGTCTCCCTTCCCTCACTGCATAAGAGGAGGGTGAGACACAGAACAAAATCTCTCAGAGGCTGTCTGCTGGGTGCTGAAAGTCAGCCACTGTTGTTGAATATGGGTGTTCTCCATAGGCTCCATTCTGGATGTGATTCCACAGAGCCATTTTCTGGGTCTGTTTCAGCAAGGGTCTGGATGAATATTCTTCCAACATGACTCCTTGCCATATCTCTATGTTCATGGTTTTCACAGGTTAGCTGCTATTGTGTTATTATTCTTAGCTGGCATGAAGAGTGGCAGACTTCAACAAACCTAGGCAATAGTGACAAGCTACCACTTTGGCAAAGTTTGATTGATTGATTAAAAAAATGTTTTTGAACATTAACATGTACATGAAACACTTGATGATGTAGATGGAAGTAAAGATGAACAAGAAAATGAATTCTCTTCTCCAGGAGGTTACATTCTAATGGAGACATAGGTGCAGACATAAATCATTATAATATAAAGTCCAGATAGAAGGACAGGTCACAGTTATAGTGCTCACACCTGGTAAGTTGAAGGAGAGCATTTTCACCTAGGAGGCCACCGGGTAGATGTCTGTTGACTTCCTGGGGTATCCTGATTCTGTTTTTGCTTAAGAAACCAACATCTGGCCCAGCACGGTGGTTCGTACCTGTAATCCCGCCACTTTGGAAGGCCAAGGCGGGCAGCTTACTTGAGGCCAGTAGTTCAAGACCAGCCTGGGCAACATGGTGAAACCCTGTCTCTACTAAAAATACAAAAAAAATTAGCCAGGTGTGGTGGTGGGCCCCTGTAATTCCAGCTACTCTGGAGGGCTGAGGCAGGAGAATCACTTGAACCCGGGAGGCAGACGTTGCAGTGAGCCAAGATTGCGTCACTGCACTCCAGCCTGGGCAACAGAGTAAGATTCCATCTCAAAAAAAAAAAAAAAAAACAAACATCAAGGTTAAAAAAGGCAATTGTGGCTGGGCACAATGGCTCACGCCTGTAATCTCAATGCTTTGGGAGGCTGAGATGGGCGGATCACTTGAGGTCAGGAGTTCAAGGCCAGCCTGGGCAACATGGCAAAACCCCATCTCTACTAAAAATACAACAAAAATTAGCCAGGCATTGTGGCGGTCACCTGTAGTCCCAGCTACTCGAGAGGCTGAGGTACAAGAATCGCTTGAACCTGGGAGGCGGTGGCTGCAGTGAGCCAAGATCAAGCCACTGTACTCCAGCCAGGGCAATACAGTAAGACTGTCTCAAAAAAAAAGGAGAAAAAAAGGTAATTGTAACATGTCAAGCACCATAAAATAAATACTTAGTAATGCCTTATGTGCATACAAGAGAAGTTTGGTATGTTATCATTTTCTTTTAAATTGATCTCTTAAATTAGTCAAATAGGTTTGACCTGTTAATCACTTCCCTTTTGCTTCTCTTCCCTGTTCCTTAGGGCAACTAACATGAGAACAAACAAAGTTCAGTACCAGGAATAAAGTTGACTCATACTCTTAGGCTTTCTCTCCTTTTAGAACACATTGATTGAAGACTTGGAGTGGGGTGACATTCATTCTCATAGGGAAAAAGATAAAGTCGCCAAAGTAGAAGGTTAAGAAGGGAGCAGGGAATATGAGGTGAAGAAATAGGAGACAGTGGCTATTGGACTGTCTTTTTGTTTTGAGACAATCTCACTCTGTTGCCCAGGCTGGAGTGCAGTGGCGTGATCTCAGCTCTCTGCAAACTCTGCCTCCCAGGTTCAGATGATCCTGCTTCAGCCTCCCCAGTAGCTGGGATTACAGGTGCATGCTACCACGCTCAGCTAATTTATATATATATATATATATATATATACACACACACACACACACATTTTAGTAGAGACAGGGTTTCACCATGTTGGCCAGACTGAATTAGACTGCTTTTGACAAAGTTTCTTCATCTCAGAAGAAAAGTATGTTTGGTGAAGACCAATTCCCGGAAGAAAGATGAAGATGAGTAGAAATCCCACATATTCTGTCCCAACATCCTAGAGGAAGAGAATAAGTTGTGACAACACAAATAGTATCTTTGTGACCTGGTACCAGTTCATGCTTTCCAGGTCTAGAAAACTTAAAAACAAAATGGACAGAGTACAGGCTCCAATACATAAAATTAGCAGTAAAGAGAGGTGGACCGGGCCGGGCGCGGTGACTCACGCCTGTAATCCCAGCACTTTGGGAGCCCGAGGTGGGCGGATCACCTGAGGTTGGGAGTTCGAGACCAGCCTGACCAACATGGAGAAACCCCATCTCTACTAAAAATACAAAATTAGCTAGGCGTGGTGGCACATGCCTGTAATCCCAGCTACTCAGGAGGCTGAGGCAGGAGAATCATTTGAACCCAGGAGGCAGAGGTTGCAGTGAGTTGAGATTGCATCATTGCACTCCAGCCTGAGCAACAAGAGCGAAACTCTGTCGCAAAAAAAAAAAAAAAAAAAAAAAAAAAAAGACGTGGACCATTTTCAAGGCAGAAATCTCAATGGTGCCATTGAGTAATTTCAGGTCAAGAGATAAATGGCCAGATGCAGTGGCTCACCCCTGTTATCCCAGCACTTTGGGAGGATGAGGTGGCTGGATCACTTGAGGTCAGGAGTTCAAGACCAGCCTGACCAACATGGTGAAACCCCATCTCTACTAAAAATACAAAAATTAGCCGGGCATGATGGCGGGTGTCTGTAATCCCAGGTAGTTGGGAGGCTGAGGCAGGAGAATCGATTGAACCCGGGAGGTAGAGGTTGCAGTGAGCTGAGATCACGCCACTGCACTCCACCCTGGGCAACAGACTGGCTCAAAACAACAACAACAACAACAAAACAACAGGGTAGAATTGATGTGTCTCCCTCCGGTGAGTCCTTATAGGCTTTTTTTTTTTTTCCCTGTGTCACGCCTTTGTTTCTCTTCTATCTAAATTATCACTTAAGTCTGAATATGCTATTGAAATATACATGTTTGTCTTCATATAAACTCTTAACTACTTAAGGGCAGCAATCATGTCTTGAGACCCTCAGTGGCAACTAGCTCAGTGCCGACTCTTATTAGGTCATTAAGAAATGTCACTGGTTTTGATATTATAGGAGAATTGGACTTCAAGGGTAAACAGCTGCAAGGTCTGGCAATCCATAGGTCTGGCCAAGAATTTCCATGAGGCAAGACAACATTTGGCAATTACAAGGGCATTCCAGTGAAGTGGAGTGTCAGATTTTGCAATAGTTCTGCAAATAAAATAGATTTTCTGGAGCGGCTGGGTTCTTGGAAAAACATGTGTTGATGGCAAAAAGTAATCTGGGTCCTTACCTTTAAAGAGATCACACAAGATACAATCTCTGCCAGAGTTAAATAGGAAGAGGTGACATTAATAAATTTTCTGGGTCAGGCATGGTAGCTCACGCCTGTAATCCCAGCACTTTGGGAGGCCTAGGCGGGCAGATCATGAGGTCAGGAGTTCGAGACTGGCCTAGCCAACACGGTGAAACCCCATCTCTACTAAAAATACAAAAATTAGCCAGGTATGGTGCTGCGTGCCTGTAATCCCAGTTACTTAGAAGGCTAAGGCAGGAGAATCACTTGAAGCCAGGAGACAGAGTTTGCAGTGAGCCAAGATCGTGCCACTGCACTCCAGCTTGGGCAACAGAGCAAGACTCCGTCTCAAAAAATAAAAAATAAAAAGAATAAATTTTCTGGGTTTTACAAGGAATTATGCTAGGTATTATACATGCATTTTTTTTTTTTTTTTTTTTTTTTTGAGACAGAGTCTTACTCTGTTGCTCAGGTTGGCATGCAGTGGCATAATCTCGCTCACTGCAACCTCTGCTTCCTGGGTTCAAGCAATCCTTCTGCCTCAGCCTCCCAAGTAGCTGGGACAACAGGTGCGTGCCACCAAATCTGGCTAATTTTTGTAGTTTTAGTAGAGATGAGGGTTTCACCATGTTAGTCAGGCTGGTCTCAAACCCCTGACCTTAAGTGATCCACCTGCCTTGGCCTCCCAAAGTGCTGGGATTCCAGGTGTGAGCCACCGTGCCCAGCCTGCAGAATTTTTTTTTTTTTTTTTTTTTTTTTGAGACGGAGTCTCCTTCTGTCACCCAGGCTGGAGTGCAGTGGCGTGATCTGGGCTCACTGCAAGCTCCACCTCCCGGGTTCACGCCATTCTCCTGCCTCAGACTCTTGAGGAGCTGGGACTGCAGGAGCCCGCCATCACGCCCAGCTAATTTTTTGTATTTTCAGTAGAGACAGGGTTTCACCGTGTTAGCCAGGATGGTTTCGATCTCCTGACCTCGTGATCTGCCTGCCTCGGCCTCCCAAAGTGCTGGGATTACAGGCATGAGCCACTGTGCCTGGCCCAGAATATTTTTTAAAGTAAGATGTGATTACTGTCCTCAAGCTTAAAATCTTAGTGAGAAATTAATGTAGATGTACATAAAATAATCAGAGAATGATATGAATGTTACATTGAGTTAGAAATTAAACATTACATTACGGTCCTAAGATGGTAGCCATGAGATGGGTCTTGGGACTCCTCAAATTTGTGTAGGTATTTGCCCCCCATCCTGAGGTCATCTGAAACATAATAAAGTTTATTGCTTTAATACCGCCCCCACCACTCCACCTTACCCCCACCTATTAATAGGCCAAGATAGCATTTCACTTGCCTGGTGCAATAATGTGCCTCATATACCCTCTAGCCTCTGAGCTAGGATCTACAACCCCAGCTTATAGATTAAGATTCACTTCATTTCAATGACTCAATTCTTCCAGCTAGAAGATAATGAGGAGACTAGGTCTTTAGTTCAAAGAGTCAGTCTCAGCTCTGCTTGGTGGCTCATGCCTGTAATCCCAGCACTTTGGGAGGTGAGGTGGGAGGACTGCTTGAGGCCAGGAGTTGGAGACCAAACTGGGTAACAAGGTGAGACCGTGGTTCTACCAATCAATCAGGATTGTCAATCAATCAATCAATAATAAACAAAAAAACTGAGTGAGACCCTGTCTCAAAAGAAAAGTCTCAAAGGTAATCAAGACTTTGGGGATGGGAAAAGAGTTCCTGACTTATACTTCCTTAGGACTAAATTTCTTGCCAGTAACTTTTCTGCCTCTGAATAGAGTTACAGCCCCCAAATTATCTCGTTACTGGGATCTCTGGTTTCTATGGCCAGAGTTTTTGGACGTCAACTTTTTGTGCACCTGAATCCTGAATCTGTATAAATTGTCTAATGCATCTTGGATTGTTTTTGGAATTTTATTTATTTATTTTTTTTGAGATTGAGTCTTGCTCTGTCACCAAGGCTGGAGTGCAATAGCGTGATCTTGGCTCACTGCAGTCTCTGCCTCTCAGATTCAAGTGATTCTCCTGCCTCAGCCTCCCGAGTAGCTGGGATTACAAGCGCCTGCCACCACACCCAGCTAATTTTTGTATTTTTAGTAGAGACAGGGTTTCACCATGTTGCCCAGGCTGGTCTTGAACACCTAATCTCAAGTGGATCTGCCTGCCTCAGCCTCCTAAAGTGCTGGGATTACAGGTGTGAGCCACGGCGCCAGGCCTATTTTTGGAATTTTTATCCAGTATAAGTAAAAAATTTCTGCCGTGGTCCCAGGGGCTAGTTCTGATAGAACAATCACAGGGAAGACAGCACACTGGTAGCCTAAGGGTCTCTTATTTCAAATGTGTCTTGCTACAAGGCAACAATGAGTGAGAGGCTGCAGCTTTGTCATGAGCTCATAGTCATCAACTTGTTTGTGATACGAACAATAACTAAAGAAGATTTCTGTTTTAAGGTTTAAGGGAATGAAAGGGTTATTTCAGGAAGAAGAAGAAAAATAAAACCCCACCACAGAATAGATTAGCTAGCAAAGTGACTATCCAGACATAATATGCCTTAGCATTTACATCAGATCAAATAAGATAATGCCCAAATACCCAGCCCAGTTCCTGGCACTCAACAAATATTAGTTCTCTTCCCGTCTTTTTTTTTTTTTTTTTTTTTTTAGGCGGAACTCTTACTCTATCGCCCAGGCTGGAGTGCAGCCAGTTCTCTTCCTCCTGCATAGAGATTTTACAGTTTACAAAGTGCTTTTGCATACATTAAATACCCCCCCAAAAACCTTCTGAATCAGATATTTCCCCCAGAGCAGTGACTTCACCTCCTAAAAGTACTGAAGGCTGAGAGTCAGATCCAGGTCTTTAGACACCAAAATGAGTTCTCTTTTCTCCATACCCCAAATCCTTCTGTTGCTTTGTCCTAGATTTAAGATTACAAAGGCTTGGATTAGAGTGCTAAGAATGAGATGGAAAAGAAAGAATGATCTGTCAGTTCCTGTGTAGCTGAGGTTCTCAGGACCTTATTATTATATACCTTTATTTGTGTTAATAAAATAACTACTGCATTTTTTCTGTCCCAAGAAATATATAGTGATATCTCTGAAATCAAGATGTGTCTTTTTTTTTTTTGAGACAGTCTTGCTCTGTTGCCCAGGCTGGAGAGCAGTGGCGCAATCTAGGGTCACTGCAACCTCTGTCTCCTGGGTTCAAGCGATTCTCCTACCTCAGCCTCCTAAGTAGCTGGGATTACAAGTGCCCACCACCATGCCTGGCTAATTTTTGTATTTTTAGTAGAGACGAGGTTTCACCATGTTGGCCAGGTTGGTCTTGAACTCCTGACCTCGTGATCCACCTGCCTTGACCTCCCAAAGTGCTGGGATTAGACATGAGCCACCACGCCTGGCCAAGATGTGTCTTAAAACTGATGTGTTTTAAAACTGATGTCTTACAGTTGCTTCTTCTGCTCAGCCGTTGTGCTGTAGTTGTCATTGTCTACTCATGCCCAAACTTGATTGACTGTTAATCCCGGTGGCATGACTGGAAAACTGAAATTCATAGCCCTTTCAGTTTGTTCATTTAAGTACCATTTAAGCAAGTTATATTAATCCCACTTGTTGCCTGAAAACCTTCCATTGACACCTTCCTGTAAGATCAAGAAAGTATTAGCATCAAAACTTGCAGACTGGATGTCAGAGGCTTGAAAGAAAAACTCAGATAAAAATAGTCTGGCCAGGAGCGGTGGTTCATGCCTGTAATCCCAGCACTTTGGGAGGCCGAGGCAGGTGGATCACCTGAGGTCAGGGGTTCAAGACCAGCCTGCCAACATGGTGAAACCTCGTCTCTACTAAAAATACAAATATATATATGTGTGTGTGTGTGTGTGTGTGTGTGTGTGTGTGTGTGTGTGTGTGTGTGTGTATATATATATATATATATCTGGGCATGGTGGCAGGCACCTGTAAGCCCAGCTGCTTGGGAGGCTGAGGCAGGAGAATTGCTTGAACCTAGGAGGTGGAGGTTGCAGTGAGCCGAGATCACGCCATTGCACTGCAGCCTTGGTGATGGAGGGATGAGACTGTCTCAAAAAAAAAAAAAAAAAAAAAAAAAAGTGAAGACCTGAAGACCTGCCTAAGGAATGCTATATCACCAGTGCTCTTGAGGCCACACTTGTAATATTGCGTTGAAAATTACAGACATCGGCTGCAGAAGCGAGTTGAGGAAGGGAACGTCATCGTTTGGAAAGCGTCGCAATAAGACGCACACATTGTGCCGCCGCTGTGGCTCTAAGGCCTACCACCTTCAGAAGTCGACCTGTGGCAAATGTGGCTACCCTGCCAAGCGCAAGAGAAAGTATAACTGGAGTGCCAAGGCTAAAAGACGAAATACCACCGGAACTGGTCGAATGAGGCACCTAAAAATTGTATACCGCAGATTCAGGCATGGATTCCGTGAAGGAACAACACCTAAACCCAAGAGGGCAGCTGTTGCAGCATCTAGTTCATCTTAAGAATGTCAACGATTAGTCATGCAATAAATGTTCTGGTTTTAAAAAATAAAAAAATAAAATAAAATAAAATAAAATAAAAAAGAAAATTACAGACATCGGCCGGGCGCGGTGGCTCAAGCCTGTAATCCCAGCACTTTGGGAGGCCGAGACGGGTGGATCACGAGGTCAGGAGATCGAGACCATCCTGGCGAACACGGTGAAACCCCGTCTCTACTAAAAAATACAAAAAAACTAGCCGGGCGAGATGGCGGGCGCCTGTAGTCCCAGTTACTTGGGAGGCTGAGGCAGGAGAATGGCGTAAACCCGGGAGGCGGAGCTTGCAGTGAGCTGAGATCCGGCCACTGCACTCCAGCCCGGGCGACAGAGCGAGACTCCGTCTCAAAAAAAAAAAAAGAAAATTACAGACATCGGCCGGGCTTGGTGGCTAATGTCTGTAATCCCAGCACTTTGGGAGGCCAAGGCGGGTGGATCACCTGAGGTCCGGAATTCGAGACCAGCCTGGCCAACATGGTGAAATCCTGTCTCTACTAAAAACACAAAAAATTAGCCGGGCGTGGTGGCACATGCCTGTAATCCCAGCTACTCGGGGGGCTGAGGCAGGAGAATCACTTGAACCCAGGAGACAGAGGTTGCAGTGAGCTGAGATCACACCATTGCACTCCAGCCTGGGCAACAAGAGCAAAACTCAGTCTCAAAAAAAAAAAAAGAAAAGAAAATGCAGACATTGATTCAGAGTCAAAAGTGATTCAGAGACAGACTCTGAATGTGAAGACATTTTGGACTGCCTTACCTGGTTTTCATTATGTTTTCCTTTTATTAAAGCACAAGTGTGATACGATAAAAATCAATGTTCAGGTTCAATGAGAATAGTCACATTTGTATATATATGTCTCACAATTTATATAGTCAACTCATTTTGATCATTACAATAACGTGACATTAGTAGCAAAGTGTTATCTCTAATTTTACCTCTGGGGAAAATCAGGCAGATTAAATACTCAACCATAGACTCAGGACTCATCCTAATTGTCTCACCTAATTAAATCTTCTAGAATAAGCCTGAAATCTTTCTTTTCCCTCTAAAATTTCAAGATTTGTATCAAATTTAGAGCTACTGTTTCTTTCTTTCTTTCTGAGAGCCACTGTTTTTATTTTATTTACTTATTTATTTTTGAGACTGAGTTTTGCTTTTGTTGCCCAAGTTGGAGTACAATGGTGCGATCTCGGCTCACTGCAACCTCCACCTCCTGGGTTCAAGCAATTTTCCTGCTTCAGCTTCCTGAGTAGCTGGGATTACAGGCGGCCGCCACCACACCCAGTTAATTTTTGTATTTTTAGTAGAGACGGGGTTTTACCATGTTGGCAGGCTGGTCTCGAACTCCTGACCTCAGGTGATCCACCCGCCTTGTCCTCCCAAAGTGCTAGGATTACAGGCGTGAACCACCACGCCCAGCCGAGAACCACTGTTTTTAAAACATTGAGCATATTTGGTGAAATTGATGATAACATAATTCAGAATGAATACTGAACATGACTCGTTTTTGGCAAGGGAAGTCAACTGTCAGAATTGTAACAAATCGCTATTACACACAGCCTAGTACTTTGCATAGCAAAGTACATAAAAGGTACTAAATAAATAATAAGAATTGTATTACTCAGGGCAATTAACACTGAGTATCGCAGCAGCCAGACCCTAAATCCTTAGTGGTTTAAACAACAAACATTTATATCTCACACATGTCATATATCTAGCACAGGTTGGCAAGCAGTGAAAGTTCAGTGTTGCTCAACTCCTCACCTTCACTCAGTGCTATGGTTTGAATGTTTGTGTCCCCTCCAAAATTCATGTAGGAACTTAATGCCCAAAGTTATATTAACTATTAAAAGGTGGGGCCTTTATGAGGTGAGTAAGTCATGAGTGCTCCACCCTCATTAATGGAATTAATGCTTTACAAGGGAGGCTTTACACAGCATTTCTTTTTACCTTTCCATCCCTTCCACCATGTGAGGACAAGGAGCCATTGGAAGCACAGACATCAGACTAGAACAGAGTAGACTAGATATCAGACCTATTGTTGCCTTCATTTTGGAAATCTCAGCCTCCAGAACTGTAAGAAATAGATTTCTATTATTTATACCTTACCCATTCTCAGGTTTTTTTTTTTTTTTTTTGAGATACTCTTGCTTTGTTGCTTAGCCTGGAGTGCAGTGGTGCTCACTGCAACCTCCGCCTCCCAAGTTCAAGCAGTTGTCCTGCCTTAGCCTTCCAAGTAGCTGGGATTACAGGTGTGTGCCACCACGCCCTGCTAATTTTTTGAATTTTTAGTAGAGACGGGGTTTTGTCATGTTGGCCGAGCTGGTCTTGAACTTCTGACCTCAGGTGATCCACCTGCCTTGGCCTCCCGAAGTGCTAGGATTATAGGCGTGAACCACCGTGCCCTTTGGGAGGCAGAGATGGGTGGATAACCTACAGTCAGGAGTTCGAGACCAGCCTGGCTAATATGGCGAAGCCCTATCTCTACTAAAATACAATACTTCCTCAGATAGAAATGAGGAAAATGGTATTAGAAACTGGAGGAAAAGCTATTCTTGTGGCAAAGAACTTAACTGAATTGTTTCTGTGCCCTAACATTTTATGAAAGGCAGAACTTGTGAGTGATGGACTAGGATATTTGGCAGAATTATCTAAGCAAAGTGTTGAAGGTTCTGCGTGGCTTCTTTTGACTGCTTATAGTAAAATGTAAGAAGAGAGAAATGAATTAAAGGTAGAACTAAAAGGGAAGCAGAAGATTTGGAAACTTCTCAGCCTGGTGTTAAAGAAAAATCTGAGGCACAAGAGTTTATTTGAGTAAGATACAATTCATGAGTTGGGGAACACCAGACTAAAAAAAGTTTAGTGTTCCAATGATGAAACGTCAGGTATTTATTGGGAAAATGGAGAAGCAAAAGAAATTATTTGGTTGGCTTCCAATTACAAAATTCCTTTTTTTAGGTACTTGTCGGCAGGACCCTAATCACATAATCGTACTTATCATGGCTGGGGTTAAGTTTTAGTTTTGTCTAGCATGAACCATCAGAAATTACCCTACTTAAGTTTTTGCAGTTTAAGCCAGATTTAGGTTATTATTTATTTATTTATATTTTTGAGACGGAGTCTCGCTCTGTCGCCCAGGCTGGAGTGCAGTGCGTGATCTTGGCTCACTGCAAGCTCCGCCTCCCAGGTTCAAGCCATTCTCCTGCCTCAGCCTCTCAAGTAGCTGGGACTACAGGCACCCACCACAATGCCCGGATAATTTTTTCTTATTTTTAGTGGAGACAGGGTTTCAACGTGTTAGCCAGGATGGAGATTTAGGTTATTTTTAAGGCCTTTGGTTTTGTCTGCTCAAGAAGTTTTCTGGTCAAGTCTCCATTTTAATTTAAACACTGGCAGGGTTGTAAAAGCATACTTCAGAAAGCATACCAAGGATGTGGCCAAGTGGCTATTTGATAAGATTAATAGGGATAGAAGGAAGCCAGATGCTATTCTCAGGACAATGGAAGAATGATCCTGAAGGCATTTCAGAGATCTCTGAGGCTGCTACTCCCATCACAGGCCCAGAGTACTAGTGCCTTGAGGGAAGAAAGGCTTCAAAGGAGGGACCTTGGGGCTCTCAATATTGCCTCAAGTCTGTTCCCTGCATTCAGGTGCAGAACTCCTTGGCTGCCCCAGCTGTGGTTCAAGTGGGCCCAGGTGAGGCTTGGGCTGTTGCTCCAGGAGGCACAAGCGGTAAACTGCAGTGGGATCCTTGTGGCGCCAGCTCTGCAGGCATGCAGAGTGCAACACTTGTGGAGGCATTGCTACCTCCACCTAGATTTCAAAGGCCCTCTCTGAAAGCCTCAGGGCCCGGGCAGAGAGCTGCCAGGGATACTGCAGAGAACCTCCACTAGGCAATGTCCAATGGAGTTGTGGGTTAAGTCACTGTGGAGAGCACTGACAAGGACAGTATCTAGTGGGGCCATGGGGAAGGGTCAACTCCACTCCCCCAACCCCTAGCAAGACCCAAAACCTAGAGAGCCATCAGTGTGCAGCATCAGTCAGGGACAGCTGCAGCGTGGGCTATGCCCAGTGATGCCATAGGAATGCAGTTATCCAGGGCTTTGGGGGCCCAACCCTCACCCCAGGGTGTCCAGAAGGTGGCATATAGAGTCAAAGATTGTTTTTCTGAAGCTTCAAGATTTAAAGTTTGCCTTGTTGGATTTTGGACTTACTTGAGACCTGTTACCTATTTCTTCTTGCCTATTGCTCCCTTTTAGAATGGGAATGTCTGTCCTATGCCTATACACCATTGTATTTTGGAAGCACACAACTTGATTTCACAGGCTCACAACTGGAGAGGAATTTGCCTCAGGATGAATTGTACCTTGGGTCACATCCAAATCTTATGAAGATGGTATTTAGATGAGACTTCAGAGTCAGACTCTAAAGTTGATGCTGGAACAAGTTAAGACTTTTGATGTTATTGGGATGGAATGATTATATTTTGTATGTAAGAAGGACATACATTTTGGGGGTTCAGGGGTGGAATCCTATGGTTTGTGTCTCCTCCAAAACTATGTTGAAATTTAATCTACAATGCAACACTCTTTAAGAGGTAGGGCCTTCAGAGGGTAGGCCCTGAGGGCTCCACTCTCAGTGCTTTAGAAGAGGACTTGAGGGGGTGGGTTTGCCCCTTCTGTCTCTTCCTCCATGTAAGGACAGAGATTTCAGCCCCTCTGAAAATGCAGCAACAAAGCATTATCTACTAGTGCCTTGATACTGGACTCTGCAGACTCCAGAACTGTGAGAAACGAATTCCTATTATTTGTAAATTATCTCGTCTTAGGTATGTTGTTATAGCAGCACAAATGGACTATGAGACTCAGTAACCAAAATGACTCAAATTATATCTTGTGGCTGAACTGTGTGGAATATTTAACCTCTGGGGTTGTGTGACAGGTAATAACAGGGTTGGGGAGCACATTAGCTTATACCTTCCTCAGCCTAAAAATGATACATGTTATTTCCTTCATAGGCCATTAGCTTGCTGTAAGCACATGATCCAAACCTAACTGTAAGGGATGCTGGGAAAAGCAGGGGAGCAGAGGAATATTTGATGAGTACTGTTTATACCACAGCAGTACTATAAATATTTCCTTGAAGGCAAGAATCTGTTTTATTTACTGATATTCCCAAACATCTAGAAAAGTGCCTGACATTTAGTGTTCACTAATAATTACTGAATCAATTAATTGATGAATTAATAAATGGCATCTGAAGCTGGTATGAATCTAATCTGAAAAGTTGCTAGATAGAATGATATGCAAGTTCAGGTTAATATTTCAGCAACAATTAGTGTTGACAAGAAAAAGATATTTGATGAGAATTTATTTGAAGTTGACTAACATTCTCAAATGTAGTTACAGATTACATAACATCTCTTTTACAGGAGCTTAACAGTTCTTCAAATTGACTAAAATGTGAGGAAAGACAACAGTTAACTCTAAAAGTCAGTTTGGATTTTTTGTTTCATTTAAAAACGAACAGCCTGTGGCTGGGCGTGGTGGCTCACACCTGTAATCGCAGCACTTTGGGAGGCTGAGGCGGGCGGATTACAAGGTCAGGAGTTCGAGACCAACCTGGCAACATGGTGACACCCCATCTCTACTAAAAATACAAAAATTAGCTGGGCGTGGTGGCGCGCACCTATAGTCCCAGTTCCTCGGGAGGCTGAGGCAGAAGAATCACTTGAACCCAGGAGGCGGAGGCTGCATTGAGCCAAGATCGTGCCACTGCACTCCAGCCTGGGTTACACAGTGAGACCCTGTCTCAAAAAAGAAAAAAGAAAAAAAAACGAACAGTTTGCAGTCTTCCTAGAAATGACTGTTTAGGGAGTTGGGAACAGCTTGCCATGGAGAGAAGAATTTAAGATTGTCCTAATAGGAAAGGGTAAGGAGTAGTGAGGCAGGGGGAACCATTCAATAAACAGCAGTCCTTTTCACTCTAATTCAAAAACCTGTTCTCAGTTTTACCAGCATATTTAGAAAGGCACAAAGAGTTCAATATTGGAGTTTTCAGAAAGGAACCTCAAAGTGATTATGAGATGTAACCATTCATCTTTCATTCATCATCCAAATAGGTACAAAGCACAATGCTCAAGATTGTGCTAAGATTTGAGGTGCAAAAGATAGGATTTCTGCTAATGGAACTTCTAGTCTAATCGGGAAGATGGACATTGAACAACTATTACAATAAGCGTGACATTGGTGGCAAAAAGGGAAGTGCCAGGTACTATAAAGTGACAGACTGGGGAACTACTGGTTTTGAGCATTAGAAAAGTAGGATCTGAAACAATCTCAAGAAATTGATGTTTCAACTTAACTCCAAAGGATAAGGAGGATTTATTTGGCAATGAGAAAGTGAGGGGAAGAGAACTCTAGATGGTGGGAATAGCCTATCCTCACAACCCTACTATGAAGGATTACATGCTTAATTATATAGCTGGAGAAGTTGGAGAAGAAGAAAGTGACTTGTTCAAGGGACACTGTTTAACAGGGCACTTAATTAGGACCATAGGCCACATTCCTAACCTTTTCAGGGCAAGGCGTACAATTCTCTTTCTAAGGAAGACTCTTTCCTCACCAAAAGAGTAGCTGAGTCAATCACTCCTATAGCCCATCAGGCACATCAACCAAGCACAAACTACACTGATATAATAGATATCAATTTATAATCTGTCTCACAGCTTTCAGGATGAGAACTAAAGAGCCCTAAAGGTCTCTCACGTAGGAAGAGGGTGGTGTGTAGTGGCAGAGAGGGAAGCTTCATCAGTGAGAGCCAAGTGCTAAAAGCAGCTGCGTGTGACATTTCCGTCAGCAGTCCTTCCTCCCTCATTGTGTATGAGACACACATCAGATGCTCTGGTTTATGATTTCAGCTTCAGAGTACATACCCTTTTGAGATCCAAGCTCACATATCTCTTCCAGTGGCATGGTGCCTTTTTATTAACTGGCCTTAAAACCCATCTCAGAGTAGTAACTACCCAAATGCTGAGAATATTGGGACCCCTTTCTCCTACCCTCATGGTTTGGAAACTTGTGGACTGGTTGACTCTTAGGTCCTAGGTGCCTGCCTAGTCTCCCTGCTTGCTAGAAAGTGACAAAGCACATGCTACCAAAAAGATTCTGTACAGATGCCAGAATCATGTCAGAACGCAAGGTCACATACAGTACTCTCTTCCCCATTTATATCAGCCCAGAGGACAATCTACTCTCTTATCTTTGGAAGACACAACAGAGGCTAACTTTTGGAGGTCCTAGGTAAGCACCACTTTTTTTTTTTTCTTTATTTTTTTGAGACAGAGTCTCACTCTGTCATCCAGGCTGGAGTACAGTGGCACCATCTCAGCTGACTGTAACCTCTGCCTCCTGAGTTCAAGTGATTCTCCTGCCTCAGTCTCCCAAGAGTAGCTGGGATTACAGACGTGGGCCACATGCCTGGTTAATTTTTGTATTTTTTTTTTTTTAACCTTCAGGAACAATTTATTCCATTTTCCAGGAGTTACTCTCTGACTTCTGTCTTTCATTTGGCCCTGCAGTAAATGCTGTAATGTTCTGTTCAGGTGGGAACAATCCAAAGAGACAAAAAGGAGTCAAATTTCAAATCAGGTTTGCCCTCCAATGGGAAATTTAAGGACAAGTATTGCTGACTCAGAAAAAAAAGTCTTTTTGTACCTTAATTACTCATCTCCTCCGTGGTTAATATAAGAACTTTTTATAAATATGACTTCAAAAATCCATTAAAGGAAATCTTAGTATCTGTAAATAATGTAACATATTCTGATATGTGAGATTTCTTTTTTATTATTATTATACTTTAAGTTCTAGGGTACATGTGCGCAACGTGCAGGTTACACATGTATACATGTGCCATGTTGGCGTGCTGCACCCATTAACCCATCATTTACATTAGGTATTTCTCTTAATGCTATCCCTCTCAATTTTTGTATTTTTAGCAGAGACAGGGTTTCGCCATTTTGGCCAGGCTGGTCTCGAACTCCTGGCCTGGCCTCAAGTGATCCGCCTGCCTTGGCCTCTCAAAGTGCCAGGATTACAGGCACGAGGCACTGCAGCTGGCCAGCATTTTATTAGGTAGATCAGATTTAGGGAGGGTCAAGTTTTTGTCGTTTCATATTGTGTTTACTCCCCCAGGTAAATTAAAGTAGGAAAAATCGATTATTTATGACTGGGCATGGTGGCTCGCGCCTGTAATCCCACCACTTTGGGAGAATTGCTTGAACCCGGGAGGCGGAGGTTGTAGTGAGCTGAGATCGTGCCATTGCACTCCAGCTTGGGCAACAAGAACAAAACTCTGTCTCAAAAAAAAAAAAAAAATCTATTATTTACAGGGGAGATAGAGGAAAGTCCTTATAGGTTTTTGCTTCTTTGATTTAATAGCACAGATTCTGATTTCACTGAGATGTCAGCAAATGAAAAGATACGGTTGCATACTGACTAGTCTCTAAAACTTTAAAAGTTCCTGATGCAGTTCCTCATTTCAAAATGTGTTACTTTAGAGATTTCTGTTATGTATTTGTGTAGAAATCTGTTACTTGCTTCCAAAAGTGCTGGATCATATAATCTCTCAGATTACTTCCCCAAATTATCCCAATACTTATCAAATTATCTCAATGGTAATGAAAACCATTGGAAAATAAATGTCAGAGTTTTCTTTTTTTTTTTTTTTTTTTTTTGAGAGAGAGAGTCTTGCTCTGTCACCCAGGTTGGAGTGCAGTGGTGCGATCTCACTGCAACTGCCTCACCAGTTCAGGCGATTTTCTTGCCTCAGCCTCCTGAGTAGATGGGATTAAAGGCATGTACATCGATGCCCAGCTAATTTTTGTATTTTTAGTAGAGATGAAGTTTTGCCATGTTGGCCAGGCTGGTCTCTAACTCCTTACTTCAAGTGATTCATCCGCCTTGGCCTACCAAAGTGTTAGGATTACAGGCATGAGCCACTGTGCTCAGCTAAAGAGCTTTCTTTTCTTTTTTTTCTTCGTTTTTTGTTTTTTGTTTTTTTTTTTTTGAGACGGAGTCTCGCTCTGTCGCTGAGGCTGGAGTGCAGCGACGCGATCTCGGCTCACTGCAAGCTCCGCCTCCCGGGTTCATGCCATTCTCCTGCCTCAGCCTCCTGCCTAGTTGGGATTACAGGCGCCCACCACCACACCCGGCTACTTTTTTGTATTTTTAGTATAGACGGGGTTTCTCCGTGTTAGCCAGGATGGTCTCAAACTCCTGATCTGGTGATCCGCCTGCTGCAGCCTCCCAAAGTGCTGGGATTACAGGCATGAGCCACCGCGCCCAGGCACCAAGAGTTTTCTTTTTAAATAACAAAATTATAATAATGACAATAATCTGTTCTAAACTAAACGGCAGCAGTGTCTGAGCGCCAAGGCTGTTTGCTTTATCAATGGGTGGCCACATTTTGTTTTGTGTCAGGAATCTGTTCATATTCAAATAATCCAAAATATTAGACAGAATTTTGGATTACTTGAATGATGGGTTGGCTTTGGAAGGAGCATGCTAAAGTTCAGTGAGGCTACATAAGGGCTTCTTAGTCCACATTATTTCTCAAACTTCTATAAGTACATATATGTCTGGAGTAAAAATAACTATTTCTTAGTTTATGGCAAGGTAACTCCTGGTAAAATTCATTTATTTATTTATTTATTTTATTATTTTTTTGAGACAGAGTCTCGCACTGTTGCCCAGGCTGGAGGGCAGCGGCCAGATCTCAGCCCACTGCAAGCTCCGCCTCCCCGGTTTACGCCATTCTCCCGCCTCAGCCTCCGGAGTAGCTAGGACCACAGGCACCCCCCACCACGCCCGGCTAATTTTTTTGTATTTTTAGTAGAGACGGGGTTTCACCGTGTTAGCCAGGATGGTCTCGATCTCCTGACCTCGTGATCCGCCCGTCTCGGCCTCCCAAAGTGCTGGGATTACAGGCTTGAGCCACCGCGCCCGGCAAAATTCATTCATTTAGTCTACAAATATTCAAAGAAAACCTACTATATTCATTATACTGATGAATAAGACATGATTCCTGCCTTATACGTATAATTTAGTAGAGACTATTATATACTAGACTGAACTCCAAGGTCAGGGTTTAGGTCTGTTTCAATTTCCATTTTATATCCAGGGATAGCACAGAATCAGTCTCATGGTAGGAGCTCAATAAATACTGGTTGAACAGGCCAGGCATGGTGGCTTACACCTGTGATCCCAGCATTTTGGGAGGCTGAGGCAGGTGGATCACTTAAGGTCAGGAGTTGGAGAACCAGCCTGGCCAACATGGTGAAACCCCGTCTCTACTAAATAAATCCAAAAATTAGCCAGGTGTGGTGGTGTGTGCCTGTAATCCCAGGACTCAGGAGGCTGAGGAAGGAGAATCTCTTGAACCTGGGAGGCAGAGGTTGCAGTGAGCCAACATCGCGCCTTTGCACTCCAGCCTTGGCAACCAGAGGGAAGCTCCATCTAAAAAAAAAAAAATAGTTGGATGTCTAAATATATGAACACAAATGTACATGATGTTAGCTTTCTAACACAAAGTGTATACCATTTTTTGACAATGACATTTAGGGATGGGGCTTCACCATGTTGGTTAGGTGGGACTCAACTCCTGACCTCATGATCCACCAACCTCGGCCTCCCAAATTGTTGGGATTTACAGGCATGAGCCGCTGCGCCCGGCCCAATTTTTACTTCTTGTCATCAGTCTGTGGTCTTCAGGGAAATTAACACTGGGAAAAAAGGCTGGTGGGAAAAAATGGATGATGTTTGAAAGAAAAGGATATTTAAATCAGCACTATGAAGTTTTATTTAGAGGTTTTATTTAAAATGTGCTATTCTGAAGACAACTATGAAGTGTGTGCATGGTGGGTTTTTTTTTTTTTTTTTTTTTTTTTTTGGCAAATGCCAATTCAAAAATAGGAAAAGGCTGTGGGGCAGAGTGGCTCCCGCCTGTAATGCCAGTGCTTCAGGAGGCTGAGGCAAGAAGATTGATTGAGGTTACACGTTCAAGACCAGCCTGGGAAACAGTGAGTCCCCTTATCTACAAAATTTTTTTTTTAATTAGCTGGGCATAGTGGTGTCTTCCTGTAGTCCTAGCTCCTCAGGAAGCTGAAGTGGGAGAATTGCTTGAGCCTAGGAGTTTGAGGTTACAGTAGGGTATGATCATGCCACTGCACTCCAGTGTGAGTGACAGAGCAAGACCCTGTCTCCAAAAAGAAAGGAAAAGTCATGTCACCATGCTATTTAACATGCTATTTAAGATATAGTTTTTCTCTTTATCCTAACAATTTTCTATCTCTTTTTTCAGAGTTAAAAGAGCTCTACTGCCAGCTCCTGCATTATACATAAGTAGAAAGGAAGAAAGATGAGCTAAAGATCTTGGAAAGTAGAAAATCTAATTGTTGTTCTGGATTCTAAACATTACCTGTGTGGCCTTAGATAAACTTGAATCTTTTCATATGTAAAATAAAGGAAGTTAAATTGAAAGATTTCTAACCCACCCTCCAGTTGAATATTCTATGATTTCATCTGACAAACCCTCCCTCTTTTATCCTTGTTGTGTGTGAAATGCTCCATCACTCATCACAGATGCTTAAAATAGCTCTCTCTCTCTATAGAATGTCTGCCTTTTTTCCTCCACGTAGTCATGGCACCATGATGACGTTTTAAAAATCCAAATGAAGACACAAAGAAGCAAATAAATAACATGTTATAATCCCATCACCAAAGGATAAACATCCTTAAGATTTTGTTATAATCTAATATTGCCTTTGTGTTCATTTTATGCATATTTCCTTAAAAAATAAAATTGTGATCACTTTCTATTTAGTGTTTTGAAATCTGTTTTTCTTTTTGTTTTGAGACAAGGTCTTACTCTGTTGCCTATGCTGGAGTGCAGTGGTGCAATCACAGCGTACCGCAGCCTTGACCTCCCCAAGCTCAGGTGACTCCCCATATCCCGAGTAGCTGGGAATACAGGCATGCACTAGCATGCCTGGCTAATTTTTGCATTTTTGTAGAGACAAGGTTTCACCATGTTGCCCAGACTGGTCTTGAATTCCTGGGATCAAGCAATCTGCCTGCCCCAGCCTCCCAAAGTGCTGGGATTATAAGCGTGAGCCACTGAACCCAGGTGAAATCTTTATTTAACAATACATTGTAAACATTTCCCCATATTCACTTAAGGTATGACTGTTTTTCACAACTAAACTTGTAATCTATTATTTGAAAATATTACTTATTAACTTATATATTGTTTGCCATCTGAGTTATTTATACTCATTATAAACAACACTGCAGTAAACAAACTTATACAAAAATATATGATTATTTCCTAAGGATAAATTCTCATAGCTAAAATTAGTCCGACTAACCATGTATGAGTGCTGGTTTCTAGAAAACATTGAGATAATGTTTTTTTTTTTTTTTTTTTTTTTTTTTGGAGATGCAGTCTGGCTCTGTCGCCCAGGCTGGAGTGCAGTGAAACGATTTAGGCTCACTGCAAGCTCCGCCTCCCAGGTTCACACCATTCTCCTGCCTCAGCCTTCCGAGCAGCTGGGACTACAGGCACCCGCCACCACACCCGGCTAATTTTTTTGTATTTCTTTAGTAGAGACAGGGTTTCACCATTTTAGCCAGGATGGTCTCGATCTCCTGACCTTGTGATCCACCCGCCTCGGCCTCCTAAAGTGCTGGGATTACAGGCGTGAGCCACTGCGCCCGGCCAAGTTTTATAATTTAAAGAAATTGCTTTGGGAGGCTGAGGTGGGCAGCTCACCTGAGGTTGGGAGTTTGAGACCAGCCTGACCAATATGGAAAAACCCCACCTCTACTAAAAATACAAAATTAGCCATGGTGACGCATGCCTGTAAATCCCAACTACTCAGGAGGCTGAGTCAGGAGAATCACTTGAACCTAGGAGGTGGAGGTTGCAGTAAGCTGAGATGGCATCATTGCATTCCACTCTGGGAAATGAGCGAAACTCCGTCTCAAAAAAAAAAAAAAAAAAGAAATTGTTGCCAGAATATCATGTGAAAAACCCATGAGGTACTGGGTTTTATAATTTAGAGAAACCCTTGTCAATATGCATGTTCAGGCCAGACACAGTGGCTCACGCCAAATCCGAGCACTTTGGGAGGCCAAGGTGGGTAGATCACCTAAGGTCGTGAGTTCAAGATCAGCATGGCCAACATGGTGAAACCCTGTCTCTACTAAAAATACAAAAAATTAGCCTGTAGTCCCAGCTACTCGGGAGGCTGAGGCAGGAGAATAGCGTAAACCCGGGAGGCGGAGCTTGCAGTGAGCTGAGATCCGGCCACTGCACTCCAGCTCGGGCAACAGAGCAAGACTCCGTCTCAAAAAAAAAAAAAAAAAAAAAAAAAAAATTAGCCAGGCGTGGTGGCAGTTGCCTGTAATCCCAGCTACTTGGGAGGCTGAGGCAGGAGAATCGCTTGAAACCAGCAGGTGGAGGTTGCAGTGAGCCAAGATCTTGCCACTGCATTCCAGCCTGGGCGACAGAGCAAAATTCAATCTCAAAAAACAAATATGCATGTTTCATATTATTGAACATTTCTTTGTATTTTGTTTTGATCATGTGGATTTTCTTTTTGTTGTCATTAAATGTCTATTCTGTTCCTTTGCCCACTTTTCCATTTCTTCCCCACTTTTCTTTGAGACATCCCAAATGCCTCATTTTTGACGAAATGCATTTTACAAGGTGCTCTGCAGACTGAGGGAGATTCAAAGTTCTTTTTGAAAAGCAAAATCAGGCCAGGCGCAGTGGCTCACGCCTGTAATCCCAGCACTTTGGGAGGCTGAGGTGGGTGGATCACCTGAGGTTGGGAGTTCGAGACCAGCCTGACCAACACGGAGAAACCCCGTCTCTACTAAAAATACAAAATTACCCAGGCATGGTGATGATTGCCTGTAATCCCAGCTACTCGGTAGGCTGAGGCAAGAGAATCGCTTGAACCCAGTAGGCGGAGGTTGTGGTGAGCCACGTTTGCTCCATTGCACTCCAGCCTGGGCAACAAGAGCAAAATTCCTAAAAGAAAGAAAAGCAAAATCACCGGGGGCAGTGGCTCACGCCTGTAATCCCAGCACTTTGTGAGGCTGAGGTGGGCGGATCACTTGAGGTCAGGAGTTCGAGACCAGCCTGGCCAACATGGTGAAATCCCGCCTCTACTAAAAATACAAAAAAATTAGCCAGGCGTGATGACGCATGCCTGTAGTACCAGCTACTTGGGAGGCTAAGGAAGGAGAACTGCTGGAACCTGGGAGGCAGAGGTTGCAGCAGTGAGCTGAGATCGTGCCACTACACTACACCCTGGGCGACAGAGTGAGACTCCATCTCAAAAAAAAAAAAACCAAAAGAAAAGAAAAATCACCATAATTGTGGTCCCAAACCAAAATTTTAATGTCCTTCCATTGACAATTTTATTCTGGCCTATACATGAATAGTTTTATGATTTTGTTTTGCTTTTCAAATCTAAAACCTACCAGTAAATCATTTTAGGGCTCTCTTCTCGAGCACCTTGCCTTTGTCTGTCTGTGTTGCTAAAAAGAAATACCTGAAGTTGTATAATTTATAAAGAAAATAGGTTTATTGGTCGGGTGTGGTGGCTCATGCCAGTAATCCCAGCACTTTGGGAGGCTGAGGTGGGCTAATCACAAGGTCCAGAGATCAAGACCATCCTGGCCAACATGGTGAAACCCTGTCTCTACTGAAAATACAAAAAATTAGCCAGGCATGGTGGCAGGTGCCTGTAATCCCAGCTACTCGGGAGGCTGAGGCAGGAGAATTGCTTGAACCTGGGAGGTGGAGGTTGCAGTGAGCTGAGACGGCGCCACTGCACCCCAGCCTGGCGACAGAGTGAGACTCTGTCTCAAAATAAATAAATAAATAAATAAATAAAATAAAATAGGTTTATTTGGCTCACAATTCTGTAGGTTGTACAAGAAGCATGTTACCAACATCTGCCTCTGGTGAAGGCCTCAGTCTGCTTCATAGTGAAAGGTGCAGAGCAGCCTGTGTGTGCAGAGATCACATGGAGAGAGAGCAGGGAGGAGCTGCCAGGCTCTTTTTAACAAGCCAGCTCTGAAGGAACTAACAGAGTAAGAATCTACTCAGTATTACAAGGACAGCACCAAGCCATTCATGAGAGATCCACCCCTATGACCTAAACACCTCTCATTAGGCCCTGCCTTTACACAGAGGGTCAAATTTCAACATGGTGTTTGGGAGGATAAACAACCAAACTACAGCATGTCTTTTCTGTCAATAATTTGACAATTTTTTTTTTTTTTTTTTGAGATGCAGTCTCACTCTGTTGCCCAGGCTGGAAGGCAGTGGTGCGATCTCGGCTCACTGCAACCTCCGCCACCCAGGTTCAAGTGATTCTCCTGCCTCAGTCTCCTGAATAGCTGGGATTACAGGCGCATGCCACCACGCCCAGCTAATTTTTGCATTTTTAGTAAAGACAGGTTTTCACTATGTTGGTCAGGCTGGTCTCAAACTCCTGACCTCAGGTGATCCGCCCACCTTGGCCTCCCAAAGTGCTGGGATTACAGGCGTGAGCCACCACGCCTGACCCAATTTTTGTATTTTTCGTAGAGACAAGGTTTCACCATGTTGGCCAGAATGGTCTTTATCTCTCCACCTTGTGATCCGCCCGCCTAGGCCTCCCAAAGTGCTTGGATTAGAGGTGTGAGCCATCAGGCCCAGCTTTTCTTTTTCTTTTTTTGAGATGGAGTCTCGCTCTTGTTGTCCAGGCTGGAGTGCAATGGTGTGATCTCGGCTCACCACAACCTCTGCCTCCTGGGTTCAAGCGATTCCCCTGCCTCAGCCTCCTGAGTAGCTGGGATTACAGGCATGTGCCACCACACCCGGCTAGTTTTGTATTTTTAGTAGAGACGGGGTTTCTCCATGTTGGTCAGGCTGGTCTTGAACTGCCCACCTTAGGTGATCTGCCTGCCTCGGCCTCTCAAAGTGCTGGAATTATAGGCATAAGCCACCACACCCGGCCAATAAAGTATTTTTAATAAAAGATTAATACCTAGTTAATTTTATGCATTGAAACATTAACAAACCTTAAACATCGGTAGATTAATATTGGACAAATTGGAAGAACGTTAGCACATTGACAGTATTACTTTTTTTTTTTTTTGAGGCGAAGTCTCACTCTGTTGCCCAGGCTGGAGTTCAGTGGCGCAATCTCTGCTCAAGGCAACCTCCGCCTCCGGGGTTTAAGTGATTCTTCTGCCTCAGCCTCCCAAATAGCTGAGATTACAGGCACTTGCCACCACACCTGGCTAATTTTTTTGTATGTATTTTTAGTAGAGACAGAGTCTCACCATGTTGGCCAGGCTGGTCTTGAACTCCTGACCTCAAGTGATTCGCCTGCCTCGGTCTCATAAAGTGCTGGGCTTACAGGCATAAGCAACTGCGCCTGGCCAATATTATATTTTTAAATGTAAAACTACTAGGATTTGAATATCAAAACTGTGGTGGCAGAAAAAGTATTTACATTCATTTGCATATCCCTAGAATTTGACTCATCAGATAACATTGGCTTACTAGCTAGGTAAGTAAAAGGTAAATACTTTGGAAGTGGCTACCTTCATTAGAACCTTTTAGCCCTTAGAAGAAAAACCAATCCAGAAAAACTGGAAACCTACAGAACCCCTTTGCTGGGCTCTGATTTACTGGCTAAGCATGTTATTATTGATAGCTGGCCATTCAAAAGAACAACTTGTAACATGTTAGCCATGTGTGAAATAACAATGCACATCTTCACACAAGTTATTGCCCCTTTACCTTGCTTTGAGACTTTACTCTTTTCTAAGCCTGTATTTATTATGACTCTTTTAATTTTTTTTTTTTTTTTTTTTTTTTGAGACAGTCTTACTCTGTTGCCCGGGCTGGAGTGCAGTGATCCAATCTCGGCTCACTGCAACCTCTGCCTCCTAGATTCAAGCGATTCTCCTGCCTCAGCCTCCTGGGTAGCTGGGATTACAGGCGCACACCACCATGCCCAGCTAATTTTTGTATTTTTAGTAGAGACGGGGTTTTACCATGTTGGTCAGGCTGGTCTCGAACTCCTGACCTTGTGATCTGCCCACTTGACCTCCCAAAGTGCTGGGATTACAGGTGTGAGCCACCAAGCCTGGCCTAATTGTTCTTTTTCTTGTTTTGTTTGAGGAGGTGAGGTGAATGACTGGGGAACTGGGGTGTAAGATTTCCTTTTTTTTTTTTTTTTTTTTTTTTTTCTAGACGGAGTTTTGCTCTTGTTGCCCAGGCTGGAGTGTAATGACATGATCTCGGCTCACCACAACCTCCGCCTCCCCGGTTCAAGTGATTCTCCTGCCTCAGCCTCCCTAGTAGCTGGGATTACAGGCATGTGCCACCACACCTGGCTAATTTTATATATTTTTTTAGTAGAGACAGGGTTTCTTCATGTTGGTCAGGCTGGTCTCGAACTCCTGACCTCAGGTGCTCTGCCTGCCTTGGCCTCCCAAAGTGCTCGGATTACAGGCATGAGCCACCGTGCCCAGCGCGAGATTTCCTTTTCATTGTATATTATACCTTTTGAATTTTGTCCCATGTAAAGGAATAATTTAAAAATAGAATTACAAAAATCTTACTAGTTAGTAGTCCAATGTTGGATAAGATTGGAGTAACTGTACTGCACACAGTAGGTAATTCAATAAAGATGGAATGAATGAATAAATGAATAGATGGCTGAATTAAGTGAAATGACTGAATAAGTGTCTTAAATCTGTATTTTGATTACTAAAGCCTTCTGGAATCGTGAAATTTCATAATTGTATGAGACTTAATGTCTTTTTTTTTTTTTCTTTGAGACAGAGTCTCACTCTGTCACCCAGGTTGGAGTACAGTGACGCAATCTCGGCTCACTACAACCTCCGCCTCCTGGCTTCAAGTGATTCTCCTGCCTCAGCCTTCCGAGTAGCTGGGATTACAAGTACCTGCTATGACGCCCAGCTAATTTTTTGTGTTTTTTAGTAGAGATAGGGTTTCAGCTGGCCACGGTGGCTCACACCTGTAATCCCAGCACTTTGGGAGGCTGAGGTGGGCTAATCACAAGGTCAGGAGATCGAGACCATCCTGGCTAACATGGTGAAACCCCGTCTCTACTAAAAATACAAAAATTAGCTGGGCACGGTGGCAGGCGCCTGTAGTCCCAGCTACTTGGGAGGCTGAGGCAGGAGAATGGTGTGAACCCGGGAGGCGGAGCTTGCAGTGAGTGGAGATCGCGCCACTGCACTCCAGCCTGGGCGATAGAGCCAGACTCCGTCTCAAAAAAAAAAAAAAAAAAGAGATGGGGTTTCACCATGTTGCCCTAGGCTAGTCTCAAACTCCTGACCTTGTGATTCGCCCACCTTGGCCTCCCAAAGTGCGGGGATTACAGGCGTGAGCCACTGTGCCTGGCTTAAATGTCTTTTCAAGAACAGAAATAGGTCTGAATTGGGAGAAAAAAACTTGTCACTTTGTTAGATTTCTAAGTTTAAGCCATCAGTCTTTATTACATCATAAAGGATGAAGAAGTACATTTTTATATATGCCTACATTTGCTGAGGAGGCTAGTCCTGATCAATATTTTTCTGAAAGATGGTGAAAGGTAGAGCAGACTTCACGTCAACATTTTTACTGCCTCTCCTACTTCAGTGAAGCTAACATCAATGGCTTATACTAAGTGCAAAGTTACCTTTGGTTTTGTTTACTGGTCTATGTCCTAAGATAGGCAATGCAGCTACCTATTGTATATTCAGATCAAGTCTTGGGGACTAGCATGGTTCTAAAATGTTGACAGCTTCCTGGAGATAAACTGATAAAGAGAAGACACTGGAATTCTAGTTATTTTTGTTGGGAAGGTGAAGGCCCAGTTGCGGGCATATTGCAGCATAGATTCTTAAAGAGTTTTGCTAGATAAATAAAGACAACCAGGTAAAAGTGGTTTTAGATTGAGCAACTCTATGTAAAATGCTTACAACAGTGCCTGGCACAGAGTATGTGCTATAAATGTTAGCTGCTATTTGTTATCATCATTATTATACTGACACTCACCATTTTATACCAACAAATATTTAATAGCCATACATATACATCTACACAAATCAATCTGTATGATACCAAGAGAAGAAACAGCTCTTTTTGTAGGAAATTTATAGTGATACATTTTGAAGAATGAAAGACAGAAATTTAAATTGTTACAGAAAAAAAAATACTCTTTCTTTGAGGAAATGTCCTTTGCTAGTTTGGTTGGAGCTCTGCATCGAAGGTTGAGAAAAGTTTATAGTCTATGGTTTTCCAAACGAGTTAAAAACAGAAATAACAATACCTAAGATAACAAACAGGCACCAATCATACAGTAATAATTTATTGCTTTTCAACAATTCTGGTGTGATAAAATTTAACTGAACCAAACTCCCCATATATTCTGAATGTGAGAATCAAATTTCCAGGGAAGTCAGATACTTGAGGCAGGGCCTGTAAAGTATCCTCCTTTTTAATTTTTTTCCAGATGAAGGTAGAATGCCAAGAGAGGCCAAGAGAAAAACAAATAACCAGCTGCCTTCATAGGAATGTCCTTTGCCTTCATCTATGTGTGCCTCCATTTCTGAATGCCTTTATTTCTGGATACCTTCCAGTCTATAAAAACAAAGGAAGGACAGATAAAAAAAGAACCGTACTACACTTCTACTGGACAATCAAGAGGTGAAAAATGTTCTTTAGTGAGTTAAAATTGTTTTGCAATCTCTTTGAAAGGAGTAGGCAAAAATCTTGAAAAAGTCCGAATTATTAGTAGAGATTGTCTTAGAAAGGTTAACTTTTCACATTGGCAGGAAGTAATACCCAAACAACACAAAATTTAAACTTATCTCCAATATGTAGATAGAAAAATCTATCCATGGGGCACTAGGCCTTTCTTATTTACCTTAAAATATACTGTTTCCCTCCTTCCTCCTAGCATTCTCTCCTAGGAAAAGGTTCTATGACTTTTGCATTTTTTTTTTTTTTTTTTTTTTTTTTTTTTTTTTGGGACTAGGTCTTGCTACATTGCCCAGACTGGTCTTGAACTCCTGGCCTCAAGGGATTCTCCGACCTGAACTTTTTTTTTCAGACACAGTCTTCCTCTGTTGTCCAGGCTGTAGTGTCACGATACTGGCTTACTGCAACCTCCACCTCCTGGGCTCAAGTGATTCTCCTTTCTCAGCCACCAAAGTAGCTGGGATTAAAGGTGCCTGCCACCACACCCAGCTAATTTTTGTAATTTTAGTAGAGACAGGGTTTCACTATGTTGGCCAGGCTGGTCTTAAACTCCTAACCTCAAGCGATCTGCCTGCCTTGGCCTCCCAAGGTGCTGGGATTACAGGTGTGAGCCACACCACCCAGCCCTGAATTCTTTGTTTGTTTGTTTTCTTGAAATAAGGTCTTACTCTGTTGCCCAGGCTGGAGTGCAGTGGTATGATCAAAGCTCAGTATAACCTCAAACTCATGAGCCCAAATGACTCTCCTGCCTCAGCCACCCAAGTAGCTAGGACTACAGAAGTGTGCCACCATGCCCTGCTAATTTTTAATTTTTTTTGTAGAGACAGGGTCTTGCCACTTTGCCCAGGTTGGTCTCAAACTCCTTGGCTCAAGACATCTCCTGCCTTGCGAATCACTGAGCAGACCCCAGCATGCATTCTTTTTTTTTTTTTTTAATTTACTTTTTCTTATTTTTTAAGTTTAAAGGAATGTTAAATTCCACAGATGATGATGATGATGATGATTATTATTATTATTGGAGACGGAGTCTTACTCTGTCTTCCAGGCTGGAGTGCAATGGTGAGATCTCGGCTCACTGCAATCTCCGCCTCCTGGGTTCAAGACATTCTCCTGCCTCAGCTTCCTGGGATTACAGGCACTCACCACCACGCCCAGGTAATTTTTGTATTTTAGTAGATATGGGGTTTCACCATGTTGGCCAGGCTGGTCTTGAACTCCTGCCTCAGCCAGCATGCATTCTTAATAGTAGACAACACAGTAGGAATTTGGAATGCCTGAATGTTTATCTATGAAATAGATTGTTTTTTGAGACAGGGTCTTGTTCTGTCACCCAGGCTGGAGTGCAGTGGTATGATCATAGCTCGTTGCAGCCTCAACCTCCTGAGCTCAAGCCATCTTCCCATCTGGGCCTCCCAAAGCAGATACTACAGGTGTGTGCCACCACATCCAGCTAATTTTTTTTTTTTTTTAGAAACGGGGTCTGGCTATGTTGGCCAGACTAGTCTGAAACTCCAGGGCTCAAGCAATCATCCTGCCTTGGCCTCCCAAAGTTCTGGGACTACAAGCATGAGCCACTGCTCCTGGTTGAAATACTTTAATTTTTTTTTTTTTTTTTGAGATGGAGTCTAGCTCTGTTTCTCAGGCTGGAGCGCAGTTGCGCCATCCTGGCTCACTGCAAGCTCTGCCTCCTGGGTTCACGCCATTCTCCTGCCTCAGCCTCTGGAGTAGCTGGGACTACAGGTGCCCGCCACCACGCCTGGCTAATTTTTTGTATTTTTAGTAGAGACGGGGTTTCACCGTGTTAGCCAGGATGGTCTTGATCTCCTGCCCTTGTGATCTGCCTGCCTCGGCCTCCCAAAGTGCTGGGATTACAGGTGTGAGCCACCGCGCCCGGCCAATACTTTATTTTAAAGTACAAAGACCGCATACATTTTGCTTGAGGTTCTTAGTGCTTCAAGAGGTCCACCAATATCCTAGAGGAATCCTTTCCATGAATTGGTAAAGTTTGTGAATATGTAATGTTAAAAAAAATAAGAATGACCAGGCACTGTGGCTCACGCCTGTAATCCCAGCACTTTGGGAGGCCGAGGCGGATGGATCACGAGGTCGGGAGATCAAGGCCATCCTGGCTAACAGGGTGAAACCCTGTCTCTACTAAAACTACAAAACATTAGCTGGGGGTGGTGGTGGGTGCCTGTAGTCCCAGCTACTTGGGAGGCTGAGGCAGGAGAATGGTGTGAACCCGGAAGGCGGAGCTTGCAGTGAACCGAGATCGTGCCACTGTGCTCTAGCCTGGGCGACAGACCAAGACTCCCTCTCAAAAAAAAAAAAAAAAGGAAAAAAAAGAGATGTAGGTATTCTAGAGAAGGTAGAGCAAGATAAAGATTTTAACTTACAAGCCAATGAATTTTTTTTTTTTTTTTTCTGAGAGACAGTCTGGCTGTGTCTCCCAGGCTGGAGTACAGTGGCACCATCTCAGCTCACCGCAATCTCTGCCTCCTGGGTTCAAATGATTCTCCTGCCTCAGTCTTCTGAGTAGCTGGGACTATAGGTGTGCACCACAAAGCCCAGCTAATTTTTGTGTTTTTAGTAAGGATGGGGCTTTACCATGTTGGCCAGGCTGGTTTTGAACTCCTGACCTCAGGTGGATCCGCCTGCCTTGGCCTCCCAGAGTGCTGCGATTACAGGCATGAGCCACCATGCCCAGCTGCCAATGATTTTTCCAGAATAATTATGCATCCCTGGGAAGGAAATAGGAAATGAAACATTTTGCATATAATTTGGATTTGTAGGTGGCCTTTCTAAGTAATTTATTAGAAAGTAAACAATAATTATGTAGAAAGAACCTGGTTGGTAAATATAATAATTATGAAACCTTATTAATTTTTTTTTGAGACAAGGTCTTGCTCTGTTGCTCAGGCTGGAGTGCAGTGGCCCGATCTTGGCTCAGGCCCGAACCGCCTCCTGGGTTCACGCCATTCTCCTGCCTCAGCCTCCCAAGTAGCTGGGACTACAGGCACCCCCCCACCACGCCCGGCTAATTTTTTTTGTATTTTTAGTAGAGATGGGTTTTCACTGTGTTAGCCAGGATGGTCTCAGTCTCCTGACCTCGTGATCCACCCGCCTCGGCCTCCCAAAATGCTGGGATTACAGACGTGAGCCACCGCGCCCAGCAGAAACCTTATTAATTTACATTAATTAGCAGGAAAGCTGAATTAAGAAGAGGTCTGAATCACAGAATATAATTACTAAAACTGCTCCCCGTTAATCTACCTGCCTCTCTTCCATCTCCATGTTATTCTGTACACAGTTTACCAAGTGGAAGGAAGAAGTGCTTTTTATTTTTTTTATTTATTTATTGTTTTTGAGGTGGAGTCTCGCTCTGTCACCCAGTCACCCAGGCTAGAGTGAAGTGGCATGATCTTGGCTCACTGCAACCTCTGCCTCCCCAGTTCAAACGATTCTCCTCCCTAAGCCTCCCAAGTAGCTGGGACTACAGGCACGCTACCACACCTGGCTAATTTTTTTGTATTTTTAGTAGAGATTGGGTTCCACCATGTTGGCCATGCTAGTCTCAAACTCCTGACCTCAAGTGACCTGCCCACCAAGAGCTGGGACTATAGGTGTAAGCCACCACACCTGGCCAAGAAGTGCTTTATAAGAAGAAGAAACAGCATGTAGAAAGGTTCAGCGTTGGGACTATGAAGCAGTTCTGCATTTTCCTGCCTCATCATCCTCCTCATCTCCATCCTTTCCTATAATGTCAAGATTTTGAACAAAACAAACGAACAGAAGCTAAAAATTAAGTAGACCTAGATTTAAATATGTTTTATAGTATTTATAAACTACAAATTACCCAATTTTGACTAAGCATAATTTAGTGATACCCCTACAAGTTCTGGCAGATGGAATGAGATTGCCCTAGGTTCTTGGTGAAGGCCTTTGTTTAGAAGCATGGTTGCAGTGACTGAGAATTCCCCCACTAACTCCTGTAGTCCACACTTCCCTCATTCCACTGGATTCTGTTAAATGGTCTTGGTAGCCGGAATTATGCAATCCCATATTATGGTTAAAGCATACTTGGGCTGTGTTTCATTCATGTTATGGTCTTCCCTGGGTTGATCAAATGAGTAACTAGTGAAACAAATGAAATACATATGAAAGAATTAGAAAGCTCCCAGGTTGACTAATCTTTGAATAGGAAACAGGAGCAAAACCCCATTATCTAGCTCATCTGAGCCTAATGGGAACATGAGATGAAGGCCATACCTAATCCTCTGCTTGGATGGCCACACTGATATGTTACCCATTTGCAATGTATGGTTTTGTGCTTCTCATTGACCTCTTGTGTGACATGTAACATCTCCAGATTCTAGTTCCTGCTGTGACTATAGCAAGTGTACATGCGACAAGGTAATGAGCTATGTGTGCAGGGGGAAATGGAGTAGTGGTGAAAACAATGGCTGCAAGCAGAATGGTGTATTCTGAGCTTGTTGAGTTACTATCCTTTTGGTTTTGGGGATAACTAAGTAGACTAGCTGTCCTAGTAGGTAGCATAGAACAAAGAGTATTCCTTGGCCAGGTGCAGTGGCTCACACTTGTAATCCCAGCACTTTGGGAGACTGAGGCGGGCAGATAACCTGAGATCAGGTGTTCGAGACCAGCCTGGCCAACATGGTGAAACCTCGTCTCTACTAAAAATACAAAAATTAGCCACGCGTGTTGGCAGGCACCTATAATCCCAGCTACTGGGGAGGCTGAGGCAGGGGAATCACTTGAACCCGGGAGGCGGAGGTTGCGGTGAACCAAGATCCCAAGATCGTGCCATTACACTCCAGCCTGTGGACAAGAGTGAGACTTCATCTGAAAAAAAAAAAAAAAAGAACAGAGAATATTCCTAGAAGATTTCCAGTTTCTTTCTTGCTATTAAATTAGAGGTGGTAAACAGTAAGAGGTATATGTATATCTCTAAGACTTTAAAGAGGACTCTCTCAAAGTAGTATAAAACTAAAGGCCTCAGACTGAGGCCATGAATTTAAGACACTAGAGAAAAAAGAACTTGTCCATTTAGTGGTGCAGTGTGGGGATAAAGGCTGTTTAGTGAGCCATTTCAGCTGCTGTGGCCATGGTGACAAAAATGGAAGCATGAGTCTTAGATGGGGGGAAATTATGAAGTTGTATGGAAATCCATCAGGTCTGTTAAACTCAAATCCTCATCTGCCAAAGGTAATAACGAAAGGAATGTCTCCATATAGAGATGGGACTGCGAAAATGACCCTCATTCTGATATTCAACTTTTCCTTGGGGATCTTTCATAAATCACCCTGGGCACTGGAGGAAGCATTCTGCTTTCTACCTTTTTTTTTTTTTGAGACAGTCTTACCCTGTTGCTGGACTGTCGGGACGCAATCTCAGCTCACTGCAACCTCTGCCTCTGGGGTTCAAGCGATTCTCTTGCCTCACCCTCCCAAGTAGCTGGGATTACAGGTGCCTGCCACCATGCTCGACTAATTTTTGTATTTTTTTTTTTTTTTTTTTTTTTAGCAGAGACGGGGTTTCACCATGTTGGCCAGGCTAGTTTCAAACTCTTGACCTCAAGTGATCTGCCCACCTCAGCCTCCTAAAGTGCTGGGATTACAGGCGTGAGCCACCATGCCCAGTTCTACCTATTTCTTTGTTTGTTTGTTTTTGAGATGGGGAATTTCACTCTTCTTGCCCAGGCTAGAGGGCAATGGCGCAATCTCGGCTCACCGCAACCTCTGCCTCCTGGGTTCAAGCGATTCTCCTGCCTCAGCCTCCCAAGTAGGTGGGATTATAGGTATGTGCCACCACGCCTGGCTAATTTTGTATTTTTAGTAAAGACAGGGTTTCTCCAAGTTGGTCAGGCTGGTCTCAAACTCCCGACCTCAGATGATCCACCCGCCTCGGCCTCCCAAAGTGCTGGGATTACAGGCGTGAACCACCATGCCTAGCCGGCTCTACCTATTTCTTAAATGCTGCAGCAGAGACCATGGTGAAATAGACTGGTCTGCTGGCTGCCACGTTTTGTTGGCCCCACCCCACATCTGCCTACTTAGTCCTTCTTTTCTTTTTTTCTCTTTTTTTGAGACAGAGTCTCGCTCTGTCGCCCAGGCTGGAGTGCAGTGGCAAGATCTCGGCTCACCGCAAGCTCTGCCTCCTGGGTTCACGCCATTCTCCTGCCTCTGCCTCCAGAGTAGCTGGGACTACAGGCGCCCACCACCATGCCCAGCTAATTTTTTCTATTTTTTAGTAGAGACGGGGTTTCACTGTGTTAGCGAGGATGGTCTCGATCTCCTGACCTCGTGATCCGCCTGCCTTGGGCTCCCAAAGTGCTGGGATTACAGGCGTGAGCCACCGCACCCAGCCGCCTAGTCCTTATTTTCTAACTCCCACACAATTTTTTGCTGTTGTTGGTTCCTCCTTTATATTAATAAAAAATGAAATTAGGAGTTTTAAGAATTCTATTTTTCTTCTGAATTAATGAATAATGTATTATGTAGAAATGTCAAGCAAGTTTGTGCTGTTATTAGTGCTGTATAGGGTAGTGCTTCATGCAGTACATTGTAAATGCTTGAATTTGGATGCCTAGAAGGGTATGGCACTCCTTTCCCCCATACTGCTTACCATTTCTTATTGACTTATACTGGGCTAATTAACTTTTTCTTGGTCCTTAAATGCTTCTCAGTTTGAATCCTTGATTTAGATTAAACTTGATTGACAGAAGTTCAGGGAACAGACTTACAAAATATGAGTGTTTGCTTTCATTTTTGGTTCTCCTGGAGTAGGCAGCTCTGTGACAGAAGCTATTTCCCCTGATCAGTGAGAAGGGCCTTCAACAATTCTTAACTCTTCCAAGTTCAGATGTAAAAAGGCATATCCAGAAGTGCCACCTTCCATCTGTTCCATGTTCCAAGTTTTTCTGTGTGAGGATTCTCTTTTTCTATGACTGATAATATCTACCATATAGAGAGAAACCTTTATACCCTACCCACAGGGTATGGCCTTATTCCATGACCGCAAAAAAAAATAAATAAATAAAATAATCGTATCAGAGTGCAATAACAGGCATAACATCTGAGCCCATGATTTGTGCAAAAGGTAAGACAGAGGGAGGGTAGGCAGGAAGGCGTCACTCTAATATGCAGCTCAGAAGTAGGTGTGGTAGCTACTGGACCTCACCTTGGCACAGGTGTCACAGGTGTTGTGTGGTGCAGAGATCCATGGCAGATTTGGGGTTCTCAGAGGTAACCACAAATTGAATTGTATGCTTTATTTAAGCCTCATCTTGCTCACCAGTGCAGCAGTATGAAGGTACAGGTAGAACACCCAGGTCTGGATCCCCAGGCAGATAGATACATAAAGACAGTCACTGTGATGTTAGAGGCCTCCTTCGCTGCATGCACCCCTTGGCTGAGTCACAGTAGGCTTGATGTGCAGCCGTCCAGTAATTCCAACTATCTGCTGCTGCTTTGGGTGAGGGCTTTAAAGTCCAGGTTCTCACACTGAATGATCTTATAGCATGGAATATGGGGACCAGGACACCCAGAACTTCCTAGAAATAGGCGACCAATTAAGCTGTTAGTTGGCTGGGCGTGGTGGCTCACACCTGTAATTCCAGCACTTTGGGAGGCTGAGGCGGGTGGATCACCTGAGGTCAGAAGTTCGAGGCTAGCCTGGCCAACACGGTGAAACCCCATCTCTACTAAACATACAAAAATTAGCCTGGTGTGGTGGCACATGCCTGTAATCCCAGCTACTTTGGAGGCTGATGCAGGAGAATTGCTTGAACCCAGGGGGCGGAGGTTGCAGTGAGCCAAGATCGCGCCACTTCACTCCAGCTTGGGTGAAACAGTGAAACTCCATCTCAAAAAAAAAAAAAAAAATTTAAGCTGCTAACAAAACCATGTCCCATCATCTTTGTCCCCAACTTAGCTGACTAGAGACTGATAACTACCCCAAATTCAGATAAGCAGGGGGTAGTTCTCTGTGGTGAATCTCTGGTTTCAATGGCAGCTTTCACGGCACATGCTTTCATAATGGTTGTTTCACTCTATTAACATAAAAGGAACCCAAAACAGGGTTTTTCTAAGTCAAGATGGCCTTAAATTCTATTGATTAGTCTCCTATGGTATTAATAGTTACAAATGACAATTTCTACTTGTGTATTTTTGGTGAAAACTAAATGATGACTACTTTTTTTCTTTTTCAGGCAGAGTCTTGCTCTGTTGCCAAGGCTGGAGTGCGATGGCGCGGTCTCAGCTCACTGTAAACCTTCACCTCCCAGGTTCAAGTCATTCTCCTGCCTCAGCCTCCCAAGTATCTGGGACTACAGGCGCCTGCCACCACATCTGGCTAATTTTTGTATTTTTAGTAGAGACAGTGTTTCACTATGTTGGCCAGGCCGTTCTCAAACTCCCAACCTCATGATCCATCCGCCTTGACCTCCCAAAGTGCTGGGATTACAGGTGTGAGCCACCGTGCCCGGCCGTGATGACTACTTTCTGATGGCTCGAGACAATACTGATTATGTGACCTTGGGGACGTTACTTAACCTCTCTGTATCTGTATATGTCTATAAAATGGGGATTGTAACAGTTCCTAGTTTATAGCATTTTTGTGAGGAATTAATGAGTGTTACTACATCTAAAGTGCTTAGAGCAATGCTTAGCATATGGTAAGTATTCCAGAAATCTTGGCTGTCATCAATTTACTATTGTTATTATTGAACTCCCCATCCCATTTGCCTAAAATACTTTACTAGAGATGGAAAGAAGAAAGGAGGGAAGGGAGGGAGGAAAGGAGGGAGGTAGGGAAGGTACTCATGGTTAGGACTTTTAGTAGCTAGGGGTCAAGGAAGAAAACAGGTCTGGCAAATACATAGGACCATCTCTAGAAAGAATGCTTCCTAGAAAAGATCCTAAACAGCGATGATGTAGGTTACAAAGAGCACAGGTCAAAACTATCCTCCTGGGCTAGCAAAGACAAGGAGCAGGAGTCAAGCCATATCAGACCAGAGTAGGAATTAGAATGACATAGATTGAGCCTCAGGTAATCTGGTTGAAAACAAATTGAATTAGAAGATAAACAGGTCAAAAAGGAATATTCTCAGCTGCTTGTTTTCCATATGGATTGTTTTGCCACCTTTAAAGTTTTAAAGCAGTACTGTCAGATTTTCATAAAATTTTAGGTATGTTTCAAACTTTTGTGCTTTTTAATCTAAATTAATTCTTAGATGATTAAGAAGCAATGTAAATGTCTCATTATCAAGCCATTGCAAATATATATATATATATATATATTTTTTTTTTTTTTTTTGAGACAAAGGCTTGCTGTTGCCCAGGCTGGAATGCAGTGTGGCGCGATCTTGGCTCACTGCAACCTCCACCTCCCCGGTTCAAGCAATTCTCTGCCTCAGCCTCCCGAGTACTGAGATTACAGGCGCCTGCCACCATACCCGGCTAATTTTTATATTTTTACTAGAGACGGGGTTTCACCATGTTGGCCAAGCTGGTCTCGAACTCCTGACCTCATGATCCACCAGCCTCAGCCTACCAAAGTGCTGGGATTATAGGCGTGAGCCACCACACCCAGCCTGCAAATATTTAAAAAGTAGTAAACAGTGGCCAGGCGTGGTGGCTCACACCTATAATCCCAGCAATCTGGAAGGCCGAGGCGGGTGTATCTGAGGTCAGGAGTTTGAGACCAGCCTGGCCAACATGGTGAAACCCCGTCTCTACTAAAAATACAGAAATCAGTCAGGCATGGTGGCACACCCCTGTAAGCCTAGCTACTCAGGAGGCTGAGGCAGGAGAATCGTTTGAACCCAGAAGGTGGAGGTTTCAGCGAGCCGAGGTCGCTCGCACCACTGCTCTCCAGCCTGGGCGATAGAGTGAGATTCCGTCTCAGTGGAAAAAAAACAGTATGCACAATATGATTCCTTAAGAAACATATATATGTGTATGTGTGTGTATGTGTGTGTCTGTGTGTGCACAAAAAAATTCTCAAAGACCTAGAGAAGCAGTAAAGTAAATCCCTGGCCACCAGAATAACTAAACATACAAAAAACCAGCAGTTGGAAACAATAATTTTTGACTCATTTGTCATGTTGAAGAAATTTTTATTGCAAACATTTTGTTTTCTAGCAAACTATTTTGACCATGTCATGTCATGTCAGTAGAGTGCCAGAGAAGTAACTGATTAGGATACTAAACTGGTGCAGGCTGGTAAGATAAGTGATAGGTCAAAACAGAGCAAGGAGAGCTGAAGAGAAATGGGGGAGGTCAAGGGAGGAGCTTAGAGTGCATCTCACGAATACTGAGTTAGTCTTTCTTTAAAGAATGGCAAAATTCACCCTACATCCAGACACAGGCCTTTGAAAGCAGGAGGACACCTGACATATAACCTGAAATTAGATGATGGTATTCTGAATGAGAGGGCTCTCAACTTTAAAAAAAAAGTTTTTAGGATTGACATTATCTTCTTTACTCCAGGTATGTGCTTAGCAAACCCTTTCTTCAAACATGGTTCAAAAGCAAATCACATTTTCCATATTCCCTATTAAATTATTATATATTATGAGGGAGGGCAGTATTCTTAATGACAAAATATTGTGTTTAAAAAGAATCCTTTCCTAAAAGAAATCAGGAAGATAATTCCATTTACAATAGCTACACAAAAATAAGATACTTAAGAATAAACTTAACTAAGGAGGTTAAAGATCTCTAAACTGAAAACTATAAAACCTTGATGAAAGAAACTGAAGAAGACACAAAGGAACGGAAAGACATTTCATGTTCATGGGAGAATTAATATTGTTGAAACACCCATACTACCCAAAGTGATCTACAAACTACAGTCTCTATATAATACCTATGATATATTTCACAGAAATAAAAAAGACAGTCGGGCGCGGTGGCTCACTCTGTAATCCCAGCACTTTGGGAGGTCAAGGAGGTGGGATCACCTGAGGTCGGGAGTTCGAGACCAGCCTGACCAACATGGAGAAACCCCGTCTCTAATAAAAATACAAAATTAGCCAGGCGTGGTGGCACATGCCTGTAATTCCAGCTACTCGGGAGGGTGAGGCAGGAGAATCGCTTAAACCTGGGAGGTGAAGGTTGCAGAGAGGCGAGATTGTGCCATTGCACTCCAGTCTAGGCAACAAGAGTGAAACTCCGTCTCAAAACAACAACAACAACAACAACAACAACAAAAAACAAATCATATGGAGCCACAAAAGACTCAAATAGGCAAATAAATCCTGAGCAAAAATAACAAAGCCGAGGCATCACAGTACTTGACTGCAAAATATACTACAAGGCTATAGTAACCAAAACAGCATGGTATTGGCATAAACACAAACACAGAGACCAGTGGAACAGAATAAAGAACCCAGAAATAAATTCATGCATCTATGGCCAACTGTTTTGCAACAAAGGTGCCAAGAAAACACACTGGGAAAAAGACAGTTTCTTCAATAAATAGTACTAGGAAAACTGGAAAGTTACATGCAGAAGCCGAAGACTAGACCCTGTCTCCACCATATACACAAATCAACTCAAAATGGATTAAAGACTTAAATACAAAACTTGAAACTATGAAATTACTAAAAGAAAACATAAGGGAAATGCTTTACAACATCGGGTCAGGCAAGGGTTTTAAAATAAGATCTCAAAGCATAGACAACAAAAGCAAAAAATAGACCAATGGGATTATATCAAACTGAAAAGCTTTTGTACATAAAAAGGAAGCAAGTAACAAAATGAAGAGACAATCTCCAGAATGGAAGAAAATATAAGCAAACTATACATCTCACAAGGAGTTAATATCTAAAGAATATATAAATAACTTAATTCAACAATGAAAAACAAATTTTCTTGATTTAAAAGTGGGCAAAAGACCTTAATAGGCATTTCTCAAAAGAAGACATACAAATGGCCAACAGGTACATGAAAAAATGCTCAACATCACTAATCATCAGGCAAATGCAAATCAAAATCACAATGAGCTATCACCTCACTCTAGTTAGAATGGCTATTAACAAACAGGCTGGGGCACGGTGGCTCATGCCTGTAATCCCAGCACTTTGGGAGGCTGAGGCAGGTGGATCACTTGAGGTCAGGAATTCAAGGACAGCCTGGCCAACATAGTGAAACCCTATCTACTAAAAATACAAAAATTAGCCAGGTATGGTGGCATTTGCCTATAGTTTCAGCTACTCGAGAGGCTGAGACAGGAGAATTGCTTGAACCCAGGAAGCAGAGGTTGCAATGAGCCAAGATTGCACCACTGCACTCCAGCCTGAGTGACACGGTGAGACTCCGCCTTTAAAAAAAAAAAAAAGACAAAAGAAAACAAACGTTGGCTAGGATATGGAGAAAAGACAACACTCACACTTTTTGGTGGAATTACAAATTAGTACAGCAGCTATGGAAGACAGTCTTTAATCCATTTTGAGTTGATTTGTGTATATGGTGGAGACAGGGTCTAGTCTTATTCTTCTGCATGTGACTTTCCAATTTTCCCAGCACCGTTTATTTAAGAAACTTTTTCCCAATGTGTGTTCTTTGCACCTTTGTTGAAAATTTTTACCTCAAAACATTAAAAATAGAACTACTGTATGAGCCAGGAGTCCCACTAGTGGCTATGTATTCAAAGGAAATGAAGTCAGTTACATTGAAGTGGTATCTGCCCTCCTATGTTTATTGCAGCACTATTTACAATAACCAAGTTATGGAATCAATCCAAACATCTAACAGTGAATGAATGAAGAAAGAAAATGTGAGGCTGGGAACAGTGGCTCATGCCTGTAATCCCAGCACTTCGGGAGACTGAGGTGGGTGGGTCATTTGAGGTCAGGAGTTTGAGACCAGCCTGAGTGATATGGTGAAACCCTGTCTCTACTAAAAATACAAAAATTAGCCAGGCATGGTGGCAGGTGCCTGTAATCCCAGCTACTTGGGAGGCAGAGGCAGAAGAATCGCTTGAACCTGGGAGGCAGAGGTTGCAGTGAGCTGACATTGCATCACCGCACTCCAGCCTGGGGGACAGAACGAGACTCAGTCTCACAAAAAAAAAAAAAAAAAGAAAAAGAAAAAGAAAAAAAAGAGAAAATGTGGTACATATGGATAACAGAATATTATACAGCTGTAAAAAAGCATGAAATCTTGCCATTTGTGAAAATACGGTTAAACCTGGAGGACGTTATGTTAAGTGAAATAAGCCAGACACAGAAAGATAAATACTGTATGATCTGTGGAATCTAATTTTTTTTAAAGTAAGAGTTTATATCCTACAAGCAAAGAGAACAGTGGTTATCTGAGACTAGAAAGGGGATAGGGGAAAGGAGGAGAGAGAAAAGCTGTCAACAGGTACAAAGTGACAATTAGATTGGAAGAATAAGTTCTGGTGTTTTATTGCACAGTAGGGTTGCTGTTAACAATAAGGTATTGTATATTACAAAACAGCATGAGGTGAGAGATATGCTAAGTACCCTGATTTGATCAGTATACAACATTTGTTTGTATGGAAACACCAAACTGTAACCCAGAATATGTATAATTACATATTATATATATGTGTATGTGTGTGTCTGTGCGTGCACAAAAAAATTCTCAAAGGCCCAAAGAAGCAGTAAAGCAAATCCCTCACCACCAGAATAACTAAACGTACAAAAAGCCAGCAATTACAATGAAAATTACAAAAAAAAAAAACCCAAAAAACATTTACAACGTGTCAATTAAAAAAAGAATCCTTTCCTGTATTATTGTTACTAAAATGGGCAAAATAGCACCTTCCTATTTATTACATCACAGAAATGGTGAAGTAACTGAAAGAATGTAAGTTAAGTAGGTGAATTCTGGAGAACACACTGTAATTTTATCTTTCTTTTTTCAGATAAAGCAACAGAGCAACTTACTCAGCTTAAAGAGTACCTATATCATAATTTTTTGAAGTTTGCATTTGCATTTCTTATTGCATCACTAACTTACGAAGTTATAACTCTTACCTTGAAATCTTCCCAAGTTTTGCTCACTTAACAAGCTTGCAAACAACAGTCCGGCATTTTCCTGAGGCAAATTACCATAGCAGCATCCAGTCTATCAACCTTTAAAACAGAAAGGTGAATCCTAAGAATTTTGTGATAGTGATAAAGCTAAAAGCCAGTAGAAAGCACCAGGTCTTCTCTGGTTCTGATGTAATTATTCTTTTTTTTGTTTTGTTTTTGTTTTTTTTTGAGACAGTCTCGCTCTGTCACCCAGGATGGAGTGCAGTGGCACAATCTCCAATCACTGCAAGCTCCACCTCCTGGGTTCACGCCATTCTCCTGCCTCAGCCTCCTGAGTAGCTGGGACTACAGGTGCCCGCCACCATGCCCAGCTAATTTTTTGTATTTTTAGCAGAGACGGGGTTTCACTGTGTTAGCCAGGATGGTCTCGATCTCCTGACCTCGTGATCCGCCTGCCTCCGCCTCCCTCCGCCTCCCAAAGTGCTCGGATTACAGGCCTGAGCCACTGCGCCCGGCCTCATGTAATGATTCTAAAAGACCCCCATGACAAAATATTTTATCTTAAAGATTGTACTTGTTCTTTACACTTAAAGAAACTGAGTTTCTGATCATGCCAATCATAAGATGGGAGGCCTCAGACAAGTCTTTTAGCGTCCCTGGGCCTTAATTTCCATTTCTGTAAAAAGTCAGGAGTGCCTTAGATGATCTCCAATTTCCTCTCCACTCTGATTTCTCATCCTATGCTTCCTAGTTCATTTCTTCAATGTTGTGTGCCTCAAATCAGGAAGAAAATCTGGCAGAAGAGCAAGAATTTCACCTGTATTATTTTATTATTTTCACCAGCTCACCCACCCACCCTGTTTCTATTTTTCCACATAAGAGCCTTGGAGTTGCTTTTGATTTTTCCCTTTTATGTACTTTAGACAAATTATGACATTAATTCATAAATACTTATAGAACACTTTCAAAGTTTTACTAATTACTTCTTCTGCAGATACTGTCTCATTTGATTAACACAACAGTTTGGGCTAGTAGGTATTATTTTTAACTTATCTGGCGAGGAAACCAAAGCCCAAGAAAGTTTAGTGAGTTAACTGCCCAGAATAACACAGATAGCAGTTATAGGACCAGATCTTCTTTTTTTTTTCTTTTTTCTTTGCACTCTGTCACCCAGGCTGGAGTGCAGTGGCACAATCTCGGCTTACTGCAACCTCTGCCTCCTAGGTTCCCAGTGATTCTCCTACCTCGGCCTCCTGAGTAGCTGGGATTATAGGTGCGTGCCACCACGCCAGGCTAATTTTTGTATTTTTAGTAGAGACGGGATTTTTTTTTTTTTTTTTTTTTTTTTTTTTTTGAGACGGAGTCTCGCTCTGTCGCCCAGGCTGGAGTGCAGTGGCCGGATCTCAGCTCACTGCAAGCTCTGCCTCCCGGGTTTACGCCATTCTCCTGCCTCAGCCTCCCGAGTAGCTGGGACTACAGGCGCCCACCACCTCGCCCGGCTAGTTTTTTGTACTTTTTAGTAGAGACGGGGTTTCACCGTGTTAGCTAGGATGGTCTCGATCTCCTGACCTTGTGATCCGCCCCAGAGACGGGATTTCACCATGTTGGTCAGGCTGGTCTTGAACTCCTGATCCCGTGATCTGCCTGCCACAGCCTCCCAAACTGTCGGGATTACAGGCATGAGCCACTGTGCCTGGCCTATTTATTTATTTATTTATTTATTTGAGATGGAGTTTCGCTCTTGTTGACCAGGCAGCGTGATTTCAGCTGACTGCAACCTCCACCTCCCAGGATTACAGGCATGCGCCACTACACCCGGCTAATTTTGTATTTTTAGTAGAGACAGGGTTTCACCATGTTGCTCAGGCTGGTCTTGAACTCCCGACCTCAGGTTATCTGCCTGCCTCGGCCTCCCAAATTCTGGGATTATAGGTATGAGCCACTGTGCCTGGCCTAGGCCTATTTTTTTTTTTTTTTTTTTTTTTTTTTTGCATTTTTTCGTAGAGACAGGATTTGGCCATGTTGGCAAGGCTGGTCTTGAACTCCTGACCTCAGGTGATCCACCCACCTCCGCCTCCCAGAGTGCTGAGATTACAGGTGTGAACCACCGTGCCTGGCCAGGACCAGGTCTTCTGATTCCGAAGTCTTCTTTTCACAACACTAAAATCTCTTAAGGCAGATCCAGGTTTTGTAGGGCCTGAGGTATCTATATTTTGATGACTATCTATCTTCAAGGATAGGAGTACAAAACTGCAATACAACACAAAGTATGATCCTGTTGAACACACTGTTAGGGCCCCTCTCAGAGCCTCCTTGGGGTCTATTCAAGGGAAGGGCCTCTAGGGTTAATCTTTAGGGTTAGGTTTCATGTAGTGTTTTCTATATGGTAAGATACTGCAAAATAAATACTAATTTTTTTTTTTTTTTTTTTTTGAGGCAGAGTCTCACTCTGTTGCCCAGGCTGGACAGGCTGGAGTGCAGTGGCACCATCTCGGCTCACTGCAACCTCCACCTCCTGGGTTCAAGCGATTCTTCTGCCTTAGCCTCCCAAGTAGCTGGGACTACAGGCACGTGCCACCACACCCGGCTACTTTTTGTATTTTAAGCAGAGACAGGGTTTCACCATATTAGCCAGGCTGGTCTCGAACTCCTGGCCTCATGACCTGCCCACCTCGTTTTTTTTTTTTTTTTTTTTTTTTTTGAGATGGAATCTCACTCTGTTGCCCAGGCTGGAGTACAATGGTGAGATCTTGGCTCACTGCAATCTCTGCCTCACGGGTTCAAACAATTCTCCTGTCTCAACTTCCTGAGTAGCTGGTACTACAGGCGTGTGCCACTACGCATGGCTAATTTTTGTATTTTTAGTATTGGCAGGGTTTCACCATGTTGGCCAGGCTGGTCTCAAAATCCTGGCCTCAATTGATCCGCCCATCTCAGCCTCCCAAAGTGCTGGGATTACAGGCTTGAGCCACCACGCCGGCCTGCAATAAATACTAGTTTTATTATCATAATAACCCTGAGGTAGGTATTATCCTTGTTTTACAGAGTTGGGAGTCAGGCTTGGAAAGGTAAAATGACTTGCCTGAGGACATAGAGCTGGTAAGTGCAAGAATCAAATTTGGAACCCAACAGATCTGGCTCTCAGGTCTGTATTGTCAATCTACCACCTTATGGGGCTCTATAAGCCTACTTTTGAGGTTTCCTGGGATTCATCTTATTTAACCACTTCTCACTACATTCCACAGAACAGGGCCTTATAAATGTACATCTAAATCAGACTCAGGATCCTCTCTCTCTAACTTAATTCTGCTTACCATCTACCTGAATGCTGCTGCCACCCTAGCACTGCTCTTGTAAGTCCTGGCTGCCCCAGTGACCCGAAATGCCTTCCCTTTCTCCGTGTTTATGTAAATGTAAAAAGCAATTACTGTATTACTAGTAGTACTCGGCCGTGGATGCCATACTGTCTTCTAACACACTGAACTGTTATCGGAAAGCACATAGGACCTCTCAGGACCTGATCCTCCAATCTGTACTCTTCTTCAATCTCAAGCTCTTCATTTGCAAAACAGAAACCATAAGGCCTACCTCCCCGGGTTGCTATGAGAATTGAGGGGGAGGGTAAGTGAGGGGGTGAGTCCTGGAAGGGAGGAAGACACGAGGGAAGGGCAGGGTTCTGGCAAGCAGTAAGTGCTCAACAGATGTTGGTTAATTTGTGCCTGACACAGTCTCCCCCAAAAACTTGCAAGCTCTTTGAAGGCAGGGGCCTTGCCTCATACTTTTTCAGTATTTCTCAAAAGTCCTGGACATCAGAGACACTCCATGGTCATCTGATCACTTCAACACACACACGTTGGTTATCCGGTCAAAGCGGCTATTACGATAAAAACAGACTCTAGGGTGTGACTTCAAATGCTGGCCGCTGACAAGCTGGGCCGTCTGGAAAGTTACTTCACCTCTCTGAGCCTCGGGTCCCTTATTTACAAAATGTTCACGGCAGCGCCCGCTTCACAGGGCTGTGAGGATTACAGAGGCTAATCCGGGTGAGGCGCATCAGCCCCAGCGCCGCCTGCCACGATTCTATCCGGCCCCACACACGCATCGTCCATAGGCGTCCGGCCCCTGCATTCTCGCTTCTCCACGTGGCCGAGGTGCACAACCCAACCCACCGGCCAGTCTCCCCGCCCTCTTACCTGCTCTTCTTTCCCGACTCGTCTTTAATACCCACCAGGCGCCAACCGCCGCGGGCCTGGCTCTGCGGTGGCAAGTTGCATGGGTTCCCCCTTCAGGGCCTCCCGATGAGCCTACGGGGTCAGTTCTATTACTGTCGCCACTTCAGAGGGAGGAAACAGGCCCGGAGGGTTGGGGAACTTTCCGAGGTCACTCAACTGGTGTCAGGCCCGGATTGGAATCCAAACACATCCCAGCCCGTGCCCGGCTCCACAGCGCCGGCCCCCGGCGTCTTCCCGGGTGCCAGCGGCACCCGCATCCATTCAAACGCTGCCCAGTCCCCGCTCCTCAGACGCTTCCCGCTACTCCGCGCGCTCGTCTCCCCCCACCCGTCAGGGTCAGGCCTCTAGGTGACTTTTCCTATTTCTCTGGCAGAAACTGAGGGGTGAGACCGACATTTGTGTTCCGAACGAGGGCAGGTTGCTTAGAGCTCGTCAGACAAGGACCAACGGGCGAGTCTGGAAGGGTGCGGTAGCTCCGCGTCGCTCTGCAGGGGCGCAGCGCGCGGGTCGGACTAGGACGCCGGTCACGTGGCGGGGAGTGGGGCGCCGGCGCGCGCGGGCGAGCTAGAGGGCGCGCGCGGCTGAGAGCATGTGGAGATGCGGGCTGCAGTTCGGATGTCTGTGTGGCGGGGAGGGGGCGGCGGCCGGGAGAAACGACTCCGCCCCCTGTGCGCATGCTCGGGCCCCGGCGGGTTATAAGGCAGCCTCGCCGGCCGGACCAGACAAAGTGGTGAGCTGCTATGTGACTGGATGGCTGCGTAGGTGCTGGAACAAGTAAACGAGGCAGCGAGCGAAGGACGGGAGTCGGACCCTGGGCCCGGTGGAACTCCAGCCCGCGCCACCACGTCACGCACACGCTCGGCGCTGCGATCCGCGCTTATAACGGTTAGTTGGGTAACAGCCGGCGGCACGCGGCGCGGACCCCACGGTGCCCTCGCTTCCCTGGTGGGGTCGGAGGGGACCTCCGGGGTTGGGAGACTTTGTCTCCGGGGGAGGGAGGCGGCCCAGCAGAGGGCATCGTGGTCACAGGCAGTCGCGTGGCCTCGGACTGCAGTGCTGGTGAAGGAGACCTTGAGGCGCTGGGGACAGCGCCTCTCTCAGCCGAGCCGCGGGCCTCGTGGTCATATGCCGGCCCCTGGCCTGGCCGAGGAGTTGGGTCGTAGTGCCCGGTGACGTTGGGGAAGTCCCCTTCCCCTCTAAGTCTTCAATAGGCTCCTCCAGAGACGCTTTGATCTGGAAAAGGGATAACATGAGGCTGCTTCGTGTGGTACCTCCAGACTCTCCTGGCCGCTTCTGTTCCAAGGGAAGGGACTCGGGGCAGGAATTATTTATGACTCGTGACATTGTCCGCCCCAACCTTCTTGGCCGACCGATCCTTGCCCCACGTGGTGACTTGCGAGAGTGATGCGGAGAGCCGCATTCCCCACAGCCAAGGCGTGACTGCAGGGTTCGAGTAGACTTTGCGGAGGGGACGGGGCAGCCCGCAGACTCCTGGGAGTGGTGCTGACGGGGGCTCTTTGTCATTCAACCTGTGGCTGCCAGCGTCCGCCGCAGCACCCTTCTACTCATGGACTTAAGGCGGCCCTGTTGAGAGAAATCTGGAGGATAGCGTTTACACTTGGTCCGATGCAAGCTTTTTGTTCCAAGTACGTCTTTTTTTTTTTTCCAGCATGCGTTTTAACATTTTATTACTTTGTCGTGACATATTTGATGGAACAAGCAGTTGCCAAAAACTAGTTTGTAATTAATCTAAACCAGGAGACAAACTTGTTACTACTTTAGTCTTTCCTTGGGTTTCCAGTGGCTGATTAGAAACTGGGCTGCTACTGATAACAGTGAAATGTTTACTCGCTACTTTATTTACTGTAACTTACTATAACTTGTTTTGATTTTTTTTTTTCCAAAAATTACTCTGGTTTCAACAATTTTTTTATCTCAACCACCAGCCCAGTGAGGTGATGCCAAGACTATGTATCTTCGGTTTTTTAGTTAGGTGTTAAATAGTACTCATAAACGCAAGTCTTACACCCTGGGGCACAACTTTGCCTTCAGATTGCCATAGAAATGACCAACAATTCAAGATATTTAGCACTTAAAACACGTGGTGAGTAAGATTTATTATTTACACAGAAGTTGAATATATTTCAGTAATTCATTTTGGGTTTAGGTAGATGCTGTTGTTTCATCAGATTGCAGTTACCTTTGTGAAATATGCAAGTTGATCTGAGGAGCATTTTGTAAGATTTTTATAGCTGAATAGATTTGAAGGTTTAGTTGTGCTTAACGGGGTAAACTGTAATGTCCTTAAACAGATTAAAAAGGAAAAAAATCATCACTATAGGATGAAAACAAATGATTAGTGTTTCACTAATTTACATCTTTTAGCCTTTAAATATTAGGGCATATATTAGCCCTGGAAAGGACCCTAATGACCCTGATCAGGATCCCTTGTTTTACCCATAAGGAAACTGAGGCTGGAGGGATTAAGTGATCTAACATCTTAGGTCTGAAAACTTGTTATGGTTTGGTGGGAACTATGTGTGTCATTGAACTCATTTTTGTTAGATTGACACTCCTGAGTTTTCTTTAGATTGTAAATTAGGATACAAATTATCTCGGCCTGAAAATAGATTTCTCAACTCCTTATGTTCTGCATTCCCATCGTGTTTTCAATTCACTTTACAATGCTCAGTCCTATGCAAGATTAAGATCTCTGTGTAAATGCCTTCATAGCTGTCTTGTTTTTGTTGCAGTTGAGAGGACTAGGAAGATGGAACTTGGGTATGAGGAAAACAGTCCAGATTGTTGTGAATTTTGTATGTTCAGTTTGTTATTGGCTACCAGGCACCGTGAGAGACTTAGGATTCAGCAGTGAACAAATTTCACCATTTGCCCTCCTAGAGTTATAGTCTAGCTGGAAAACAGATAAATATATAATTGCCACAGCAAATACTCTTTACAAATAAGTAGGGACTGTTATACTATGGTAAGTACAGGTTCCTGTAGGAACAAATACTGTATTGTGTAGGTGTGAGAAGACACCCAACTTAGTATAGAAGCAATTTGGGTAGACCTCTCTGAGGAAATACTGTTTAACCTGAGACTTCAAGGATGAAAGAGCTAGCCAGGCAAGGCAGTGATGATGGGTGGAAAGAACATTCCAGACATGAACACTGAAGCTACACTCAAGAGAACAGGGTGTAATGCAAGAGCTGAAATAATTTTACCAAAGCTAAAGCATAAAGTCAGAGAATAGAAAGAGATAGAAGTTGAAGAGATAGTATGAGAAAATGGAGGGCCTTGTAAGCCATTTTAAGGAATCAAGGAGGGTAAAAAAATTAAAGGGATTTTTAAGGAATCAAGGAGGGTAAAAAAATTTAAAGGAGGCTCTTATTTTGAAGCTGATTGAAAGCAGTTTAAGGATTTTCAAGCTGGGCACTGGTGGCTCACACCTGTAATCCCAACACTTTGGGAGGCGGAGGCGGGTGGATCACTTGAGGTCAGGAGTTCAGGACCAGCCTGGCCAACGTGGTGAAACCCTGTCTCTATTAAAAATACAAAAAATTAGCCGGGCGTGGTGGTGTTCTTCTGTAATCCCAGCTACTTGGGAGGCTGATACAGGAGAACTGCTTGAACCCAGGAGGTGGAGGCTGCAATGAAAACTGAGATCACACCACTGCACTTCAGCTCAGCTCAGGCGACAGAGCAAGACTGTCTCAAAAAAAAAAAAAAGGATTTTCAGTGGGGCTGGAGATAACCTGATTGGATGTTGCGTTTTAGGAACATCACTTTGTATGCGATGTGGAAAACAGGCTGAAAGGAGGCGTTGGAGTGGTGTGAGACCACAGTGATGGACAAGACAGGATTTGGTAGAGAAACAGACAGGATTTGGTGGAAACCAGATGTGGGAGACTGGGAAAGTCAAAGACGTTAAGGATATAATGTTCAACATGTTATATCCTTATATCCTTTCTGGCTTGAACGAATATGAGTTTATTAGGTGGTATTTGTTTGTCTCTGTTTAACCAACAGGGACACTAAGAAGTTGCGTGACTAGACCAGGGCTGCTCAGCTTGTAAGGCTTGGAGACAAAATTCAAACTGTTGTTTTCAGTTTTTGTTGGCAACCCCTGAGAATGGTGTTTTTCTTTTTTCCCTTTTGAACAGTTAAGTATGGAAAATTTCAAAACACAAAGAATTGAGCGACACGATTTATCTCTTTCCCTATCTGCTTTCCCCAGACCCTACTGGATTACTGTGAAGCAAATTCTACCAATGATTTCATTTGTTTTATTTCAATATAGATATCTGAAAGATAACTCTTGAGAAAATCATAACCACAGTGCCATTACCCTACCTTTAAAAATTAACATCACCAAATATCCAGTCAGTATTCAAATATTCCTCAGTTGTTTTTAAATAATTGGTTGGTTTGATTTGGGATCCAAACACGTTAACATATTACATTTGTTTGGGATGTCTCTTAAACTTTTTAATCTATAGGTTCCCTCATCTTAATTATTTTCCTCGTAATGTATTTTCCTTATAAGGTTGGTGCAAACGTCATTGTGGTTTTTGCCATTACTTTTAATGGTAATTTAAAAACCACAATGACGTTTGCACCAACCTAATATTTGTTGAAGGAACCAGGCCATTTTTCCTCTAGTTTCTCTCATCCTGGATGTTGATGAATATGTCCCTCAGGTATAGATTTAACATGTCCTAGTTTAATATATCCCTCTATCCTTTGCTGTAAATTGGTAGCTAGATTGAAGACTGAACAAATTTAGTTCAGGTTTGATTTCCGAGTGGGAGTGTTGGGGGAGAGGACAAGCATAATTCCTAGATATTGCTGTGTACTTCCTTCAAGAGGCATATATTTGGTTATCCCTCTTTCTACTACATCAATAGCCTATTTTCATTATTTCACTAGTGGTTTGCAAGTGGAATTAATTATGGCTTTAATTCTACCATTTATTTTTAATTTAACTAGAATACCTCTATAAAGAAAGGTACAATTTGAATAGGAAGGACAAGTTAAATTAAAGTTTATGTTTTAATACAATATGGTATGTTATTGACACTGTCTTTTTCTGGAAAGGTATTTAAATGTATCGAGGTATATCCTCTTAAAAGGCCACTATTTTAAGTTGTAAAAGTGTTTTTAGCATTTGATGTTAACATTTCAAATGGCTTTTAGTATTTAGAATATTTAAAATTTTTGTCCTTAAATTGATGGCGTTTCTTTTGGTCTTTCATGCTCTTTCTTGGAGGACTTTGCTGTTCCCACAGCTTTTAGGAAATACCTAGTAGAATCACTACTAAATCCAAACCTCTAGCTATAAAAGGATTCCAGATTGTAAGTTCCTCAAGGACGGGGATTGAACACTCTTATTGATGATCTGCTTTTCCAGTTGCTTCCTGGGCATTTCAAACTTAATATGTCACTTAAAGCTCATTATCTCTGCCTGTTCTCAAGTTTCCTTCATCTCCAAACCTAGTTTTTTTTCTTCTGATTCTACCATTCTTGAAGGTAGCCCGGCTTAAAACCTCTGAATCATCTTAATGTTTCTCCTAGTAGGCCCCCCTGCCCTACCACATGCAGTTTCTGCCAATCCCTTGTCCCTTTTGTTATTTCTTGTCCAACCCCCCACTTTTCATTTGTAATACTGCTACCTAGTTTATATGTTTTTCTCTTTGCAGGGAGGGAGTGTTACAGGAGATTTTTACAATGAATGGAAGGACTAGTTTAGGTGGCATGTTTGGTTCCTAGTGTCATCCTGAGAAGAGTATATAAGTTATAAATCTATAAATTATACTTTATAAATTTATAAAATCACTCTCTTGCCCAGGCTGGAGTACAGTGAAACCATCATGGTTCACTGCAGCCTCTAACTCCTGGGCTCAAGCAGAGCCACCTCAGCCTTTTGAGTAGCTAGGACTACAGGCATGGGCCATAATGCTCAGCTAATATATTTAAACTTTCTTTTAGTGATAGGGTCTCACTATGTTGCCCTGGCTGGTCTCAAACTCCTGGCCCCAAGCCATCCTCCTGCCTTGGCGTCCTAAAGTGCTGGGATTACAGGTGTGAGCTACCCCACCTGTCCAGCAATAACAATCTTCTGGGATCACAGTATGCACAATGATAGGAAGGGTTCACATCCACCACACCAGTGAGACGGCTGCATGGGCTGAACCATTGAAGGGTGTCACTGACCATTTCTCTTGCAGAGTAAGATCCAATTCTGTTGGTTATCTACATTATCATGTTGCTAATCACAACTTATGATATTGTTGAATCTGACTTAATTACAATGACTTAGCCTTTGTATAGGAGAATTTCCTCAAAATGTACTGATATTATAAGCTGTATATTTGATCATTGGTTGAAAAATATGTCCTCCCTCTGATTTTGCTCTTCCTATACAAACCTTTTGAAGATTATTGAATGAATGAAAATCTATACACTGCTCTGGTGTGTTAGACTATTTTGGAGAGTAACAGGGCCTTTATAATTTGTCTTTTTGAGTTTTGGGAACCAAAACTTATGTTTTTACTTTATTGACCTGCTCTTCTGTTCCCGTATGAGAGGTTTTTATCCTAGGGTCTGCATATTGATTCCCCAAGGTCTATTGAATTCGGGGGGTCTGTAAACTTGTTTGGGGGAAAAATATTACATCTTTTAATTAACCTCTAATTAAACTTGGAATTTCATTCAAATATGAATATAGGCAACAAACGCATGGTTGTATTAGCAGTACCTGTGACTTTGTCACCAACAGAAATCATGTACTTCATACCATAATGCAGCCGTTATAGCTATCTTGAAATTGTTTAAGCTTATCACTACCTCAAAATTACTGTGGTTATTAGACCCACTGCTGGATCTTATTTTATTTTTTAAAAGCACGTTGTTAATTCCAGTTAAAGTGTTTTGACAGTTCTATCTTTGCATTTTATTTTGTGCATTTAAAAACATTATTCTGGCTGAGCACGGTGGCTCACGCCTGTAATCCCAGCACTTTGGGAGGCTGAGGTCAGTGGATCACTTGAGCCCAGGAGTACAAAAGCAGACTGGGCAGCATGGCAAAACCCCTGTCTCTATTTGTTTAAGAAAAAAATAAAATTATATTAAAAAAAGAAAACATTCTGATAAAGGTTCCATAGGAATCCCTCGCGCCAAAGAGTCTAAGGACCCCCTGCTCCTAACTTCTTTACTTCTGTTCCAAAGTTAGAATGAAGTTAGCCAGAACCTATGAAGCAACACAGCACACAGATGCTGATGTCACAGGATTTTACAGAATCATGATGCCATTCCTTGGTTATTGACTTTGTTTTATTTACTAATCATCATAAATTCTGACCTCACAATGAGAGGGAACAAAATATTTGTGTATATGCTAAGAGAGAATAAAATGATTTTCACAAATTAAGGCATAATAATTTTCCTTTGAGGCTGGGCGTGGTGGCTCACATCTGTAATCCCAGCACTTTTCGAGGCCAAGGCGGGTGGATCACCTGAGGTCGGGAGTTCGAGACCAGCTTGACCAACATGGAGAAACCCTGTCTCCACTAAAGATACAAAATTAGCCAGGCATGGTGATGCATGCCTGTAATCCCAGCTAGTCGGGAGGCTGAGGCAGGAGAATCTCTTGAACCTGAGAGGCGGAGGTTGCAGTGAGCCGAGATTGCGCCATTGCTCTCCAGCCTGGGCAGCAAGAACGAAACTCTGTCTCAAAATAATAATAATAATAATAATAATTTTCCTTTGTATTCAAGAAGTATTTGTTTATGTTTCCAAAGGAGTTCATCTTAAGTGCCATAAGTTAAATGGAACATTGGGTGCCTTCACAGACTTGGGGGATTTTCTTTTCCTGTTTTGGGTGTGTTCACAACCTCAAATGTACTTAAAATTGCTTCATACCTTGTCTTCAACAGGTCACTATTAGTGCAGGCCTTTATTTTGCTCAGTTGGAAAAAAGAGGTTGATGAACCTAAAGTTTGAAATACCTGCTCTGGAAATTAGAAATGCACATCCTTACTTCAGTCTATTGTGTTGTATGATGCTGTTGTTAGTGTTTACTCTTTTACCTAGAAAACTTGATGGAATAGAAGGAAGGATAGTGGTTTAAAAATTACCGTAGTTTCCAGGAAAATAAAACACTCATGGGCTGGGATTAGTGGCTCACACCTGTAGTCCCAGCACTTTGGGAGTCTGAGGTAGACGGATCACAAGGTCAGGAAATCGAGACCATCCCGGCTAACACAGTGAAATCACGTCTCTATTACTAAAAATACAAAAATTTTACTACTAAAAATAGAAAAAATTAACCGGACATGGTGGTGGGCGCCTGTAGTCCCAGCTACTCGGGAGGCTGAGGCAGGAGAATGGCGTGAACCCGGAAGGCGGAGATCGCACCACTGCACTCCAGCCTGGGCAACAGGGCGAGACTCCGTCTCAAAAAAATAATAATAAAATAAAATAAAACACTCATTTGAAAATTGTATATTGGCCAGCGCAGTGGGGCACGCCCATAATCCCAGCACTTTGGGAGGCCCACGCAGACATATCACCCGAGGTAAGGAGTTTGAGACCAGCCTGGCCAACATGATGAAACCCTGTCTCTACAAAAATACAAAAATTAGCCAGGCATGATGGCGGGTGCCTGTAATACCAGCTACTTTGGAGGCTGAGGCAGGAGAACTACTTGAACCCAGGAGACGGTGGTTGCAGTGAGCCTAGATAGCGCCATTGCACTCCAGCCTGGGCGACTGAGCAAGACTCTGTCTCAAAAAAAAAAAAGAAAGAAAGAAAAAGAAAATTGTATATTGTAGTCTAGACTCCGTCTCAAAAAAAGAAATATATTGTATATTTCTAATAAAAGAACTGACAATTATCTTAATGGCAGCGTAGTTTAAGATGTATATTGTTAGCAATTAAAAAGGCTATTTAATGGTGCTGTTTTGAGGTAATAATGCTGACTTTGATACATCTTTAATGTCTGCAAATATCTTTCCAAAAACCTTTGCAAGTAAACATTTGCGAATGGTACACTCTGGTTTCTCTTCAGATCACGTGAAGTTTTCTCTCTTTTTTTTCTTCTGAGATGGAGTTTCACTCTCATTGCCCAAGCTGGAGTACAATGGTGTGATGTTGGCTCACTTGCAACCTCCGCCTCCTGGGTTCAAGCAATTCTCTTGCCTTAGCCTCCCAAGTACCTGGGATTACAGGCACATGCCACCACGCCTGGCTAATTTTTTGTGTTTTTAGTAGAGATGGGGTTTCACCATGTTGGCCAGGCTGGTCTCGAACTCCTGACCTCAGGTAATCCGCCCACCTCAGCCTCCCAAAGTGCCGGGATTACAGGCGTGAGCCACCGCGCCCAGCAAATTTTTCTCCTTTTACTAAAGATTTCCGTGGAGAGAATGGTGAATAATGTTTCAGTGGCAAACAGTACTCAATTTTAATACTCTTTTGTGAGATTTTTCTGTTACTGGTAAAGCAAACAAGAAAACAAAACAACTTAAATCTTTATTGGAGATAATGGGGGAAGTCAAAGATAGCATCATAACGAAGTTCAGACTTAAGGAATTTTTAAATAGTTATTGTTATAAATACATATTTAAAAGGTGGTTTAAAAATGTTTAGAATGAGAATAAAACTTTAAAATGAAATGTTATATTATTCTGTTGTCTCTAGTCCTCAAAGTTTTTTTTTTTTTTTTTTGAGACAGAGTTTCACTCTTGTTGCCAGGCTGTAGTACAATCACGTGATCTGGGCTCACTGCAACCTCCACCTCCCGGGTCCCGGTACAAGCGGTTCTCCTGCCTCAGCCTCCTGATTAGCTGGGATTATAGGCACGCACCACCACACCCAGCTAATTTTTTTATTTTTAGTAGAGACAAGGTTTCACCATGTTGGCCAGGCTGGTCTCGAACTCCTGACCTGGTGATCTGCCCACCTTTGGCCTCCCAAAGTGCTAGGATTACAGGCGTGAGCCTATTTCTTAATGAATTATAATCCACTTATTCTCCCTATTTGGCATCTGATACTGGAAGTGAAGTAGATTGTAATAGAAATACCATCTATTATTAATATATTCAAATACTCATTTACATTCAAAGTAACGTAAATTATATAATCCTGACAACTCACTTATTTGTAACTTTAATCCAGCCAGTACATTTCTTCAAATTCTGGAACAGGATAGGTTATGTGTTAATAAATTTAAATGGCCCACTTAGATACCGATTTGTTGAATATATTTTGGGTTGCTGTAGAAAATAGAACACATATCATTATTTATTCCAGAATATAATTTAGAATTCTACAAAGCAAAACCTACTGTTGATGGAAATAGCCCCCAACTTTCTTTTCTCCATGACATCTCGTGTCATTTTATAAAATGTGAAATGGATCTGTATTTGGAAACTCCTGACCAACCAAGAAATAAATTAATATGTGAAAGGGACATAGGACTCTTAACTTAGGTAGTAGCCAGTTTTTCAGTCTGTGAGAAGAAGGCAAAAATGAAGCATAAAAAAGGCAAAATTGCTGGTATAATAATAGCTCAGAAAAGATTGGTAAGTTCTTTGTGCCAGAAGTTGTAGTCTATGATTCTTTAAAAAACAGAACAGCCAGGTGCGGTGGCTCACACCTGTAATCCCTGCACTTTGGGAGGCTGAGGTGGGTGGATCACCTGAGGTCAGGAGTTCAAGATCAGTCTGACAAACATGGAGAAACCCCTTTCTACTAAAAATACAAAAAATAGCTGGGTGTGGTGGTGCATGCTTGTAATCCCAGCTACTTGGGAGACTGAGGCAGGAGAATTGCTTGAGCCCAGGAGGCGCAGGTTGCAGTGAGCCGAGATCCTGCCACTGCACTACAGCCTGGGTGACAGAGGGAGACTCCCTCTCAAGAAAAACAAACAAAACAAAAAAAAACTTTTCTGCTTCTTTGACTGTAGAGGGCACTAGATCCAGAAAGCGTTACGTCACTGAAAGGTTTTTTTTCTGGTTTCATATTTTTCTCTACTTCTCAAAAACTGGGAAAAGTAGATTACCTGAAGTTCATCTAATGCTAATATTTGGTTGAGATACAAGGATTTTTTTTTTTTTTAGATGGAGTCTCTCTCTGTCCCCCAGGCTGGAGTGCAGTGGTGCGATATCGGCTCAAGTGCAACCTCCGCCTCCCGGGTTCACGCCATTCTCCTGTCTCACCCTCCCGTGTAGCTGGGACTACAGGTGCCCACCACCACGCCCTGCTAATTTTTTGTATTTTTTTTTTTTTTAGTAGAGATGGGTATTCACCATGTTAGCCTGGATGGTTTTGATCTCCTGACCTCGAGATCCGCCCACCTCTACCTCCCAAAGTGCTGCGATTACAGGCATGAGCCACCGCACCCGGCCTGTGATAAGATAAAGGGATTTTTTTTTAAAGTAGAAAAATAACCTCTCCCCTTAATTCATGATCTAAAAGCACACAGCTAAAATTAGTAGGGAAATATTGTTTACAAAGAAAGAAATACACATACAACTTATGTAGAATTTTCAAGGTGCTACCTAAGGAGCATTGAATAACGTCATGGAATGAATTATCTCCATGTGGCAAGTTGTATTCAGAAAAATAGTAAGGATATTACCGTACCCTCCTCTATGTCTAACTCTTACAGTGAGCCTTATCAGAATATCTCTTTGTTCCTTTCCATCTTATGAGACAAAATATAGCCTCAATCTCTACTAATAAATATGAGAAGCATTAATGATACAACAGGATCAAGGAGGCCGGGCACAGTGGCTCAGGCCTGTAATCCCAGCACTTTGGGAGGCTGAGGCAGGCAGATCACGAGGTCAGGGGATGGAGACCATCCTGGCCAACATGGTGAAACCCCATCTCTACTAAAAATACAAAAATTAGCTGGTGACAGAGGGAGACTCTGTCTCAAAAAAAATTTTTTAAGTATCAAGGAAAAGAAAAATTGTAAGAATACATTTAACAGTGACTGATGTAATAAAGAATTGGTTCTGCTAACTTCTCTTAAAGCTTTGCCATATCCACAGAAGATATTTTCTAATCTCTGAATATCCTCATCTGCCTCCTTACCCTGTGAGTACACTTATCCTTTAGCCCCAATATTAAAGAGAACTAAAGTAACTGGATTTCATGATTTTTGTTTTAATTATGCTATTTTTTTTGCACTGTATTAAAGACTTACAGTATTTTAGCTTCTCTGTTGGGTAACTTTGAGAATTATTAGCCCAGGTGCCAAATTGGTTGGGAAAATACTCTTGAAGTCAGGGATTTGCTGTGAAAAGTAAAAATGAATTTGCTACTACTTTTGAGCAGCTGTCCAACTTTTACCCAATAATCTTATGGTTCAGACCTAAATAACCCACAGTGCTGTTGATACTGGAGAGTTAGTCACTTTTTTTCATCTGATATCAATTCGTTTGTGAACTTTTAATACAGGAAAAACATAGATATTGTTTATTGTGTATCTTAAAATAAACCTTACTATCATTGACTTGTAATGAGAATATTGGCAAACTTCGTTTTTCTTTGTTTTTTGGTTTTTGTTTTTTGGTTTTTTTGTTTTTGAAACTGACTCTCACTCTATTGCCCAGGCTGGAGTGCAGTGGCATGATCTCAGCCTACTGCAACCTCTGCCTCCTGAGTTCAAGTGATTCTCTGGCCTTAGCCTCCCAAGTAGCTAAGATTATAGTCACCTGCCACCACGCCCAGCTAAATTTTTTGTAGTTTTAATAGAGACAGGGTTTCACCATGTTGGCCAGGCTGGTCTCGAACTCCAGACCTCAAGTGATCTGCCTGCCTTGGCCTCCCAAAGTGCTGGAATTATAGGCGTGAGCCACCGTGCCCAGCTAACAGTAGGTAATGTTTTAAAGTATAATACATCCATAGACTAGAATACCATTCTTCAAAAACAGCATTGTGGAGCTAGACGCATCAAAAAATGTTTCCAGCCAGGCACAGTGGCTCATGCCTATAATCCCAGCACTTTGTGATGCTGAAGCAGGTGGCCTGAAGTCAGGAGTTTGAGACCACCGTGACCAACAGGGCGAAACCCTGTCCTTACTAAAAATACAAAAATTAGGCGGGCATGGTGGCAAGCACCTGTGATCCCAGCTATTTAGGAGGCTAAGGCAGGAGATTTGCTTGAACTCAGGAGGCAGAGGTTTCAGTGAGCCGAGATGGCGCTACTGCACTCCAGCCTGGGTGACAGAGTGAGACTCCCTGTCTCAAAAGGCCAGGTGCAGTGGCTCAGGCCTGTAATCCCAGCACTTTGGGAGGCCGAGATGGGCAGATCATTTGAGGTCAGGAGTTTGAGACCAGTGTAGCCGACACTGTGAAACCCATGTCTACTAAAAATACAAAAATTAGCCAGGTGTGGTAGTGCACAACTGTAATCCCAGCTACTCAGGGGTCTTAGGTAGGAGAATGACTTGAACCTGGGATGCAGGGATTGCAGTGAATCAAGACTGCACCACTTCACTCCAACCTCAGCGATAGAGCAAGACTTCATCAAAAAAAAAAAAAAAAGTTTCTGATATTAATGGAAAATGTCTCTTAAGCAGCATATACATACATACATACATATTCCAAATTTATGTTTATTCATATGCATGACTATCATAAAAGGAAGTCAGAATTTACATCAAAATATAAATAACTTTAAATGAGGATGGTAGAATGACAGGTAAATTTTATTTTCTATTCACACATTTTTTTTTTTGTATAACACACACGTATAACTTGTCATCTTTTAAAACAACTACTTTGTGGGGCTTTGTTTTTCGTTTTTTGAGACAGAGTTTCACTCTGTTGCCTAGGCTGGGGTCCAGTGGCCATGATCTTGGCTCATGCGGTTTTCGCCTCCGGGGCTCAAGTGATCCTTTCACCTTAGCCTCCCATGTAGCTGGGACCACAAGTGTGTGCCACCACTGCTGTCTAATGTTTTGTATTTTTTGTAGAGACAGGGTTTCGCCATGTTGCCAAGGCTGGTCTTGAACTCCTGGACTCAAGTGATCCTCCCTCCTCTGCCTCCCAAAGTGCTGGGATTACAGTTGTGAGCCACCATACCTGGCCATATTTTCTTCTACTATCAAGTAATACATGTTCATCGGAACAAGTCAGTCAACATAGTTGTATGGAAAGAGCATATTATCTCCCCTTCTCAACCTTCAGCAATGTGACATTTTAAGTATGCTCATTAGAACATATTTACTTAATTAATTTGTTTACCTATTTACTTTCTTCCCCAGAATCTAAGCTCCATGAGGGCAGGGCTTATGTCTGTCTCTTTTTCTCTTTCACTGCCTTTACTCCAGGCACTCAGATTTGTTGAATGAATGGCCAAAATGTTTGGTGTATATGTGTATATCCTGATACACTTTTTAAAATGATGATACAGTTGTACGATGTGTAATTTTTTTTTTTTTTTTTTTTTTGAGATGGAGTCTCGCTCTGTCGCCCAGACTGGAGTGCAGTGGCGTGATCTCAGCTCACTGCAAGCTCTGCCTTCCGGGTTTACGCCATTCTCCTGCCTCAGCCTCCCGAGTAGCTGGGACTACAGGCGCCCGCCACCTCGCCCGGCTAGTTTTTTGTATTTTTTTAGTAGAGACGGGGTTTCACTATGTTAGCCAGGATGGTCTCGATCTCCTGACCTCGTGATCCGCCCGTCTCGGCCTCCCAAAGTGCTGGGATTACAGGCGTGACCCACTGCGCCCGGCCAATATGATGTGTAATTTTTTAAATCTTAGTTTGCAATCTTTTTTTCTTTTTTTTTGAGATGGAGTCTCACACCGTCGTCCAGGCTAGAGTGCAGTGGTGCGATCTTGGCTGACCGCAACCTCCAACTCCTGGGTTCAAGTGATTCTCCTGCCTCAGCCTCCTGAGAAGCTGCGACTACAAGCGCCCACCACCATGCCCAGCTAATTTTTATATTTTTAGTAGAGACAAGGTTTCACCATATTGGCCAGGCTGGTCTCGAACTCCTGACTTCAGGTGATCCACCTGCCTGGTCTCGAACTCCTGACCTCAGGTGATCCACCCGCCTCAACCTCCCAAAGTGCTGGGATTACAGGCATGAGCCACTGCGCCCAGTCAGTTTGCAATTTTAATTGCAAAAACAATACGATGAAGTTTGATAATTTAGGACATTGGTATTTGATCTTCTTTAGCTGTTATCACCCTAAAATGTTGCCTTTCTACAAATCTTTCTTTGTTAGCCAACAAAGTATACCCCATTCTTCCTCACCGCTCACTGCAGCCTTCGCCTTCCGGGTTCAAGAGGTTCTCCTGAGTAGCTGGGACTCCAGGCACGCGCCACCATGCCCGGCTAATCTGTAGTGTTTTTAGTAGACACTGGAAAATTCCTGTTTTCAGTTTAAAACGAATGGGTCACTATCTTTTGAAAAAAGTTGTACTGATGTGAGTACTTATCCCAAAAGTAAGTGATCCATTTTATACCCCCCACCTTTATTATAGAATAGCCTCATTCTCCCTAAATAAAATCATGCTTATTTGGTTGAACAAATGATGTAAGTCATTTTCTTACAAGGAGAATTAAGAGTGTTTGCTACCAGATTCAGATTATTTAAACATAACGTTGGCTGAGATTGACAAAAGAAGATTAAAATAAGTAAATATACACACACAATTGTGTGCATATTGCATATATCACGCCTGTGTATATATATGTTCATTACCTTTAAGTTTGCATGTTAGTTTGCCCATTTACAAATATGTTCAGCTTCATCAGTTCTCTATACTACTTTAATCCTCCTCATATCTAAAACAAGTACTGTACGAGAGGATTAGGATTGGGGTCACAATAGTAGCATCTTAGGGTATTGTAGAGTATTAAAGTCAAGTCAAATTAATTGGAATTATATATCAACATATGCCCAGTAAAATGGAAATACAAGTGAAGATTGATTCTTATTCAGGCATATTGTATCTTAATGAAATTTAGTTGAAGTTGCAAATAGAAAGCCAACATTTTCCATTTATTTATTTTTCATTGAAATAGGTTGACTGGCTTTGTTCATGATATAGCAAAAGTAGCTCTTAATGCTGGTTAGCTGAAACATTGATTGCCAGGAAGCTGTCTAGGAAAACTTAAACCCATTTCACCTAACAAGCCAGAGATATTTATAATACATATTATTTGGTAGTTAAATCCCATTCTCTGGAAATTTCTTGAGGCTGGTTCTTTATGTCCACATGCCTTCATGTTACTTCAACTTTGTTTATGCCTTTTCAAAAAATTTCAGCATTGAAGCTTTGCTCAGCTGACTCTAGTTGGACTAATATTTAGCAAAGATTCTTCACCAAAAGTCATTTACAAGGTAGAAAAGTATCATACTGGCCTGACAAGGTGGCTAACACCTGTAATTACCAGCATTTTGTAATCCCAGCCTGTAATCCCAGCTACTTGGGGGACTGAGGCAGGAGAATTGCTGGAACCCAGAAGGTGGAGGTTGCAGTGAGCCAAGATCACGCCATTGCACTCTAGCCTGGGCAACCTGAGCGAAACTCCATCTCAAAAAAAAAAAGGGGGTCATACTTGAACTGCAGTGAACGGAGAGAGGTGTCAGAAAGTCTGGAAATTAAGGGATATTATTTATGCTGGAGAAACCCTCCTCTCAACCTCCTTCTGTCTTACTTTAGGTGGTGAAAGGGCCCTGAGATCTTACAAACACTCTCCATTTCATCACATCACAAATTTAGCACATGCTATATTTACTTGAAACAAAACAGGGCTTTTGTAGATCACAGTAGAGATGAGGACACTTACAAATGTTAGCTTTCATATGTTTTATGGTCCTGTAGGCTCCTGACAAGTGTGCATTGTAAGCTTTCTTGTTAGGAAAAACTTTGGACAAATTTCTTGTTTGGAGAATGCTCTCCAAGAATACTGTGGTATTTAGGACTACAAGAAAATGTGGGCCGGTCTCAGTGGCTCACGCCTGTAATCCCAGCACTTTGGGAGGCCAAGAGAGGTGGATCACCTGAGGTCGAGAGTTTGAGACCGGCCTGACCAACGTGGAGAAACCCCGTCTCTAATAAAAATACAAAATAAGCCGGGTGTGGTGGCGCATGCCTGTAATCCCAGCGACTCGGGAGGCTGAGGCAGGAGAATTGCTTGAACCCGGGAGGCAGAGGTTGTGGTGAGCTGAGATCGGACCATTGCACTCCAGCCTGGGTAATAAGAGCAAAACTCTGTCTCAAAAAAAAAAAAAGAAAAGAAAAGAAAATGGGAAGAGGTCTATAGGAGATAAACTTGATAAGCCAAAGAACTCTTTTTTTATACTACATCATTATTTATTCAACTTTTATTTTAGATTCTGGGGTATAAGTGCAGATTTTTTACAAAGGTATGCCATAATGGTAAGGTTTGGAGTACAACTGAACCCATCACCCAGGAAGTAAGCATAGAACCCAATAGGTTGTTTTTCAACCCTTTGCCCCTCTTCTCTTCTCCCCCATCTTGTATTTCCCAGTAACTGTTGTTCCCATCTTTATGTCCATGTGTACCCAATGTTTAGCTCACACTTATAAGTGAGAAAAGTATTTGGTTTATTGTGTTAGTTTGCTTAGGATAATGGCCACCATCTTCATCCATGTTGTTGCAAAGGACATGATTTTGTCCAAAGAACTCGTAAAAGAAAGTGAATTATTATTTCGTTCTATAATAGAATTATTGCATGTTCTTTTTTAACTGACTAAAAATAGTAAATTTGACATCCTTGATCAAAATTATTTTAATAAATGAGATGTATGTACGTAATTTTTATCAAAGTATAAAATATATATTATTTAAATAGAGCCTAAATGATGTACAGTGAAAAATAGTGTATTCTGCACCATCTCTGACCATCCTTTCCAGTATACACATAGATCAGCTTTTTTCTGTAATTAATACATCCCTGTTATACATCAGAATTTACTGAAAAAAACATGGTGCTGAAGAAAGCATTGTCTAACCTGATTCTGATTCAGTTGAATGCACCAAGATGATATGCAGTCTGAATAAACCATTAGGTATCAATTTAGTCACTTTTGCGATCAAATTGAATTAATGATTTTAAAAAACAGCCATTCTCAAAGTGTGGTTTTTTTTGGACCCTTCAAGGACCTCAAGACTCTCTCAAGATTGCAGTCTTTAGATTTCACTTATAACTAATCATCATGAAACTATCAGCCAGGCAGTGACCCACGCCTGTAGTCCTAGCACTTTGGGAGGCTGAGACCAGCGGATCACTTGAACCCAGCCCAGGAGTTCAAGACCAGCCTGAGAAACATGGCAAAACTTCATCTCTACTAAAAAAATACAAAAATTAGCCAGGCCTGGTGTTTCGTGCCTGTAATATCAGCTACTCATGAGGCTGAGGTGGGAGGATCACTTGAGCCCAGGAGCTACAGTGAGCCACTGCAGCACTGCACTCCAGCCTGGGTGACAGAACGAGACACTGTCTTTAAAAAAAAAATAAATAAATAAATCACTCATCAAATTTTGGTGTAGTATCAAAGAGGAATATCCTCAATTATCTGAAAATGCTATTAAAATACTCCCTTTTCCAAATACATTTCTGCTTAAGGTTGCCTTGGAACAAAAACTTTCCAGATTTGTTGTCTTTTTGGGCCGGGGGATGGGCAGGGGTGGGGAGTGGAGGGAGTATGAAGCTGAGTTTTTATTTAGAATGATGAAAGAAATAATACATAACTTATTTTAAAAAGCTGACAAATGCAGGGCACGGTGGCTAACGCCTGTAATCCCAACACTTTGGGAGGCTGAGGCGGGTGGATCACCTGAGGTCAGGAGTTCAAGACCAGCCTGGCCAACATGGTGAAACCCCTTCTCTACTAATAATACAAAAATTAGCCCGGCATGGTAGCACACCCTTGTAATCCCAGCTACTCAGGAGGCTGAAGCAGGAGAATCACTTGAACCCAGGAGGCAGAGGTTGCAGTGAGCCGAGATCACGCCATTGCACTCCAGCCTGGGCGACAAGAGCAGAACTCTGTCTCAAAAAACAAAAAAAGAAACAAAAAAGAACTGACAGATAACAATGAACAACAGAAAGCGAACTCAGAAAAAAATAAGATAAATTTATGAATCTCTGTACATATGTCTAATATTTTTCTCCCGTGATCTTGGGCTGCGCCTCCTGGAAATATGTTTGACATACAAAAAGCTATAGATATTTAATATATACAACTTGATGTATTTGGACATAAGTGTACAACTGTGAAACCATCACCATCAGTACCATAAATTTAATCACTTCCCAAAATTTCCTTCTGCTGCATTTGTTCTTGTTGGTGGTTTGTTTTGCTTTTTCCTGTTGTGTAAAGAGGACTTAACATAGGTCTACACTTTTAGCAAATTTTTAAGAATTCAATACAGTATTGTTAATTAATCATAGGCCCTATGTTATACAGTGTATCTCCAGAACAAACTTTTGTTGTATTATGGAAATTCTGTACCTTCTAATCAATACCTTCCCATTTCCCCTTCCTCCCAGGCCCTGGCAATCACCATTTTACTCTCTGCTTCTATGACTATTTTAGACTCCACATATAAGTGAGATCATTCAAAGTTTGTCTTTCTGGGTCTGGCTTATTACACTTAACAAATGTCCTCCAGGTCCATCTATGCTGTCGCAAGTAGCAGGATTTTTTTTTTTTTTTTTTTGGAGACAAGAGTTTCCCTCTTGTCCCCCAGGCTGGAGTGCAATGACACGATCTCCACTCACTACAACCTCTGCCTCCCAGGTTCAAGCAATTCTCCTGCCTCAGCCTCCTAAGTAGCTGGGATTACAGGTGTGTGCCACCATAACTGGCTAATTTTTGTTATTTTTAGTAGAAACAGGGTTTCACCATGTTGGGCAGACTGACCTCAGGTGATCCACCTGCCTTGGCCTCCCAAAGTGCTGGGATTACAGGCGTGAACCACCATGGCCGGCCAGATTTCTTTCTCTCTTAAGGCCAATAATACTCCATTATATGTATTTTCCACATTTTCTTAATCTGTTCCTCCTTAGATGGACATTTATGTTGCTTCCGTGTCTTGGCTATTGTGAAAAATGCTGCAAAGAACATGGGAGTGTGCAGGTAATCTCTTTGAGATCCAGATTTCAGTTCCTTTGGATACATACCCAAAGTATGACTGCTAGATCAAATGGTAATTGTATTTTTAATTTTTTGAAGAATCTTCATATTGTTTTCCATAACAACTACACCAGTTTATATTCCCTCCAACAGTGTACACGGGTTTCCTTTTCCCCACATCCTTACCTACTCTTGTTCTTTGGAGATCTGCTGTCTTAAAAAAGAAGTATGTTGGCCGGGCACGGTGGCTCACACCTGTAATCCCAGCACTTTGGGAGGCCGAGGCGGGTGGATCACGAGGTCAGGAGTTCGAGACCAGCCTGGCCAACATGGTAAAAACCCGTCTCTACTAAAAGTTTTTAAAAAAAAAACTGGGCATGGTGGCGTGTGCCTGTAATCCCAGCTACTGAGGACACTGAGGCAGTTTGAACCTGGGAGGCGGAGGTTGCAGTGAACCAAGATCACGCCATTGCACTCCAGCCTGGGCAACAGGGTGAGACTCCATCTCAAAAAAAAAAAAAAAAAAAAGAGAAATGCTTTCTATTTATTGGTAGAGTGGTCTATGTAAATAATTTAAAACTGGAAATTATTAACTAAAATATTGTTTTTTTAAGGGATTATAAATATGAATTAAAAGCAAGATCTAAAATCAATTATCATAAACAGAATTCTGAAAGATAGGCCTAAAATCCTTCTTTAAGCATTCTAGTTGGCAAGTTGTTAATTTCTCTTATAAGAATAATATATTTAACTTCTTGTAATGTGGATAGGATTTTCCCAGAATGATAGGGTAGGTAAAGAGAGTTGGAAGTTTGCAGAGCCAGGTTTACATTTTTTAAGATTCTTTATATGCAGTTTGATCAAAATTATGCATTTCATAATTGCTGAGTGTTTGGCTAGCCAGATCCAGTAGTTATATTCCTTCTTTGACTAGCACTTTCTGCTTGATTTTTTTCATTGTTTTGGTTTCCTCAATGTATTCGGTTTCCAAGTGGAAAAGAAATGAAAGTGAGGTTTCCTAGGCTTTGAATCTTGGAAGTTAACTTGGGACAGGTGGTTCTGTAAACCATGAAGCTGGATTAGGGCTACAGAGAGCAACAGGTTATCTACTTTAGCAGCAATAGCTTCAGGAAATCAGCCTTTCTGGATTTGAATGTTTCCATGTGAATTTGAAACCTAAAACTAGTTTATACTTAGTAACACATTATTTTAAGGTTATTGGTTTTGGATACTTTCTGCTTGTTTTAAATTCACAAACTGGTCATTGTCATTTTAGGAAAAGACAGTGGCTTTAAGTGTTGATGAGGAAAGTGTACATAACATCATAAATACTATTTTCAAGGCTTTTGAAGCTCTTCTCTTTGGGAGTGGGGCAAGGACATGGCAGGTATGGAGCACAACTTCGGCTTTCCAGATTAATTTACTAGCACAATTTATAAGAGTTTTGAGAAAAAAAAATCAGAAAATCTAGAAGGTGATTCTTATCACCGTCATTGCCAAGAAAAGTTAGGGTTATTGTTTTCTATCATCCTTTACAAGATGAATTGATGAATTTTTCTCATTACCCTATCACTTTGTTTTTTAGTCTCCCCATCACTCTTGGGCAATAATAGCTAAGCTGATAGGAAAGCTACTGTGCACATTGTAAGGATTAAAATCTTAAACTTTAGTCCCTTTTAGCCTCTGGGCTTTAGCATACAAAGAATGCATGTGCTCTGTTTTCTCAAGGGAACTCTGAGTACTCTGCAAGGGGGCCTGCTCTCATAATTTACTTTTTGAATGAGCCCTTCTGTTTATAGCTGAGATTTGCCAGTTTAAAAGGAAATAATATGCTTAGATAATATTAACTGACTTTTTGTTTTTTCAGTTATGTACCATCAGAATTTTTAAGTTAACAGGGATAGCCATTTGTCAGGTGGTGGCAGAATTGTGTTGAATCTGCGTCTGGTTTTTTGAAGTGTTCTGTTTTTCATAATGATTTTGCATACTCTTATTTCTTATACTTTCTTATTTCCTTTTAAATTTTTTTAAAGCTTCTTGAAGCTTTCAATCTAATTTTGGCACTATGGAATAAGGTATTAACTTGATGAGGCAAGCTTTAGTGACTAAAAATTGTAACTGCCTTAATTGGGACAAATCATAGCTGGCAGCTAAACTCAAGGTTTAATCACGTCCAGCACGTATTCGCTGTTCCAGTCAGAGCTTGATGTGTTAAACAGCCCTACTGTCTGTGTGTGGGTGTTCTATGTGTGTAAATATTCTGAGATGAATTAATCTTTTTAGTAGTTCTTTGAAAATTTTCAAGTGTTCTCTTTTTTCATACTTAGAAGAAGAAAAAACTCATAAAATCAACGCCTGCAGCTGTTTTATTTAACATCATTTTAGAATTTAGGCTGTTTCTGTTAGCAGAGCTGACCTGTTAAATAGCTTTTATTCATATTCATTCCAGTAGAAATTTTAGGAAACCTTAACTTGTAAATATTTTTATCTCACCCAAATCCTAGGTAGATGAAATGCCCTAGGACAAAGACCTTCAGTTTTTAAACTGGGTTATATTTTTGAGGGAATTATTCTGCACATCATCAGGTTGAGAGATAATCTTAGCTAAAAATTACCTCTTGAGAATGGATGCCTGATCTCTACTTTTTCTTTTCCAACTTGAATTATCCAAAAGCCTTTTACCCCCACTACAAAAGAGAAGTATCTCTTACTCATCCCATTTCTTATGGTGGTTCACTGTCCCAGGCAATAAAAATCTCAAAGGAAGGGAAAATTCCAGAATGCATAGTCCTAGAGAGAGTCCCATGATAGAAATCCAAAAAGGGGTTAGGTCAGAAATACTGGAGAATATTGAAAAATTATTTCATCTGCACAACAAACTCCTGCCTTCTCTCTTTTTTTTTTTTTTTTTTTTTTTTTTTTTGAGACAGAGGCTTGCTCTGTTGCCCAGACTGAGCAACCTCTGTCTCCCAGGTCAAGCAATTCTCCTGCCTCAGCCTCCCAAGTAGCTGGGATTATACAGGTACCCACCACCATGCCCTGCTAGTTTTTGTATTTTATTAGAGATGGGGTTTCACTGTTTTGACCAGGCTGGTCTCGAACTCCTGACCTCAAGTGATCCACCTGCCTCGGCCTCCCGAAGTGTTGGGATTATAGGCATGAGCAACTGCCCCTGGCCGCCTTCTCTGTTTTCTAAGTTAGGATTATTATTAGAAAAATGAGATAGTTATCACAGAGATGTGTATCAACACATTTATTTCGATTAAAATGAAGTTTGCTTTTGTTTAATAGAAATCTCTTACTTGATTGGTTTGAAAATGAGGACTGGCCAGCTATTTCCCATAAGTTACATCACCTTAATCTTTAGTGCCAAACACAGCTAAAGTACAGAAGAAACCATCCAGAATGAAGTTCAGAAAAACAAAGGAATGAATGATAATATGACAACATAGAAGGGAGAGTAAGAGAGTAGATAGCATGGGAAGGTCCAACCCATATCCAATTGGAGTCTCAGAAAAGTGAAAAGAGAATGGGGGAGAAGCAATATTTGAAGACATAGTAGGTGAGAATTTTTCAAAATTGTCAAGAAGACTGTTTTGTCAGTATGAATATTTGTTAGCTGTGTCATCTGTATTTTCTAAATAGTTGTCTTCTAAGATCTTTCTCTTTATCTTGCTTCCTCAAACTGAGGATTTATGTTGTTCCTCAAGTCTATAATATCCTTAGTCATTAATCCTTACTCATTTACCGAGACAGTTGCCTCTTCTCCACTCTTTATTCTCTTTTTCCAAAGTCCCATTAGATAAATGTCAGCTCCTCCTATTCTAAAACCTTTCTTTCATAGCTTCAGAATGAAACTCTCGCCTGAATTCTGACTAATCTCTTCAAACCTATTCTTAAGGTTTACTGACTCTGTATATAGCTATGTCCAGTCTTCTAGTTAACTTGTTATTAATTTCATTGACTTGACTTTCTTTTTTTTTTTTTTTTTTGAGACGGAGTCTTGCTCTGTCACGGCTGGAGTGCAGTGGTACAATCTCAGCTCACTGCAACCTCTGCCTCCCAGGTTCAAGCGACTCTCCTGCCTCAGCCTCCCAAGTAGCTGGAATTATAGGCACGTGCCACCAAGCCTGGCAAATTTTTGTATTTTTAGTAGAGATGGGGTTTCACCATTTTGGCCAGGCTGGTCTCAAACTCCTGACCTCAGGTGATCCACCCTCCTCGGCCTCCCAAAGTGCTGGGATTACAGGCAAGAGCCACCATGCCCAGCCAACTTTACTTTCCATTTCTTGTTCTATTTCAAATCAATTAATCTTCTTCAATGGATCTTTTTTAGAGAAAGACACAATTTTCTCTAATGTTTTAAATGCCTTGTTTTATGTCTTTAGTCATTTAAATATTCATATTTCTATGACTGTAGTTCCTGAGTGTCTAATCCGACTGTGTTGAATTGACATTGCATTTACTCACAGTTAATTGGTTCTTGATGTGCTCACAATTGTGAGCTTATATTTAGCAGGCCTTTGTTTGTGGGAAATCTTTGCTAGCAAAATCAAATATAATGTATCTCTGGAAGAAAAACAAAGATTTTCTACAGATAATCTCCTGCCAAGCATGAGCTCACACTGGCCTGAGTTGTGAATTCTCAGAAGAGTCTTCTGCACTCCTCTTGTCTCCTTTTGTTTATTCTCGTCTTTGTCTTCTTCCTCTTTCTTTTAACCATCCAGATAACCAAGACAAAGAAGTTCGCCTGCCCTCTCCTTTTGCTTCTGTATTGTCTCCCTGTGCCACAGAACAAATTTTATTCCCCTTGTCACTGTCCTTGAACTTTTTTTTTTTTCGGTTTTGATGAGCTTTATTGAGGTATAATTGACATAATAAAATTTACTAACTTGAATGTATACTTTGATGAGTAACTGTCACCATCATGATAATAAAGTATTTCCATTACCCTAAAAGTTATCCCCAAACCGCTTTGCAGTCTCCTCCCCCCAACCCCTGGTGGCCACTGATCTGTTTTCTATCCCTTATCTAAAATGCTTGGGATGAGATGTTTTGGATTTCAGATTTTTTCAGATTTTGGAATATTTGCAGTTACTTAAGCAGTTGAACATCCCTAATCCAAAAATCCAAAATTCAAAATTTTCCAATGAGCATTTTCTTTGAGCATCATGCTGGTGTTCAGAAAGTTTCAGATTTTGGTTTCATATTTTCAGATTACAGATGCCCAACCTGTGCTAGAATTTTGCCTTTTCTAGAATTTAATATAAATGTGACCATATAGAATACAATCTTCTGTCTAGCTTTTTTTGCTACTTAACAGAATGCTTTTACAATTCATCCATGTTATTGCATGCATCAGTAGTTCCTTTTTATTGCTGAGTAGTATTCTATTATATAGCTATGCCATTTTTTATCCATTCATGTGTTGATGGACACGGGGTTGTTTTCAGTTTTTGGCTATTATGCATCAAGCTGCTAGAGAATTTTCATATAAATCCTGGGTAATACCTGTAGCTGTAATGGCTGGCTCATATGTTAAATGTATCTATAACTTTATAAGGAACTGCCAAAATGTGTTCCAAGGGACTGTAACATCAGCAATGAGAGTTCCATTGGCTTCATATCCCCACAAAGTCGTGGAATTATCTATCTTATTTTTGTGATTTTAATTTGCATTTTTAAATAACCAACGATGTTCAGCAGCTTTACATGTGCTTGTTTATCATTCATGTATCTTTGGTGAAGCATCTGTTCAGATCTTTTGCTTTTTTTTAAGTTGGATGATTTGCCTTTTTGCTATCGTTGTGCAAGTTTTTTATGTTTTGGGTATGTCTTTTGTTGGGTATATTGTTTTGTATATATTTTGAATTCTAATTTTTAGACTTTTTTTTTTGAGACACAGTCTTGTTCTGTCGGCCATGCTGGAGTGCAGTGGCATCATCTCGGCTCACTGCAACCTCCACCTCCCAGGTTCAAGTGAGCAATTCTGTTGCCTCAGCCTCCCTAGTAGCTGAGACTACAGGCACGCACCACCACACCAAGCTAATTTTTGTATTTTTAATAGAAACGGAGTTTCACCATGTTGGCAAGGTTGATCTCAAACTCCTGACCTCGTGATCCGCCCGCCTCAGCCTCTCAAAGTGTTGGGATTACAGGCATGAGCCGCTGCACCTGGCCAACTTTTTTTTATAGTTGTTTCTTTATGTTCCTTCAGAAATCTTTGCCTGATTTAAATATTGATTATTTCAGTCCAAGAGGATAGGTTATCTATTTTAATTTCTCAGTATTATAATTTTTGGTGTACATATCTTATACATCTTTTGTGAGAATTATTTCTATATAGTTTACCATTTACAATAGCATTTAAAAATTTTTTCAAATTTGGATTGTTCATTGCTGGTATATAGAAATACAACTGGTTTCTGTTTATTGATGTTGTATTCTGAGACCTAGTCAAATTCACTTATTTGATGTTCTAAGGAACATCTCTTTAGAAAACTCTAAAGAAAAGGGTTTTCTTTATACACATCTGTCATCTGAATAAAAACAACTTTATTATTATTTATTTTTTAGAGACAAAGCTGTTTTTGTTTTGTTTTGTTTGAGACAGAGTCTCCCCCTGTCGCCCAGGCTGGAGTGCAATGGCGTGATCTCAGCTCACTGCAACCTCTGTCTGCTGAGTTCAAGTGATTCTCCTGCCTTAGCCTGCCGAGTAGCTGGCACATACCACCATGCCCGGCTAATTTTTTGTATCTTCAGTAGAGACGGGGTTTCACCATGTTGGCCGGGCTGGTTTTGGACTCCTTACCTCGTGATCCGCCCGCCTCAGCCTCCCAAAGTGCTGGGATTACAGGTGTGAGCCACCACGCTGGGCGAAAACAAGGTCTTGCTCTGGAGTGCAACAGCATGATCATAGATCACTGTAACCTCAAACTCCTGGGCTCAAGTGATCCTCCCACCTCAGCTTCCCAAGTAGCTAGGACTACGTATGTGCACCACCACACCCAATTTTTAAACAATTTATGTAGAGGTAGGGTCTCGGTATGTTGTCCAAGCTGTTCTTGAATTTTTGGCAAACAATTCTTCCACATTGGTCTTCCCAAAGTGTTGAGATAAGTGTGAGCCACTGCACCTGGCCTATTTTATTTCTTTTCCTTTCTTTATGCCTTTTGTTTCTTTTTCTTGCCTGCATGCACTGGCTAGAACCTATAGTAGAAATGGGGTTTCACCATATTGGTAAGGTTGGTCTCGCACTCCTGATCTCAGGTGATCCACCCACCTCTGCCTCCCAAAGTGCTGGGATTACAGGCGTAAGCCACTGCGCCTGGCCTAAAGCTACCATCTTTTGACATCATATGTATATTTCTGATTTTAACTGTATTGGCTAGCTGTTGTTTAGGAATTTCTTGTCATATAATGGAGAAAAATACCTTGAATCAAAGCTATTAGATAAAAGGAAACTTGTCTGAGATAGTTCCCCAGCCTGTTAAGTGAAAATTTTGGGTGTTTAGAATTATCTTATTTTTTTGTAAATTGCTACATATCCAGTGAGTCAGGCACCCACTCCTAGTACGTTAAGTCAGCCATAAATAAGAGAATGTGAAAAGAAAGTATGGAAAAATATGTTTTGGAAAAGGTAAAAAGCTTACAAAGGCTATATTAAAACCTATAGTGTCGGGGCTGGGCATGGTGGCTCACGGCTGTAATCCCAGCATTTTGGGAGGCCGAGGTGGGTGGATCACCTGGGGTCAGGAGTTCGAGACCAGCCTGGCCAACATGGCCAAACCCCGTCTCTACTAAAAATACAAAAATTAGCCAGAGGTGATGGCGTGTGCCTGTATTCCCAGCTACTTGGGAGGTTGAGGCAGGAGAACTGCCTGGGAGGCGGAGAGGTTGTAGTGAGCCAAGATCTCGCCATTGTACTCCAGCCTGGGCGACAGAGTGAGACTCTGTCTCAAAAAAACAAAACAAAACACACCTAAAGTGTTTGTAGGTTATATGTTATGTGAATTTTGCAAGCAGGCAAGTCAAATTGGGCATTTGGTTATCTATAATAATTTAAGGAATTATGATGTTAACTGATTTATTGAAAAGAGTTTATTTCAATTATGATTTCTTAAGTGGTGAGAAGCTATTTTCCTTTAAGCTACAAAAAATTATGGGTAATGCTATGACTCTAAAACTTTTTCTGATAATGTCTTTAAAAGAAGATAATGTCTATTGGATAAGTAACTTTAAAAAAATTCATTTACTCGAGAGCTAAGTATAAAGTTCTGAAGGAGAAAAACACCTTTTTTTTTTCTTTTACACAGTCAACAGTCAGCACATCACAAAACACTACTGTAACCAGATGTGTGGGGGTTTTTTCCCCCACATATACCAAGCAATTGTAGGAGACACCAACTGGGTGTCCTGTAATTCAATTCAATTTTGACTTCAACTACCTGGAGTTAGATCCCAGGTTAAGGGCTCAGTCGCACAAGACTGGGACCCTTACTTCACATGCCAATCATACATAAGTAGGTTGTAACCTGTACTTGTGACTGACCAGCTGTAAATCGGGCTACCACTACCCTCTCCTTGGGTTTGATTAATTGCTAGGAAGGCTCACAGAACTCAGGGAAACACTTTCGTTTGCCAGTTTATTATAAAGGATACTATAAAAGATACATATGAAAGCCAGATGAAGAAGTACATAGGGTGAAGTCTGGAAGGGTCCCCAAGTACAGGAGCCTCTTCCCCCGTGGAATTGGGGTATGCTATCCTCCCTGCACATGGATGCAATGACCAACCCAGAATCTCATCAGGTCTCTTGTTTCCCAATTTATTTATTTATTTGTTTATTGAGACAGGATCTTGCTCTGTCACCCAGGCTGCAGTGCAGTGGTACAATCACAGCTCACTGCAGCCACTACCTCCCAGGTTCAGGTGATCCTCCCACCTCAGCCTCCCAAGTAACTGGGACCACAGACACGCACCACCATGTCTGGCTAATTTTTTAATTTTTTTGTAAAGTTGGGGTCTACTTATGTTGCCCAGGTTGGTCTCAAACTCCTGGGTACAAGTGATCCTCCTGCCTCAGCCTCCTGAGTAGCTGGGACTATAGGCATGCTCCACCATACCCAGCTAATTTTTTTAAAATTTTCTTAGACAGACACAGGATCTGTGTTGCCCAGGCTGTCTTGAACTCCTGGCCTCAAATGATCCTCCTGCCTCAACCTCCCAAGTAGCTGGGATTACTAGTAGGCATGATCCACCACGTCTGGCTATATTTCTTATTTCACAAAAGAGTTTTATAGGTGTGCCTTATATTGACATACTATTTTAATTTTATATCTTTCAGATATTTGTATTTGACTTGCGTTTTGGAATTTATCTACACTTAAAATGCCACCAGCAGTTGGAGGTCCAGTTGGATACACCCCCCCAGATGGAGGCTGGGGCTGGGCAGTGGTAATTGGAGCTTTCATTTCCATCGGCTTCTCTTATGCATTTCCCAAATCTATTACTGTCTTCTTCAAAGAGATTGAAAGTATATTCCATGCCACCACCAGCGAAGTGTCATGGATATCCTCCATAATGTTGGCTGTCATGTATGGTGGAGGTAAGTACCTATTAAGGCCTGCTCTTTTAATTTTCATGAAGCAGCCAGAGTGTCTGTATTAGGTAACTTTAAAAAAAAAAGAAAAAGTCTTATTCAGTGAGATGTTTTGAAATGTTATTTCCTAAAGTTTGGTGTTTAGAGTCACATTTTTCATTCCTGATAACAATAGCAACTCTCGCTATAGTATTTGAAATACTATAGCATTTCAAAACGGAAATGAGAAAATCGTGAGGGACCTTGATTTGCTCCAACTGATGTATCATTGAGCTTAAAAGACTGTTATAAAAATGATGTATGCGCAACTGGTTTTTTTTTGTTGTTGATCCCTGCTAGACTCTTGAAATGTAAACATAAATATAGATTTTTAAAAATTGATGTTGGGAGAATTAAAATTAATCAGACTGGCCTAATGGCATGGTTCAAAGTCTCAGGTAAAATCTTTGTATGATGTTAGAATCAACTGAATAAAACCTCCTCCGTATTACTTGCGATGTTATGAGTCCTAAAAGCATGTCAGCTGTACCCTAAACTTAAATTTTACCACTTACTTCTCTTTTGTTTTCTTTGGCATATTGTAAAGGAAATGTAGGGAGTAAGTTGCTCACTTAACATCATCTAAAATACTGTTTCTAGCCAATGTAGTGATTCTAGGTTTCAACTATAAATAACTTAGCCTTAGGCTGCTGAAGTGGTGCCATATTCAACCAATATCTATCAAGTTCTATGAGTACATTCAGCACGGGGCTAGGTGTTGTGAGTGACAGAAAACACTGATCCCTTCCTTTGAGAAGTTTATAATCCTTTTGAGACAATAATATATGATCATGAAACAGGAATAAGCAGTTGAAATCATAATTTCATTAAGCCTATAATTAAATTGTACAGAAGAAACAGGTAACTGGCTGCCATGGAGAGAGAGAAACTGGGTGACTGGGAACAGGAGTAGGAAGACATGTTTCCACTGCTTATCTTTTTGTGCCTTTTACATTTTGAACATGGGCCTATTTTGTCTATCAAATTAAAGAACCTAAGTGCTAAATTGTAGTGTTTGCTTTTTTTGTAAGTTCAGAGAAATCGAAAGGGACTTTGGGCATTAGCTTCTGAGAGCCAATAATTTTGCAGGCTTTGAACTCCATTCGGCCAGGATTTTAATCAGGTTTTGACTATGTTGGCTTGAAGAAATTGGTATAAACATTACCCAGAGGTACTCCAGGTGTTCAGTGTGTTCTTAAGTTGACTACAAACCAGAAGTTTACATGTTGCAATTCTGTGCCACCAAAGAGCTAGAGAGCCACTTGTGTTTTGCATCAAAAGTAAGTGATGTCAGTTTTATTAATTGCACGTGACTCTCCTTTGGGAAAACAGTTCCTCCTTTGTCCTTACGCAATTAGTGGGATAACTAGCACATTTTTTTGAGTTTGTATTTAATAGGCCCATAAACCGTACGCCTTTCTATTTTTAATCATAGCTAATTAGGCCCATCCTTCCTGAAATAACACTAAAAGACAAAATGCCTATCATGAACCTTGTTGCAGAATTTTTACTAAATGGGTTGTTTCGTTTGGTTTGGTTTCTAAATAGTATATCCCCTAATAAATAGTTTTCATCACTTTTACAACTGTGATAATCCTTTAACTTGTTCACTTGGACCACAATGTGAACACTAATACGTTTTGAGATATGGTTGGTTTTGTTTTCTTTTTTAGTGCTTTGTGTCAGAGATATACAGTGATGGTTATTAAAGTATATTTTGTGGGGAGGAGATGTTACCTGCCTGCTTTTGGTTTGTTTTTCCTTTTTTTAAAACATGAAAGTATAAATTTACATATTTTAAGTTCCACAAGGGTCACCTTAACACTTGTGGTTTGGAATTTTAAATATTTCAAAAACTTTAACTTCTGCAGTATTAACTTCTACCTCACAAAGTCAGCAGTGTGGTGATACTGATCTTTGTTTTGTGGGATCTTTTTTCTTTTTTTTTTGACACAGGGTCTCAATGTATTGACCAGGCTGGAGTACAGTGGCATGATCATGTCTGCCTCAGCCTCCCCAGTAGCAGTTGGCCCTACTACTATGCTCAGCTAATTTTTTATTTTTGTTAAGTAGAGATGGGGTCTCACTCTATGGCCCAAGCTGGTCTTTTTTATTATTTATTTATTTATTTATTTTGAGACAGCGTTTCTCACTCTGTCACTCAGGCTGGAGTACAGTGGCACAATCACCACTAACTGTAGCCTCAGCCTCCCTGGGCTCAGGCGATCGATCCTCCCCCTTCACCCTGCCAAGTAGCTAAGACTACAGGCTTGCACCACCACGCTCGGCTAATTTTTGTATTTTTGTAGAGATGGGTTGTCGCAGTGTTGCCCAGGCTGGTCTTGAACTCCTAGGCTCAAACAATCTGCCCACCTTGGCCTCCCAAAGTGCTGGGATTACAGGCATGAGCCACCGTGCCTGGCCTGGTATTTATCTTTGTTATTCTGGCTGTACAAAGTCTTATGACTCTATATATATTTTGTTGTTGTTGTTGTTGTTTCGTTTTGTTTTGTTTTTGTTTTTGTTTTTTGGAGACAGAGTCTCACTCTGTTGACCAGGCTAGACTATAGTGGCGTGATCTCTGCTCACTGCAACTTCTGCCTCCTGGGTTCAAGCAATTCTCCTGCCTCAGCCTCCTGAGTAGCTGGGACTGCAGGCGTGTACCACTACGCCTGGCTAGTTTTTGTATTTTTAGTAGTGATGATGTTGACCAGGCTTGTCTCAGAATCTCCTGACCTCAGGTTATCCACCCACCTCAGCCTCCCAAAGTGCTGGGATTGCAGGTGTGAGCCACTGTGCCCGGTCTAAAAATATTTTATAAGTATTCTTTCAGTATGTAATTTTTTCATCTTACACAAGCTTTAAATTCAAATTATTTTATTTCTTTCTTTTCTTTTTGAGACAGAGTATTGCTCTTTTGCCCAGGCTGAGTACAATGGCACAATCTCTGCTCATTGCAACCTCTGCCGTCCGGGCTCAAGCAATCCACCCACCTCAGCTTCTGGAGTAGCTGGGACTACAGGTGTGTACCACCACACCTGGCAAACTTTTTTATTTTTGGTAGAGACAGGATTTCGCCTTGTTGCCCAGGCTGGTTTTGAACTCCTGGACTCAAGTGATCTGCCTGCCTTGGTCTCCCAAAGTTCTGGGTTTATAGATGTGAGCCCCCATTCTTGGCTCAAATTATTTTCAAATTAGCTGTGATCTAATTCATGAACTGATTATCTTAGTTTGCCCAGGCTGCTGTAACAAAGTATTGATCACAGTGGAGGCTGGGAAGTCCAAGATCAAAGTTCCAGCAGACTAAATAAGTAGTGATGGTGCCTTATGTCTGTGTCCTCATGTGACAGAAGGGAAGACAAACTCCCTCAGTCCCCCTTTTTTTTTTTTTTTTTTTTTTTTTGAGATGGAGTTTTGCTCCTGTTGCTCAGGCTAGAGTTGCAATGGCGCAATCTCACCACAACCTCCGCTTCCCAGATTCAAGTGATTCTCCTGTCTCAGCCTCTGGGATTGTAGGCATGCACCTCCACGCCCAACTAATTTTGTGGTTTTAGTAGTGACAAGGTTTCTCCATGTTGGTCAGGCTGGTCTCAAATTCCTGACCTCAGGTGATCCACCCACCTTGGCCTCCCAAAGTGCTGGGATTACAGGCATGAGCCACCACTCCCACCCTGTCTTTCAAGAGGCTGAGGCAAGAGAATGGCATGAACGTGGGAGGCAGAGCTTGCAGTAAGCCGAGATCGTGCCACTGCATTCCAGCCTGGGCAACAGAACGAGACTCCATCTCAAAAAAAAAAACACAAACCACATTTATGATAATATACAAGTACTCTAAAATGTATTTAGATGCATTTATATGTCTCCTATCAGTGTGTGTGTCTGAAATTTAGAACATACTTTCTACATACATGTTTTTGTTTTGTTTATTTGTTTGTTTGTTGAGACAGAGTCTCACTCTGTTGCCCAGGCTGACTGAAGTGCAATGGCAGGATCTTGGCTCACTGCAACCTCCACCTCCCAGGTTCAAGCCGTTCTCCTGCCTCAGCCTCCCGAATAGCTGGGATTACAGGCACACGGCACCATGCCTGGCTAATTTTTGTATTTTTAGTCGAGACGGGGTTTCACCATGTTGGCCAGGCTGGTGTTCAACTCCTGACCTTGGGTGATCCACCTGCCTCAGCCTCCCAAAGTGTTGGGATTACAAGCGTGAGCTATTGCGCCCAGCCACTTTCTGCATATATGTTAATCATATCCTAGATAAATCAAGAACCTTGTGAACATCCATTGCCAAGGTGTTTTCAGCCTGCCCTGCCTTAAAAGAGAAAGATTAAGGATAACTTCAGATCTTTTGTATTTTAGTAAAATTCCATCCAGTATTTTTAGATTTAGAACCTGCACAATTATGTTTTCTAACATCTTTATTTTAGTACACATATGACTCAGAAATAATTACAGAAAACAGTATTCTTATCATTGCTGCTTGTTTATTTTGGAGGATTTGTCATTCGTTGTCATTCATACTTGTATAGATGTGAGGGAGCAGTTTCCTTTATATTACTACATTTTTGGTTATCTTTTAGGTCCTATCAGCAGTATCCTGGTGAATAAATATGGAAGTCGTATAGTCATGATTATTGGTGGCTGCTTGTCAGGCTGTGGCTTGATTGCAGCTTCTTTCTGTAACACTGTACAGGAACTGTACTTCTGTATTGGATTCGTTGGAGGTGAGTTACTACTGATTCATTTGGAAGCATTAGTTTTTTGCTGGCTATTTTGTATTTACCTGCATTCATCTTTCAGATCTCTGAAGTGAAATTATTTTCTTATAGAAATGACTTGATTATCATTTTGAAGAACTACAGATAAAAGTACTAGAAAAGCAAACTTTTAAAGAAATTGCCATTATATGATGGATATTTATTGGATATTTATTGTTTGTTGAATGAGTAAATGAATTGAAAGAATGATTGCATTCCTTGTCCTAAGAATAGACAGTAGTGGTAGATACAATGTGTGTGGCAACTCGGTGCGAGAGTGGCTATTTGATAGAATGTCCACATAACGTTTCTGAGGGGTAGAGAATATGCTTGATAATTCCTCCCCCATTTTAAAAATCACTAAATGAAGATAATGAACTGTTGATGAACATAATTAATAAAAGTTACCCATAACCTCACAATCCAAAGAATATCATTAACATTTCTATATATATCCTTCCATGTGTTTTCCTATGCACAGATACACCTTTTTTTAGAGCAAAAAAGGATCAAATTATGTATAATATTTTGTAACCAGTTTTTTTCCCACTTAACAATATATCATGAACATTTTTCCATGTTGTTAAATGTTTTGATACATAACAATTTTAATCTCATACATAACATAATTTTATTTGATCTCTTAATTGTTGACAAATTGTTTTTGTCAGTATTAGGTTGAAATTCTTTTGTGAACATGAATATATTCTTAGTATAAATTTGTAGAAAAGGAACTGCTGTGTGTTTGTTTTAATATATGTATGCTAAATTGTCCTCTAAAAAAGTTATACTCACTTATTGTCCCACTACAGTATATCAGAGATTCCAAGATTATCCCTTTTGTCAACAATGGGATATTGTCTTTTTAAAAAAAAAAAAATTGCCAATTTAACAGGTGAGAACAATATCTCTTGGTATTAATCCTTATTTTCTTTCTTTTTTTTTTTTTTTTTTTTTTTTTTTGAGACAGTCTCACTCTGTCGCCCAGGCTGGAGTGCAGTGGAGCGATCTCGGCTCACTGCAAGCTCCGCCTCCCAGGTTCACGCCATTCTCCTGCCTCAGCCTCCCAAGTAGCTGGGACTACAGGTACCTGCCACCATGCCCGGCTAATTTTTTGTTTTTTTTTTTTTTTTTTAATAGAGACGGGGTTTCATTATGTTAGCCAGGATGGTCTCGATCTCCTGACCTCATGATCCACCTGCCTTGGCCTCCCAAAGCGCTGGGATTACAGGCTTGAGTCACTGCACCCAGCCTCCTGATTAATTTTTGGATGTTGAATTTTGTTAAAAAGTATTTTTAAATTCAATCTTTTCCAATGTTTTCCCGTTATTAAACATCTAAAATTTTTATGTATTCAAAAAGTATTTTATGGTTTCCATCTCGTATAGCATCCTAAGAAAGTTGTTTTCTACTCCAAGATTATGAAAATATTTGTCCACTTTTGTTTAGTGCACTTTAGTTTTTATATTTAAAAATCTGTTTTTTTGTTGTTTTTTGTTGTCGTTGTTGTTTTTGAGACACTCTCACTGCCAGGCTAAAGTGCAATGGCGTGATCTCGGCTCACTGCAGTCTCCGCCTCCTGGGTTCAACCGATTCTCCTGCCTCAGCCTCCCAAATAGCCGGGATTACAGGCGCTCGCTACCACACCCAGCTAATTTTTGTATTTTTAGTAGAGACGGGGTTTCACTTTGTTGGCCAGGCTGGTCTCAAACTCCTGACCTCAGGTGATCCACCCACCTCGGCCTCCCAACATGCTGGAATTACAGACATGAGCCACTGCGCCCAGCTACATTTAAAAATTCTGAATGAATGAAAATATCTGACGTAAGATGCGAAAAAAGAAATACAACTGTATTTGTTCCCACATGGTTAATCAGTTGGTTCATTTGCTCATTTATTAATTTATTTATGAAATACTTATTGAGCAACAACTATATGTGTGTTAGGATCCATTTTAGGTGCTATAGAGATAGAGCAACAAGTCAGGCAGTTAAGCTCTTTAATAGGAGGAGACAGACAGTACAACTCATAAATATATGAATAAATGAGAAAAATATCAGGCAGTGATAAATGCTGTATAAAACCTTTAACTGAGTGTTGTGACAGGGAAGAACTGGGCAAGCAATGAAGGTAAGGGCTCACTGAACAATCAACTTTAAGTAGAGACCTGCATAACAACAGGGAACCAGATTTGTGAAAATGTAAGGGATCATAGACCCTAGAGCTTATTAACAAATGTAAGAATGGTTTGCTATGAGATCAGGAAGTTCTTTGAATATTTCTTCTGCTAGCACTATTTATTGAATAATTTCACTGTTTGTTGAATTAATTTAAAATGCTACTTTATCTTACATCAAATGTTTCTGTATATTTCAACTCTGTTCCTGGACTTTCTGTAGTGTTTCTGCACTTGCACTGATCAATTTTTACTGATACGTGAAACAGAGCCACACTGCTCTAATGATTGTAGCTTTTGTAAAGCCATTTAAATAATATGTTCTGGTTGGTCCCACTTTTTCCTCTGTACCACCAAAAATTTCCTAGTAGCTCTGTATTTGTTCTCTAAGTATCCTTTAGAATCATTTTACCTTAATCTGAAAGTAAAATTCACTGACATTTGCATTGGATTGCATTAAGTTAGTACATTCATTTCAGGAGCTTTGACATCTTAACAATGTTATGTTTTATTTTCCCAAAACTTTGTGTGTATTTTAAATTCTCTAATCTCTCAGGAAAGTTTCACAATTGGAGCCTTAGGAAATGCCTGTTTTTAAGTTTTGGTGCTATATTGGAAGGGATCATTTTGTACTATATGTTATTTCTTTCTTTTTTGTTTTTGAGACAGGTTCTTGCTCTGTAGCCCAGGCTGGAGTGCAGTTATGTGATCATAGCTCACTGTAGCCTCAAACTTCTAGGCTCAAGTGATACTCCAGCTTTAGCCGCCCAAGTAGCTAGGACTACAGGCACACACTGCCATACCAGGCTAATTTTCGAATTACTTTTTGTAGAGACAGGTCTTGCTATGTTGCCCAGGTTGGTCTTGAACTCATGGCCTTAATCAATCCTGCCACCTTGGCTTCCCAAAGCACTGGGATTATAGACATGAGCCACTGCACCTGGCCTTATGTATTTTCTAGTGTAAATTTGTTTTATCTCTACTGTCAACTTAATGATCTTATATGGTCATAATAGTCCTTAAGGTGATTTTGTTAGATTGGACAAATAGACAATTACTCACCTTCAAATAATAACAACATAATAAAAATAACATGTATTGAGTGCTTACTACATGCTGGGCAGTGGGTACTAAGTGCTTAACAAATTTTTCTTCCTCACAACAATACCCTCTGCCCGTTTTACATATTAGGAAGCAGTCATAGGAGGGTATACATGTCTGAGATTATGCAGCCAGTAAGCACTGATACTGAGATTTGAACCCTTGTCTGATTTAGAACTCATACTTTAAACCACTACATAACATGTTCTCTAACAATGAGGATTTATATCCTATTCTTTCCATTATTTATACCTCTTATTATTTATTTATTTATTTATTTTTCCCTTTTCACAGGTCTTGGGCTTGCCTTCAACTTGAATCCAGCTCTAACCATGATTGGCAAGTATTTCTACAAAAGGCGACCATTGGCCAACGGACTGGCCATGGCAGGCAGCCCTGTGTTCCTCTGTACTCTGGCCCCCCTCAATCAGGTTTTCTTTGGTATCTTTGGATGGAGAGGAAGCTTTCTAATTCTTGGAGGCTTGCTACTAAACTGCTGTGTCGCTGGAGCCCTCATGCGACCAATCGGGCCCAAACCAACCAAGGCAGGGAAAGATAAGTCTAAAGCATCCCTTCAGAAAGCTGGAAAATCTGGTGTAAAAAAAGGTCGGCATGATGCAAATACGGATCTTATTGGAAGACACCCTAAACGGGAGAAACGATCAGTCTTCCAAACAATTAATCAGTTCCTGGACTTAACCTTATTCACCCACAGAGGCTTTTTGCTGTACCTCTCTGGAAATGTGATCATGTTTTTTGGACTCTTTGCACCTTTAGTGTTTCTTAGTAGTTATGGGAAGAGTCAGCATTATTCTAGTGAGAAGTCTGCCTTCCTTCTTTCCATTCTGGCTTTTGTTGACATGGTAGCCAGACCATCTATGGGACTTGTAGCCAACACAAAGCCAATAAGACCTCGAATTCAGTATTTCTTTGCGGCTTCTATTGTTGCAAATGGAGTGTGTCATATGCTAGCACCTTTATCCACTACCTATGTTGGATTCTGTGTCTATGCGGGATTCTTTGGATTTGCCTTTGGGTGGCTCAGCTCCGTATTGTTTGAAACACTGATGGACCTTGTTGGACCCCAGAGGTTCTCCAGCGCTGTGGGATTGGTGACCATTGTGGAATGCTGTCCTGTCCTCCTGGGGCCACCACTTTTAGGTACAGTATGTCTCCCTACTAATGTGGCTCTGTTACAAAACAAGCATATAAGATGGGAAAGCTGACAGAAAGCAAACATTAGTGAGCTATTTGGGTAAGAATAAATCTTTCTCGTTTCTGTACCCTTGGTGCTGGGACAATGCTTGGCACAGGATAATTGCTCAAATATAGAATCTAATTAAATGGAACCATCAAGCCAAAAGGAGGATCAAATATCGTTACAAATGTCAGTGTTTTTTCTTTTTTTTGAGACAGAGTCTTGCTGTGTTACCCAGGCTGGAATGCAGTGGCACCATCTCAGCTCACTGCAACCTCCACCTCCCGGGTTCAAGCAGTTCCCCTGCTTCAGCCTCCCGGTAGCTGGGATTACAGGTGCATGCCACCATGCTGGCCAATTTTTATATTTTTAATAGAGATGGGTTTTCGCCATGTTGGCCAGGCTGGTCTCTAACTCCTGACCTCAAATGATCCACTTGCCTCGGCCTCCCAAAGTGCTGGGTAACGGGTGTGAGCCACTACGCCTGGCCTAAAATACATTTTTTTCTGATCACAAAACTGATGTGCTTAGTGTAGAAAAGCATGTAGAAAAACAACTCAATCTTTAAAGCACTAGCGATTATTTCATTTTAAAAATGGAGTATATTTCACATAATTTTTTTTTTTTTTTTAAGACAGAGTCTTGGTCTTGTGGCCCAGGCTAGAGAGCAATGGCACGATCTCGGCTCACTGCAACCTCTGCCTCCTGGGTTCAAGCGATTCTCCTGCCTCATCCTCCTGAGTAGCTGGGATTACAGGCACCTACCACCATGCCCAATTAATTTTTGTATTTTTAGTAGAGGCAGGGTTTCACCATGTTGGCCAGGCTGGTCTCGAACTCCTAACCTCAGGTGATCCACCCGCCTCAGCCTCCCAAAGTGCTGGGATTATAGGCGTGAGCCACCGCGCCTGGCCCATAAGTTTTTTAAAAACATACAAAAAGCAAAAAAAAAACAAAAAACAAAAAAACAAAAGTTTATTTCAGTAGCAATAGTATAATAATAGCTACCATGTAAGCTCCCAGTGTACCAGAGACAGTCCTTATCATTTTGTATCTCCTGTTGTATCTCACAAGTCCATGTGAGGTAGGACCGTTTTAGTCCCCATTTTGTAAGTGAACAGGGGCTTCAAAAGGTGAAGTAACTTGGCTAAGATCATACAGCTAGTAAACTAATTATAACTTGGGAACTATTCCTGAAGCTTATTGAATACTTTATCTTTCAAATTAATATAGCTCAATAGATAACACGTAGTGAAAAAATAATTTGACCCTCCTTCTGGATGTGACTCATACTTTAGGAATTTTGATTTGGGGAGTGAGTTATAACAGAAGATCCATAGCTGCCTTTTGAGATCAGTCTTCTTCCATCTCATACCCAGTGAGTTACTAAGTTCTATCAGTTTTTATGCTCTAAGTCTTTTTCTCATCTGCCCATTTTTCTCCATCACAACTACTACCCTTATCCAAAGCCCTTGTCTCCTGTTTGGGCTGCTCCTAACTGTAACCTCCTAACTGGTCTACCTGTATCAGTTCCAGCTATTCTTCAGTCTCCTTGAAGTCTCTAGTTCAGAACTCTTCAAGATTTCTTAAAACTCTCCAGTTGCTTCCCCTTACTTTCAGGGTGAAAAGCAAATTCCCTAATGTGGCTTGCAAGGCACTGCACGGACTGGCCCCACCTGTCCCTCCAGCCTCATTTCTACCACTGGCCTCCTGCTTTCTGTGCCCCAGCAACCTGGCCCTTCTTTCACCTCACACACCATGCTCTGTCCTACCATTGTGCCTTTGCACTGCAGTTCTCTGCTTAGATCTAATTCCCATCCCCTTTCTCCTAGATAATTCCTATCCTGCAAATCCCAGCTTAGTTGGCACTTTAAGGAAAGCTTTCTTGACCCCACTTCTTTCAAACTCCCCTGGTAGTACTTGTCACAATTTGTGTAGTTACTTGATTAACATCTCTCTTGTCCACTGAACTGTGGATGTTAACTCCTCTGTTCACCCTTATCCTCAGGGCCTAGCTGAGCCAGTGCCTGGTATATGATAAAGGCTAAAAAAATATTGTTAATGAATGATGCAGTGAGTTAGAAAGCCATATGGAATCATATTTAAATTGGTTGTATTAAGTCCTGTTTAAGTGTAGGGTAGAATTTTCCCAGAGATACCAGTTCAATGAGATGCTAATAAATTTTACAGTAATGGAAGTTACGTAACCAAAATAAAATTTGGAAACATCAAGTTAAATAGGATTCTTTACTACCAGACTTCACAAATCCTTTATGAGAAAATAATATGCCATTTACCCATTCATTTGACTTTTGAAACATTAAAGCAGTATCCTTGTAGCACATGCTTAAGGGTGCAGACTTCAGAGTCAGACTTTCTATGTTTAAAGCCAAGTCATTTCACTTATTAGTTTTGTGACCATGGACAAATTAGCTAACATCTCTGTAATTTAGTTTTTAAATCTGTCCAGTGAGGATGATAATAGAATCTGCCTAGGCCGGGCGCGGTGGCTCAAGCCTGTAATCCCAGCACTTTGGGAGGCCGAGACGGGCGGATCACAAGGTCAGGAGATCGAGACCATCCTGGCTAACACGGCGAAACCCCGTCTCTACTAAAAACACAAAAAATTAGCCGGGCGAGGTGGCGGCGCCTGTGGTCCCAGCTACTCGGGAGGCTGAGGCAGGAGAATGGCGTGAACCCGGGAGGCGGAGCTTGCAGTGAGCTGAGATCCGGCCACTGCACTCCAGCCTGGGCGACAGAGCGAGACTCCGTCTCAAAAAAAAAAAAAAAAAAAAAAAAAAAAAAAAAGAATCTGCCTGTTGTAAGGATTAAGCACTTAGAATGGGTGTAAGATATTGCTTTTAAATTTTTAGCACTGGACAAGTGTTCACAGGAATACTCTTTGGGAAATGCTGAGAAAGAGGATTGGCCTGGGTAAATGGGACAGCACTATGGCCTTGGACAAGACTTCCAGGCCTCTTTCGGCAACGCTTACTTCCATAGTGTGTTAAGAGAATTGACTCTAGGTGATCACTGCGTCTCTTCCATTTCCAGTTTGCCGAGAGTTAACTATTTTCAAGTTACTAAAAATAACAGAAGATGCAAAGGCCACTTAAAATCCATGAGGCATTATAAACAGAGGATCAGCTAATTTTCAGCAGTTCCTTATACTAATTCATCATTTTGGGACTCTTTAAAGATTGGGTTGACATGTTTCTGAATGGATCCTTAAGCTTTGCTTGGGGGAGAAAAAAACCTGTTTACTCTTAGAAACATAACTGTTTTGTCGTTTTACATATTTAGGTCGGCTCAGTGACATGTATGGAGACTACAAATACACATACTGGGCATGTGGCGTCGTCCTAATTATTTCCGGTATCTATCTCTTCATTGGCATGGGCATCAATTATCGGCTTTTGGCAAAAGAACAGAAAGCAAACGAGCAGAAAAAGGAAAGTAAAGAGGAAGAGACCAGTATAGATGTTGCTGGAAAGCCAAAGGAAGTTACCAAAGCAGCAGAATCTCCGGACCAGAAAGACACAGAAGAAGGGCCCAAGGAGGAGGACAGTCCAGTCTGAATCCATGGGGCTGAAGGGTAAAATTGAGCAGTTGATGACCCAGGATATCTGAAAATATTCTACTGGCCTGTAATCTACCAGTGGTGCTCAATGCAAATAGTAGACATTTGTGTGGAAATCATACCAGTTGTTCATTGGTGGGATTTTTGTTTGACTCCTTACCAATAGCCTGAATTTAAAATGACATATGCTTTGAGGAGGGGGAGTGATTGGTAGCAAAAGATGCGGGAAAGAAGTAGGTTTTGTTTTGTTTTGTTTTAATCTTCGCTTTTAATAGTGTCAAAGATTATAATATGTGCCTTAAGTTTTAGTCATTAGAACTCTAGAGAGCCTTAACTTCTTAAACCATTTTTGCTGAATTCATCTATTTCGAGTGTTGTGTTAAAAGGAAAAATAACAACTAGCTTGTTTGAGGCAAATCCAAAATTTAAAATTAATCTTGCTTCATTGTTACATGTAATATATTTCAGACATTTTCACTGGAAGATTTATGAACAGAAATATTGGTTGAAAATTAGAGATTTTATAAAATGCTGACCAATATTTTCCTAGCATCAGTAGATTTCTGGCATGTTTCTGCTAGCTACATATTTAGGAAATTCAAAGCATAAAACTTTGGCAACATCTTGGCTGTTCTAGACACAGTGTACTTGTCAACCCCTCTCAGGTACCTTTTCTTGGGATGCTTATTAGAAGCCAAGTGCAGTGCTTAAGGTTTGTTTTCATTAAATTAGCTATTTTTGCTCCCCTGTTCAAAGATGCATTTTGAGTGTTTATAGATCACTGCCCTTTTTGAAATCACCTGGTATTATTTTTCTCACTGGAAAAGTTAGTATTAAAATCTACAAAACTACATATTTGTGCCTCCTTGGTAAATACAACACACCTAATTAAATGTAGACAGATATTTCAAACATCAGCTGAATTCACTTAAGTTTTTCCAAAACCTCAGTTAAACTGTGAAGCTATTGGAATTTTTTTTTCCTGGAATTTTTCCCCTTTGATTCACAGTGGTCCCATTTATATCTGCTTCCAGCTTAGTGCTATGCATAAGATATGTGTGTGTTTGGTGTTGTGTTGTGTTGTTTTTTTTTTTTTTTTGTTTTTTTGTTTTTTAATTTTATTTTTTAATGTTTGCAAATTAAAAAGGGCCAGAAAAATTTGGCACCAGACAAACGAATAAAGATAGGATTGGGAAAGAAGTTGCTAAGTGTGCTTAGTTTTAATAAGTAATTCTTTCTCTTTTTTCAGAGAAGGCCTTACAGAAAATCGTTGTTGAATTGTTGGATGCATTCTTACTCTCCACACAAACCTAGAAATTTCGTGACCCCTTTCACTTACCTGAAAATTAGAGAAATTGATTCAGTATAAGGATAAGGAGGGAAGGTGGACCAGAATGAAAACTGTAAATATTTTTTTAACCTAATATCACTTAAATCGAGGCAGAAAGATATAGATATTCAATGAATTATATTCAATGCATTTAAAATACCACTGTAATTGACAGAGTTAAAAGCATAGATACAAAACCTTGTGTAAGAGGCTGACTTTTCCAAATAAACATTTTTTAAGAAAATATTTCTTCTTCCAAATGTCTATTTTCTTCAGGAAAATATTGCTGTGTCTTCATTTTCATTACCAGGTTTCATTTCGGGCCTTGCTAAATTGATTGAATTAAATCATCCAGCTTGTGAGCCTTGATATTTGGGTATATGATTTATTTTCATTTGAATTTCTCCTTTTCTCTTCTTTGCTGTAAGGCAAGGAGGAGGGGAATTTTAAAACCATCTTATTTGAACTGAGAGCATCCAGAGCATTTAACCTTAAGGAAACAATGAAAAACTCCCTTTGTATGCCTGGGCATCATGGCAGATAGAGGAAGACTGTTCGAGGAGAAAACTGCTGCTGAGAGTGTTGGCGGGCTTGGCCTCAGGTTCGATTCTAATTTTCTTCGGACCCAAGTCGATAGTCTCTGTGTACCTCTCCTCTCTTCCCCTCTATAAAAATGAGGATTAGGCCAGGTGCAGTGGCTCATGCCTGTAATCCCGGCACTTTGGGGGGCCGAGGCGGGTGGATCACAAGGTCAGGAGATCGAGACCATCCTGGCCAACATGATGAAACCCCGTCTCTACTAAAAATACAAAAAAATTAGCCGGGCGTGGTAGCGGATGCCTGTAGTCCCAGCTACTCAGGGAGGCTGAGGCAGGAGAATGGCGTGAACCCGCGAGGCGGAGCTTGCAGTGAGTGGAGATCGCACCACTGCACTCCAGCCTGGGCGACAGAGCGAGACTCGTCTCAAAAAAAAAAAAGTTCATGCTTAGGGGTAAAAAGGCTATGATAATTCCTGAGGTGGACTCTTACTTGCCAGAGGATAGTTTCAGGGTGACTCTTAAGAATATTAGCTAAACAATTAAATCCTCCTATTAGATCAGCTTCTCCTTTTAGTCTTCCCAATATATTGATCTTTCTTTGGTAAATGAAGGGATGAAACTAACACTGCACCAAATGGTGCATATAAACCAGCTTTTCACGTAAGATGGATTTGAATATCAAAGTCCTTAGTCTTTCTACTCTAATACCACACTCCTCCATAGGGAAAAGATGCCATACTAGTAGCAGATAAACTTTTCCCCTCAATAACTAACGATTCTATAAAAGAAGAAATAAAACTAGTAAATAATCTTGGCTAAGGTTTTTTATACCTAGCAGTGTCTTCAAATGCAAATGGAAAGGTTGATGAAATATCTATTTTCCCTACTACATCACAACAGTTTAAATGATAAATTATTACCGGTTGGTGGCTGAGTAAATTTGTATGTGTATCAAGCACAATTGGTAATATATATCAAGCACAAGGAACTTGTTTTTCCTAAAAATTTCAGATTTTGAAATTTGTCTAAGAAAGTTTTTGCCTGTCTTTGAAATTATCAATTTCTTTGAAAAATTATTAGGTTGGGTATCAGTGTTTTTTTCGTGTTTGTTGTAGTTTGTTTTTGAGACAGGGTCTCACTCTGTTGCCTAGGCTGGAGTGAGGTGGCACTATCAGTCACTGCTCACTGCAGCCTCAACCTTTCAGGGTCAAGCAATCCACCTACTTCAGCCTCCCAAGTAGCTGGGACTAACTATAACTTTTTTGTGTATGTGAGACGGTGTCTTGCTCTGTCTGTCACTCAGGCTGAAGTGCAGTGGCGCAATCCTGGCTCACTGAAACCTCTGCCCCCCAGGTTCAAGCAATTGTCTTTTCTCAGCCTCCTGAGTACCTGGGATTACAGGCACATGCCACCACACCTGACTAAGTTTTGTATTTTTTTAGTAGAGAAAGGATTTCACCATATTGGCCAGGCTGATCTCGAACTCCTGACCTCATAACTGTAACTTTTATAGAGACTGGATCTTTCTTTTTTTTTTTTTTTTTTTTTTTGAGACGGAGTCTCGCTCTGTCGCCCAGGCTGGAGTGCAGTGGCCGGATCTCAGCTCACTGCAAGCTCCGCGTCCCGGGTTTACGCCATTCTCCTGCCTCAGCCTCCCGAGTAGCTGGGACTACAGGCGCCCGCCACCTCGCCCGGCTAGTTTTTTGTATTTTTTAGTAGAGATGGGGTTTCACCGTGCTAGCCAGGATGGTCTCGATCTCCTGACCTCGTGATCCGCCCGTCTCGGCCACCCAAAGTGCTGGGATTACAGGCGTGAGCCACCGCGCCCGGCCGAGACTGGATCTTTCTATGTTGCTTAGGCTGGTCTCCGACTCTTGAGTTCAAGCAATCCTCCTGCCTGGGCCTCACAAAGTGTTGGGATTACAGACATGAGCCACTGCGCCTGGCCTCAATAAATAGTTAGATGGATATGGTTATGAAGTCCCTGTGATACAAACATGGCATAATATTAAGTGAAAATACACAAACTAGACCTGAGGCAGTGGCTCACACCTATATTTCCATCTCTTTGGGAGGCCAAGGCAGGCACATCACCTGAGGTCAGAAGTTAGAGACCAGCCTGACCAACATGGAGAAACCCCGTCTCTATAAAAATACAAAATTAGCCAGGCATGGTGGCGTGTGCCTGTAGTCCCAGCTATTCAGAGGGCTGAGGCAGGAGAATCTCTTGAACTCGGGAGGTGGAGGTTGTGGTAAGCCAAGATTGCGCCACTGCACTCCAGCCTGGGCAACAAGAGTGAAACTCCATCGCAAAAAAAAAAGAAAAAGAAAAAATAGTGATATCACAAAAAGAGGTGGAATTTGCTTGTCCATATGGCTATCATTTGTTCATTCACCAACAGATATTTATTGGACACTTAGTATATCCCAGGCATTCTTTCAGGCTTTGAGAATCCAGCAGTGAATAAAACACAATAATATGTTTTCACAGGCATCTTACATTCTAGTAGGGAAAAATAGGTGACGAACAGTAAGTTAATAAGAAAACAGTAGTTTTCAGAATAGAGCAATGGATATAAAATCAGCCTTCATTCATTCATTCACCCAAACTATTTTTTGTAGCATCTTCTATGTTTTGTGTCTGGCTCCATTAGCTGGATAGAGGGCATATAGCAGTGAACAAAATTCAGTTCCTAGCACCCAGAGGTTCTAGTGTAGTGGGGAAGATATGTAGTAACTGCTGTGGTGTGGTAACACATGGAGAAACCTAATCCAATCTTGGGAGAGCATAAAAAGATCAAAAATTATGTTTTTGAGCAAGTTAAATCTATCTGATCTTTGATAAACATTATAAAACTATTTTGAGGATTATGTGTGAAAGTACACAGCACACCGTGAGTACATAGTAACAGTATATTAAGTGCATAGTCATTGTAGAAAACCGAATCTCCTTGAACATTCTGCAATGCAGTGTAGCAAGTATCAGTTAGGTCATCAACCAGAACAACAATGAATAAAGAACAGCTGATGGTTGTATAGCTCATCCAATTTTACAAAGGCCTTTCAAATATATTCTATCATCTGATCCTGCAAAATCCTAGGGAAGTGAGTATAATTAAAAATACTGACTCTTTATCTGGGCCTTCATCATAGTGGGTCATCCTCCCGGGTTGTCAGGGAGCACAAAGCAGGATTGCAGACAGCTTAGCTGCTAGAGCTGAAGGTTGTGCTGGATGGAAGCTTTGGAATCATACAAGAATGCAAGAGACCAAATCCTGGGTGAACCTGAGGGTGAATAATGGCTAAACCAATCCCTGAGTTCTGCACCAAAATGTGTAAAATGGTTCCTGTCCCCACAAATATACAATCTGATTCTGTCCCTTGGCTTTGAAATGCATAATATGATGTTTTTTTCATTTGTGGATTTCCTTTCCTAATATGCTTTACTGATTCCAGAATTAAAACTTTGCATTTCCTGAGCTTACTCTGGCCAAATCCCAAGAGGAAGTGGCCAGAAGCCATTAAGAGGGCCAGGAGGGGAACTGGACCAGGATTAAAAGTCACCTGGTGTGCTGACAATCTGTATGTGTGTAATTATCAACAGAAGGTTTATAATGGTTGTAGTCTTTGTGATTTATCTTTCTTTTCCTTTCTCCACACTCTTTCCCCCCCGCCGCCGCTTCTAACCACTTTGAGGCCCAAAAAAAAAGGGCCCGGGTACTTTGGTCAGGCTCTATTTGTATATGCTTTTTAGAATGGGAGTTGTACAAACTTGATATCAACGCTTTTCGCTTTAAGTTTCAAGTACTATCTCAGTTCTTACATGCTAAGAATGAGAACCAGGCCTGCAGTAGCAGGTTTTCTGAGCTAGACACCTTGAGGGGGCTCTCCCTGTGCATCAGCCCCTCCCTCACTCCCACCCTTTCCTGTCCCCCCATGCCACAGTTGCCAAATCCTGTAGATTCAGCCAGTTTACTGTTTCTCCTTTCCATCCCCTCCTCTTCGTTTTCCTTGCTATTGGCTTAGTTTTCAACAGCTTCCGTCTTTTCTCATTCACCACTTCGGATCCAGCCTCAACAGTGCTGCCAGAATCATTTCTCCAAAAGGGCCAAATCTCTCAGTGGTTTTTTTTTTTTTTTTTTTTTGGTAACAATTTTTTTTTTTTTTTTTTTTTTTTTTTTGAGACGGAGTCTCGCTGTGTCTCCCAGGCTGGAGTGCAGTGGCCTGATCTCGGCTCACTGCAAGCTCCGCCTCCCGGGTTCACGCCATTCTCCCGCCTCAGCCTCCCAAGTAGCTGAGACTACAGGCGCCCGCCACCACGCCCGGCTAGTTTTTTGTATTTTTAGTAGAGACGGGGTTTCACCATGTTAGCCAGGATAGTCTCGATCTCCTGACCTCGTGATCCACCCGCCTCGGCCTCCCAAAGTGCTGGGATTACAGGCTTGAGCCACCGCGCCTGGCTAACAATTTTTTTTAAAGCCTATACCTCTTTTATAACTACAAACAAGAGCAATAAAGATAATAAAGCTCAATCCAATAATGTCTTTTTTTTCTGCTTAAAATCCTGTAGTTTGAGGATAAAGTCCAAACTCCTTGGCTTCAGGCCTCACAGGGCCCTTCTGTGATTTCCTTCCTCCGTGAAGGAAACTCCTGAAGTTTCCTTCAGCCTTATCTCTTACCACTCTTCAGCCCACACCCTGCTCTCCAGGCCAACTACATTTCTTAGGGCTGACCTGTACCTGGAAGCCCCACCCTTCTTTCCCCTCTGCAGCAACGCCTTATCCTCTGAAATTTGGGAACCTTACCTGATCCCACAATTTCATTTCAATTGCCCTCTTAACTGAAGTGCAGTTACAATGCAAGTCTTTCAAATCTCAGGTCTCAAATCTCAGATAGGCCACTTACTAGCTCTGGGTCCTTAGGCAAGTTACTTAACCTCTAGGCCTTGGCTTCCATATCTGTAAAATGGAACTAATAATAGAACTTAACTTACAGGGTCGCCATGAGGATTAAATCTATAAAACCCTTAGCATAGTGCCTGACATGGAATAAATGCTCACTGTGTATTAATTATTGCTTTCTCTTTCACAGATACCACTATTAAAGGATAGTTTTCAAAATGGTAAAAGCATAACTCAGAGAATAAACATACATTTATTTAAAACATGAGTTAAGGAGGAAACTAGTAGGATTTTATAACTGTAAAATGGAACTTTACTTATAAAACGGCCTTTGCAAAATTATGACTGAGACAGCAAAAGAGATCTAACTTAACAGACTCCACGTTGCTTCTAACCTGCAAGCCGTCCTTGTTCATTCCTGGGTATAGGCCAAACTAACTTTGAGAGAAGCTTAGTTTATAGTTTAAACAAAGACAGCTCTTTCCCAAAGCAGATGTCCTTTTTGCCTGGGACTAACATTAGCCACAATATTAGAAATTGTGATTTATGAGTCGTGCAGCTGGAGGCTACAAGATTCTGATCCTCCCTAAACTGCTCCTAAGATCAGTGCTTGAGATATTTTGCAGACTCGGCACTTGATGGATCATCTGGCACCCCCCAATTGAAAAACTGGCTCAAATGATCTTGTCGCCCCCACCCAGGAAGTGATTCAGTGCAAGAAGACAGCTCCGACTCCCTATGATTTCATCTCCGACAAATCAGCACTCCTGGCTCACTGGCTTTCCCCCGCCCACCAAGTTATCCTTAAAAATTCTGCTCCCTGAATGCCTGGGGAGACTGATTTGAGTAATAATAAAACTCTGGTCTCCAGGACAGCCGGCTCTGTGTAAATTACTCTTTCTCTATTGCAATTCCCCTGTCTTGATGAATGCTCTGTCTAGGCAGCAGGCAAGGTGAACCCCTCAGGCGGTTACACTTGGAAAGATTTGTTCTGTACTGGACAAAACGTATTTATTTGCATTGCCATGAACAGAAGTTGTTTGCATCCTGCATCCAGTTCTAGACAGAAAACATTTGCACCATCATCAGGCCTCCCCATTAACTTTCATTTCTACAGAGTTATAAAACAGTCCAGCACTTTTGTAGCATAGAATCGGATAACCTGGAACTCTAAATAACACACATCATTCCATTGAAAGACAGCCAGTAATTCTTTGCCCATTTAAAAGTCTTTCACAATTTTTCCTAGCGCTGCAGTGCATTGTACACGTTAGTTTGCTCTTCTAAATCCCTACCAAACTGTGAACTTCTTGAGATGAGAGGGAACTGCACACAAAGTGAGATATACTGTTTGATTTTAGGGCCTGGGGAAGCTTCTGCAGGAGGTGACATTTCAACCAGGTAGAGAAAGATAATGCTGCATTTCTCCTGGAGAAAAGCATCCAGAGAGAGCTATGTAGGAACCATGGTAGAAGTGACAGTCAAGCATTGTTAAACACAGACTGTGTGCCAGGCCCTGGGCTAGGTTAAGAGGATAAAAAGCTGAATAAAGCCTGGTCTCTATTTTTAAGAAGCTATAAGTCTGATGGTGGCATGAAAAGGAAATCAGTGCTTATAATATAGCGTGATGAGGACCCTAAAAGTCCGCAGGTCAAATTTCGGAGACTCACATGAACCAACGCACAGTGTTCCCCAAGCCCAAGTCTGATGAAGGGCAGAAAACAGAGGAGACCCCAGTGGGCCTGTGGGCTACTGGATAGGAAAAGCAAATTATTTTTCTCTGTACTCAACACTCGACATAGAATACGCCTGTGATCAAATGTATAGGGATTTTTCTCCACATCAAGCAATTTTCCAATTTTCTACAGACACCAACTGAGAGTCTTACAACTAAACTCAATTTTGATACTATCTAACCTAGGTATAGTGTCAGATCACACAGACCCAGTTCCAGGCTGGGCATGGTGGCTTACGCCTGTAATCCCAGCACTTTGGGAGACTGAGGTGGGTGGATCATCCGAGCTCAGGAGTTCCAGACCAGCCTGGGCAACATGGTGAAACCCCATCTCTACTAAAAATACAAAAAATTAGGCAGGCATAGTGGCACACGCCTGTAATCTCAACTACTTGGGAGGCTAAGGCAGGAGAGTTGCTTGAACCCAGGAGGTGGAGGTTGCAGTGAGCCGAGATTGCGCCACTCCACTCAAGCCTGGGTGAAAAAGCAAGACCCTGTCTCAAAAAAAAAAAAAAAAGGACGGCCGGGCGCGGTGGCTCAAGCCTGTAATCCCAGCACTTTGGGAGGCCGAGATGGGCGGATCATGAGGTCAGGAGATCGAGACCATGCTGGCTAACACGGTGAAACCCCATCTCTACTAAAAAATACAAAAAAAAAAAATTAGCCGGGCGAGGTGGCGGGCGCCTGTAGTCCCAGCTACTCGGGAGGCTGAGGCAGGAGAATGGCGTGAACCCAGGAGGCGGAGCTTGCAGTGAGCTGAGATCCGGCCACTGCACTCCAGCCTGGGCGACAGAGCGAAACTCTGTCTCAAAAAAAAAAAAAAAAAGGACTCAGTTCCACACGTTCACACTCCAACTGCAAATAGTAGACCTTCATGTTACTCACAACTTCTGTCCAACTTAGCTACAAATTAGAGGTTTTACAAATTAGACCCTTTCTTGGGTTCAATCACTTGCTACAGTGGCTCACAGAATTAAGGGAAACGCTTTACTTTCATTTACCGATTTATTATAAAGGTGTAAAATAAAATGTATGGGAAGCCATTGTTTTGGACTGAGCTCCTGCACTAGACCCCAAAAGAAAAAATCAAAATGGAGTCACTTATGCTAAGTGTCATGCAATCAAGCTGAAACTTTAAGGAAGCAGGAAAATTCCCCATTAGACCAATTTTTCCTAAAAACAAAAGATTCATACCAACCAGTCAGAAGACGCCCAGTCAACCTGAACTGGCATGTTAAGGCAGTCTCCTCTTAACTCTTACAAGGAAAGTAACCTGAAGTAACCTGATGTTAACAATCTGCTTCTGGGCCGGGCGCGGTGGCTCACGCCTGTAATCCCAGCACTTTGGAAGGCCGAGGCGGGCGGATCACAAGGTCAGCAGATCGAGACCATGGTGAAACCCCGTCTCTACTAAAAATAGAAAAAATTAGCCGGGCGCAGTGGCGGGCGCCTGTAGTCCCAGCTACTCGGGAGGCTGAGGCCGGAGAATGGCGTGAACCCGGGAGGCAGAGCTTGCAGTGAGCCGAGATTGTGCCACTGCACTCCAGCCTGGGCGACAGAGCGAGACTCCGTCTCAAAAAAAAAAAAAAAAAAATCTGCTTCTGGTATTATTGTTTCCTCACTCCTGCTCTAGCTATCTTATAAAAACCAACTGTTAGGCCGGGCACAGTGGCTCACACCTCTAATCCCAGCACTTTGGGAGGCCAAGGCGAGCAGATCATGTGGTCAAGAGATTGAGAGACCAACTTGGCCAACATGGTGAAACCCCATCTCTACTAAAAATACAAAAATTAGCTGGGCATGGTGGCGGGCGCCTGTAGTCCCAGCTACTCAGGAGGCTGAGGCAGGAGAATCGCTTGAACCCAGGAGGCGGAGGTTGTAGCGAGCCACCAGCATACCACTGCACTCCAGCCTGGCGACAGAGCAAGACTCCGTCTCCAAAAAAAGAAAAAAACTGGTTTGCCATCCTAGCAGAGCACTTACCTATTTTTTAGATGAGATGCTGTCTGATTTATGAATTGCTAATAAAAACCAACTTGATCTTTAGACTAAATTTATTGAAATTTTGTAACAGTTCTGGTGACCATGAAGGGACTTGAAGAAGACTGTTGATGACCCTGAGGCCCTTGAAGGATGCAGATAAGGTGCTCCTTAATCCTTTAGAGTCCCCTGTCTTCCTCACAGTGCTCCCAATGTCATGAGTAAGTTCCTACCAGGGCCAGCTCTTTGTTTTTTTTTTTTTTTTTTTTTTTTCGAGACGGAGTCTCGCTCTGTCGCCCAGGCTGGAGTGCAGTGGCGCGATCTCGGCTCACTGCAAGCTCCGCCTCCCGGGTTCACGCCATTCTCCTGCCTCAGCCTCCCGAGTAGCTGGGACTACAGGCGCCCACAACCGCGCCCGGCTAATTTTTTGTATTTTTAGTAGAGACGGGGTTTCACCGTGGTCTCGATTTCCTGATCTTGTGATCCGCCCGCCTCGGCCTCCCAAAGTGCTGGGATTACAGGCGTGAGCCACCGCGCCCGGCCAAGGGCCAGCTCTTTGTATTTGAGCTCCTGGTAATTTTGGCTTTGGGGTGCCAAGGGTTGTGTTGTGGCAGAGTAAATGACCTTTGGGACTTTTGGTGATTGTTGCATCGCTACCAAAGAATCACAGTTTTAAAGATAACTGACAGTGACTGCAGCAAGTGGCAGTTACTGCAGGGAGTGTTAGACACTATTTTTCAGAAATTCACAGGGATTTGGGTTTTCTCCTCTTTGTTTCTCTTTCTTGCACACTAAGATAGGGAAAGATCATCGACTATGTTGGCTAAGGAATCTTGGAACCAAACCACAACTTAATTGACAGGTATGGGAAGGTCACCTAAAAGCTGTTAGACCACCTATCACCTAAATATATAACTACTGAAAGGATAAGATGGCTGGGCGTGGTAGCTCACATCTGTAATCCCAGCACTTCAGGAGGGCGAGGTGGGCGGATCACCTGAGGTCTGGAGTTGGATAGCAGCCTGACCAACATGGAGAAACCCCGTCTCTACTAAAAATACAAAATTACCTGGGCATGATGGCACATGCCTGTAATCCCAGCTACTCGGGAGGCTGAGGCAGGAGAATCGCTTGAACCCAGGAGGCAGAGGTTGTAGTGAGCCGAGATTGCACCACTGCACTCCAGCCTGGGCAACAAGAGCAAAACTCAGTCTCAAAAAAAAAAAAAAAAAAAGAAAGAAAGAAAGAAAAGAAAGAAAAAGAAAGGATAAGGGTTAGTTTGACACTAGGTTACCCACCAGCCCAGAAAATTTCCTCGCAACAAGAAACACTGAAAACATCACATGACCCAACCTCATGATATTTCCCTCTCAGGCTTTTATCTCAGCTCTCATATTGAGAAAATAGGCATCTCATTGGAGAAACCCAATATGCTAAACAACTGAGGACTCCACCTTCCAGTATGCCTGCCTTTTATTTTTTATTTTTATTTTATTTATTTTTTTGAGAGGAGTCTCGCTCTGTCGCCCAGCTGGAGTGCAATGGCACGATCTCGGCTTAGGGCAACCTCCACTCCCGGGTTCAAGCGATTCTCCTGCCTCAGCCTCCCGAGTAGCTGGGATTACAGGTGTGCACCACCATGCCCAGCTAATTTTTTTTTATTTTTAGTAAAGACAGGTTTTCACCATGTTGGCCAGGCTGGCCTGGATCTCCTGACCTCAGGTGATCCTCCTGCCTCAGCCTCCCAAAGTGCTGGGATTACAGGCGTGAACAACCGTGCCTGGGCCTAAGTTAAAATTGAGTAATATATATTCTTTAAATGTCTAGATCATTTCCAAAAAAGATAAAATGCTGAAACATTAATTACTGAACCTAAGTATAAGCTTAGCTATTTTTGGCTTATTATTATAGAAGAACTAAAGATATTTGAGTTTGCTAGTAAATATGTTCTGTGTAACACTGAAAAGCTGCACTATGAAGAAACACTTTTTTTTTTTTTTTTTTGAGACGGAGTCTCGCTCTATCACCCAGGCTGGAATGCGTGCAGTGGCGCAATCTCAGCTCACTGCAACCTCCGCCTCCCGAGTTCAAGCGATTCTTCTGCCTCAGCCTCCTGAGTAGCTGGGATTATAGGTGTGTACCACCACACCTAGCTGATTTTTATATTTTTAGTAGAGACAGTGTTTCACCATCTTGGCCAGGATGGTCTTGAACTCCTCACCTCGTGATCCACCCACTTTGGCCTCCCAAAGTGCTGGGATTACAGGTGTGAGCCACCATGCCCGGCAGAAACACATACATCTAAAGATTACAAAATTGTGTCAATCTATAATATAATGGTATGTGACAGTCAATTTACATTAAAAATTAAGGGAGGCCAGGCATGGCGGCTCACCTCTGTAATCCCAGCACTTTAGGAGGCCAAGGCAGGAGGATCACTTGAGTTCAGGAGCTCAAGACCAACCTGTCTCTACCAAAAATACAAAAATTAGCCAGGTGTCATGGTACAAGCCTATAATTTCAGCACTTTGGGAGGCTGAGCCGGGTGAATCGCCTGAAGTCAAGAGTTCAAGACCAGCCTGGCCAACATGGTGAAACCCCATCTCTACTAAAAATACAAAAATTAGCCAGGAGCAGTGTCGAGTGCCTGTAGTCCCAGCTACTCAGGAGGCTGAGGCAAAAGAATCACTTGAACCCAGGAGGCGGAGGTCGCAGTGAGCCAAGATGGTGCCACTGCACTTCAGTCTGGGTGACAGAGTGAGACTCCATCTTAGAGGAAAAAAAAAAAAAAGTTATAAAAATTAAGGAAGTTGCCGGGCTCGGTGGCTCACGCCTGTAATCCCAGCACTTTGGGAGGCCAAGGCGGGCGGATCACAAGGTCAGGAGATCGAGACCACGGTGAAACCCCGTCTCTACTAAAAATACAAAAAATTAGCCGGGCTCGGTGGCGGGCGCCTGTAGTCCCAGCTACTCAGGAGGCTGAGGCAGGAGAATGGCGTGAACGCGGGAGGCGGAGCTTGCAGTGAGCCGAGATCACGCCACTGCACTCTAGCCTGGGACAGCGCCGGACTCTGTCTCAAAAAAAAAAAAATTAAGGGAGTTGGCCGGGCACCATGGCTCAAGCCTGTAATCCCAGCTCTGGGGTCTGAGGTGGGAGGATCGCTTGGGTCCAGGAGCTAGAAACCAACCTGGCCAACATGATGAAACCCCTGTCTCTACTAATAATACAAAAAGTAGCTGGGCATGGTAGCAGGTGCCTGTAATCCCAGCTACTTGGGAGACTAAGTTAGGAGAATCACTTGGACCCAGGACTTGGAGGCTGCAGTGAGCCAAGATCATACCACTGCATTCCAGCCTGGGTGACAGAGTGAGACTCCATCTCAGAAAGAAAAAAAAAAGAGGTTATAAAAATTAAGGTTGTTGGCCAGTCGCAGTGGCTCATGCCTACAATCCTAGCACTTTGGGAGGCCAAGGTGGGTGAATCACCTGAGGTCAGGAGTTTGAACACAGCCTGGCCAACATGGTCAAATCTTGCTTATACTAAAAATACAAAAGTTAGCTGGGTGTGGAGGTGTGTGCCTATAATCCCAGCTACCCAGGAGGCTGGGGCAGGAGAATCGCTGGAACCCAGGAGGTGGAGGATACAGTGAGCCGAGATCACACCACTCCACTCCAGCCTGCGCAACAGAGCAAGACTCCATTTCCAAAAAAAAAAAAAAAAGGAGTTAAGAATTCTAATTCATACATTGTAATTAAAACTACTAGAAATGATAAGGGAAACAACTTTGTATGTAAAATATATGATAAAAATAAGGTGTAGTTTTGGGGGAGTGGGAAAAATTATAACATATAAAGATATGGCTTTTTGTTAATTGTTGAGGGAAGGCCGGGTGCAGTGACTCAAGCCTGTAATCCCAGCACTTTGGGAGGCTGAGCCGGGTGAATCGCCTGAAGTCAAGAGTTCAAGACCAGCCTGGCCAACATGGTGAAACCCCATCTCTACTAAAAATACAAAAATTAGCCAGGGGCAGTGGCAAGTGCCTGTAATCCCAGCTACTTAGGAGGCTGAGGCAGGAGAATCGCTTGAACCCAGGAGGTGGAGGTTGCCGTGAGCCAAGATCGCACCACTGCACTCTAGCCTGGGTGACAGAGTAATACCTTATCTCAAAAAAAAAAAAAAAAAAAAAAAAATTGTTAAGGGATAAAGAAAGTGATTTTTGTCCTAACATACACACAGGTTGTTTTATTTATTTATTTATTTATTTTGGGATGGAGTCCCACTCCATTGCCCAGGCTGGAGTGCAGTGGCATGATTTCAGCTCACTGTAGCCTCCGCCTCTCGGGTTCAAATGATTCTCCTGCCTCAGCCACCTGAGTAGCTGGGATTAAAGGCACCCGCCACCACGCCCTGCTAATTTTTATATATTTAGTAGAGACAGAGTTTCACCGTGTAGGCCAGGCTGGTCTTGAACTGCTGACCTCAGGTGATTCACCCACCTTGGCCTCCCAAAGTGCTGGGATTACAGGTGTGAGCCACTGCGCCCAGCCTATTTTATTTTATTTTAAGATGAGTGTCACTCTGTCGCCTAGGCTGGGGTGCAGCTGCATGATCTCAGCTCACTGCAACCTCGGCCTCCTGGGTTCAAGTGTTTCTTCTGCCTCAGCCTCCTGAAGAGCTGGGACCACAGGTGTGCACCACCATGCCCAGCTAATTTTTTATTTTGGTGTTTTTAGTAGAGACGGGGTTTCGCCACGATGGCCAGGCTGGTCTCAAACTCCTGACCTCAGGTGATCCACCTGAGAGATAGGACTAGCTGGATTTCCTAGGCCGTCTAAGAATTCCTAAGTCTAGCTGGAATTTAAAGGTGACCGCACCCACCTTTAAACAGGAGGCTTGTAACTCAGCTCACACCCGAGGAATCAGGTAGTAAAGAGGGTTCACTAAAATGCAGATTAGGCTAAAAGCAGGAGGTAAAGAAATAGTCAAATCATCTATTATCTGAAAGCACAGGGGGAGGGACAATGATTGGGAAATAAACCCCAGGCATTCAAGCCAGGAGTGGGCAAACCCCCTTGTCCCCTCCCTTTGTATGGGAGTTCTGTTTTCACTCTATTAAATCTTGCAACTGCACACTCTTCTGGTCCATGTTTGTTCTGGCTTGAGCTGAGCTTTCACTCGCCATCCACCACTGCTGACCGCCATCATCGCAGACCCGCAGCTGACTTCCACCCCTCTGCATCTGGCAGGGCGTCCACTGCGCTTCTGATCCAGCAAGGCATCCATTGCCACTCCCAATGGGGCTGGAGACTCGCCATTGTTCCAGCGAAGCTAAGTGCCCGGTTCGTCCTAACCAAGCTGAACACTAGTTGCTGGGTTCCGCAGTTCTCTTCCGTGACCCACGGCTTCTAATAGAGCTGTAACACTCACCACATGGCCCAAGATTCCATTCCTTGGAATCTGTGAGGCAAGAACTCCAGGTCAGAGAACAGAAGGCTTGCCGCCATCTTGGGAGCAGCCTGCCACCATCTTGGGAGCTCGAAGAACAAAGACCCACCAGTAACACGCCCACCTTGGCCTCCCAAAGTGCTGCGATTACAGGCATGAGCCACCACGCTTAGCCCACAGGTTGTTTTAGAATGAAGAAACTGAATAAAGGCAAAAACTGAATAGATAGAAAGTTGAGAAGAGCAAGAGAGCAAAAATAAGAATCTGGTGTGTCCAATCAGTTGAAATTGAATAGATTTATTCTAGGAGTTTTTAAAAATAAATCTTAATGTCAAAGTTACACTGATGCAAAGCTAGAATTTTATCTTTTTTTTTTTTTTTTTTGAGACAGTCTCACTGTGTCACCCAGGTTCTAGTGCAGTGGTGTGAACAGGGCTCACTGCAGTCTCAACTTCCTGGGCTCACGTGATCCTCCCACCTCAGCCCCCAAAGTAGCTGAGACTACAGGCACGTGCCACTATGCTGACACTGCGCTTTGCAAAATTACGACTGAGACAGTGAGAGATCTAACTAACTGACTCCATCTTTCTTCTAGTCTTTAAGCTGTTGTTCCTTCCTGGGCATAGGCTAAACTAACTTTGGGAGGAACTTATAGTTTACAGTTTAAAACAAAACAGCCCTTTCTCAAAACCTCTTTCTTGCCGGGACTAGACTGCTTTTGTAGGATTAACAAGTTAGCCACAAGATTAGAAATTAGAAATTATGGTTTAGGAGTCGTGCGGCTGGAGGCTACAAAATTCTGACCCTCCCTAAACTGCTCCTAAAATCAGTGCTTGAGATGTTTTGCAGACTTGGCACTTAACTGATAAACTGGCACCACCGAGTAGATAAACTGGCTCAACTGATCTTGTAGCCTCCCACCCAGGAAATGACTCTTGGCACGAGAGGATGGCTTCAGCTTCCCAAGATTTCAGCTGCGACTCAACCAATCAACACTCTCAACTCACTGGCCTTCCCCCACCCACCAAATTATCCTTAAAAACTCTGATTCCCAAATACTCTGGGAGACTGATTTAAGTAATAATAAAACTCCAGTCTCCAGCACAGCTGGCTGTGCATGAATTACTCTTTCTCTGTTGCAATTCCCCTGTTTTGATAAATCAGCTATATCTAAGCAACTGGCAAGGTGAACCCATTGGGTTGTTAAAATGCCTGTCTAATTTTTGTATTTTGTGTAGAGACGAGGTTTCGCCAAGTTTGCCTGGCTGGTCTCAAACCCCTGACCTCTGGCAACCCACTTTGGATCTTCCAAAGTGCTAAGATTACAGCACCACCACCCCCAGACAGATTTGGCCTTTTAAAACAATAGGATTTCCCTGGAGTAGATAAGAGACTGTGAAAGGGATTCTTTATCTTTTAAGTGATCTGTGTGGGGTGGGGGGGAAGAGCTTCTGTGTTTTATCAAGAAAATTTCATGTGCTTCATGTTATCTGGTATTGGGTTTTGTTTTTGTTTTTGTTTTTGTTTGGAGATGGAGTTTCACTCTTGTTGCCCAGGCTGGAGTGCAATGGTGCAGTCTCGGCTTACTGCAACCTCCACCTCCCGGGTTTAAGTGATTCTCCTGCCTCAGCCTCCTGAGTAGCTGGGATTATAGACATGTGCCAACACGCCCTGCTAATTTTCTATTTTTAGTAGAGATGGGGTTTCTCCATGTTGGTCAGGCTGGTCTTGAACTCTGGACCTCAGGTGACCTGCCCGCCTCCGCCTCCCAAGGTGCTGGGATTACAGTCGTGAGCCATCGCGCCTGGCCTGTATTAGGTCTTTTGATTATTTAAGAACTTAGTCTTCTCAATATTAAAACTGCTAATGTGGCCGGGCTTAGTGGCTCACGCCTGTAATCCCAGCACCCTGGGAGGCCGAGGCAGGTGGATCACGAGGTCAGGAGATCAGACCATCCTGGCTAACATGGTGAAACCCCGTCTCTACTAAAAACACATAAAAATTAGCCAGTTGTGGTGGTGGGCGCCTGTAGTTCCAGCTGCTGGGGTAGCTGAGGCAGGAGAATGGCATGAACCCGGGAGGTGGAGCTTGCAGTGAGCCAAGATCTTGCCACTGCACTCCAGTCTAGGTGATAGAGTGACACTCCATCTCAAAAAAAAAGTGCTAATGTTTTTTAAAACTGTAATTTTCTGTATTTGCCTTTGAAATGTTTAGTCACTTTGACATTTCTTTGTAATTATCTGTGATCCTATTAAATCAAGTGTTGTTTTGGCCAGGCACGGTGGCTCATGCCTGTAATCCCAGCACTCTGGGAGGCTGAGGCGGGCGGATCACCTGAGTTTGGGAGTTTGAGACCAGCCTGACCAACATGGAGAAACCCCATCTCTACTAAAAATACAAAATTAGTTAGGTGTGGTGGCACATACCTATAATCCCAGCTATTAGGGAGGCTGAGGCAGGAGAATCCCTTGAACCTGGGAGGCGGAGGTTGCGGTGAGCCAAGATTGTGCCATTGCACTCCAGCCTGGGCAACAAGAGTGAAACTCTGTCTCAAAAAAAAAAAAAAAAAAAAAAAAAAATCTAGTGTTGTTTTGTTTTGTTTTGTTTTGAAACAGAATCTCGCTGTTGCCCAGGCTGGATTGCAATGGTGTAATCTCGGCTTACTACAACCTCCACCTCCCAGGTTCAAGTGATTCTCTTGCCTCAGCCTCCTGAGTAGCTGGGATTACAGGCGCCCACCACCACACCCGGCTAATTTTATATTTTTAGTAGAGATAGGGTTTCTCCATGTTAATCAGGATGGTCTTAAACTCCCAACCTCAGGTGATCCTCCCACCTTGACCTCCCAAAGTGCTAGGATTACAGGCATGAACCACCGTGCCCAGCCAATAATGAATTTTCTATGTCAATTGTATTATAATAAACTCACATCAGATTTTTAACCATGACCATTTTAAGTCTTGTTATCCTCAGACAGTTAACTATTTTACTCTGATACTTTCCTGAAAGCTTTTGCAAACAACTATAATCCTAAAATGTTTCATCTTCAAGGAAATTCATGGAAAGGACTCTGACAAGTATAGGTGTCTGATATCTATTAGATTATACCATTGGAGTGGGTAAGAATTTCCAGAACTTGGCCGGGCGCGGTGGCTCAAGCCTGTAATCCCAGCAGTTTGGGAGGCCGAGACGGGCGGATCACGAGGTCAGGAGATCGAGACCATCTTGGCTAACACGGTGAAACCCCGTCTCTACTAAAAAAATACAAAAAACTAGCCAGGCGAGGTGGCGGGCTCCTGTAGTCCCAGCCACTCGGGAGGCTGAGGCAGGAGAATGGCGTAAACCCGGGAGGCGGAGCTTGCAGTGAGCTGAGGTCCGGCCACTGCACTCCAGCCTGGGCGACAGAGCGAGACTCCGTCTCAAAAAAAAAAAAAAAAAAAGAATTTCCAGAACTCTAAGGAAACTGATGGGTTCATGAAACTGCTAACCCAACACTAGGCAGGACAAGAATTAATCACATGAGACTGAATAAACTGACAAGGATAATGTTTGTGCCTTTTTGTTTAAAATATTTCTGGTTCTTTAATATTTGTTTCCTAGGCCGGGTGTGGTGGCTCATGCCTGTAATCCCAGTACTTTGAGAGGCCAAGGGGGGTGGATGACCTGAGGTCAGGACTTCCAAGACCAGCCTGATGAACATGGTGAAACCCCGTCTCTACTAAAAATACAACAATTAGCTGGGTGTGGTGGTGGGCGCCTGTAATCCCAGCTACTTGGGAGGCTGAGGTAGGAGAATCGCTTGAACCCGGGAGGTGGAGGTTGCAATGAGCCAAGATAGTGCCATTGCACCCTAGCCTGGGTGACAGAGCAAGACTCTGTCTCAAAAAAAAAAAAAAGATTAATAAAATATAATACTCTTTTTGTTTCTCTGCCATCGTGGTGTGTGCTTGACTCTGCTTCTCGCCATGTCTTCTCACAAGACCTTCAGGATTAAGCCATTCCTGGCTAAGAAACAAAAGCAAAATTGTTCCATTCCGCAGTGGATTCAGATGAAAACTGGTAATAAAATAAGGTACAACTCCAAAAGGAGACATTGGAGAAGAACCAAGCTGGGTCTATAAAGAATTGCACATAAGATGGCACACATATTTATGCTGTCTGAAGGTCACAGTCACGTTACCATCTGAAGCTGAAAATGTCACCACTATCTGGAGAGTTCAACATGTTTTCCTCTCTGAATCTGTTATGAACATGTTGGTTGGCTGGGTTCAGTAATAAATATGAGGCCTTTCATTTCAAATAAATAAATAATTTGTTTTCTTGATTTAAGAATTTTTTTTCTTTTTTCTTAAGCTATCTGTAGCTTACAGAAATTTGGTAAAGTATACTTTTGTGAACAAAAATGATAACATTTACTTTTTTCTCCCTACCCGATCCCTCCAGAATTATGAAACTATTAGTAAGTATTCTTATTTTTATGGCAATATAATTGTTTGCATAAGTTCAATAAGAACCTGTTTTCCTGTAGCAAACATAATGGAAACACTGGTTAAATTAACCAAGGCTTTAACTGGAATGTCATATTTTGAGATATGACTAGGCAGCTTTAAGGAACTAAGGTTGGCATTACGGAGCCAATAAAGCACCCCTTGGAACAAAACTGACCTGGCTTAAAAAGGTTTCTAGTCAGCCGGGTGAAGTGGCTCATGCCTGTAATCCCAGAACTTTGGGAGGCCAAGGCGGGTGGATCACCTGAGGTGAAACCCCGCCTCTACTAAAAATACAAAAATTAGCCGGGTGTGATGGCACACACCTGTAATCCCAGGTACTCAGGAGGCTGAGGCAGGAGAACCACTTGAACCCAGGAGGCAGAGCTTGCAGTGAGCCGAGATTGCACCACTGTACTCCAGCCTGGGTAAGAGAATGAGAATCTGTCTCAAAAAAAAAAAAAAAAAAAAAAAAAAAAAAAAAAAAAAAAGCCGGGCTCAGTGGCTCACGCCTGTAATCCCAGCACTTTGGGAGGCTGAGGCGGGCGGATCACGAGGTCAGGAGATCGAGACCATCCTGGCTAACACAGTGAAACCCTGTCTCTACTAAAAATACAAAAAAAATTAGTCGGGCGCAGTGGTGGGCGCCTGTAGTCCCAGCTACTCCAGAGGCTAAGGCAGGAGAATGATATGAACCTGGGAGGTGGAGCTTGCAGTGAGACGAGATCGCGCCACTGCACTCCAGCCTGGGCGACAGAGCAAGACTCTGTCTCGAAAAAAAAAAAAAAAAAGATTTCTAGTCTTAGAGCCCTGCAAGTTGAAACTGGAAGACTTGCTACAGACTTCAGAGAAATTATCATAACAGCTTCTATATGAACAACCTTCATGCCTGTGGCTAAACTACTCAGAAAGTTCACTGGAACACCTGGTGCAAACTGTGAACTAGGAAAATCTGTCAGACTGCCACTGCCTGACCCCTTTCCAAATAAAAATGCTTTGAGAACATGTGGAGGTTAAAGCAACTCCATCCTGGATGCTAATTTGCCACTGTGACTTCTGATTAACCCCAGTTATGGGAATGTCACTGAGATTTCTACTTTGTCTACTGTTAGCGTGCATTTAACATAAATCCTGCCCTTAGGCAATTTGTAGGCTATGACGCACGTAGTGTGCTTGCCTTTCCCTAAGGAGTCAATTTCAACTGTCCCACACATTCCTCCTGAAGCACAGATGCCCTTTCCCTGTGGTGTATAAGCCCTGGGTCTGGAGAGCAACATCGACAGTGCAAAGACCCACCATCTTGTGGCTGCCCAAGTCATGACTTCTGTTTGTGAGTTCCTATTAAATGTTTATTTCTGAGAAACTGGATTTGTCACCCTCTTTTTTCAGCCTCTCAGCTCTCTTTCTTTTTAAAAATAGGGATGGGGTCTTGCTGTGTTGCCCAGGCTGGTCTCAAACTCCTGGGTTCAAGTGATCCTTCTGCCTCAGCCTCTCAAAGGGCTGGAATTACAGGTGTGAGCCAGTGCAACTGGCCAGCCTGTCAGCTCTCTTGGTATTTGTGGGTAGGACTGCATAGACCTGCTTAACATGGAACAGACCAATATCTAGAAATCTTCTTTACTGCCCTGTAGACTCAGAGACTGAGTTAATAGTTCTAGCCATTAACTTTTGCTTTTCTTTTGTTTAATTTTTTTTTTTTTGAGACGGAGTCTTGCTCTGTCACCCAGGCTGGAGTGCAGTGGCCGGATCTCAGCTCACTGCAAGCTCCTCCTCTCGGGTTCACGCCATTCTCCTGCCTCAGCCTCCCGAGTAGCTGGGACTACAGGCACCCGCCACTTCGCCTGGCTAGTTTTTTGTATTTTTTAGTAGAGACGAGGTTTCACCGTGTTAGCCAGGATGGTCTCGATCTCCTGACCTCACGATCTGCCCGTCTCGGCCTCCCAAAATGCTGGGATTACAGGCTTGAGCCACCGTGCCCAGCCTGTTTATTTTCATTGGTTTGATTCATGGGGACCTTGACTAAGGAATACTCCAGACTTTTGGTAAATTGTCCTGACAGTCATTACGGTGGCCTCCCTGTTGTGCTGTATTCTCTTAAGGTCTTAAATGCACGTTTGCAGCGATCAACCATGTACCGGATGGTCTCACAGTGATTAGAGCAAAAAGGATATGAACAACAAAAGGAATATTTCTTCCACAAGCTTGACATTGTGACTAGACACCCTGGCTCTCCTAGGCAGCCTCCCTCCCCCTCATCCCATCTGGTGCAGCTTAGCTTCTGGAACCTTCCCCAGGAAGCTGAGCAATTTATACTGCACAGGAAGGGGCAGACACCTTGGGACCCTGCCTCAGGACCTGCTTGCATGAAAGTCAGCCCAGCTCCCTGCCAGAAGGCTCTCTGTGCCTCCTCCCACATCGGGCACTCAGAAACGCACATTCCCAGAGGTAGCAAGTATGGTGGGTGCTGGGGTCAGAAATCCCTGGGTTCAAAGCCTGGTTCTGCCGGGCGCGGTGGCTCAAGCCTGTAATCCCAGCACTTTGGGAGGCCGAGACGGGCGGATCACGAGGTCAGGAGATCGAGACCATCCTGGCTAACACAGTGAAACCCCGTCTCTACTAAAAAATACAAAAAACTAGCCGGGCGAGGTGGTGGGCGCCTGTAGTCCCAGCTACTCGGGAGGCTGAGGCAGGAGAATGGCGCAAACCCGGGAGGCGGAGCTTGCAGTGAGCTGAGATCCGGCCACTGCACTCCAGCCTGGGCCACAGAGTAAGACTCTGTCTCAAAAAAAAAAAAAAAAAAAAAAAAAAAAACAAAGCCTGGTTCTACCACTGACTGGCTGTGTGGCTCTGGGAAGATTACTTAACTCCTCTGGGCCTTAGTTTCCTCCTTTGTAAAAATGAGGATAATAATTGTATGAGTCTGGCCAGGTGCGGTGGCTCATGCCTGTAATCCCAGCACTTTGGGAGGCTGAGGTGGGCGGATCACGAGGTCAGGAGATCGAGACCATCCTGGTCAACATGGTGAAACCCCATCTCTACTGAAAATACAAAAATTAGCCGGACGTGGTGGTGCATGCCTGTAGTCCCAGCTACTAAGTAGGCTGAGGCAGGAGAATCACTTGAACCCAGGAGGTGGAGGCTGCAGTGAGCTGAGATCATGCCACTGCACTCTAGCCTGGATGATACAGTAAGACTCAGTATCAAAAAAATTGTATGAGTCAGCAGAGTTCAGTGCAGGACACAGGAACCAGTGGAGGTACTTTGGGCAGAAAGTGATTTGAGACAAAGGTTAGGTGCTTACGGGGTGGTTGGAGTGTCTGGATGGGGAGAGGAGAGGAAGTAAGACTGAGTCCAGAGGGTCTGCCACCTCTACCTGAGCAGGAAGCAAGGTAGGGCACCTGGAGATTGCCATTGGCACTGCAGAGTTCTGGGTTATACTGGCATGGCTGTGATCCAGGGAGCAGACGGGGCCTCCACTGCTGTTGCCACCAACTGTCCCCATATTCCCCACAGGTGGTAACTGGACACTGGATGCTGCCGCAGGAAAGTGTGCATCTGCGTGGCCCTGCTTGCCAGAAAGAAGCAGCCAAAGCAGAAGGAAGGCGGACTCTGCCTCTTCCACCTTCCAAATTTCATGAGGGCCTAAATGTTGGATCCCTGTATGTACCTATTGCTTTTGTGGTTTTTTTTTTTTTTTTTTTTTTTTTGAGACGGAGTCTAGCTCTGTTGCCCAGGCTGGAGTGCAGTGGCCGGATCTCAGCTTACTGCAAGCCCCGCCTCCCGGGTTCACGCCATTCTCCTGCCTCAGCCTCCCGAGTAGCTGGGACTACAGGCGCCCGCCACCTCGCCCGGCTAATTTTTTTTGTATTTTAGTAGAGACGGGGTTTCACCGTGTTAGCCAGGATGGTCTCGATCTCCTGAACTCGTGATCCGCCCGTCTCGGCCTCCCAAAGTGCTGGGATTACAGGCTTGAGCCACCGCGCCCGGCCGTACCTATTGCTTTTGAAGGAGTCAGGCTGGGAAATGTGTTTTTCACCTATCTGCCTCCAAAGGACAGGAGATCGGTAGGGATGGATCCTGGGTGCTACCCAGCCACATGAGGACTAAGCACACTATGACTGACAGCACCCTGAGTGGTTCCCACCACAGGATAGTGCCTGCTGAATAAATGTGGGCTATGGTTGATATTACAGCCATTATTGCTACATGCCTGCCATGTGACTGCACTGTGCTAGGCCCTAGGAGAGATCACGGCAAACAACATGGGTTCCTATCCTATAGAAATGTATAGACTCAAGACGGAGCATAAAGTAAATTGGTGCATGGGGAAAAAAAAAGGCTGGAAGTCTTCATAAAAGCCAAGAGAGCATAGGGAGATGTGGAAGCCTGGGGCAGGTGGGCACCCAGGCCCAATCTTGGATGGCAAAGGTGGAGAGATCAATGGAGGCTTTCCAGTAGAAGGGAAGTACAGTATGATGCTTGAAGGACAAATAGAAATTGACCAAATTAAGCAGAGGGAAACAAGGGGTATGTGTACCAATGCTCATTCCACCTTGAGGGGGCATACACATATACAAAGCCCTGAATGATGGAGGGAGCATGGCATTTGCCAGGCCAGAAGTAGACAGTTCGGTCTGACCAGTGCATAGAGGGAAGATGAGGGTGGTGGGTAAGAGAAGCAGCTGGAGGGGAAAGCAGGGACAGGGAGGTCAGAGGTCTCAGGGCGCATTGTGTGTCATTTTAAAGAATTTGATTTAGGCTGAGCTTGGTGGCTCATGCCTATAATCCCAACACTTTGGGAGGCTGAGGTGGCTGGATCATGAGGTCAGGATTTCGAGACCAGCCTGGCCAACATGGTGAAACCCCGTCTCTACTAAAAATACAAAAATTGGCTGGACATGGTGGCAGGCGCCTGTAGTGCCAGCTACTCAGGAGGCTGAGGCAGGAGAATCACTTGAACCCAGGAGTGGAGGTTGCAATGAGCTGAGATCACGCCACTGCATTCCAGCCTGGGTGACAGAGTGAGAATCCTTCTCAAAAAAAAAAAAAAAAAAGGTTTTTGGCTCACTGCAACCTCCCAAAGTGTTGGGATTACAGATGTGAGCCACCATGCCCAGCCCATAGTGGTCTTTTTTAACAAAAGAAAAACATCTGAGCTTTAGTGTGTAGGAAATAGGGAGCTACAGAAGGTTTTTTGTGTGTTTGTTTTTTGAGACAGAGTCTCTCTCTGTCTCCCAGGCTGGAATGCAGTCATGCCATCTTGGCTCACTGCAACCTCTGCCTCCCGGGTTCAAGCTATTCTCCTGCCTCGGCCTCCCACGTAGCTGGGACTACAGGCATGTGCCACCACACCTGGCTAATTTTTGTATTTTCAGTAGAGATGGAGTTCCACAGTGTTGGCCAGGCTGGTCTAGAACTCCTGACCTTAAGTGATCTGCTCGCCTCAGCCTCCCAAAATGCTGACATTACAGGCGTGAGCCTTGGCCCATAGAAGGTATTTAAGCAGGGAGAAGGATCATCACCATTTTGGTTTCAGAAATATCACTTTGATGGGATTTGTGCAACAGTCTGTAAGAGGGCAGGACTACAGGCAAGAATTTCATTTATAATTCAGCCTTCTGGGCTGGAAATAATAATGCCCAAGAGAAGGACTGGAAATAGGCAGAGCCAATTCCAGGTAGTTTAGGAGGAGGCTGATTGAGCAGGTCGGGTGTGGGGGTGGGGGCAGGGAGGAACCCGAGTGGCTGCCAGGTTTCGGCAGTAGGCTCACCCAACAGGGCAGGGCCTTCATTGGCTCCTGGCACTTGATACTGGGGCGCTGCCACCCACAATCTCCCTGTTCCTGGACTAAGTTCACTGAAAGCCTCTTCCCTCCCATCACCATTATGGCCTGCATTCAACTCAATTCCACCTGTTATGTGGAATGAGGCACACCTATTGTGTGCCATGAATCAGGCTTCTCCCAGCCTTACCTAAGGGAGTTACCTGGATGATTGAGAGGCTCTGAAGCAGAGATGGGAGACTGAGGGTGAACTGGGAAGAAGGAAAAATCTTACAGACCCTTAGCCCGTGTTCATGCCTTCTCTCGTCCACCAGTGCTGGAGGAGCTCACTGCAACCTCCACCTCCCGGTTCAAGCGATTCTCCTGCCTTAGCCTCCTGAGTAGCTGGGATTACAAGCACACGCCACCATGCCCAGCTAATTTTTGTATTTTTAGTAGAGATGGGATTTCACCATGTTGATCAGGCTGGTCTCGAACTCCTGACCTCATGATCCGCCCACCTCGGCCTCCCAAAGTGCTGGGATTACAGGCGTGAACCACTGCACCTGGCCCTTTTTTCTTTCTTTTTTTTTTTTTTTTGAGATAGAGTGTCTCTCTCTGTTACCCAGGCTGGCCTGCAGTGGCACAATCTTGGCTCACTGCAACCTTTGCCTCCCCAGTTCAAGTGATTCTCTTGCCTCAGCCTCCCAAGTAGCTGGGATTACAGGCACCCACCACCACGCCTGGCTAATTTTTGTATTTTTTTTTGTTTTTTTTGAGACAGAGTTTCGCTCTGTCGCCCAGGCTCAATTCCAGTGGCACAATCTTGGCTCACCACAACCTCTGCCTCCTGGGTTCAAGTGATTCTTCTGCCTCAGCCTACTGAGTAGCTGGGACTACAGGTGCAAGCCACCACGCCCAGCTAATTTTTGTATTTTTAGTAGAGATGGGGTTTCACCATATTGGCCAGGCTGGTCTCAAACTCCTGACCTCAGGTGATCCACCAACCCACCTCAGCCTCACAAAGTGCTGGGATTACAGGTGTAAGCCACCATGCCCGGTCCATGATAGGCAAGGGACATCACCAGGGCCTTAGACAAAGCCTCTGGGCTCCTACTGAAACAAGCAGCCAACTCAGACTCTTTCTGCTCAGAAAGTTGAGAAGTTCTGTGTTTCTACTGCTGTAAAATAGATCCAGGAGTAAAGGAGAGACACACCTGGCCCTTCATCCACAGGACTCACTGCCTCCCATCCAATAAATTTGCTCTTTGAAATCAAGGTATCTTCCCAGAGGTCTCTTGTTAACGGGGAGAAATTGATCCATTACTGCCTGGGTGACATTAACTTTTTACCAATTCATTATCATGCTAGTGTAGGCAAATTATAGGACTGCTTTTCTTTTTTCTTTCTTTTTTTTTGAGACAGAGACTTGCTCTGTCACCAGGCTGGAGTACAGTGGCACGATCTTGGCTCACTGCAACCTCCGCCTCCTCGGTTTAAGCTATTCCACTGCCTCAGCCTCCCAAGTAGCTGCGACTACAGGTGTGCACCACCACGCCCAGCTAGTTTTTTGTATTTTAGTAGAGACAGAGTTTCACCATGTTGACCAGGATGGTCTTGATCTCCTGACCTTGTGATCCGCCCACCTCAGCCTCCCAAAGTACTGGGATTACAGACGTGAGCCACTGTGCCCAGCCAGGGCTGCTTTTCTTTCTTTCTTTCTTTCTTTCTTTTTTTTGAGATGGAGTCTCACTCTGTTGCCCAGGCTGCAGTGCAGTGGCACAATCTCGGCTTACTGCAGCCTCTGCCTCCCGGATGCAAGTGATTCTCCTGCCTCAGCCTCCTGAGTAGCTGGGATTACATGTGCGTGCCACCACGCCTGGATAATTTTTTTTTTTTTTTTTTTTTTTTTTTTTTTTTTTAGTAGAGATGGGGTTTCACCATGTTGGTCAGGCTGGTCTTGAACTCCTGACCTCATGATCTGCCTGCCTTGGCCTCCCAAAGTGCTGGGGTTACAGGCATGAGTGACTGTACCCGGCCTGCTTTTCTTTTCTTTTTCTTTTTTTCTTTTTTTTTTTTTGAGACAGAGTCTCGCTCTGTCACTCACACTGGAGTGCAGTGGCATGATCTTGGCTCACTGCAAGCTCTGCCTCCCGGGTTCACGCCATTCTCCTGCCTCAGCCTCCCAATTAGCTGGGACTACAGGTGCCCACCACCACGCCTGGCTAATTTTTTTTATTTTTTAGTAGAGACAGAGTTTCACCGTGTTAGCTGGGATGGTTTTGATCTCTTGACCTTGTGATCTGCCCGCCTCGGCCTCCCAGAGTGCTGGGATTACAGGTGTAGTAGGCCACAGTGCCCAGACTCTTGTTTTTTTTTTCGTTTGAGATGGAGTCTTGCTCTGTTGCCCAGGCTGGAGTGTAATGGTGCGATCTCAGCTCACTGCAACCTCCACCTCCTGAATTCAACCGATTCTCCTGCTTCAGCATCCTAAGTAGCTGGGATTACATGTGCGTGCCACCATGCCTGGTTAATTTTTGTATTTTTAGTAGAGACAGGGTTTCACTATGTTGGCCAGGCTGGAGGACTGCTTTTCTTGGAGCCCAGAAAAGATGCCTGCTTTTTAGAAAGGTGAGAAGCCCGGAGCCATCCTGGGTGTGGAGGGGTCTGTGTATTACTAAAGAATATAATAACAGTGTTTACTGTTGATCAGGGGCTTTACTTTCCTAATTTCTAAATCTTCATACTTCTGCCAGGTAATTATTGTTCCCATTCTGTGAATGATGAAACTGAAGTTAAGTAATTTTTGCTCATTAAGGTTACATGGCTACCAGGCAGCTGTACCAAAATTTTGACCAACCCAGGCCTGACAGCAATGCTTTTTTCTTTTTTTTTTTTTGAGACAGAGTCTCGCTCTGTTGCCCAGGCTGGAGTGCAGTGGTGCGATCTTGCTCACTGCAAGCTCCGCCTCCCAGGTTCATGCCATTTTCCTGCCTCAGCCTCCCAAATAGCTGGGACTACAGGCACCCGCCACCATGCACGGCTACTTTTTTGTATTTTTTTAGTAGAGGTGGGGTTTCACCGTGTTAGCCAAGATGGTCTCGATGGTTCGGGTCTAATCCATCTCCTGACCTTGTGATCCTCCCACCTCAGCCTCCCAAAGTGCTGGGATTACAGGCGTGAGCCACCGTGCCTGGCCAATGCTTCCTTCTTTTTTTTTTTTTTTTTTTTTTTTTTTGAGACGGAGTCTCGCTCTGTCGCCCAGCCCAGGCTGGAGTGCAGTGGCGCGATCTCGGCTCACTGCAAGCTCCGCCTCCCGGGTTCACGCCATTCTCCTGCCTCAGCCTCCCGAGTAGCTGGGACTACAGGCGCCCACAACCGCGCCCGGCTAATTTTTTGTATTTTTAGTAGAGACGGGGTTTCACCGTGGTCTCGATCTCCTGACCTTGTGATCCGCCCGCCCCGGCCTCCCAAAGTGCTGGGATTACAGGCGTGAGCCACCGCGCCCGGCCCAATGCTTCCTTCTTAATGGTTACATGGTCATTAAGCCTTGTTCCCCAAATCTCCGGCTCCCTGCAGGCCCCACTCCTCCCTGAAACAGGTCCCAGAAGGATGTTTTTCTGTCATGCTTATCTCATGGTTGTTTGACTGGGCCCAGGAATTGAAGCTCCTGGGAAGAATAGGGAGTTCAGAGCTAAGGCCAGGCTGCTGGGGGGAAGGTCCTGCAGGGGAAGTCTGGTTAGGGACAGATAAACCAACCAAGACCTTGTGAGAGACCGTGGCTCCAATGAATCTTTTTTTGTCTTCCCCCTCCCCAGCTAGGGGTCTCCCGTGCACTGCAGCGTCCTGCTCTTGTCCCTGGCATGTTTCGTAATCCCGAGACTCCTGGGGCTTGCTATCCCCCATCCCAGTTTGGCTCTGAGAAGCCTCAGGACTTCCTCCTGCTCTGGTACACTGTTCAGGGCGTCAGCCTACTGGCATGAGGCTCCCACTCTAGGTTTAATTTCCACCAACCCTAATGCCTCCAAATCCCCGGCTGAGACACCAGGCCAGGGTACAGCCTGCAGAGCTTATCCATGTGAAGCAGCTGTCTGATGACTGTGGTGAGAGCAGCAAGAAGCCTCCAGGCTCATGGCAACTGCCCCTCCCACACCTAAACCCGGGCTCCCTGCCACTGCCCCCACGAAGCTTTCAGGGGGAAAAAAAGTTCTGGTCTAAACTGAGACCAGTGGTATTTCTTGGGTCACAAGACTGCGGCTGTGCCCGCAGGCAAATCTTGGTGACACCAGGTCCTCTGGGCAAGACTGAACAGGCTCCAGGGCTTGGCCACTGCTGTAGGTCCTAACCTTTGCTAGGCAAGGAGGCATCACTGGAAGGCTTGGAGCTTGGCAGGCCCCTGGAGAAGCCCCCAATATGCAGTCCTGCTGGACCAGGGTAGGGGGAGGTGCCCACCACCACCAGCAGCAAGGCAAAGGTCCAGCCCTCCTCTTTCAGGCCTAGGACTGCCTCCGATGGGGAAACAAGACAGGTTTCAGCCCCAGACCTGAAAGAGCACTGAGCTGGATCTTGCTTCAGGTTCCCTCCTTTTAGCAGCAGCCACAGCCCTCTGGAACCAGGAACAGGCCCTTCCCCGCCATCCCCTCCCACAGTCCCCTAGGATCCTGGAGAAACTCACACACTTACACCCACACACTTATAAACAGTCACTCCCAACGCAGCACGCACAAACTGCACACGCCCTAATCAACAACAAATATCCTCCCTCCTCTGACACAGCCAGCCCTGAGTTACAGAGGCATGCCTTCCGCAGGGCCTGAAAGCCAGCTGTGTTTCCAGTTGCCAGAGGGACCTCATGCTGACCTTCTTCAAGAAACCTGGAGAGGCCGGGGTGCGATAGTTCACGTCTGTAATCCCAGCACTTTGGGAGACCAAGGCGGGTGAATCACCTGAGGTTGGGAGTTCGAGACCAGCCTGACCAACATGGAGAAACGCCATCTCTACTAAAAACACAAAATTAACCAGGCGTGGTGGTGCATGCCTGTAATCCCAGCTACTCGAGAGGCTAAGGCAGGAGAATCACTTGAACCTGGGAGGTGGAGGTTTTGGTGAGCCGAGATCGCACCATTGCACTCCAACCTGGGCAACGAGAGCGAAATTCTGTCTCAAAAAAAAAGGAAAGAAAGAAAAAACCTGGAGAGAGGAACCAGTATGTGAGCACACAGGACGGTCCCTCTTTGTGGTCTTCATTCCACCACCCCCAGCCCAGATATGGCCATGTGGGGCGCCCTCTTGTGACCAGAGCGGCCCTGCAGCCTCTTGGCAGGATCCCGGCTCCCCTTGGGCACCCAGACATCCCTCCTCCAGGCTGCCCACCCCTGCATGTCAGGGCTCCACTCCCATTACTTCCAACTGGCCTCCCTCAGTAAAGATGAGAGTAACAAGACTTGTTCACATTGTTGTAAGGATTTCCTGAGAGCCCTGACAAAGAAGCCTGCTGCACTTAGCAGATGTTCACTAAACATGGGCTTCCTTTTTTCTTGTCTCCCTCCCTACTCTGAAACTGCTTCTTTCAGAAAGTGGAAGAAAACGGAAAAAAAGAAAACCCAAGCTCCCAAGCAAAGTACAGTTCTAATCTCCATCAGATCCAATAATTAACAGAGCATTAATTGTTTACCCACAGGTAGGGAACGTGAACTACCTTCAAAGTATTAAATAAAATCGATAGGAGGCCATTGGTTTGGCCTGAGCTCCTGCAGTAGGCCCAATGGACCAAACCAAAATGGAATTACTCATGTTGAAGTTCCACACCACCAAGCCAACACTAAATTACCTATCTGACCTTGCAAGAAATCGGGAGAGATAATAGCCAAATCCCCAAACACGTCAGTTTCAGCTGGCATCATGAAGAAGTTCCCTCTGCTTTAACCTTCATAAGGAAAGTAAGTCAGGAACAACCGATCTGCTTTTTGTTCTTTGTTTCTGCTTTCCTCAGCCCTTTTCATGCTATGAAGCCAATCTCCTCTGCTCAGCTCATCAGAACATTCATTCTATTTCGTAGAATGAGGTGTTCCCTGATTCATGAATTGCTAATAAAAGCCAATTCAATCTATAACTAAAGGTTTTGTAATTTTGTCTGACACATGGAAATTAGAAAAAAGAAAAATTTAATTAGAGCCCCTGCATAGTGGGAATGGGAATGAGTTGATATCTCTTGGAACTTCTTGTTATAATAAAAGCGAGAGCCTCCGACCCAGGATTCCACTCTCCGACTCACCCCCACTGTATGCCACCCCCAGCCTAGGCTCTTGATCAGAAGAGGGCAGAGAAGAGGGGGTGGAGGAGCAGACAACTTCCACCAAGACTCTGGCTACAACCCATCAGGGCATGGTCAGCTGAGATGACCTCAGCTAGAAGAACAGGGAGCTGCTCATGAGCATCACTGCTCATTGGCCTGGATCCGCTGCCCCGAAACCACCCTCCTCACCTATCATCTAAGATTCCACTAGGGAGATTTGATTTACCCAGCTATTGAAATGCTGTGGGAAATGATTCAAGCTAAGCAATGAACAACTAACAGAAGGCAATTCCCTCCCAATACAGCACTCCCACCTTAGCACCTGACCCAGCTAATGTCTGACCCAGCTAATGTCAGCCTGAGCACTGACAGTGATAGGGACTCATCCTCTCAAGCAGCCCTTTTGGTGCCCAGGCAGCTCCAACTGCTAGAAGGCTCTTCTGACACTGGGTCAGCTTCTGCCAGGCAGAGCTACAGAGCAAGGGCCTATGGGTGCCAGGCCTGTGCCAGGCTGTGAGGAAGACAGGACAGTGCAGACCCTGTCCCTGCCTTTTGAACAGACCAGGTCTAGATTGAGGAATTGAGCAACCTCAACAGTCCTAGGGACATGCGTTTGTCCCACATTCGAAGTTCTGCAGCGCTCGGTGAATGATGGAGCCATTGGGACATAGTAGGACAGTCACCCAGTGGCCTTTTCTGATTGCAACCTGGTCATACCAGACATTTCTAGATACTTTCTGAGGTATCTCCAGCCTAATCTTGACCCTGTGGCCTCCCTTCCAGTAGCCCAAGCCCCCAAGCTGGGTTGTGCTAAATTGGAGCTGTGATGCCTCCTGGCTGGAAGGAGAGGCCGCTGATTTGCTTGGGAATTAGTCCAAGGGTTCTGAAGCTTCAGGGTATGAAAATCAGGACTTGTTGAAACACAGATACAGCCCTGCCTAGAGGTTATAGTTTCCTGCCCTGTCTGGAAGTAACAGACTAACAGGGGAGACAGAATTGATAGTAAATTCACATGTCTGGGGAATGCCCCAAAGGACCAGGAGAGGATGCAAGGGTGAGGGAGAGGGGATACTGGATAGGCCATCCTGCCCTGCTCTGAGAGGCCAGGTGGGCAGGAGTTAGGGGTGGCTCTGCACTGAAGGAAGGAAAGTCTGAGTTCACCAGGCAGAGAAGGTGCCCAGGAAAGGGCTCCTGAGAAGGCTGAGAAGCAGGAAGGAGCCCTCCCTTAGCTCTCAGGCTAAAGGTCTCACTTCCCTCTATGCCTGGCATAAAGTCTGGGGAGCTGAGTGAGGGGCAGCCCAGTTGTAGGATTGAACCCTGGGTGAGAAATCAAGTCCTGGGGTCCAGTCAGAGGTGTATTATAACCTGTGCGACTCAGCTTTCTAAGGGCCAAATGGGGTTTCAGACTCGAAAACTCCAACTTCTGTGGCCCTGAGAGATGGTGCCACCCTCTCAACTTGCAGATGAGCACATGGAGGCCAGCAGGGAGCCACTGCATGACAGCAGAGCTCAGGACCTCTCTCCTGATCTGTTGGCTGTGTAGGGCTCCTGCATCCCCAGAGGTTTCAGGGACTTCACGGGGCGGCAGGAGAACTGAGAGATAAGTAAAGGACGCAGCGGTCACGGGAGGCAGAGCACATCTCACAGCAGCGTGAGCTTTGTCTCCTTCTGGCATGGTGGTGGCTGGGAGGTGGTGAGAGGGTCTGGGTCTCAGATCACCAGCTGTGACACAAGCCCTGTGAGCTCGGGCAAGTAAAAGTCTGCATTTGTAGAAAAGAAACTCTTTTGATTCCATTGTGAAAATGGTTTCCCTTTCCTTGGTTAGAACCCAGCCAGATTTAATTACCAGGAGCCAGAGCCAGAGAAAATCATTCAGGGCAGAGATAACTCTTCTCTAAGACGTCTAGCCTTGGGCAGAGACAGGAGAGAAATACAAACTTCCAAGCCAGGGACAGGCCTATTTAAAAGATTAATAATTTAAAAGGTCTGGATTTAGGATGGAAGCAAAGAAGGGCTAAATAATTCAGAAAGCAAATTGAGGAGCAGCTGTTGCTGACGCTGACTGAGGTTCTTGCCTGGCTGGTCTCAGAGCCGCATCCTCAGCCTCCTGGGAGAAAGAGCACAAATTGTCATGATGGGGGAAGACAAAGGCTGGAGGGAACACAAAGCCAGCCTTAAGTGCAGCCCCCCTGGCTTTGTTTCTCAAGACACTCGTATTACTAGCAGCTTAAAACAACAAACATTTATTATTTCACACCCTGGCTGACTGTCAGATATCTGGGTTCTAAGTTGCTGGGTTTTCCGGCTCAGGGCCTCTCATGAGGTTTCAATCAAGATGTCTTTCGGGGCCACAGTCATTGAATGTTTGAGCCTAAAGAATCAAAGACAGACATGCTGTTACATAATAAGGCAAAGTTATATTAGCTCTATATTGGCCCTATACTGTTTTTTGCTTCACAGGAGACTGGGATCATTGCCTCAAAAGTTTACCAGTGCCAAGCTCAAATTTTTTATATACCCAATTGCTTTAAATATAGTCCAAATAAACAGATCGTTAGTCATTGACAGCCTTCCACTTTTGCATACCCCACAAAACAACCTCCCACATTTACTAGCCACAGATACAATAAACTCTGGTGCTATAAAAGGCCCCAGTTGCCGGGCGCGGTGGCTCACGCCTGTAATCGCAGTACTTTGGGAGGCGGAGGCGGGAGGATCACAAGGTTAGGAGATTGAGACCATCCTGGCTAACATGGTGAAACCCCGTCTCTACTAAAAATACAAAAAATTAGCCAGGCACGGTGGCGGGCGCCTGTAGTCCCAGCCACTCGGAAGGCTGAGGCGGGAGAATGGCGTGAACCCGGGAGGCGGAGCTTGCAATGGGCCGAGATCCCCCCACTGCACTCTAGCCTGGGCCACAGAGCGAAATTCTGTCTCAAAAAAACAAAACAAAACAAAAGCCCCAGCCATAGCTGCCCTTTGGATCTCTCGGACTCTAAGACTCCACACTCTACTACTGAGGGCATCATCTAGACCTCTAAGGATCCTCTCCAATCTCCGTGTCCCCCAGAAGCTCCCCCGCCCTCCTTCTCTTCTAGCTGGTGGCCTGTCATTACCTGCGGAAGGTCTCATGCTGTGGAAAGCTTCCTCAGTAGGCAACCCTGTCAAAGCACGGCCCAAATAAAGCTTGTTGTGTGTTATTGCCACCTCATGGCCATATCTTTTTCTTTTTTTTAATTTTTATTTTAGGTTTGGGGGTACATGTGAAGGTTTGTTACATAGATAAACGAGTGTCACAGGGGTTTGTTGTACATATTATTATATCTCATCCAGGTATTAACCCCTAGTACTCAATAGTTATCTTTTCTACTGTTCTTCTCCTTCCCAATCTCCCTTCTCAATAGACACCAGTGACTGTTGTCTCCTTGTGTTCGTAAGTTCTCATCATTTAGCTCCCACTTATAAGTGAGAACATGCAGTATTTCGTTTTCTGTTCCTGCGTAATTTTGCTAAGAATGATAGCCTCCAGCTTCATTCATATTCCCCCAAAAAAATCTTGTTCCTGGCTGGGAGCAGTGGCTTACGCCTATAATCCCAGCACTTTGGGAGGCCGAGGCGGGTGGATCACCTGAGGTCAGGAGTTGGAGACCAGCCTGGCCAACATGGCGAAACTCCGTCTCTACTAAAAATACACACACAGAAAAATTAGCCGGGTGTGGTGGTGGGCGCCTGTAGTCCCAGCTACTGGGGAGGCTGAGGCAGGAGAATCGCCTGAACCTGGGAGGCAGAGGTTGCAGTGAATCGAGATCGTGCCACTGCACTCCAGCCTGGGCGACAGAGCAAGACTCTGTCTCAAAAAAACAAAACAAAACAAAACAAAATCTTGTTCCTTTGTATGGCTGCATGGTATTCCATGGTGCATATGTACCACATTTTCTTTATCCAGTCTGTCACTGGTGAGCATTTAGGTTGATTCCATGTCTTTGCTATTGTAAGTAGTGCTGCAACGAACATTTGCAGCATGTGTCTTTATTGTAGAAAGCTTTATCTTCTTCTGGGTATATACCCAGTAATGGGATTGCTGGGTCGAATGATAGTTCTGCTTTTAGCTCTTTGATGAATTGCCACACTGCTTTCCACAATGGTTGAACTAATTTACACTCCTACCAACATCGTAACATCATATAAGTCTTCCCTATTCTCCACAACCTCGCCAGCATGTGTTATTTTTTGACTTTCTTCTTTTCTTTTCTTTTTTTGAGACAGAGTCTCCCTCTGTCACCCAGACTGGAGTGCAATGGCACGATCTCGGCTCACTGCAACCTTCGCCTCCTGGGTTTAAGCAATTCTCCTGCCTCAGCCTCCTGAGTAGCTGAGATTACAGGTGTGTGCCACCACACCTGGCTAATTTTTGTATTTTTAGTAGAGTTGGTGTTTCACCATGTTGGTCAGGCTGGTCTCGAACTCCTGACCTCGTGATCCACCCGCTCAGCCTCCCAAAGTGCTGGGATTACCGGCGTGAGCCACCGTGCCTGGCCATTTTTTGACTTTTTAGTAATAGCCATTCTGACTGGTGTGAGGTGGTATCTCATTGTGGTTTTGATTTGCGTTTCTCTAGTGATCAGTGATATTGAGCTTTGCTTTGCTTTTTTTTTTTTTTTCTGAGACAATCTCGTTCTGTAGCCCAGGTTGGAGTGCAATGGTACGATCTCGGCTCACTGCAACCTCTACTTCCCGGGTTCAAGCTATTCTGCCTCAGCCTCCCAAGCAGCTGGGACTACAGGCGCCTGCCACCATGTCCAGCTAATTTTTTTGTGTTTTTAGTAGAGATGGGGCTTCACCATGTTGGTCAGGCTGGTCTCGAACTCCTGACCTCGTGATATGCCCACCTCGGCCTCCCAAAGTGCTGGGATTACAGGCTTGAGCCACTGCACCCGGCCAAGGCTCCACCTCTTGAAGGGAGGAATATCAAAGAATTTGTGGGCATATTTTAAAAACCACCACAGCACTTTTACAGGCCTCCTCTCTCACCTCACCCCTCATCCCAGGGCCCTGTAAGGGAAGCGGGACAGCTAAGGAGACTCAAGAGGCTGACACCCCTAGCCGTGCTCACATCACTGCCGTATGAGGCCTGGAGCCCAGGACCTTACAAGCCAACACAGCCCAGAGAAGAAGCCCTCCCCTCTGTTTGGCATCATTCATTTTCACACCACTTTCTCTCTCTTTTCCACCTTCTGGTTCTGAAGACAATCCTGTGAGGTACCTCAGTGATTACTGAACTTAAAGAAGCCAAAGGAGGCCTAGCTTCTGGTCATGCTTTGGCACAGATGAGCTGTGTGATCTCAGGTAAGTCCCACCTCCTCTTGGGGCCTACTTTTCTTCTTCTGTAGAATGTTAAATGAGTAATTTTTTTTTTTTTTTTTTTTTTTTTTGAGACGGGGTCTTGCTCTGTCACCCAGGCTAGAGTGCAATGGCATGATCTTGGCTCACTGCAACCTCCACGTCCTGGGCTCAGGTGATCCTCTCGCCTTAGCCTCCTGAGTAGCTGGGACTAGAGGCTTGTGACACCACGTCTGGCTAATTTTTTTTTTTTTTTGGACTTTTTGGTAGAGACAGGGTTTCACTATGTTGCCCAGGCTGGTCTCAAACTTCTGAGTTCAAGCGATCTGCCTGCCTTGGCCTGCCAAAGTGTTGGGATTACAGGCATGAACACCACACCCGGCCACAGGATTAATATTCTAAAAGGATATACTATTACACAGATATAAAATGCAAAGCATTTAATTCATTAATTAATAAGGAAACCCTCATTAATATAATTTGAATATTATAGTCAATTTTAAAGAAAACTGTGAAGTTTAGAGTCAGATAAAGAATGTTGAGATGCATTTACAAGTGGATGCAAAACTCGAAGAACTGAAAAAACTGGTCAATATTTATGTGTGACAAAGTATTATCTTTTCCCTAAGCTTTGCAAGGTTCATGGCAGTGATCCCTATAACAAAAGACAGATCAGCAAGATAAAAACATACATCTTTATTTAACCAAAGTTTTATGTGACACAGGAGCCTTCAGAAACAAAGACCCAAAAGAACTGAAAAATCTGTGTATTTTTATGGGCAGTCATGCAGAAGTATGATCAAAAGACAAAAGAGTATTGCAGGAAAGTTTACACTTTTCCTCTGAAAGTCTGATAATTGCATCTGCTGAAATAAATGGACAATAGGCAGATTAACAGGAGAAAAGGCTTATGAATTCATTAATATGCAAGTCCAAGAGAGTCACACAAATGAGAGTCACACAAAGTAAGTTCAAAGGGCCAGATAGCTGAAGCTTAAATGCCCTCTTCATAGGAGTAAGGGAGGTGGGGGCTCTAGGCAATTTTAGAGAAAGAGTAAATGATTGTTAGGGGGAATGAATGGGCCCAAAGAACAGGCAATAGCTTGTCACAAAGTTTGTCTGGGCTCTGGGTTTGGTGTCAACTCCAGTCTCCTTTCCTGTGAGTTAATCTTCTCTGTTTAATGAGAGGGCCCAAGACAATTGCATTCCTTCTGAAGAAACTTCCCTTGGTCAGATAAGGGAACTTCAGAGAAGGCCTCTCCCTGTGTTCTGGGAAAGGCAGAGGAGCCAGAGACAGGAGCAAGAGGGAACTGGGGGGAACTTAGCAAAGCCTGTTTGTTCAGATTCTTCTTGGTATCTCTGTGTCTTTATTCCTCTTTTTTTTTTTTTTTTTTTTTTTTTGAGACGGAGTCTCACGCTGTTGCCCAGGCTGGAGTGCAGTGGCGCGATCTCGGCTCACTGCAAGCTCCGCCTCCCGGGTTCCCGCCATTCTCCTGCCTCAGCCTCCTGAGTAGCTGGGACTATAGGCGCCCGCCACCGAGCCCGGCTAATTTTTTGTATTTTTAGTAGAGACGGGGTTTCACTGTGGTCTCGATCTCCTGACCTTGTGATCCGCCCGCCTCGGCCTCCCAAAGTGCTGGGATTACAGGCTTGAGCCACCGCGCCCGGCCTCTTTTTTTTTTTTTTTTAAAGATATAGAGAGAACCCCTCTGAAATGAGGGCCTTATGACCTACTTCAGGAGTAGTTCAACTCAGTTTTATGGCCTGCTCCTCAGGGGAGAACAGTGGGAGAAGGTCAGAGAGCCCTTCCTGCTTTTCTTGTTTTCTCGAATGCCGAGGCATATATATAAATCCTATCATACCCAAAGGAATAGAATCAACCGCATTTCACTGTGCAATGGATGCAATTTGCATTTCTTTAGAAGGAAACTGTCTTACTATCAGATTTTTACGAGTCAACTTTTATCTCTACAGAGTGGTAAAATATCCTAATCAAAGACAAACTAGGGGCCGGGTGGCTCACGCCTGTAATCCTAGCATTTTGGGAGGCCGAGGTGAGCGGATCACTTGAAGTCGGGAGTTCGATATCAGCCTGGCCAAATGGTGAAACCCCGTCTCTACTAAAAATACAAAAATTTGCTGAGTGTGGTGGCAGGTGCCTGTAATCCCAGCTACTTGGGAGCCTGAGGCAGGAGAATTGCTTGAACTTGGGAGGCGGAGGTTGCGGTGAGCCAAGATCATGCCATTGCACTCTAGCCTGGGTGACAAGAGCGAGACTCTGTCTCAAAAAAAAAAAAAAAAAAGACAATCTAGGAAGAGATAAAGAGATTATCTGGAAGGATGAACTATTTAGGCCAGGACTCCTACTTAATTTCAAAGTCCTACAATTTTTTCTTACAAGGACAAAAGTGGGCATTCATCTCTAATCCTTTCTCATGCCAGTACTCTGGTTCTAAGCCCCACATCACAGATGGGAAAGTGGAGGCTCAGCTTGTGGTGGTGGTGTTCTGTGAGCTGTCTCCTTCCAGCAGCCCCCACCGGGGTTTACCTCCTGCTTCTCTCCTTCCCTCAGCTCATCCCAGCAGCATAAAGACGAAGCATCCTCTGTCCTTTCTGGACACCAGAGACACCTTTTGAGGAGAAGTGGGTTTTCTGGCTTTTTCTCTGTCTCCAGCCCAGAAGCAGGACACTTAACCAAATTGACTTGAGTATCTAATAAGTAGCACATAAGTCAGAACCAACCTAATGAACAAGGGCACTTATGTTAATAAACACCTTTCAATCCATGCAGGGAGCTAACACTCAGAATACAAAGGGAAGAAAAGACATTATCTTGAAACACCTGGGCTCCCACCTAGGCTGAGCCTCATGAAGTCATTATGGGTAATTATGGGCTATTACATGCTATCACCTTGGCAAGACAACTAGCCTCAATTGCCAAGAGTCACAGGTCCCTCGAGTCAGGGAAGGTAAGGGCAACTTTCTATTTTCAGTTCTTTTCCATCCTACTCCTTGTGAGCACCACCACCAGCACCTCCATGCCATCATTCAGGTTTCACCCTGTTTTGTTACCCTGTTTCCTTTTGCTACTGGGAACTCCAGAAGTCTCAAAGAGCTTTCCCAATTCTCCACTCAACTCACTTTGAGCCGGTTTCTCCTTCCCAGGGGGAGCTGAGGAGGCCTATGGGGCCCAAAGTGGGGAGAAGAATGGGTCCCTGAGTTGGGAGGGCCAGACAGGAAAAGCTACAGCTTGGCCGTAGCTGAATTACAGAGGATAGGACAGCAGGGGAAGGCGGGTGGGGCTGAGAGAGAGAAGGGAAAAGGAAAAACAAGAGAAACTGAGAGCTCAGGGCAAATATTTAAAGCTTTTGCAGATCTCCTTCTAAAGGGGGTAGACAGTGTGATGGTCTCTTCAAAACTCCTGTTCAGTAAGACAAAGGACAAAAGTGTGGGCATCCATCTCTGATCCTGGCCAAATTCTTTGTGGTAGATTAAACATGGCCACAAATTATTTGCTGCTCCTCAGAGGTGGGGGTCTATTTCCTCAACCTTTGGATCTGGCCTGCTTTTGTAACTTGCTTTGACCAGAGGCATGTAGGGATGGGATGCGGCCTGCGTTCCAGATGGAGTGCAGGATGCACTACCCTAAAATATGGTGCCTTGACATATTAAATAATTTGGCCAGGCACAGTGGCTCATGCCTGTAATCCCAGCACTTTGGGAGGCCAAGGCGGTCGGATCACCTGAGGTTGGGAGTTCAAGACCAGTCTGACCAACATGGAGAAACACCGTCTCTACTAAAAATACAAAATTAGTTGGGCATGGTGGCACATGCCTGTAATCCCAGCTACACAGGAGGCTGAGGCAGGAGAATTGCTTGAACTCGGTAGGCAGAGGTTGCAGTGAGCCAAGATCGCACCATGGCACTCCAGCCTGGACAACAAGAGTGAAACTCCGTCTCAAAAAAAGAAGAAAAAACAAAAAAGAATTCAAACGGAGGAAATGAATGACAAAACAGCATGTGCAGGGGTGATTGTGCTGGGTGTGTTGCCTGATGTGCAGAAAGTCAATGCACCGAGACGCCAAGTTGCAGCAGAGAAAGAGGTTTATTGCAGGGCCACCAAATGAGATGAGATGAAACCTCAAAACCACCTCTTCAAAGAGTTTGGGTCTAGGGACCTTAAGGGGTTTGGACGAGTAGTGGGCCAAGGTGTTGATTGTTCAAAGAGTGAAGGGTGACTTCATAGGATGGAGGTGAAAAAACTGCATTTTTTTTTTTTTTTTTTTTTTTGAGACACAGTTTTGCTTGTCACCCAGGCTGGAGTGCAGTGACACGATCTCAGCCCACTGCAACCTCTGCCTCCTGGGTTCAAGCCATTCTCCTGCCTTAGTCTCCCCAGTAGCGGGGATTACAAGTGCACACCACCACGCCCAGCTAATTTTTGTATTTTTAGTGGAGACGGGGGTTTCACCATGTTGGCCAGGCTGGTATCGAACTCCTAACCTCATGATCTGCCCGTCTTGGCCTCCCAAAGTGTTGGGATTACAGGCGTGAGCTACCGCACCCAACCGAAGAAACTGCATTCTCAGACTGACTTGGTTCCTTGGTGTGGTCTTTGGACTCACTGGCGTTAGTTCTGAAAAACATGTCAAATGAAAAGACATAGGCTCCTAACGTCGAAGTTGCTATCTACAAGAACAATAAGGAAATTCATGGTTTATGTCCTGGCCTACATAGTCCATAAGGGGCTATAGGGAAATGGGTCATAGGACAACCTGACTAATGCTTACTCTGTACTTTTATCTAAAGCCTAGCATGTAATTATTGTTAACACTGTGGGGAAGGTTTCACGGGGAAGGTCTCTCTGACCCCCTGACTTTCTCCCATGAAGCGGGCCCTAAAAGAATTCTCTGACCTTCTTACAAAATAAGGTCATAAGACCCTATTTCCAGGGCCTCCTTCCAGAAGAAAAGAATGAAGACGCAGAGATGCCAAGAAGCTGTGAATAAACAGGCCTTGTTAAGTTCTCTCCAGTTTGTTACCATTAGATCATACCCGCTTTTGTCCAATCATACTGTATGATAGTCCACTCTTCACGAACCTTAGCATAAAAATATAGTTTTTTCCTGTTTCTTTGGGTCTTCATTTCCTTATTAAGTCTCTCATATGATGTAAAACTTATTAAATAAATGTGTATGCTTTTCTCTTGTATTTAATATTTTGTTATTGGGATCTCTGCCACAATCCTAGGGTGATACTAGATAAAGATGCTAATTTTCTTCCCTACAGTGACTTTAGAGATGAGGGCGTAAAGGCTTGGTGGCTTCCTTCTCATTGTCTCCTGGATCTCTCATTCTGGGGGAAGTTAGACGCCATGTCATGAGGACATTCAAGGAGCCCTCTGGAGAGTTCCCACTGTGAGGAGCTGAGGCTTCCTGACAACAACCAACACCAACTTGCCAGGAGAGGAGATGAGCAGAAGACAAGGGAAGCAGGTAAAAAGAAAAGGGGTGATGAGTGGAGAACATTGAGGAAGGCTTTGTGTAAAATTGTAGCTGTCAGAATTGGAATCCCCCAGAATCTCCTTTAGAAGCCTCTTTAACTCAAGGTACCCAAGGCCTCAAACTCTTTTTTCAAAAAAATAATAATTATTTTTTATTTCAGGGCCAGGCGTGGTGGCTCATGCCTGTAATCCCTGCACTTTGGGAGGCCGAGGTGGGCAGATCACGAGGTCAAGAGTTCAAGACCAGCATGGCCAACATAGTGAAACCCTGTGTCTACTAAAAATACAAAAAAAAATTAGCTGGGCGTGGTGGCATGCGCTGTACTCCCAGCTACTTGGGAGGCTGAGGCAGGAGAATTGCTTGAACCTGGGAGGTGGAGGTTGCGGTGAGCCAAGATCACGCCACTGCACTCCAGCTTGGACAACAGAGTAAGACTTTGTCTCAAAAAACAAAACAAAACAAAACAAAAACAAAAAACAAAACACACACACACACACAGATTAGGGAAGAAGACCCCCGCTGAGAGAGTGGCCATATTGAAGAAAGTGGATTCACCTATTAGTTCTGAGATCAAAATGGAGCTGCCTAGTGATGACAATAAAGGGAACTTGTAGTGAAAGCACTTGAGTGCTCTAAGCTGATGGAAGGATAGGAAGAGTGGTAAGAGGCAGGGGATGCCAGCAATCTCTAAGGATAAGAATGAGAAGCCACAGCCGGGCGCAGTGGCTCACACCTGTAATCCCAGCACTTTGGGAGGCCAAGGCAGGTGGATCACAATGTCAGGAGTTCAAGACCATCCTGGCCAACATGGTGAAACCCATCCCTACTAAAAGTATAAAAATTAGCCAGGTGGGGTGCCACATGCCTGTTATCCCAGCTACTCAGAAGGCTGAGGCAGGAGAATTGCTTGAACCTGGGAGGCGGAGGTTGCAGTGAGCCGAGATCATGCCACTGCACTCCAGCCTGGGTGACAGGGCGAGACTCCGTCTCAGAAAAAAAAAAAAGAATGAGAAGCCACTTAGGTATTCAACTGGGCTTGGACTCAGGGAGTAAAGATAACAGAGCTATGTCTATCTTGGAAATCACTCTCTCCATATCTACCTCCAGTCTAGGCCAGGAGGATACAGGTAGGCCTAAATAGAACTAAGTGAGACTGCCTTTCCTTTGAAATCCAATCTAAGATTTGCATCTCATGGTACTGTATTTAGGGTGGGCAGTGAGGGAAATTTCAAGGTGTAGGAAATGGAAGAGAGTGTGCAGCCGGGCGTGGTAGCTCACGCCTGTAATCCTAGCACTTTGGGAGGCTAAGATGGGAGGATTACTTGAGGTCAGGAGTTCGAGGCCAACCTGGCCATCATGGTGAAACCCTGTCTCTACTAAAAATACATAAATTAGTCGGGCCTGGTGGCATGCACCTGAAGTCCCAGCTACTCGAGAGGCTGAGGCAGGAGAATTGTAGGAGGCAGAGGTTCCAGTGAGCCCAGATCACGCCACTATACTCCAGCCTGGGCAACAGAAGGAGACTCTGTTTCAAAAGAAAAAAAGAAAAGAAAAGAGAGTGTGGGAACATGGGTGATGAGAAGCCTAAGCTATTCATTTATCTGTCTAGAGAGCTCTCCACCAGGAGAGAAAAAAGTATTGTCTTCCTCACACATTGCTAGGTTCACAAGTGACACCCCATAACAAAACGCAGATTAATAAGAGGAAAGCATAACACATTTAACAAAGTTTTATAAGACATAAGAGTCTTCAGAAATGAAGACCCAAAGACCCAGGGAAAATTGTGTTTTTTTAAAATGCTAAGTCTGCCTAAAGAAGTAGATGATTGGCCGGGCGCGGTGGCTCAAGCCTGTAATCCCAGCACTTTGGGAGGCCGAGATGGGCGGATCACGAGGTCAGGAGATCGAGACCATCCTGGCTAACACGGTGAAACCCCGTCTCTACTAAAAAATACAAAAACCTAGCTGGGCGAGGTGGCGGGCGCCTGTAGTCCCAGCTACTCGGGAGGCTGAGGCAGGAGAATGGCGTAAACCCGGGAGGTGGAGCTTGCAGTGAGCCGAGATCGCGCCACTGCACTCCAGCCTGGGCGACAGAGCGAGACCCCGTCTCAAAAAAAAAAAAAAAAAAAAAAAAAAAAAAAAAGAAGTAGATGATTGTGGAGAACATGACTGGACAAAGGATATGATCTAATGGTAATAAACTGGGGTAGGGGAATTGGGGGAAATATGACAAGGTCTGTTTGTTCAGATTGTTCTTGGCTACTCTGAGTAGCATTCCTTTTTGCTGAATAGCATTCCTTTTCTCTGAGTATGGGGCCGGGCCAGCCTGGAATGAGGGTCTTATGTCCTGCTTTCAGGTGAGGTAGGTTAAATAATTCCTTTATGACCGCACTGTGCATGAGAAAGTGGGGGGAAGGTCAACGTGACCTTGCTTCTTTAGTTTTCTTACTTGCCAAGGTGCTATATTTTGGGGTATCATGTTCTGAGTCCCATAACGGCCAGGATTACCTTCAGGTGAGGAAACATAAAATTTAAGGAGGCACACACTCTCAAGATCATGTAAGCGCAAGATGGGTCCTTGATGGGTCCTTGAGAATGAAAGCCTCACTTGCCTCACCCTCGTCTAAACCTTGATCTCTACACCAACTCTTCTTTGGCTCTAATCAAGTCTTAAAAATTAACAACAACAACAAAAAAATGGCCTCAAACTCTTTTTTTAAAAAAATAATAATTATTTTTTATTTCAAGGCCAGGTGTGGTGGCTCATGCCTGTAATCCCAGCACTTCGGGAAGCCGAGGCGGGCGGATCACCTGAGGTCAGCAGTTCGAGACCAGCCTGGCCAACATGGTGAAACCCGTCTCTACTAAAAAATACAAAAATTAGCTGGGCGTGGTGGCAGGTGACTTAATCCCAGCTACTTGGGGGGCAGAGGCAGGAGAATCGTTTGAACCCAGGAGGTGGAGGTTGCATTGAAGGTTGCATTGAGATGAGATCAAGTCATTGCACTCAAACCTGGGAGATAAGAGCCAGACTTCTCTCAAAAAAAAAAAAAATTAACAAAAAAAGTTTAACAAGGCCGGGTGTGGTGGCTCACGCCTGTAATCCCAGCACTTTGGGAGGACAAGGCAGGTGGATCACCTGAGGTCGGGAGTTTGAGACCAACCTGACAAAAATGGAGAAATCCCGTACCTACTAAAAATACAAAATTAGCTGGGCATGGTGGCATATGCCTGTAATCCCAGCTACTCAGGAGGCTGAGGCAGGAGAATCGCTTGAGCCCGGGAGGTGGAGGTTGTGGTGAGCGAGATTGCGCCATCGCACTCTAGCCTGGGCAACAAGAACAAAACTCTGTCTCAATAAAAAAAAGAAAGAAAAAGAAAAAAAAAGGCTGAGCACGGTGGCTCACCCCTGTAATCCCAGCACTTTGGGAGGCCGAGGCAGGTGGATCACCTGAGGTCAGGAGTTTGAGACCAGCCTGGCCAACATGGCAAAACCCTTTCTCTACTAAAAATACAAACATTAGCTGGGTGTGGTGGTGCATGTCTATAATCCCAGCTACTAGGGGGACTGAGGCAGGAGGATTGCTTGAACCTGGGAGGCAGAGATTGGAGTGAGTCAAGATCGTGCCTCCAACCTGGGCAACTCCAACCTGGGCACTCCAACCTGGGCAACAGAGCGGGACTGCGTCTCAGAGAAAAAAAAAAAAATTAAACAAAAACCAAGCTCTAGTCTCTCTTGCTGGACAGCTGTTTTCATCATGTTGAGCCTCTGGTACTGCTTCCCTTGGCCTGTGCCCTCAAACCTACTGCCAGTCAGGATCTGGGCAGAAAACCAACCACTTCTCCAATTTTTTTTTTTGAGACAGAGTATCACTCTGTCTCACCCAGGCTGGAGTGCGGTGGTGCTATGTCGGCTCATTGCAGCCTCTGCTCCCGAGTTCAAGCAATTCTCCCGCCTCAGCCTCCCAAGTGGCTAGGATTACAGGCGCCTACCACCAAGCCTGGCTACTTTTTTTTTTTTTTTTTTGTATTTTTAGTAGAGATGGAGTTTCACTATGTTGGATGGGTTAGTCTTGAACTCCTGACCTCAAGTGATCTGCCTGTCTTAGTCTCCCACAGTTCTGGGATTACAGGCATTAGCCACCACTCACAGACTCCAACTTTGTTCATACTCCTCAGGTTGTTTTGTCTACTCTAAGTTTTGGGGTTTTTAAAATTTTTCCCTTTCATATGAACTTTAGAAGCAGCCTGTCAATTTTTTCTGTAAAATATTTTTTAAAAAAGATTTTAATTGGGATTGCACTGATTCTTGGGATAGTTGAAAAACTCTAACGATGTTTTTCCACTGTTCTCACACCACAACAATCAACCCAGAAGTCTTCTGGGACCAAATATGAGTTGGTTTCTCCTCAGACACCAAGCAATCAATTCTGCAGCAGATATCAGCTGGGTGTCCTCCAATTCAATTGAAGTCTGACATTATCTACCTGGAAATAGCCTCAGAAACCACAAGTTGGCCGGGCGCGGTGGCTCAAGCCTGTAATCCCAGCACTTTGGGAGGCCGAGGCGGGCGGATCACAAGGTCAGGAGATCGAGACCACAGTGAAACCCCGTCTCTACTAAAAATACAAAAAATTAGCCGGGCGCGGTGGCGGGCGCCTGTAGTCCCAGCTACTCAGGAGGCTGAGGCAGGAGAATGGCGGGAACCCGGGAGGCGGAGCTTGCAGTGAGCCGAGATCGCGCCACTGCACTCCAGCCTGGGCAACAGCGTGAGACTCCGTCTCAAAAAAAAAAAAAAAAAAAAAAAAAAAAAAAAAAAGAAACCACAAGTTAAGGGCTCAGTCCCACAAGAACACCTCCTGCTTCCCACTAGTCACAAGACCAGGCCTCTGGATGTTTGATCAGCTGACTTTAAGATGGAGTTCCCATGATCCTCTTTGCTAGAGTGGCTTACAGAAATCAGGGAGACACTTACTTACATTTACTGGTTTATTACAAAGGATATATATATGTGTGTGTGTGTGCTTTTTTTTTTTTGAGATGGAATCTTGCTTTGTTGCCCAGGCTAGAGTGCAGTGGTATGATCTCGGCTCACTGCAACCTCTGTCTCCCAGGTTCAAGTGATTCTTCTGCCTCAGCCTCCCACGTAGCTGGGATTACAGGCACCCGCTATCAGGCCCAGCTAATTTTTGTATTTTTTAGTAGAGACGGGTTCACCATGTTGGTCAGGCTGGTCTCAAACTCCTGACCTCAGGTGATCCACGCACCTCGGCCTCCCAAAGTGCTGGGATTACAGGCATGAGCCACTGTGCCCAGCCATACAAGGGATTATTATTATTATTATTTTTTGAGATGGAGCCTCACACTTTTTGCCCAGGCTGGAGTGCCACTGGCATGATCTCAGCTCACTGCAACCTCTGCCTCCCAGGTTCAAGCGATTCTCTTGCCTCAGCCTCCCAAGTAGCTGGGATGACAGGCACCCGTCACCATGCCTGGCTAATTTTTTTGTATTTTTACTAGAGACGGGGTTTCACCATGTTTGGCCAGGCTGGTCTCGAACTCCTGACCTCAGTTGATCCGCCCGCCTTGGCCTCCCAAAGTGCTGGGATTATAGGCATGAATCACTGTGCCTGGCCCAGGATTTATTAATTTATTTTATTTAATTTTTTGAGATGGAGTCTCACTCTATCGCCCAGACTGGAGTACAGTGGCACAGTCTTGGCCCACTGCAACCTCTGCCTCCCAATTTCAAACAATTCTCCTGTCTCAGCCTCCTGTGTAGCTGGGACTACAGGCATGGGCCACCACACCCACCTGGCTAATTTTTGTATTTTTAGTAGAAATGAGGTTTCACCATATTGGTCAGGCTGGTCTCCAACTCCTGACCTCAAGTGACCTACCAGCCTTGGCCTCCCAAAGTGCAGGGATTACAGGCGTGAACCACTGCGTTCAGCCAGGATACTTTAAAGGGTATAAATAGATAGCCAGATGAAGAGATACACAGGGCAAGGTCCGGAAGGGTCTGATCACAGGAGTTTCTGTCCCTGTGGAGTTGGGGTACACTGCCCTCCTGGCATGTGGATGAGTTCTTGCTCGCTTGTTACTCCCCTTGTTCAGCTATCTGGAAGCTCTCTATAATGTTGTCTTCTTGGGCCTTTTATGAAGACTTCATTGGATAGGCATGATTGACAATCATGTAGAAATGTGATTAGATAAAAAGGGCAGGATCTAAAATAGACTGAATGGGGATACCTAGCAAGGCCTATTTGTCCAGATTCTTCTTGCCCTCTGTGTGCAGCATTCCTTCCTTCAGGGTATGGAGCAGGACCCTTTCTAAAATAGGGGTTTTATGACCTACAGTCAGACAAGGTAGGTCAGGGAATTTCTTTATGGAAAGACAGGGGAAGATGACAGTCCCACCTTGGAAGAGAAAAGGGAGCCCGTGAAAGGACAGCAGTAGAAGATCAGAGAGAGATTCTGTTTCCTGAGGTCTGCTTCTGAGGCCTAAAGTACCCCAACATTATAGCAAGAGCTACTGGAGTTACAAGCTAGTAACTATGGATGAAAATCAATATATAGGTATCATAGTATCACAACTCCATAGATAATTTGGAGATAATTGAGTTCTTCACAATATTGAATCTTCCAATTCATGAACATGATATTATCTCTCCATTAATTTCGGTCTCTTATTTCTCTCAGAAATGTTCTATAGCTTTCAGTGTACAGGCCTTACAAATCTTTTGTCGTAATTATTCCTAATTTTAAGCATGTTTTGCTCCTATTGAAAATAGTACTGATCGGCCGGGCGCGGTGGCTCACGCCTGTAATCCCAGCACTTTGGGAGGCCGAGGCGGGCGGATCACAAGGTCAGGAGATCGAGACCACGGTGAAACCCCGTCTCTACTAAAAATACAAAAAATTAGCCGGGCGCGGTTGTGGGCGCCTGTAGTCCCAGCTACTCGGGAGGCTGAGGCAGGAGAATGGCGTGAACCCGGGAGGCGGAGCTTGCAGTGAGCCGAGATCGCGCCACTGCACTCCAGCCTGGGCCACAGAGCGAGACTCCGTCTCAAAAAAAAAAAAAAAAAAAAAAAAAAAAGAAAATAGTACTGATTTTATTATCTACTTAAAAATGTCTGCTAATTCTATATAAAAATACAATTGATTTTTGTTTATTGTTTCTTACAAACTTGCTAAGTTTTATTAGCCTTTTTGTAGATTCCAAATGATTTTTTGTAAAGATGACCATGTTGTTTGTGAATATAATTTTACTTCTTCCTTTCCAATCTTTTTTCTTTTTTGAGACGGAATTTCTACCCATCTTGGCTTCCCAAAGTGCTGGGATTACAGGTGTGAGCTACCGTGCCCAGACTCCAATCTTGATGTCTTTAATTTTTTTTTTTTTTTGAGACGGAGTTTTGCTCTTATTGCCCAGGCTGGAGTTCAGTGGCACGATCTCGGCTCACTGTAACCTCCGCCTCCTGGGTTCAAGCAGTTCTCCTGCCTCAGCCTCCCAAGTAGCTGGGATTACAGGCATGCACCACCACACCCGGCTAATTTTGTATTTTTAGTAGAGACGGGGGTTTCTCCATATTGAGGCTGGTCTCGAACTCCTGACCTCAGGTGATGCGCCCGCTTTGGCCTCCCAAAGTGCTAGGATTACAGGCGTGAGCCACCATACCTGGCTAAATTATTATTATTATTATTTTTGCCTTATTGAACTCATGAGAACCTCCATTAAAATTCTGGGTCAAAGTGCTGAGAGTGTACGTGCTTGCTTGTCTTCATTCTTTTTTTTTTTTTTTTTTTTTTTTTTTGAGACGGAGTCTGGCTCTGTCACCCAGGCTGGAGTGCAGTGGCTCAATCTTGGCTCACTGCAACCTCCGCCTCCAGGGTTCAAGCCATTCTCCTGCCTCAGCCTCCCAAGTAGCTGGGACTACAGGTGCGCACCACCACACCCAGCTAATTTTTGTATTTTTAGTAGAGATGGGGTTTCACCATGTTGGCCAGGATGGTTTTGATCTCTTGACCTTGTGATAAGCCCTCCTCGGCCTCCCAAAGTGCTGGGATTACAGGCGTGAGCCACCACTCCTGGCCACATCTTTCTATTTCTAAACTCAGATAAATGTTGGGAGAACAATTAAATGAAGGTAGGGAGGTAAGACAGCTAAATTTGAGACAGTTAAAATCCAGTCGAAACTTATTTTCCTGATAAAATATTTGGGCAATGTATTCACCATAAGTAATAACTTTCTAATTTTGCATTTATAAAATAAATTCTCCCTCTCCCTTTACCTTTAATGTGGTTCTCATCCTTGTCTCTAAGTCTTTGTTAAAACTCTAACTTACAGTTGGGCACGGTGGATCATACCTGTAATCCCAGCACTTTGGGAGGCCAAGGCGGGCAGATCACGAGGTCAGGAGTTCAAGACCAACCTGACCAACATGGTGAAACCCCGTCTCTACTAAAAATACAAAAATTAGCCAGGTGTGGTGGCACACACCTGTAATACCGGCTACTCAGGAGGCTAAAGCAGGAGAATCTTTTGAACTTCGGAGACAGAGGTTGCAGTGAGCCACGACTGCGCCATTGCACTCCAGCCTGGGTAACAGAGCGAGACTCCTTCTCAAAACAAACAAACAAACAAACAAACAAAAAAAACGCTCAACTTACTTGAAACTTTCATAAATGTTCCTCTCTAGGGTACTTTTTATCTTAAAGATTGTGCTTCATCCAGTGAAGCCCTGAAAGCTGTTTATTCAACTGGTCAAATCATTCATTAGCTAAGTGGCCTTAACAAAGTCAGTCTCTCTGGGTTTCAGTTTCCACATCTACAAAATGTATAGGGGAAGGAGGGGCATTTGGCTACGTGATGTTCAAGCTCCTTTCAGTTCTAAAATTCCTATCTTGCACTGGCTTAAAATCAGGAAGACAGGCCGGCATGGTGGCTCACGCCTGTAATCCCAGCACTTTGGGAGCCCAAGGTGGATCACCTGAGGTGGAGAGTTCGAGACCAGCCTAGCCTGACCAATATGGAGAAACCCCATCTTTTTTTTTTAATTGAGACGGAGTCTTGCTCTGTCGCCCAGGCTGGAGTGCAGTGGCGCGATCTCGGCTCACTGCAAGCTCCGCCTCCCGGGTTCATGCCATTCTCCTGCCTCAGCCTCCTCAGTAGCTGGGACTACAGGCGCCCGCCACCACGCCCGGCTAATTTTTGTATTTTTAGTAGAGACGGGGTTTCACCGTGGTCTCGATCTCCTGACCTTGTGATCCGCCCGCCTCGGCCTTCCAAAGTGCTGGGATTACAGGCGTGAGCCACCGCGCCCGGCCTCCCATCTTTACTAAAAATACAAAATTAGCCAGGCGTGGTGGCACACGCCTGTAGTCTCAGCTACTCACCAGGCTGAGGCAGGAGAATTGCTCGAACCTGGGAGAATCGCTTGAACCTGGGAGGCAGAGGTTGCAGTGAACTGGATCGCGCCATTGCACTTCAGCCTGGGCAACAAGGGCGAAACTCCGTCTCCAAAAAAAAAAAAAAATCTGGAAGATATCTGGAAAAACAGTAAGAATTATATCTGCTTTATTTTAATCAACTTGGCTAGCTCATCAAAACTAGTTTCCTTTTCTTACCCTCCAACTGTCTTTTCTTTTTTCATGTTTTAGTGGCAGGTCTCCCTATGTTACCCAGGCTGGACTCTCAAGCAATTCTGCCCGCCTCAGCCTCCCAAGTAACTGGGACTACAGGCACGTCCCAGAGAATCGCCTCTCCTACTTCTATTTTTCCAGCTAATAAGCTTGGAGTCACTTAGTCACTCTAACACTCTTTATTAACAACTTAAAATGACGCATGAACATTTTTAGAGCACTTTCCAAGTTTTATTAATCACTTTCTCTTTTAATCCGCACAATAGATCAGGTTTGTAGGTATTATCTCCAACGTACCTGTGAAGAAACTAAGGCCTGGAAGAGTTCAGTGATTTACCCACAGTAACACAGCAAGTAAGTTACAAGACCAGGTCTTCCAACTTCAAAGCCTATACTCTTATATTGCTTGTCAGCGGAAGATAAAAGTTTTGCAGGGCCTGAGGTATGCACATCTAAGGTGGCTGTATTAGTTTTCTATCACTGCTATAACAAATTACCACAAACTTTGTAGCTTTAGACAACACAAATTTCTCTCATAGCTCTGTAGTTAAAAGGTCCAGACAGGACTCACTGGGCTAAAACTCAGTGTCAAGAGGGCTGTGTTCCTTTCTGGAGGCTCTGGGAAAAAATCAGTTTCCTTGTCTTTTCCAGCTTTAGAGACCATCTGCATTCCTTGAGTTGTGGCTTCTTCCTCCATCTTCAAAACCAGCAACAACAGATAAGCCTTTCTTAGATTGCTTCACTCTGACCTCCTCTCTGTCACCTTCTTCCATGTTAAGGACTCTTGATTATACTGGGTTCACCTAGACAATCCAGGATAATCTCCCTATTTTAAGGCCAGCTGATTAGCAACCTTAATTCTATCTGTAACCTTAATTACCCTTTGTCATATTATATAACATATTCACAGGTTTCGAGGATTAAAACATGGACATCTTTGGGAGGGGGTGCTTATAGTGTCTACTACAGTGGCCCTCTTTAAGAAAATAATGAAAAGTTAAAATTATAAACTTAGATACGATCCAGCCAGGCGCGGTGGCTCATGCCTGTAATCCCAGAACTTTGGGAGGCCAAGGTGGGCAGATCACTTGAGGCCAGGAGTTCAAGAACAGCTGGCCAACATGGCAAAACCCCATCCCTACTAAAAAAAAAAAAAAAAAAAAAAAAAAAAAATTAGCTGGGCATGGTGGCGCACACCTGTAATCCCAGCTACTCAGGAGGCCGAGGCACAGGAGAATCGCTTGAACCTGGGAGGTGAAGGTTGTAGTGAGGTGAGATCATGCCACTGAACTCAAGTCCGGGCGACAGGGCAAGATTCCATCTTAAAAAAAAAAAAATTAGATATGATCCTATGAATATACTGTTAGAGCCCCTCCCAAAAACTTCATAAGATTCATGGAAAATCTGTTTCTTTGTATTTATTTGAAGTCAGGTGAATTCATGTAACATAAAATCAACCATCTTAAAGTGCATATTTCTTTTCTTTTCTTTTTTTCTTTCTGAGATGGAGTTTCGCACTTGTTGCCCAGGCTGGAGTGCAATGGCACCATCTTGGCTCACTGCAACCTTTGCTTCTTGGGTTCAAGTGATTCTCCTGCCTCAGCCTCCTGAGTTGCTGGAATTACAGGCATGTGCCACTACCCGTGGCTAATTTTTGTATTTTTAATAGAGATGGGGTTTCTCCATGTTGGTAAGGCTGCTCTCAAACTCCTGAGCTCAGGTGATCTGCCCACCTCGGCCTCCCAAAGTGCTGGGATTACAGGCATGAGCCACTGTGCCTGGCTAAAGTGTACATTTCAGTGGTATTTAGTATATTCACCATTCTGTGACTCTTGGTAACCAAAATGTGTGTGGGAATTTCTCCCCAACAGTAACCAATCCATTCTTCGGTGGACACTAGCGTGTCCTCGGATTCAACTCAACTGTCACACTATCCACCTGGAGAGAGTGTCAGATGCCAAAAGTGAGGGCTCAGTCCCACAAGCTTGCCCCTATTTCCAATGCCAATCATAAGCCCAAGGTGGTTTTACTTGTGCTTCTAATTGACTGGCTATAAATCAAGATTCCTACTGCCTGCTCTTGGAGTTCAACTAATTTGCTAAAGTGGCTCACAGAACTCAGGAAAACACTTTACTTACATTTACTGGTTTATTATAAAGGATATTACAAATGAGACTGATGAACACCAGATGAAAGAAATGCTTATGTGGGAAAGAGCATGAAGCTTCCATGCCCTCTCAGGGCATGACACCTCCAGGTGCCTCCATGTATTCCACTAATTTGAAGCTCTCTGGACCCAGTCCTTTTGCATTTTTATGAAAGCATCATGTAGCTATGAGTAATTAAATCATTGGTCATTGGTAATCAACATAACTTTCAGCCCTCCTCCCCTCCATGGAGGTTGAGGGGTGTGCCTGCAAGTCCCAACTCTCTAATCAAGGTTTGCTCTTTCCTGTGACCAGCCCTCAATCCTGAAGCTATCCAGGAGCCCCCAACCATCAGTCAACTCATTAACATATAAAAAGACACATCACTTCGGAGGTTCCAAGGATTTTAGAAGTTGTATGCCACCAGGAAATGGGGAAGAAGACCAAATACATATTTCACAATAGCACACGCAACTGTCAGAGCCGTTTGAACCAGAAATAACCATGAAAATGGGCAACCAGCACCCTTGGGGCTGCTCTGTCTATGGAGCAGTTATTCTCTTATTCCTTTACTTTCCTAAAAACTGGCTTTCAGTTTACTCTATGGACTTTGCCTCAAATTCTTTCTTGCGCAAGATCCAAGAACCCTCTTTTGGGGTCTGGATCCGGACCCCTCTTTGGTTAACACAGTCACCACTTATATTATCAAGTTCCAAATCATTTTCATCACCCCAAAAGAAAACTCCAACCCATTAATCAGTCATTCCCTTTCTCTCTATCCCCAGCACCCCCCGCAACCACTAATCTGCTTTCTGTCTCTATGGATTTACCTATCTTGGGTATTTCATAAAATGAAATTGTTACTGGAAAGGGGCCCCGATCCAAAGCCCAAGAGAGGGTTCTTGGATCTCGTGCAAGAAATAATTCAGGGTAGGCTGGGCGTGGTGGCTCACACCTGTAATCCCAGCACTCTGGGAGGCCAAGGCGGGCAGATCACGAGGTCAGGAGATCGAGACCATCCTGGCTAACACAGTGAAACCCCATCTGTACTAAAAAATACAAAAAATTAGCCAGGCATAGTGGTGGGCACCTGTAGTCCCAGCTACTCGAGAGGCTGAGGCAGGAGAGTGGTGTGAACCCGGGAGGCGCAGCTTGCAGTGAGCCGAGATCGTGTCACTGCACTCCAGCACTCCAGCCTGGGCGACAGAGCAAGACTGTCTCAAAAAAAAAAAAAAAGAAAGAAAGAATTCAGGGCAAGTCCACAGAGTAGAGTGAAAGCAAGTTTATTTAAAAAGTAAAGGAATAAAAGAATGGCTACTGCATAGACAGAGCCTGAGGGCTGCTGGTTGCCCATTTTTATGGTTATTTCTGATTATATGCTAAACAAGAGGTGGATTATTCATGCCTCCCTTTTTTGGACCATATAGGGTAACTTCCTGAGGTTGCCATAGCATTTGTAAACTGTCCTGGCGCTGGTGGGAGTGTAGTAGTGAGGATGACCAGAGGTCACTCTCGTGGCCATCTTGGTTTTAGTGGGTTTTGGCTGGCTTCTTTACTCCAAGCTTTTTTATCAGGAAGGTCTTTATGACCTGTATCTTATGCTGACCTCCTACCTCATCCTGTGACTTAGAATGCCTAACCGTCTGGGAATGCAGCTTAGTAGGTTTCAGTCTTATTTTACCCAGTCCCTATACAAGATGGAGTTGTCCAGTTCAAATGCCTCCAACAAAATCACACATACAATTTTGAACCTTTAGTGTCTGGCTACTTTCACTTACCATTTTCTTAAGGTTTATCCACGTTGTGGGATTTATTAGTACTTCATTCCCTTTTATAGCTGCATAACATATTTGTTTATCCATGCATCCATTGATGGACATGTGAATTGTTTCCAACTTTTGGCTACTGTGAATAGTGCTGCTGTACAAGTATTTGTTTGAATGCCTGTTTTATTTTGGTAATATACCTACTACTGACATAGGTGTTAAGAAGAAATTATTTAGGCAGATAAGCTACAGGAGTTCTTGGGAAGGTTTTCCTTTTAATGAAAAACAGCCCCCAAATAATTTTCTTTTGTAACAAAGAACAGTCTGTAAAATCAAGCTGCAAACATAGACAAGCAAGCTGGGTGCTTGCACGGGTTAATGCTGGCAGTTGTGCCAATAGGAAAAGGCTACCTGGGACTAGGCATGTTCAAAATGGCAGCTTCATTGTCCCTTCTCTTTGCTAGCCACCTGTGCAGTAAGGAGCAGGCAACATGGTGCCAGCCAAGCAAAGACCATTTGCATAATAAGATTAGGGTGGGGAAGCCAGCTTACCCAGCGCATGATGTAAACATCACACCTGGTCCAACCAATCTTTGGACCCTATGTAAATCAGGCACTGCCTCCTTAAGCCTGTCTATAAAATCTGGTGCACTCTGCCGTGGGCCAGAATTCTCACTGGAGAGCCCCTCTCTCTCATGAGAGAGATTTTCTCCTTTCTCTTTCTTTTGCCTATTAAATCTCCTCTCCTAAACTCGCTCCTTGTGTGTATCCGTGTCCTTAATCTTCTTGGCACTAGATGAGGAACCTCAGGTATTTACCCCAGGAAATGACGCTGCTTCAGTAGCAGAATTGCTGCATCGTATAGTAATTCTTTAACTTTTTGAGGAACCACCAAACTTTTCCACAGTAGCTGCCCTATTTTACATTCCCATCAGCAAAGTATGAAGTTTGAATTTTTCCATGTTCTCACCAATACTTTATTCCTTAAAAAAATTTTTTTGTAGCCATACTAGTGTAACTGAAATGTGGGTAAGTTGCTCCCACATGCTGAATCCAACTGACAAGAGTAAGACCTGATACAAAGAAAGTAATTTATTCCAAAGTCTGCTTAGGGGAAGAGGCGTAGGCCTCCTGCCTTTACATGTGCCGCTTCCCTTTTGGAGCAGAAAGCAGGCACTTTTAAAAGGCAGGAGACGAAACAAGGAAGATGGGGGTCCACATGTTAGCTTGGTGCCTTACCTATGCAGTGGTTGAGCTGGTGACTGCTGGCAGCTTTGTGGGCAGGCTGTTGTCTTGAGGTCACCTCCTAAAAGGTGAGAGTTCTGTAGCGGGCATGCTTTGGTTTGTAAATTGACTGTTAACTCTTGAGGAGTTAGATGAACTTGCCCTGTAGGGAGTGTCTGGTGAAAAAGGCTATACCTGCATTTCTAAGGGGCTAAGTAGGACCTGGGGAACCAGGAGAATGAGAAGAGAGGGGAAAAAAATAAACTATCTCTTAGGAAAATGAGGGTACTTAGTTACACTAGTGGATATGAAGCGGCATCTCCATGTGGCTTTCTCTAATGACTAATGATTCTGAGCATTTTTTCATGTGCTTGTTAGCTATTTGTATATGTTCTTTGGGGAAATGTCTATTAACATAATTTGCCCATTTAAAAAATTGAGTTGTCTTTTTGTTGTTGAGATGCAAGAGTTCTTTATATATTCTGCTTTTTTTTTTTTTTTTGAGACAGAGTCTCCCTCTGTTGTGCAGACTGGAGTGCAGTGGCGCCATCTCAGCGCACAGCAGCCTCCTCCACCCCACCCGCCTAATTTTTGTATTTTTAGTAGAGATAGGGTTTCACCATGTTGGCCAGGCTGGTCTCAAACTCCTGACCTTAGGTGATCCACCAGCCTGGGCATCCCAAAATGCTAGGATTACAGGTGTGAGCCACTGCACTTGGCCTATTCTGCATATTACACCCTTATCAGATACATGGTTTACAAATCTTTGTCCCATCCTGTACTTTGTCTTTTCACAGTGTTGATCATACCCTCTATACATAAAAGCTTTTAATCTTGATAAAGTCCAATTTATTCACTTTTTCTTTTGGTGTGCCCTGATATTGTATCTAAGAATCTATTATCAATTTTAGGTAACAAAGATTATCTAGCTGGGCGTGATGGTTCACGCCTGTAATCCCAGCACTTTGGGAGGCTGAGGCGGGCAGATTACGAGGTCAAGAGATCGAGACCATCCTGGCTAACATGGTGAAACCCCGTCTCTAAAAAAAAAAAAAAAAAAAAATTAGCCTGGCATGGTGGTGGGTGCCTGTAGTCTCAGCTACTCGGGAGGCTGAGACAGGAGAATGGCGTGTACCAGGGGGCTGAGCTTGCAGTGAGCAGAGATTGTGCCACTGCACTCCAGCCCCGGCGATGGAGCGAGACTCCGTCTCAAAAAAAAACAAAAAAAGATTATCTGTATATTTTCTTCTAAGAGTTTTACAGTTTAGCTCTGTTATTGATGAATTTTGAGTCAATTTCATGCAACTTCATTCTTCTGCATCTGGATACCCAGTTGCCCCACCACCATTTGTTTTATTTTTTATTTATCTATTTATTTAATTAATTTATTTATTTTGAGATAGAGTCGCCCAGGCTGGAGAGCAATGGCATGATCTTCGCTCACTGCAACGTCTGCCTCCCAAGTTCAAGCGATTCTCCCTGCCTCAGCCTCCTGAGTAGCTGAGATGACAGGTGTCTGCCACCATGCCAGGCTAGTTTTTGTATTTTTAGTAGAGACGGGATTTCACCATGTTGGCCAGGCTAGTCTCGGACTCCTGACCTCGTGATCCGCCCACCTCGGACTCCTAAAGTACTGGGATTACAGGCGTGAGCCACTGCGCTTGGCCTATTTTTTTATTTTTTGAGACAGAGTCTCGCTGTGTCACCCAGGCTAGAGTGCAGTGGCATGATCTCAGCTCACTGCAACATCCGCCTCCCAGGTCCAACTAATTCTCCCGCCTCAGGCTCTTGAGTAGCTGGGACTACAGGTGCATGCCATCATGACCGGCTAATTTTTGTATTTTTAGTAGAAACGGGGTTTCACTATGTTGGCCAGAATTGAAGGGGAAGTGCACCCTTTGATAGCTCAGCTGGTAGAGCGGAGGACTGTAGCCTGCAGAGAACTGAGGGGGAGCGTAAGTGAGGGGGTGAGTCCTGGAAGGGAGGAAGACACGAAAGGAAGGGCAGGGTTCTGTCAAGCAAGTGTTCTGTCAAGTGCTCAACAGATGTTGGTTAATTTGTGCCTGACTCAGTTAACCAACCAAGGAAGGGCAGGGTTCTGTCAAGTGCTCAACAGATGTTGGTTAATTTGTGCCTGACTCAGTCTCCCCCAAAAACTTGCAAGCTCTTTGAAGGCAGGGGCCTTGCCTCATACTTTTTCAGTATTTCTCAAAGTCCTGGACATCAGAGACACTCCATGGTCATCTGATCACTTCAACACACACACGTTGGTTATCCGGTCAAAGCGGCTATTACGATAAAAACAGACTCTGGGGTGTGACTTCAAATGCTGGCCGCTGACAAGCTGGGCCGTCTGGAAAGTTACTTCACCTCTCTGAGCCTCGGGTCCCTTATTTACAAAATGTTCACGGCAGCGCCCACTTCACAGGGCTGTGAGGATTACAGAGGCTAATCCGGGTGAGGCGCATCAGCCCCAGCGCCGCCTGCCACGATTCTATCCGGCCCCACACACGCATCGTCCATAGGCGTCCGGCCCCTGCATTCTCGCTTCTCCACGTGGCCGAGGTGCACAACCCAACCCACCGGCCAGTCTTCCCGCCCTCTTACCTGCTCTTCTTTCCCGACTGTCTTTAATACCCACCAGGCGCCAACCGCCGCGGGCCTGGCTCTGCGGTGGCAAGTTGCATGGGTTCCCCCTTCAGGGCCTCCCGATGAGCCTACGAGGTCAGTTCTATTACTGTCGCCACTTCAGAGGGAGGAAACAGGCCCGGAGGGTTGGGGAACTTTCCGAGGTCACTCAACTGGTGTCAGGCCCGGATTGGAATCCAAACACATCCCAGCCCGTGCCCGGCTCCACAGCGCCGGCCCCCGGCGTCTTCCCGGGTGCCAGCGGCACCCGCATCCATTCAAACGCTGCCCAGTCCCCGCTCCTCAGACGCTTCCCGCTACTCCGCGCGCTCGTCTCCCCCCACCCGTCAGGGTCAGGCCTCTAGGTGACTTTTCCTATTTCTCTGGCAGAAACTGAGGGGTGAGACCGACGTTTGTGTGCCGGACGAGTGCAGGTGGCCGCGACGCTCCCGGGAGACTCGCGGGGGGAGAACAAGTCTGTGCGCGCGGCTGTGAGAAGCCCGGACCAAGCTTTCCACGCGCTTGTTTGGGGAGCAGAGGGCGCGAGGGCCGACTGCGCCCCCATTGCGCAGGCTCGGCCGGGGGCGCGTTATCAGGCTGCCGAGTGGTCCCTTCAATCGCAGTCAGGTGAGCTCTAGGCGTGGGGACCGCATGGTGCCTAGAGCGCAGCCCAGCCCCGCCGCGCCCCTCCGCGCCACGCCACGCCACGCACGCGCTCGGCGCCGCACTTGATGGTTAGTTGGGTAACAGCCTGCGGTGCCCTAGTTGCCCGGGTGGGGTCAGAGGGACCCTCGCGGGAGGGGAGACCACGTCTCCAGGGCGTGGGAGGCAGCCTCACTGAGGACTTCGTGGTCGCAGGCAGCTGCGTGACCTCGGAGCGCGGCGTTGGTGGAGGGGCGGCCGGCACCGGCTCCAGGAGAGGAATGTGGCCAGGTGACCTGGGGTAATCACTTCATCCTCACAGGAAGTGCTTTTTTTTGGCTGGAATAATAGTGACTGAGCTGTAAAAACAAATGCCCCTGCCTTCCAGGCTCTCTGGGCAAGATATACCCCCTTGGGAGATGACTGGGGCTGGGACGAGGTGGGGTTTGTTTTGGGGATTGTGGCGTGCCACCTGTAACCTTCTAATCTTTAAACTCTATTTGTTCCTTTTCCTTTAATTAAACCTGACAAATAATTCTCCCCAGTTCGTGATTCCCGTGACCCAAGACTTTGCTCTGCCCATAGAAATTCTCTTCTAATTCCTTCCCGTCTGCGTTGTAGTATGTGAACCTTGTATTATTTTTGTTTGCTGTCTCCTCTAACAGATTGTAAGTTTCTTTTCTTTCTTTTTTTTTTTAGACGGAGTTTCGGTCTTGTTGCCCAGGCTGCAGTGCAGTGGAGCCATCTTGGCTCACTGCAACCTCCGCCTCCCGGTTCAGGTGATTCTCCTGCCTCAGGCTCCCAAGTAGCTGGGATTACAGGTGTCTGCCACCATGTGCAGCTAATTTTTTGTAGTTTTAGTAGAGATGGGGTTTCACCATGTTGGCCAGGCTGGTCTCGAACTCCTGACCTCAGGTGATTCATCTTCTTTGGCCTCCCAAAGTGCTGGATTACAGTTGTGAGCCACCGCACCCAGCCCAAGATTGTTTCTTTAAGGTAGTGACCATCATTGTAGTTTCCATAACTACATGGTTAACACATGGTTAAATACGAGTAACAGTGGGCATCTTCAGTTAATTTTGGGGTAATTATTGTGACCTGTGGAGTACCCTTCCTATGTGGTCGCAGTCAGACGCATCAGTCACGTTACTTAAATTATCGCCAAACTTTGTCTTCAGTAACTCACTTTAAGATGCAGGCCTTTGGCTGGGTGCAGTGGCTCACACCTGTAATCCCAGCACTTTGGGAGGCCGAGGCGGGCAGATCATGAGGTCAAGAGTCGAGAACATCCTGGCTAACACGGTGAAACCCCATCTCTACTAAAAATACAAAAAATTAACCTGGCGAGGTGGCAGGCGCCTGTAGTCCCAGCTACTCGGGAGGCAGAGGCAGGTGAATGGCGTGAACCTGGGAGGCGGAGGTTGCAGTGAGCCGAGATCACGCCACTGCACTCCAGCCTGGGCAACAGAGCGAGACTCCATCTCAGAAAAAAAAAAAAGATTCAGGCCTTTGTCACGCCAATTTCAGCAACCCATGTAGAGGTCAATGAATGTCAGATTTGGAATACCTGCTCTGCAAATTAGAAATGCAAAAACTTACCTTCCTCTTTTGTGATTGGACTGTGTTGCTATTTGTGGTTTGTCCTGTAGAAAACTAAACAGGCCTGGCGTGGTGGCTCATGCCTGTAATCCCAGCACTTTGGGAGGCCGAGGCAGGTGGATTACTTCAGGTCAGGAGTTCGAGACCAGCTTGGACAACATGGTGAAACTCCGTCTCTACTAAAAATACAAAAATTAGCCGAGCATGGTGGCTTACACCTTTAATCCCAGCTATCCCAGCTACTCGGGAGGCTGAGGCAGGGTAATCACTTGAAACCCGGAGGGTGGAGGTTGCAGTGAGCCAAGATGGCGCCACGCACTCTAGCCTGGGTGACTCCGTCTCAAAAAATACATAAATAATAAGAAAGAAAACAGGGAACAGGGCCAGGCATGGTAGCTCATGCCTGTAATCCCAGCATTTTGGGAGGCCGAGGCGGGTGGATCACTTGAGGTCAGGAGAGACCAGCCTGGCCAACATGGTGAAACCTCGTCTCTACTAAAAATACAAAATTAGTTGGGCGTGGTGGCTCACGTCTGTAGTCTCAGCTACTCAGGAGGCTGAGGCAGGAGAATTGCTTGAACCCGGGAGGTGGAGGTTGCAGTGAGCTGAGACTGCAGCACTGTACTCCAACCTGGCGACAGAGTGAGACTTGTCTCCAAAAAAAAAAAAAAAAAAAAAAAAGGAATGGGTGCCTCAGGACTTCTTTCACAACTCTATTACACAAATCTTCTCTCTCGGTACAAAAGAAAGGCTAACTCACTCATTCCAGTTCAAAACCTTTGGGGAGGGCCGGGCGCGGTGGCTCACGCCTGTAATCCCAGCACTTTGGGAGGCCTAGGCCAGCAGATCACGAGGTCAGGAGATAGAGACCATCCTGGCTAACACGGTGAAACCCCATCTCTACTAAAAAAATACAAAAAAACATTTAACTGGGCGTGGTGGCGGGTGCCTGTAGTCTTAGCTACTCAGGAGGTTGAGGCAGGAGAATGGCGTGAACCCGGGAGGTGCAGCTTGCAGTGAGCCGAGATCGCGCCACTGCACTCCAGCCTGGGCGACACAGAGAGACTCCGCCTCAAAAAAAACAAAACAACAACAACAAATACCAAACAAAACCTTTGGGTAGAAAATGTTTAGCTCTGGAGAGAAAAATATTGAAGGAGACAAACTTATTTCACCTAAGCATCAAACTTCTACCTTTTATGTATGTGATTACCTTCTATCATGCTTAGAATTTGAAAGTGACGGTTATAACAGAAATGTTTATCAACTCACTGCTTTGAATGCAAATGAGTTCACACCTTTTGAAGACTGGCCAGTAAGTGGCCCTTTTCCATAAACCAAGTGAGCAAAGCACTGAGGTCTTGACAAAGATATATTTAAAGCACTTATAACACAATATACAATATGCCAGAAATCATATCTTTGCAACTATTAAACAGCACATTTTAGTAAGCAATGTGTAAGGGGATATATATATATTCCAAAGTTCTTTTGGGACAAAACAGTTTAAGACCACAGACTTGTGAGTCACTTTAACACACATTTAGTTCTCTTGAATGTAAATCTGAGATGTTAGATTAAAAGACAATAGAATAGTATGGCCAGGTGTGGTGACTCACCCCTGTAATCTCAGCACTTTGGGAGGCCAAGGCGGGTGGACAGCCTGAGGTAAGGAGTTCGAGACCAGCCTGGCCGTGGTGAAACCCATCTTTACTAAAAATACAAAAAGTTGGGCATAGTGGTGAGCGCCTGTAACCCCAGCTATTCGGGAGCCCGAGGCAGGAGAATCACTTGAACCCAGGAAGCAGAGGTTGCAGTGAGCCGAGATCGCACCACTGCACTCCAGCTGGGCGACAGAGTTAGATTCCATCTCAAAAAAAAAAAAAAAAAAGAGTAGTATAAATGAGGACTTTATGTAATCCACTGAAAAATAAGTTGATTTTTAATCTTTAGGTATGAATGTCTCTAAATATTCAGGATACATTATAAATTTGGTTTTAAAATAGATTTAAATCTATAACAGGTTTTTAAATTATTTCAATAAATCAGGCACTCTAGAACATAGTGAGGAGGTGCAACAATTATGTAATAATTTTTTTTTTTTTTTTGGGATGGAGTTTCACTCTTGTTGCCCAGGCTGGAGTGCAATGGCACGATCTCAGCTCACTGCAACCTCCGCCTCCTGGGTTCAAGAGATTCTCCTGCCTCAGCCTCCTGAGTAGCTGGGATTATAGGCGCCCACCACAATGCCTGGCTAATTTTTTGTATTTTTAGTAGAAACAGGGTTTCACCGTGTTTGCCAGGCTGGTCTCAAACTCCTGACCTCAGGTGATCCACCTGCCTGGGCCTCCCAAAGTGCTGAGATTTCAAGGGTGAGCCACTGTTCCCAGCCATAATGATTTCTTAATATTCCAAGGAGACAAAGAGTTTTTCAGATATAGAAATTAGTTTTTCTAGTGTTAATCCCTAAGAGTTTATTCTTCCGTATAGACAATACTATTCTCAGTTTCCAGTGTCTTTTCTTTTTCTTTTCTTTTTTTTTTTTTTGTTTTGAGACAAGGTCTCACTCTGTTGCCCAGGCTGGAGTGCAGTGGCCTGATCTTAGCTCACTGCAACCTCTGCCTCCCGAGTTCAAGCAATTCTCCTGCCTCAGCCTCCCGAGTAGCTGGGATTACAGGTGCCCACCACCATACCTGGCTAATTTTTGTAATTTTAGTAGAAACAGGGTTTTACCATGTTGGCCAGGCTGGTCTCCAATTCCTGACCGCAGGTAATCTGCCTGTCTCGGTCTCTCAAAGTGCTGGGGTTACAGGTGTGAGCCACCGCACCTGGCTACTGTCAGTTTCATATACTTGTTATTTTTTTTTTTGTTTCTTTTTGAGACGGTGTCTCACTCTGTTGCTCAGGTTGAAGTATAACAGCGTGATCTCGGCTCACTAAAACCTCTGCCTCCTGGGTTCAAGCAATTCTCCTGCTTCAGCCTCCCAAGTAGCCAGGATTACAGGTGCATGCCACCACGCCTGGCTCCTTTTTTGTATTTTTAATAGAGATGGGGTTTCCCTATGTTGGCCAGACTGGTCTCGACTCCTGGCCTGAAGTATCCGCCTGCCTCAGCCTCCCAAAGTGCTGGGATTACAGGCGTCAGTCACCATGCTCCACCAATTTTATAAATAACTTCTAAAGGAAAAAATTTCTGGATGTTTCCCCAGATATATCCAACTACATTCTTCTTTCATGCTTATAACATCTGCAAAATATGGTACAGCCAGGTCCAGATTCTTAAGATCAAGGGGCTTCATAATCACCTCCTCCTTATACTTTCTGAGGTTGATCATATTCACAACCATTCCTGTAACTGGATCAATCCCTCCATATACTATAACTACAACTTTATAATCATGTTCATGGACATTTGCATTGTTGCAGTTTGAATGCAGACGCATTGTTACTGTCTGACGGTTCCTTTGCTACTCAGAGATTTGCTGTGCCTGCCGGTGGCTTAGTGCTGAAGGAGTGGAGGCTGCACACTGGCACTTGGTGTCTTCTAACACCATCCTCTAGCACCTCTCTCTACCCATAGCAGGGCTGGGCTGGGGTCTGTCAGGCCTCTGAGCCCAAGCTAAGCCATCGTATTCCCAGTGACCTGCACATATACATCCAGATGGCCTGAAGCAACTGAAGATCCACAGAAGTGAAAATAGCTTAACCGATGACGTTCCACCATTGTGATTTGTTTCTATCCCACTCTAACTGATCAGTGTTCTTTATAATCTCCCCCACCCTTGAGAATGTACTTTGTGAGATCCACCCTCTGTCCCCAAAACATCGCTCTTAACTCCACCACCTATCCCAAAACCTGCAAGAACTCATGATAATCCCACCACCCTTGCTGACTCCTTTTTCACACTCAGCCCACCTGCATCCAGGTGAAATAAACAGCCTTGTTGCTCACACAAAGCCTGTTTGGTGATCTCTTCACACGGACGAGTGAAACACGGTCGTCTAGTATTTTACTTGACTTTTTTTCCTGCCCCCCACCCCCAGCTCCTTCACGCCCAAAGTGAATCTTATAAAAGCCTGTCGTTGTGAAAGAAAATAAGATTTGGTAGCCCTACCTAAAAAGACCCTAGGGAAAGGATATTATAGTATATGACACAACTTTCCAGTAAATAAAAGAAACCAAGCTAGGTCCCAGGTTCCTTCATCAGAACCAACTAGTGTCAGCAGAGTCCTTTACCAAAGATGACTTATACTTTGGGAGATTGGAGCCCAGATTGGAGAATCTTTTTTTTTTTTTTGAGACAGAATCTTGCTCTGTTGCCAGGCTGGAGTGCAGTAGCGCGATCTCGGCTCACTGCAACCTTTGCCTCCCGGGTTCAACCAATTCTCCTGTCTCAGCCTCCGGAGTAGCTGGGACTACAGGTGCACACCACCAAGCCCAGCTAATTTTTGTATTTTTAGTAGAGACGAGGTTTCACCATGTTGGCCAGGATGGTCTCAGATCTCTTGACCTTGTGATCCACCCACCTCGGCCTCCCAAAGTGCTGGGATTACAGGTGTGAGCCACTGCGCCCAGCCCCAGACTGGGGAAACTTTGAAATGGCTTCTACATTGATCATAACTATTGCAGGGGAAATGGAAGATACTTATTCTCTCAAGGACTTTTGATTATCTCTGTTTATCTGCTCCATCAATGAGTGGAATGGATGGAAAATTGTATTTCTAAGTACTTCATGGCATAATCTTACTCATTCTGATGAATAATCAAAATAATCAGGGGAAGACAGAAAGGTGGAAGACAGGGAAACGAACTAGGAAGCTGTTGCATTAAACTGTAGGAAATGGTGACCCGATCTCGTGTAGTGGTTGTGAGAGTGGAGAGGAGGATAGGTTCAGGAGCTATTCATATTGGTCAGATATGGGGCATGAAGGCAAATGACAGAAGGATGGCTCTCAGCTTCTGGTTTGGCCAGTGATTTGAGTTGGTGATCGAATCATCACATAAATGGTAATGATGCCACTGAAACAGATGTGATTTGGGTGTAGAGAGTATTGATTTAGAAGGGTATGTGTGAGATGCATGTTTTTGTTTTTTTTTTGTTTTGAGACGGAGTCTCACTCTGTTGCCAGGCTGGAGTGCAGTGGCACGATCTCAGCTCACTGCAACCTCCACCTCCTGGGTTCAAGCAATTCTCCTGCCTCAGCCTCCCAAGTAGCTGGGACTACAGATGCGCACCACCACGCCTGGCTAATTTTTGTATTTTTAGTAGAGACAGGGTTTTGCCATGTTGGCCAGGCTGGTCTCAAACTCCTGACCTCAGGTGATTTACCCACCTTGGCCTCCCTAAGTACTGGGATTACAGGCTTTACCAGTTCTGTAGGTATTCCTTAACCCAGTCAAGTGAACTCCTGTAATTAATCTTCATGCTTGCTAACAGTCTAGAGATACAGTATTATAAAAAGTTCCTGGCCGGGCACGGTGGCTCATACCTGTAATCCCAGCACTTTGGGAGGCTGAGGTGGGCGGATCACCTGAGGTCAGGAGTTCAAGACCAGCCTTACCAACATGGAGAAACCGCATCTATACTAAAAATACAAAAATTAGCTGGGCGTGGTGGTGCATGCCTGTAATCCCAGCTAGTTGGGAGGCTGAGGCAGGAGAACTGCTTGAACCCAGGAGGCAGAGGTTGCAATGAGCTGAGATCGCGCCATTGCACTCCAGCCTGGGCAACAAGAGTGAAACTCTGTCTCAAAAAAAAAAAAAAAAAAGTTTCTGCTTTAGGCCAGGCACAGTGGTTCACACCTGTAATCCCAACACTTTGGGAGGCCGAGGCAGGCGGATCAACTGAGGTCAGGAATTCAAGACCAGCCTGGCTAACATGGTGAAAACTCATTTCTACTAAAAATACAAAAAATTAGCCTGGCGTGGTGGCACGCACCTGTAATCCCAGCTACTCGGAAGGCTGAGGCAGAGGTTGCAGTGAGCCGAGTTCGCACCATTGTACTTCAGCTTGGGCAACAAGAGTGAAACTCCATCTCAAAAAAAAAAAAAAGGTCCTGCTTTAATGCACCATATTTTTTTCGTGAGAGAGACTGAGAACAATAAGAGGAAACATAGCCTAGTGCTAAAGAGCACAGACTTGGGAGACATTCTGATTAGGTTTGAATTTCTACTCCACCACATCCTGAGCAAGCTACTTAACCTTTCTGTTCCTCAATTTCCCCTAATCTTTTTTTTTTTTTTTTTTTTTTTTTGAGAAGTCTCGTCCTCTTCCCTAGACTAGAGTGCAATAGTGTGATCTTGGCTCATTGCAACCTCTGCCTCCCAGAAATGATTCTCCTGCCTTAGCCTCCCGAGTAGCTGGGATTACAGATACCTGTCACCACACACAGCTAATTTTTGTAGTTTTAGTAGAGACAGGGTTTCACCATGTTGGCCAGGCTGGTCTCAAACTCCTGACCTTGTGATCTGCCTGCCTCAGTCTCCTAAAGTGCTGGGATTACAGGCATGAGCCACCGTGCCCAGCCTCCCCTACTCTTAATTTGGGAAGAGTAATAGTACTTTTTTATACGGTTGTTGAAATTATTAAATTAGTTAATCAAGTAAATTGCTTAATCTAATTCGTGCCTCATAGAAAGCACTATATGAATGTTTACGCTTATTTAGATAATCTTTTAGATAGGTGCTATGGAGAAAGATAAATTAAGGTATGGAGTGGGAAGTCAGAGGTTGACATTTGATCCAGGATGACCCTGAAAAGCCTCCCTGATAATGTAAACATTTGATTTGAAGTGATACCTGGGTAAACAAACACTCCAGGCAGACCTGACCCCTTTAGGGTTGAGAAACCCTAAAGAACACACTTGACATCCTCAAACAATAGTAAGAAGGCCATTGTAGTTGGAATAATATGATCCAGGAGGGATAAATGCAGGAGATGAAGTCAGGGCAAATTATGTAGACCCTTTGTAGCACTTTAAAACTTCGGCTTTACATTCTATCCACTAGACCCCAGGCTTCAGGAGTAAGCATGCAAATTAGATCCTGCCAATCAAAGCTTACACAGTGATTAGCCTTGAGTGAACCAAGTACTTACTCAAAGCTAGTTATATTCCCAGTATGTTCATTCTGGTAATTCTGTTGCCGGGAAAGAAGCTGGAATTGTTATAGGAGAGTGTATAAAGTTGGAGTTACTAGCAATTCTTGCACCAGTGAATTGAGGGCATGTCTGAAAGTGGAACCAACACAGAAGAAAGTAGAACCAATATTATTTGGTCCTTACATTCAACTGTGCCTAAAACCAGAACCCCACTTTAGATTTCTCAGTTACATGAGCCAAACGCATTTTCTTTTTCGTTTTGAGACAAGGTCTCACTCTATTGCCCAGGCTGGAGTGCAGTGGCATGATCACAGCTTACTGCAGCCACAATTTCCTGAGCTCAAGCCACCTTCCCACCTCAACTTCCTGAACTCAAGCCACCCTCCCACCTCAGCCTCCTGAGCAGCTGGCACTACAGGCTTGCCACCATACCTGGCTAATTTTTTGATTTTTTTTTTTTTTTTTTTTTTTGTAGTAGAAGCAGTATCTGACTGTGTTGCCCAGGCTGGTCTTGAACTCCTGGTCTCAAATGATTCTCCTGCCTTGGCCTCCTAAAGTGCTGGGATTACAGGTGTAAGCCACTGTACCTGGCCTGCATTTTCTTTTTATTCAAGTCAGGTCAAGTTATGTTTTGGGTCACTTGCCAACATTTGTTAAGACAAAGTAGGCAGAAGAAATGGAGTCACTGAATCAAAATAGAAAGGAGTAAATGGCCTGCATGAGAGGAAGAAAATCCAGAAAAAAGTAAAGGGAAGAATGCATTCAGGAATGCATTTTCAATAATTTGAACACTGGATGATGAAACGAAGGAATGCTAAAGTAAGGACACAAGAAGCTTATGAAAGTATTCGGTACAAAATAGATCAAAAATTGTATCTAGTGGTATGTATACACAGTGGAATACTATTTTGCCTTAAAAAATGGAAATCCTGCACTTTGGGAGGCCAAGGTGGGTAGATCACGAGGTCAGGAGATCTAGACAATCCTGGCTAACATGGTGAAACCCTGTCTCTACTAAAAATACAAAAATTAGACAGGTACGGTGGCGGGCACCTGTAGTCGCAGCTACTCAGGAAGCTGAGGTAGGAAAATGGTGTGAACCCAGGAGGCGGAACTTGCAGTGAGCTGAGATCATGCCATTGCACTCCGTCCTGGGTGACAGAGTGAGACTGTGTGTGTCTCACAAAAAAAAAAAGGAAATCCTGTTATTTGTGACAACATGGATGAACCTGGAGGACATTGTGTGAAGTAAAATAAACCAGGCAAAGAAACACAAATACTACATGATCTCACTTATATGTAGAATCTAAAAAAGTACAACTCATAGAAACAGAGGATAGTGATGGTCAAGGGCTGAGGGTGAAGAAGGGGAGAATGGGGAGATGTTGGTCAAAGGATACATATCTTTTTTTCATTTTTGAGATGGAATCTCACTCTGTTGCTCTGGAGTGCAGTGGCATGACCTCAGCTCACTGCAACCTCTGCCGCCTGGGTTCAAGCGATTCTCCTGCCTCAGCCTTCTGAGTAGCTGGGATTACAGGCACCTGCCACCACACCTGGCTAATTTTTATAGTTTTAGTATAGATGGGGTTTCGCCATCTTGGCCAGGCTGGTCTTGAACTCCTGACTTCGTGATCCACCTGCCTAGGCCTCACAAAGTTCTGGGATTACAGGCATGAGCCCCGGCGCCCGGCCAGGATACAACATTTCAGTTAGGAGGAATAAGTTTAAGAGATCTGTTGTATAACTGGCGACTATAGTCAATAAAAACATATACCTGAGGCCGGGCGCGGTGGCTCAAGCCTGTAATCCCAGCACTTTGGGAGGCCGAGACGGGCGGATCACGAGGTCAGGAGTTCGAGACCATCCTGGCTAACACGGTGAAACCCCGTCTCTACTAAAAAAATACAAAAAACTAGCCGGGCGAGGTGGTGGGCGCCTGTAGTCCTGGCTACTCGGGAGGCTGAGGCAGGAGAATGGCGTAAAAACCTGGGAGGCGGAGCTTGCAGTGAGCTGAGATCCGGCCACTGCACTCCACCCTGGGCGACATAGCGAGACTCCGTCTCAAAAAAAACAAAAACAAAAACAAAAACAAAACAAAACAAAACAAAAAAACATATACCTGATAATTGCCAAGAGAATAGATTATAAATGTTCTCACCCCAAAGTAATAAAAGTATGTGAGGTAATGCATATGTTTATTAGCTTGATTTAGCCATTCCACCATGTATATGTTGTACCTGAGCGAGTCAGAGAGAAATGCCACACTTTGAGATGAATTCAGGAGTCCTTTATTAGCCGGCGACTGAGAGACGGCTAACGCACGAAATTCTCTCGGCCCAAAGAAGCGGCTAGATTTTCTTTTATACTTTGGTTTAGAGAGGGGAAGGGGATTCTAGCTGTAGCAATCTTACAGAAGAGAAACAGACAAAAAGGTTAAAAAGACAAATGGTTACAGGAAAACAAACAGTTCCAGGTGCAGGGGCTTTAAATTCATCACAAAGTGATAGGTAAGGGGGCTCTGGGCGTTATCTACCAGACAAACGTGGGGGCTTTATGGTACCATCTCCAAGTAAATTGCTGGGAACTGCAATTATAAGTGTGAGCCACTGCACCTGGCCAATATATGCAATTTTTATTTGTCAATTAAAAAAACCAAAAAATTGGCTGGGCGCAGTGGCTCACACTTGTAATCCCAGCACTTTGGGAGGCTGAAGTGCGTGGATCACCTGAGGTCAAGGAGTTCAAGACCAGCCTGGCCAACACTATGAAACCTCATCTCTACTAAAAATACAAGAGTTAGCCGGGCATGGTGGCGGATGCCTGTAATCCCAGCTACTCAAGAGGCTGAGGCAGGAGAATTGCTTGAACCCAGGAAGTGGAGGGTGCAGTGAGCTGAGATTGCACCACTGCACTCCAGCGTGGGAGACAAGAGCGAAACTCCGTCTCAGAAAAAAAAAAAAAAAAAAAAAGGCCAGGCGCGGTGGCTCACCCCTGTAATCCCAGCACTTTGGGAGGCTGAGGCAGGTGGATCACCTGAGGTCAGGAATTCGAGACATCCTGGCCAACATGGCGAAACCCCGTCTCTACTAAAAATCAAAAATTAGCCAGGCGTGGTGTTGGGTGCCTGTAATCCCAGCTACTCGAGAGGTGAGGCAGAAGAATCTCTTGAACCCAGGAGGCAGAGGGGGCTGGTTTCCAGGAAGACCTAGGAGTGGAATGGGAATGTTCAGCTTCACCTCCTGAACCCTGGGGAGGGAAATGGGGCTGGATGTTGAGGTCAATCACCAAGGCCAAAGTTTCAATCAATTTTGCCCATGTAATAAAACCTCCATTAAAACCCCTGAACAGGGGCCAGGTACAATGCCTGTAATCCCAGCACTTTGGGAGGCCGAGGCGGGTGGATCACTTGAGCCCAGGAGTTCAAGACCAGCCTGGCTAACATGGTGAAACCCCATCTCTACTAAAAATAAAAAGAAATAGCCCAGCATCATGGTGTGTGCCTGCAATCTCAGCTACTTGGGAGACTGAGGCAGGAGAACCACTTGAACCCGGGAGGTGAAGGTTGCAGTGACCTGAAATCATGCCACTGCACTCCAGCCTGGGCAACAAAGTGAGACTCTGCCTCAAAAAGCAAACAACCCCTGAAAAGGCCAGGTGCAGTAGCTCACACCTGAAATCCCAGCACTTTGGGAGGCCGAGTAGGGCAGGTCACTTGAGGCCAGGAGTTCGAAACCAGCCTGGCCAACATGGTGAAACCCCATCTGTACTAAAAATACAAAAATTAGCTAGGCATGTTGACCCACGCCTATAATCCCAGCTACTCAGGGGACTGAGGCAGGAGAATCGCTTAAACCCAGGAGGTGGAGGTTGCAGTGAGTCAAGATGGCGCCACTGCATTCTAGCCTGGGCAATAGAGCAAGACTCCATCTCAAAAACCAACCAACCAACCCCTGAACAATAAGAATTGGAGGGCTTCTGGGTTGGTGAACACATCAAGGTACCAGGAGGGTAGTATGCCCAGAGAGTGCATGGACGCTCCATGCCCCTTCCCCATATCTTGCCCTGTGCAGCTCTTCGTCTGGCTGTTCCTGAGTTGTATGCTATATAATAAACGAGTGCATGTCCCTTCTCTACAAAATAAGTTTTTTAATAAATTAGCCAGACTACTGAGGAGGCTGAGGCAAGATCACTTCAGCCCAGGAGTTCAAGGTTACAGTGAGCTGTGATCATGCCACTGCACTCCGGCTTGGGTGACAGCAGGGCGAGACTCTGTCTCAAAAAAAAAAAAACCACCAGTAAATGTAACATGTTTCTCTGAGTTTTGTGAGCTGTTTTAGCAAATTATTGAACTTGACAAGTAGCACAATCATTGGATCAGGGTCACAGGAACCCCCAACTTATAGCCAGTTGATCTTAGAAGCCCAAGTGGCAGCCTGGTACTTGAAAATAGCATCTGCAGTGAAAGCAGTCTTGTGGGACTGAGCCTTTAAGCCTGTGCAGTCTGACACAAACTCTGGGTAGTTAGTGGCAGAACTGAACTGAATTGTAGTGACACCCACTTGGTGTCTGGAGAGTTGGAGAACCGGTTGTCAGAAGTGTTGTGAGCAAAAACAGTTCAGAGTAGCCTTCTGTGTCTGGCTGCTTTCACACAGCATCATGTTTTAGCATTCATCTGTGTTGTTGCTTTTTATTACTGAATTGTATTCCTTTGTATGGACAAATTATAATTTGTACATCCAATCACCAGTTGCTGAACAGTTGAGTTTTCCCATCTTTTGTTTATTATGAATAAAGCTGCCATAAACATTCACATAGAGATCTTTTGATAGACATGTGGTTTCACTTCTCTTGCGTAAATGGCTAGGATCGGGATTGCTGGTCATATGGCAAATGCATGTTTAACTTTATTTTATTTTATTTTATTTTATTGAGTATTTAGCAAAACTATAGTCTCTTTTTATTGTGTAAACAGAAAACAAGATAAAATAACTATATAACTCAGAACTTTAAAGTTTCTCATGTTTATGCTAGACATATTGTATTTTCAGAAAATGCATGCTTTCTAAACTGTGTTAAGAAAAATCCTTAAAACTATTCAATCAAATCAGGCCAATTATACATCATCTTGACAATTTTCTTCCAATAATACTGTGTATCTAAAAGACACTAAATGTCTTATCTTGGAAAGAATTCCCCTCTTATTTCATCTGGCTTACTCTTACTATCTTTTAGGTCTCGAATGTTAACTTCTTCCAGAGGCCTTCCCCAAATCCACATTATATGCCCTAGTTATATACTCCTGATACCACTTTCTACTTCCACTAACAAAGCATTTAAATACACTGTATTGCAACTGTCTAGAGGTCAAAAATAAAATTAGAATAGCCTCAAACTGGTAGAGAAATCAACCCTTCAGATTAGGCTGCAGTTGTAAACAAGGAGGGTGGGCAGAGGCAGGAGGGCCATAAGTGAGAAACTTCCTTGTGAAGTAAAAGGCTCTGCAAAGGCTTCTCAAAGAAGTGTGACAGCCAAACAGGAGAGTAAGACTGACTGTATGCTGTGACTTACACTGATCCGTTCACTTTTATAGTAATATATATGATGGTTTAAAAATTAGATGAGTCAATTTAAGAAAAAGGGTAGTACACACTTTATTTTAAAGATTCACGAACTGGATAAACCTCACCTGTCATAGGATCAAATTGCTGATTAGCTTCTAAGTCTGTGAAAGTACTACTCAGACAAGACATTTGAAGGAAGCCTGGTTGGTCGAATCTCTCTCATCAGTCTCAATACTCCTTCTCATGGGGTCCAATTTATATTTTACTACATTAACAAGAGTACAATAATTGATGAAGTAGTAATTATGGCGAGTGGTTTTGCTGTCTGCAGCAGTCTCTACCCTCATTCTGCATTTGATAAACTTGTCTCCCTTTAAATTATTCAAAACTGATCGAAGTTGCTTCCGATCAAACTTGAGCAGCTCCAGCATATCCTCCTCTTTCACAAAGGGGTTCCTGATCAAGATCTCCAAGACCAAGGCATGCTCAATGCCATAAAATCCCCGGATCACATACTTGGCTAACCGCTTCAATGCTGCTGGAACTTCAGTGAGGACATCTGGGTCTGCCATCTTTAGCAACAAACTCCAACTTTAAATATACAAAGCGAATCCTCGAACACTCCTGCATGTTTATAAGAAACTACCAAACTATTCTTTAAGTGGCTGTAATTTTGTAATTCCACTAGCAATGTGTGAGAATTCTAGGTATTCTGCATCCTTGTCAGCAGTTGATATTGTCAGTCTTTTTTTTTTTTTTTTTTTTTTTGAGATGGAGTTTCACTGTTTGTTGCCCAGGCTGGAGTGCAATGGTGTGATCTCGGCTCACTGCAATCTCCACCTCCTGGGTTCACGTGATTCTCCTGCCTCAGCCTCCCAAGTAGCTGGGATTACAGGCGTGCACCACCATGCCCTGGTAATTTTTGTGTTTTTTAGTAGAGACGGGGTTTTGCCATGTTGGCCAGGCTGGTCTCAAACACCTGACCTCAGGTGATCCACCAGCCTCGGCCTCCCAAAGTGCTGGGATTACAGGTGTGATCCACCATGCCCAGCTGGAAAGATACTTACAAGCATACTACAACGTTACATGAAAAAAGCAGAACACTTGCCAGGCGCTGTGGCTCACGCCTGTAATCTCAGCACTTTGGGAGGCCGAGGCAGGTGGATCATGATGTTAGGGGATCGAGACCATCCTGGCTAACACGGTGAAACCCCGTCTCTACTAAAAATACAAAAAATTAGCGGGGCGTGGTGGCACGTGCCTGTAATCCCAGCTACTCGAGAGGCTGAGGCAGGAGAATCACTTGAACCCAGGAGGCGGAGGTTGCAGTGAGCGGAGATTGTGCCACTGCACTCCAGCCTGGGTGACAGAGCGAGACTCCATCTGAAAAAAAAAAGAAAAAGAAAAGAAAAATGCAGAACACAAACTAGGTGAATTCAGTATATATAATATAATTTCAGAAAAAAAGGGGGATGGAAATGCACACAAAATTCCAAACATACTTGAGATGATTTTTTTCTATACTCTAGTTTTCCTTGATGTGACTATGATTGTTACCTTGTCACTAATAATAAAAGAGGAAAAGCAAATAGATGTGAAATAGAGGGGTTCTAGCAAGAGACACTTGACTCCTATAAAGACATGAATGGTTATTACAAGCACGTTACTTTTTCTGCTTCTCCAAGAGTTGCATTCTGGTGAAAGAGAGGTGAGTGTGACATGGAACTCAAGAGCACAGTGGTCTTGCATCACTATTTTGCTGGTGCTGGACCAAAGCTGTGAAGTGTAGAGTCCACAGGCCACCTGTGCCGGCCACCAGTGCCTCCTTCTTGCAGGCAGTGCTCTTGGAGACAGCATTCCTGTCATTCCTTTCTGATCATCATTCAGCTGCAAGTGAGTATTACCTCAGGAAACCAGAGCGTTCAGCTCTGTCACTCACACTATTGTGGTTATTCTCAACCATTATCTTACTGAGATCAGCATCCGAAATACATTGATGTCACAAAAAAGATGGTGATGTTGGCCAAAAGAGGAAGCCTAACTTTCCACATAGTCATTCAATGGATATTACTGACAGCATGTGCCAGTGCTAAGCACTGTTCCAGACATTGAAGATTCAGCAAGGAGCAAAACCCAGCTGTCTGTATTTCATAGATTTTACCTTCTAGTAAAGGAAGACAGAACAGTAAATCATAAGGAAATAAGTTTTCTGAATGAAGCAATAGATATAGGATTAAGCTTTTCATTAATTCATTCATCTAAACTATTTTTTGGAGCAACTTCTGTATGCCTGACTGCTGGATAGGAGGGAGGTAACAGTGAACAAACAAGTTCCTAACACCTGCAGCTTCCAGTTTATAGGCAGGACTGGGTATTTTGCACTATGATAGGACAGCACATAAAAAGACAACGGCCAGTTAGGGCGCAGCGGCTCACGCCTGTAATCCCAGCTCTTTGAGAGGCCGAGGCAGGTGGATCATGAGGTCAGGAGTTCGAGACCAGCCTGGCCAACATAGCGAAATCTCGTCTCTACTAAAAATACAAAAATTAGCCGGTCATGGTGGTGGGCGCCTGTAATCCCAGCTACTCGGGAGGTTGAGGCAGGAAAATCGCTTGAACCCGGGAGGCAGAAGTTGCAGTGAGCTGAGATCATGCCATTGCACTCCAGCCTGGGTGGCAAGAGCAAGACTCCATCTCAAAAAAAAAAAGAAAGAAAAAGAAAAGAAATGCCATATTAGGCCAGGCACGGTGGCTCATGCCTGTAATCCAAATACTTTGGGAGGCTGAGGCTGGTGCATCACCTGAGGTCAGGAGTTTGAGACCAGCCTGGCCAACATGGTGAAACCCTGTCTCCACTAAAAGTACAAAAATTAGCCTGGTGTGGTGGTAGGCACCTGTAATCCCAGCTACCTGGGAGGCTGAGGCAGGAGACTCACTTGAACCTGGGAGGTGGAGATTGCAGTGAACCAAGATCATGCCACTGCACTCTCCAGTTTGGGCAACAGAGGGAGAATCCATCTCAAAAATAAATAAAGATAATAATATAGGTTATTGTGGAAGACAGTAGTTATACAAAGTAGTTACACAATCCTTTGTCAAAAGCCCCCTTAGTAGAGCACATCTCTCCCGTGATTATTTGCTTTATTATTTCATATATAAACAAGCATTGGACCTAAGATGGGCACCTTCCTCCTCTTGCTTCTGGGAACTCCCTGCTCTGTCCACGGAGTAGCTATTCTTTCATTCCTTTGCTTTCTTAATAAACTTGCTTTTTCTATACTCTGTGGACTACCCCCAGATTCTTTTGTAGCAGGACAAGCCACAGACAAAACTCTTCAGACACTGGGTTAAAGAAAGAAGGAGCTTTATTTGGCCAGGAACTTTAGCAGACTTGCGTCTCAAAAGCTGAGCTCCCCAAGTGGGCAATTCCTGTCCCTTTCAAGGACTTACAACTCTAAGGGGGAAGGTCCGCGTGAGAGGGTCGTGATTGACTGAGCAAGCAGGGGGTACGTGACTGGGGGCTGCATGCACCAGTAATCAGAATGGAAGAGAACAGGACAGGGATTTTCACAATGCTTTTCCATACAATGTCTGGAATCTATAGATAACATAACCAGTTAGGTCAGGGGTCGATCTTTAACCAGGCCCAGGGCGCAGCACCAGGCTATCTGCCTGTGGATTTCATTTCTGCCTTTTAGTTTTTACTTCTTCTTTCTTTGGAGGCAGAAATCGGGCATAAGACAATGCGAGGGGTGGTCTCCTCCCTTATTCCCCCACTTAGAGAACCTCACTCCTTAGTGGGAGTTTTCACTTTCATTCTCACTACCCATGTCTTCTTGCAAGACAAATCGACAGTGATTCATATAGTACACTTGTGCTGAAGTATTTTGATGAACTAAGGTAGTAACAAAACTTTTCATTACTTAAAGGAGCAAAAGCAGCACACAGGGAAGCAACAAGCAGGTTGCTATTACTATTATAATTCCTATGATAGGAGTTTTAAATCCTCCTAGTGCTGGAAACCATTTTCCAAACGTGGACCTAGGATTGCACCCATGCCACACCTGCACAGTCACATGTGCCAGCTTTGTTATGTCTTTAACTATATCTTCAACTACTTGCCCTTGGTCGTCTATGTGCAGACAGCAATTGGTCAGGTTAAACTTTCCATAGACCCCCTCCTTCAGCTGCTAGCAAGTAGTCTAGGGCTAGTCTATTTTTATAGATAACATTTCTCATCTGGGTTTTTTTTTTTTTTTTTTTTTTTTTTTGAGACGGAGTCTCGCTCTGTCGCCCAGGCTGGAGTGCAGTGGCCGGATCTCAGCTCACTGCAAGCTCCACCTCCCGGGTTCACGCCATTCTCCTGCCTCAGCCTACCGAGCAGCTGGGATTACAGGTGCCCGCCACCTCGCCCGGCTAGTTTTTTTTTTGTATTTTTTAGTAGAGACGGGTTTCACCGTGTTAGCCAGGATGGTCTCGATCTCCTGACCTCATGATCCGCCCGTCTCGGCCACCCAAAGTGCTGGGATTACAGGCTTGAGCCACCGCGCCCAGCCTCATCTGGGTTTCTTGCCGGGCTAAAACAGTTAAAGCTCTGCCAGTTTTGTTAGTGATTATTTCTAAGATAGTTTGTAACCGTATGATTCGGTTGAGCATATAAATGGGGGTCTGGTACCCCCACAAGCCGTCCTGTGCCCAAGTGGCAGGCCCATGGTACTGTACGATTCTTTCAGGGGGCCACTTGTCATCTTTCCAGTTGCCTATAGCTATGCTTTTTTTTTTTCTCAGGAAGCATAGACAGGGAAGCCTAGGAGCTCCCCTGTTTCTATGGGCAGTAGGAAAAAGGGTGGCTTAATGGCGTCAATAACACAACTACCTGCCCATTGGTCAGGTAACTTGGCATAGGCTCTATGCCCACATATCTGGTATAATCCAGTGGGGGCTGTCCAGTCCTGGTGGGACGCCAGGTGGGTCCACACGGTTTGCAACTTTGGAAATTTACTAAACAGATTTTTTTTCAGTGTGGTTTGAACTCCACCAGGTGGCTGTTTTTGTAGTACTGTTATACAGTTTTTGCCCAAGGCAGCTGAGTCTTCTCACAGGAAGGGAATGTCTTCCACATTCCTCACCCTTGCTATACAGTATTGTCTAATAATTGAGGTTTTTCAGAACCCAGAAGTTGCCGGTTTTTAATCTTATTTTAAAAACGGTAGTCATAGGCGACTCAGATGGGTTATAGCACACATTAGGGTGGTCACTTCCTGGGCTACATACCTTGTATAGCATTATACAAATCAGTTCCTTTTAGAGTCCCTGTACACTTTTAATAACCATAAAATAAGAGGACTGTAGCAACCTTTTGTCCTACCTCAGTGACTTGATGTATATACTGGGAACAGTCCTCAGTCTGAGGAAGGTCAGTTGAAGTCCTTACTGTGCAAGTCCAAATTTTAAGGAAAATGAGTCCCGCGATGAGTTTCCTCATGCTTCAGCCATGCGTGGACCAGTCAGCTTCCGGGTGTGACTGGAGCAGCGCTTGTCGTCGTCTTCAGAGTCACTTTGCAGGGGCTGGCGAAGCTGCTCCCATCCACATACAGCTCCCAGTCTACTGATGTTCAAGGATGGTCTCGGAAATTGGGCCTGCTAGAATAAACTGAGTCCAACACCTCTACACAGCTATGTTCAGCTGGGCTCTCTGATACCGGGAGCAAGGTGGTGGGGTTCAGGGTGTTGCAAACTTCAATGGTTATGCGGGAATTTTCACAGAGTAAGCTTTGGTGTCTAGTTAGTCTAGCATTCATTAGCCAATGATGTCCTTTGGTATTTATTAAAGTCAGCACAGCATGGGGGGGCTTTATGTTTAGATTTTGCCTAAGAGTTAGCTTATCCGCTTCTTGTGCTAGCAGGGCTGTTGCTGCCAAGGCCCTCAAACATGGGGGCCAACCCTTCTTGTTGTTTAGAGATGTAGGCCACTGGCCTCGGCCAGGGCCCCATGGTCTGGGTCAAAACTCTAACCTGCATTTTTTTTCTCTCTCTCTGACACATATAATGTAAAAGGTTTTGTCAGGTCAGGTAGCCCCAGGGCTGGGGCCAACATGAGTTTTTCTTTTAACTCATGAAAAGCTTGTTGCTGTTGGTTATAATAGATGTAGTTTACCTAATCTACATTTTTATTAACTGTCACTCACCAAAATATTGACTCAAATCCTGCAGCTATTTGATTCAGGCTTTAAATTGATCTGGTTTCCCCGTGGGACTCCAACTGTGTCTAAATAGACGTAAGAGTCGAAAGACCCATAAGGGGCTTCTCTCGTTTTACGATGTCTTATTTTTCCTCTCTCTGGTCGATGAAATGCCAGGGTGAAAGGGATAGCCAAATGGACTAAAGCACAAGTGCCACTCCAGTTATTCGGCAGAGTGCTCAGTAAAGGTCCACCACAATACCACCACACACCCGCTCGGGGATGAACAAGGGCTGACTGATTGATAAGCTGTTGAAAATTCTTAAGCTCACTGCATCCCTTCAGGTCTCCAAGGAATGCTAAGTTTCCTCCTGGTCGTGAGAGACATGAAGAAAACTTAGTGTTGGGAGAGGGAAGCTGGATGGCCCTTGGGGGCTGACCCACAGGGTGCCGGACGTTGGCAGAAAGAGCTTGGCATGACTTATTACTCCAGGCTGTAGAATCCTGGAAAAGAGCTACCATGAAGCCCATGCCTGGTCGACTGGAGGACCACTTTAGTGGAAAGCGGACAATCTGGGCCTCTGGGCCTAAATGTGCACAAGCATAACAATTGCTTTTGTTTAACGTGCAGATGGAATAGTTGATCCATTCCAAACAGGCATTTGCATCTTGGTATCCTGTCTTAATTGCTGAAGTTTGTTTTAAGTCTTTAACTTCTATGATCCTCTAGTAAAATGAATGTATGATTTTAGGAAATTACAAAAACCGGTTGGGGCAGTCTATCCTTGCTCTTTAGTGGTCCACAGATTGTTGAACCAACTACGGCATAAAAGCTCTACATCAGGGGGCAAGACTCCTGGTTGTCAATGGGGTCTTCATCGAAATCTCCCTGGATTAAATGGTCCCAATTTACTAATGCCCAGTCTGAGGAGAGTCAGGAGGGACAGAGGTACTTTTCTGAAGTAGAGAGCTGTCTTTGACTTGGCAAGTCCCCACAGGGTATAACAAGGCAAGCGTTAAATGCAATAGTTGGAGATGAAATTGACTTTATGTTAATAACTAGATGGTCAGCAGTAGAGCAAGGAAAGAAGAAAGAGTAATAGAATAGATGAAAGAGTAGGCCGGGCGCGGTGGCTCAAGCCTGTAATCCCAGCACTTTGGGAGGCCGAGACGGGCGGATCACGAGGTCAGGAGATCGAGACCATCCTGGCTAATATGGTGAAACCCCGTCTCTACTAAAAATACAAAAAAAAAAACTAGCCGGGCGAGGTGGTGGGCGCCTGTAGTCCCAGCTACTCGGGAGGCTGAGGCAGGAGAATGGCGTGAACCCGGGAGGCGGAGCTTGCAGTGAGCTGAGATCCGGCCACTGCACTCCAGCCTGGGCGACAAAGCGAGACTCCGTCTCAAAAAAAAAAAAAAAAAAAAAAAAAAAAAAAAAAGAAAGAGTTAAATTTTTCTTAGCTTTAGTTGGGTAGGGTTTTCCCCTGGGACTATATAGCCCACGACTCTGGAGGGGGTCAAGCTTTCTTGACTCGGGTGTGATGAGTCCATCCCCTTTCCTCTGTATGAACAGCAGTCTTGTTGGTTAGCAGCACAAGGTAGGGTCCTTCCCAGGCTGGCTTGAGTTTTCCTTCTTTCCACCCTTTGATGAGAACATGATCTTCAGGCTGGTGCTGGTTTACCGGAAATTCTAGGGGTGGTACATGTGCTAAATCAAGTATATAATTTTTAAGAAATTGACCTTTTGTTTTAAACGTGGGGATATCAGCAGTGGACTTTATAGTCCTTGGGCCTTTTTACTGGGAAATTTCCTTCAGCACCTATTTTTATTAGTTTTTAGACCAAAGAAAGCCAAACACCATTTTATATTTGACAATGCTTCCTGTATGATTTTTATACCAGATAAGCTAAATTTCACCTTTATATTAGTGTGTTACTAATGTTAAACTTTGTTTTAATAAAACTTTGTAGACATATTTTTTCAATTTTTAATGTCAGACCATAAGGTAAGATTTTTATAGACTCTTTTTAACCGTTTATAATTTTTGTTAAAGAGCAGGTTAGTGCTTTAAGAAAAACCTGTTGTGTGTGTGTGTTTTTTTTTAATGTTCAGTTCACAGAAAAACTGTATGATACCCCTTTAACTTTAGCCAATATGTTTACACACAGGATTTCCTTTACAATTAACGTTTTAAAACTTGCTTAAACCTTCAAAACAAAAATGTTTAAAACTTTTAATGTAGGCCGGGCGCGGTGGCTCACGCCTGTAATCCCAGCACTTTGGGAGGCCGAGGCGGGCGGATCACAAGGTCAGGAGATCGAGACCACGGTGAAACCCCGTCTCTACTAAAAATACAAAAAAATTAGCCGGGCGCGGTTGTGGGCGCCTGTAGTCCCAGCTACTCGGGAGGCTGAGGCAGGAGAATGGCGTGAACCCGGGAGGCGGAGCTTGCAGTGAGCCGAGATCGCGCCACTGCACTCCAGCCTGGGTGACAGAGCAAGACTCCGTCTCAAAAAAAAAAAAAAAAAAAAAAAAAAAACTTTTAATGTAGGTAAAAATCCACATTCTTATGCCTCCTTATAATCCTTTTACCAGAGGTATATTTTACTTTTCTTATACACCTTGCACATAAACTGTTTCTTCAATAGTTTTGCATTCAGGAGGACTAATTACTTTTAAATTATACAACATTTCTTGCATAAATTCTTTTTTTATAACTTTTTTTTTCACTACTTTTGCAGACAATTGTTCGACATGCCTCAACTTTCTGACTTATTGAAAACATTTATTTCTTTAAACAGCCAGTTAATTTATTTCAGGACAAGAATTTACCATATAACATTCTTTTTAGATAAATTCTGCCCCCCTTTTTTCCCCTTTTTTCCCGAAAATGATAACCATCTTTTCCAAAGCAAACTTCCTTCATGTCTGTGGACTAGACTGTCTAAGGCCACAAGATTAGAAGTTACTATAATATATGTTACACCGTTAACTTTTAACAAATTTTACTTTTGTTGAAAACCTTGTAAGTCTGGGATTTCAATTATCCTTTGCTATTAATAAGACCTTGTTTAGTCCAAATTAACTTAGAATTGGTATAGACGGCTTTTTTCTTTCCTTCAATTACCCAGGAGGAACCATCTATCCTCCTGTCCTAACGGGAGTTCCTCCTAGGTCTGGTCGGACCTTTGTATGGTAATTAAGATTTAGATACCCTGGTAAGAAACCTGCTGGGTTAAGGGAATTTTCAGTGGTTAATGTTAAATCATCTTTTTTTTTCTTTTTTCTTTTTTCTTTTCTTTTTTTTTTTTTTTTTTTTTAACAGAATAGCCCTATACTAAGATTTTGAACTTAGTAAGCTACCTTTTTTTTTTTTTTTTTTTTTTTTTTTTTACTTAGGATACTTCTGAACTGGTGAGGTGTGCTCACAATGAGGTTTTCTCTAAAAGTTATTTTTTTACTTTCTTCTGTTAGCAAAGCAGTTGCTGCTACAGATTGAATGCATTTGGGCCATCAACAAGTTACTGGGTCAAGGATTTTTGATAGGAAGGCTACTGGTTATCAGTGGCCTCAGTGCTTTCAGGATACGCCCTTGTCTACACTGACAACAAAGTGGTATTGGAGTGTTATAGGGTTACGGAGAATACCTTTAATTATCAATTATAGGTTTTAAATATACCTTGGCTTTTAAAGGAATAGGGTCCACTGTTTTTTTTCTTAACTACTTGTATATCTCTTTTTTTCTTTCTTTTTGGCTTTGACTTTCTGTCTCTTTCCTTTTGCCTTTCCTTTTGCCTCTGGTTCTTTCTCTCTCTCTCTCTCTCTCTTTTTCTCTCTCTCTCCTTGACTCCCTCTTTGTCTCTCTGTCTCTTCCTCTCCCTCTTTGCCTCTTTTCCTCTCTGTCTCTTTCCTCTCTCTCTCTCTGCTGGTCTTTCCTTGCCTCTGCCAGCCGCTTATGCTGCTATTCTCTCAACCACTGTCGGGGGGCGTCTAAAACCAGCTGTAACCAAGGTCTATGTATGGGAGCTGGGCTAGGTGCCCTGGCTCACAGCTTACCTTGAGCCATACCTTTGAAACAAGGGACCTGTCCAGGCTTCCTTCTGATGGCCAACCCACCTCTAATGCTGGCCAGTCTATTTCACACAAAGTTCCAAGTTTTCCTGGTGTCATAGTAACACTGTAATCTCCCTTAAATCCTGTCTTGAAATTTTTTCAGCATAGTTCCTTGTGGGGTGGGCTTACTTTGTGCCTGACCCATGCTTCCTTGAGACAAAACACCACACTCGCACCACAAGCACACCACAAAAAGAACAGGTAACAAGGGCACACACACACTTTTACAGTTTACACCTAACCAGAATCAAAACCAAAATCAGAGTATCAAGAAATCCAAGGCCGGGCGCGGTGGCTCAAGCCTGTAATCCCAGCACTTTGGGAGGCCGAGACGGGCGGATCACGAGGTCAGGAGATCAAGACCATCCTGGCTAACACGGTGAAACCCCATCTCTACTAAAAAATACCAAAAACTAGCCAGGCGAAGTGGCGGGCGCCTGTGGTCCCAGCTACTCGGGAGGCTGAGGCAGGAGAATGGCGTAAACCCGGGAGGCGGAGCTTGCAGTGAGCTGAGATCCGGCCACTGCACTCCAGCCTGGGCGACAGAGCCAGACTCCGTCTCAAAAAAAAAAAAAAAAAAAAAAAGAAATCCAGGCCGGGCGCGGTCGCTCAAGCCTGTAATCCCAGCACTTTGGGAGGCCGAGGCGGGCGGATCACAAGGTCAGGAGATCGAGACCACAGTGAAACCCCGTCTCTACTAAAAATACAAAAAATTAGCCGGGCGCGGTGGCGGGCGCCTGTAGTCCCAGCTACTCAGGAGGCTGAGGCAGGAGAATGGCGGGAACCCGGGAGGCGGAGCTTGCAGTGAGCCGAGATCGCGCCACTGCACTCCAGCCTGGGCAACAGCGTGAGACTCCATCTCAAAAAAAAAAAAAAAAAAAAAAAAAAAAAAAAGAAATCCAAACCAGGTCAAAACCGAAACCAAAGTATCAAGTAATCCAATTCAAGTCAAAAACAAAAACCAAAGTGCTGGTAGAGGCACACCGAGGGTGATCAGGCCACGCTTCCACTCGAATGGAGTGGGCAAGTTCCAAAGACCAGTCTTGCCAAGTTTCAGGTGTCCGGACTCCAAGTGCCAGTTCCTTCCCGGTGTTCAGCCACTGCATTGATCTTCTGTGGGGGCCTGTCACACGCTGCTCTGGCGAGGCGTCCCACCGGGGCAACTGCCTACCTGGGAGCGCTCTTTGGATCTGCGTCACTCAGGCTGGTCGGAGTCCCTGTAGGGATGCTCCACAGGGCAGGCCTAAGTTACCTAAGGGGCTGCCTTGACCATCCGCCAATCACCTCACTTCCCCGTCAGGGAACCAGGAAATGTAGCAGGACGAGCCACAGACAAAACTCCTCAGACACCGGGTTAAAGAAGGAAGGAGCTTTCTTCGGCTGGGAACTTTGGCAGACTTGCACTTCAAAAGCTGAGCTCCCCAAGTGAGCAATTCTTGTCCCTTTTAAGAGCTTACCACTCTAAGGGGGTCCACGTGAGAGGGTTGTGATCAATTGAGCAAGCAGTGGGTACGTGACTGGGGGTTGCATGCACCAGTAATCAGAATGGAACAGAACAGGACAGGGATTTTCACAGTGTTTTTCCATACAATGTCTGGAATCTACAGATAACATAACTGGTTAGGTCGGGAGTCGATTTTTAACTACCAGGCCCAGGGCATGGCACTGGGCTGTCTGCCTATGGATTTCATTTCTGCCTTTTAGTTTTTACTTCTTCTTTCTTTGGAGGCAGAAATCGGGCATAAGACAATATGAGGGGTGGTCTCCTCCCTTACTTTCTTTCAGGAGATCCAAGAACTCTCTCTTGGGGTCTGGATTGGGCCCTCTTTTGGTAACAGTATTCTAGGATTGATTCTGGAACTTAAAAAGGACGTTAGGGGAAAAGCTGATCCACGGTTTAGTATTGTACCAATGTTAGGTTGACAAATGTACCACAGTTATATAAGATTAACAGCAGAGGAAACTGGGTGAAAAGTATACAGGACCTGTCTATACTATCAAACTGCTTTTGTAAATCTGAAATTCCAAGATAAAAAGAAAGAAAATACCCATCACCCTGGCTCTTTAGCTGAGCCTTTGTCCTGCCAGGGCATCTTCCCCACTATCAGAAAAGACAGTGCCAAACAGTGTCTCGTAAAGCAAAAGCATTACAGCTCAGTGGCTACAGCTGAAGGCTGTGCTGGATGGAAGTTCAGGAAACAGAAGAGGCTGAGTCCTGGGTGATCCTGAGGGTGAATAATGGTCAAACCTATCACTGGCTCCTGCAATTCTGCAGTTTTGTCCCTTGGCTTTGAAATTCACAGTGTGATTTTTCTCACTTGTGGATTTCCTTCCCTAATATGCATTGCTGTCTCAAGAATTAAAAGAGCCTGCATTTTACTTACTTGCTTACTCCAGGTGGGTTCCAGGAGGAAGTGGCCATCAGTCAGGAAGAAGTTAGGATTACGTCGCTAATGATGAGCACAAGATTAGCACAACAGGGGAAGACTTGGATGTGCAGGCGGTGGTTTTCCAAGCCAGAAGCTTTGTCCAGCTCCTACACTCCTTCCACCCACACAAAAGAGTCATTGGTTTTATTTATATCAGCCTCCCTGAGGTTTGTGTGGATTAGATGATAAATTGTATGTAAAAGGGCTTTATACACTGTAAATATGACCAGCATTCATTCATGTGCTGGTGCGCTGACTATATGTATATACAGAATGTTTTGATTTTTTTGAGACGGAGTCTCGCTCTGTCACCCAGGCTGGAGTGCAGTGGCATGATCTCGGCTCACTGCAACCCCCGCCTTCCGAGTTCAAGCAATTCTGCCTCAGCCTCCCGAGTAGTTGGGATTATAGGCATGTGCCACCATACCTGGCTAATTTTTTTGTATTTTCAGTAGAGATGGGGTTTCACCATATTGGCCAGGCTGGTCTCGAACTCCTGCCCTTGTGATCCACCCACCTCGACCTCCCAAAGTACTGGGATTATAGGCATGAGCCACCGCGCCCGGCCCGACTATATGTATATACATAATTAAGAGAAAGTTCAGCCGGGCACGGTGGCTCATGCTTGTAATCCTAGCACTTTGGGAGGCTGGGTGGGTGGATAGCCTGAGCTCAGGATTGCCTGAGCCTGGGCAACATGGTGAAACCCCATCTTTACTAAAATACAAAAAAAAAAAAAAAAAAAAATTAGCCAGGCATGGCGGCATATGCCTGTAATCCCAGCTACTCGGGAGGCTGAGGCAGGGGAATCGCTTGAACCTGGGAGGCAGAGGTTGCCGTGGGCCGAGATTGTGCCACTGCACTCCAGCCTGAGCGTCAGAGCCAAGACTCCATCTCAAAAAAAAAAAAAAAAAAAAAAAAAGAAGAGAAGGTTCACGCTAGGGCGTTTTTCTCTTGCTGTTTTTTATTCTCTGTGCCCTCCCATCCCTCACGTTTTTTGTTTGTTTTAAATGAAAAGGGCCCGAGTGCCTTTCTATCTGATTGTAATTCTGAATGCGATTCACATTGGAAGTTATGGAGACATTTGGTAACAACTGTGGCCCCAGCCCTAGAACTGGGTGAATTCTAAGCATTCTAAGCATTGTCCTGCTTCTCAAATGCTAACGAGGAGCACAACAGGGAAGACCTGGGCTTGCAGTGGGTAGCTTTCTGAGCCAGAAGCTTCAGCAGGTTCCTGCACTCCCTCCACCCACACACCGGCCCCACCCCATTCCTCCTGCATAGTTCTCATCAAGTACCAATCCCTGCAGGTCGCCCTGCTTCGGTGTCTCCCTATCAACCCCCGCCCCCCTTGCCTTTTTCCCTGCTATAGCTGTGGGTCAGGCTCTCACAGGACCTCATCAGAATTCCTGAAATCACCTTTGAAAAGCCTCCCAGCTTCACTTCTCACTTGCCACTTCCAAACCATCAATGCTACTATCACAGTATAATCTCGAAAGGTTAAAAAAGAGCCTCAATTGGCCGGGCGAGGTGGCTTATGCCTGTAATCCCAGCACTTTGGGAGGCCAAGTAGGGTGGATCACCTGAGATCAGGAGTTTAAGACCAGCCTGGCCAACATGGTTAAACCTTGTCTCTACTGAAAACACAAAAAATTAGGCCAGGCACAGTGGCCCACACCTGTAATCCCAGCACTTTGGGAGGCTGAGGCAGGCGGATCACCTGAGGTCGGGAGTTCGAGACCAGCCTGACCAACATGGAGAAACCCCCATCTCTACTAAAAATACGAAATTAGCTGGGGGTGGTGGCACATGCCTTTAATCCCAGCTACTCGCGAGGCTGAGGCAGGAGAATCACTGCCGTGAGCCGAGATTGTGCCATTGCACTCCAGCCTGGGCAACAAGAGCAAAACTCCGTCTAAAAAAAAAAAAAAAAAAGAAAAAGGAAAAGAAAAAAAAAAGTTGCCAGGCGTAGTGGCACATGCCTGTAGTCTCAGCTACTAGGGAGGCTGAGGCAGGAGAATCGCTTGAACCCGGGAGGTGGAGGTTGCAGCGAGCTGAGATCATGCCATTGATTGCACTCCAACCTGGGCAACAAAGAGTGAGACTCCGTCTCAAACAACAGTTTATATTACGGTATTTTGACTGTACTTTTCCTATGTTTAGGTATGTTTGGATACACACATACTTATCACTGTGTTAGAGTTACCTACAGTATTCAATACAGTAACATACTGTACATGTTTGTAGCCTAGATACCATATAGCCTAGGTGTATGGTAGGCTGTGCTGTCTAGGTTTGTGTAAGTATACTCTGTGATGTTTGCACGATGACAAAATTGCCTAATGAAGCATTTCTCAGAACTCTCCGCATGCCACATCGCCATACTTTGGTGCATTATGTTCTGAGCCCTGACACGTCCCATCAGCCTTAAGGCCTGACTGCAATTTAATTCCTCAATAATTATTAAGCTCTGCAGCTGCAAAAGTGAGGGTGGGGAGAAGGGAAGGGAAAGTCTACTGACAATTTCTCTGTACCCTGGACTTTTCTCCTTTCCTGAGAAGGAAGCCAGGGGGGAGCCCCATCATGCATGCTGGAGAGAGACTCCCCAAGCACCAGGTTACCCACTCACATCCTCACTGCCACCGCTCACAACCATAACACAAGCTACCCCGCAGAGGAGACAGCCCTGACAATGCAGAGGCATGCATTCCTCAGGGCCTGAAAACCGACTTTGTTTCCACTTGTCAGAGGGACCTCACGCTGACCTTCTTCAAGAAACCTGGAGAGTGGGGCCAGTGTGTGGGCACACAGGACATTCCCTCCCGAGAAGGCCTCTTCGTGGTCTTCATTCCCCATCCCCTAGCCCAGATATGGCAATGTGGAGCGCCCTCGTGTGGCCAGAAGGGCCCTGCAGCCTCTTGGCAGGATCCCGGCTCCCCTCCGGCACCCAGGCATCCCTCCTCCAGGCTGCCCACTCCCTGCCTGTCAGGGCACCACTCACATTACTTCCAACCGGCCTCCCTCAAACCTAGATTCCCTTTTTTCTTTTCCTCTGACTGTTTTCCTTATTGATTGATTGATTGAGACAGTCTCTCTGTCACCCAGGCTGGAATACAGGGGTATAATCATAGCTCTCTGTAACCTGGAACTCCTGGCCTCAAGCCATCCGCCACCTCAGTCTCCTGAGTAGCTAGGACTACAGGTGTGCACCAGCATGCCAGGCTAATCTCTTAAAATTTTAAAAATTTTTTGTAGAGTTACAATCTCGCTATGTTGCCCAGGCTGGTCTCAAGCTCCTGGCCTCAAGCAATCTTCTCACCTTGGCCTCCTAAAGTGCTGGGATTACAGGTGTTAAGCCACCACACCCGAGACCCCCACTCATATTTTAAAGTTCAATATTCTATGCATATCAAATAATTATGTATTAATTATTTAATCTTATGTAACAAATTATCCCCAAAATGTTGTGGCTTAAAATAGCAAACATCTATTACCTCACACAGTTTCCAAGGGTCAGGAGGCCAGGAGCAGCTTAGTTGAGAGGTTGTGGCTCAGTGTCTCGTGAGTTTCAGTCAAGATGTTGGTCAGGGCCGGGCGCGGTGGCTCACACCTGTAATCCCAGCACTTTGGAGGCCAAGGCGGGCGGATCACCTGAGGTTGGGAGTTCAAGACCAGCCTGACCAACATGGAGAAACCCCGTCTCTACTAAAAATACAAAATTAGTCAAGCATGGTGGTGCATGCCTGTAATCCCAGCTACTCGGGAGGCTGAGGCAGGAGAATCGCTTGAACTCAGAAGGTAGAGATTGCAGTGAGCCAAGATCGCGCCATTGCATTCCAGCCTGGGCAACAACAGCGAAACTCCATCTCAAAATAAACAAACAAACAAACAAACGAAAGATGTTGGTCAGGACCGCAGTCATCTGAAGGCTAGGAAGGATTCACTTCCAAGATCACTCACATAGCTGTCCTTGGCAGGAGACTTAGTTCCTTGCCACTGGGCCCTCCTGGTAGGCTGCTAGGAACATAGCAACTGCTTGCCCCAGAGCGAATGTGCCAAGAGAGAGCAGGCAAGAGAAACCAAAATAGAAGCCATGGTGTCTTTTAGAACTTAATTTTGGAAGTGACATACTATCACCTCTGCCATATTCTATTGCTGACACAGGCCAACCCTGGTATAATGTGAGAGGGAATGTGAATTCTAGGAGGCAGGAAACATTGGGGTCCTTTCAGAAATGAGATACCACAAAACAGATTTCTAAATGTTAATTATTAAACAAAATATGCTCAACACCCATGAGCCCATCACTCACGAGAACTAAAAATCACTTAATAACTTGCATCTTCCTATATGTATGTGTCTTTTCGTCCACCCCTCTCCCTCCCTGTGGAAGAGGTAATTGCCATTTAAATTTGTGTTTATCGTTCCCTTGCTTTTTAAAAATTTTGCCACATAGGTACATATGTCTAAACAACATTTGCTGTTAGTTTTGCATTCGGATCTTTATAGAATTGATTGGCTCCATGAGTCAGGGGTCTGAGCCCCACTTGCTCAGGGCATCCTCATTTACTCTCCAAGCTTCCATAAAATGCTTGCCTCTTATTCCCCAACTCTGGTAGCTGCTTCCTGCCTTTCTTCTTTCTGGGTGACCTCAGCATTCTTTATTTATCCATTCTCTTGTCTCTCAATCCTATTCTCCCCGAGGCTAGTCATAGAAACTAGAATCCCTCTTCCCCAAGTCCCCACTTCCCCACCACAAGTCATTGAAACCAGCACCTTTTCCCCAAAGCCGAAAATCATTACTCTAACTTTCCCTCTGCCTTTCTGTGTAAAAACTGGTCATAAAGAAATTACCTGACCTACCTTGTTTGACTATGGGTTATAAGCCCCCCATTCCAGAGAGGGTCCTGCCCCTCACTCAGAAGGAAGGAATGCAGGCATGCGTGCTCTGAGACGCCAAGAAGAATCTAGACAGACCGGCCCTGCTGGGATTCCCCACTCAGTCTGTTAGTGTTAGATCTTACTCTTTTTGTCCAATCATACTTTTTTTTTTTTTTTTTTTTTAAGACAGAGTTTCACTTTTGCTGCCCAGGCTGGAGTGCAATGGTGCAATCTCGGCTCACTGCAACCTCCGCCTCCCGGGTTCAAGCGATTCTCCTGTCTCAGCTTCCCGAGTAGCTGAGATTACAGGCACGCATATCCACACCTGGCTAATGTTGTATTTTTAGTAGGGATGGGGTTTCTCCATGTTGGTCAGGCTGGTCTCGAACTTTTGACCTCAGGTGATCCACCTGCCTTGGCCTCCCAAAGTGCTGGGATTACAGGCATGAACCACCGAGCCCAGCCTTTTTATTATTATTTTTTTTTTCTGAGACAGAGTTTTGCTCTTGTTTCCCAGGCTGTTGTGCAATGGTGCAATCTCAGCTCACTGCCACCTCTGCCTCCTGGGTTCAAGGGATTCTCCTGCCTCAGCCTCCGGAGTAGCTGGGATTGCAGGCATGTGCCACCACACCCAACTAATTTTGTATTTTTAGTAGAGACGGGGTTTCCCCATGTTGGTCAGGCCCAGTCTTGAACTCCCGACCTCAGGTGATCCACCAACCTCGGCCTCCCAAAGTGCTGGGATTACAGGTGTGAGCAACCACGCCTGGCCTGTCCAGTCACATTTCTACATAGCTGTCCATACTTTGTTGAACCTCTGCATAAAAATGGACAATTTCCCCAGTGTCTTTTGGGTCTTTATTCTGAAGGCTGCCACGTACACATTAAATCTGTTTGTCTACCTTTTCTCCCACTAATCTGCCTCTTGTCAGTGATTTCCAGCAAAACTTCAAAGGACGAAGGGGAAATGTTCCCTTGTCCCTGCAATTTGTACAAATACTGTTAATCTGTATCCTCTCCCTGAGGTTTGTGTGGCCAGGAGGTGAACCCAGGGGCCTGGGAGAGGAAGGCACAGAGGCTGGCAGTGGGAGGCCCTCACACCCATGATGCCAGTGCAGTTCAGCCGCAGGCGCTTTTGTTCCCCGGGGAAGTATTCAGCTGGCCCCTCCTGAGGAAGGCTCACTCACACGGGAACACTTTTGCACCCGGCTGCTTCTGCTGGTCCAGGGAAGGCCACGTATGCCCTCCTCATGGTAAGGATTTCATGTTGTAAGGACTTCGTCAGCGCCCCGTTGCACACAACAAATGTCGGCAGAGCTTCTTTCCTTTCTCTGCCCCCACACGCACCAAGCCAGTTCTTTTGGAAAGTGGAAGTAAATGAAAGAAACAAACTCCCAGGCAAGTCACAGCGCTCTGATCGCCGTCCTCATGAACAGAGCATTAATTAATTGCTCACTCGCAGAAAGGAAAAGTTAATTACCAACCATGGAAACTTTAAAAAGAAAAAAGGAAACATGAGTTTAAAGTTTAATTAGGGCCCTTGCATGGTGGGAATAGAAAGGAGCTGGTTCTAATTGTGGGCATTTAAGGCAAGAGCCTCTTGTCCCTTTGTGCACCTCCTGCGCTCACCACCTCCTCACCAGACCTCCAGCCTGAACCTCCTCTCAGAATAGGTAGGGAAAATGAATGTGGAGGGGCCAGAGCACCCCCTCTAGGACTCTGGTCATTGCTCCTTAGGGAGCTGTTCAAGGGCAGGGATTCAGAAACACAGGACAGGGTCCACTGCCCCAAACAACTTTCCTTACTGCTCACTGCTGCCTAAAATGTCAGCACTGGAAGAGTGGCAGATGCTGCCATGTGCAGACCCCCTCCAGGAATGCAGGACACATTCCCTACCCTCAGCCAGCTCCTTCCAGGACTGCCCTAGATCACACCACCTGCCCAGGGCAGCCTGCACCCAATGACAGATCAATATATACCATGAACACTCAGCCTGCTTTCCCCAATTTGAGACAGCTCTGAAGGTCATTCCAGCTCCCAAGCTCCCTGTAGGGTCAGCTGGGGCTGTTGTTCAGACTGCAGTGCAGCTCAACTTCTCCCTCTGTCCAATCTCACTGCCATTGCCCCTCTCTTCCACAAGGGATCATCCCGAGAGAACTCCCTAACAAATGTCCTGAACACTTATCTCCATCTCAGAGTTGGCTTCTTGAGGATTCTAGCTTGTGACACAGATTTTGTTTTGTTTTTTTTTTTTTGTTTGTTTGTTTTTTTGGTTTTTTTTGAGACGGAGTCTCGCTCTGTCGTGCAGGCTGGAGTGCAGTGGTGCCATCTCGGCTCACTGCAAGCTCCGCCTCCCGAGTTCATGCCATTCTCCTGCCTCAGCCTCCCGGTAGCTGGGACTACAGGTGCCCACCACCATGCCCGGCTAATTTTTTGTAATTTTAGTAGAGACAGGGTTTCACATTGTTAGCCAGGATGGTCTCGATCTCCTGATCCACCCACTTCAGCATCCCAAAGTGCTGGGATGACAGGTGTGAGCCACCGCGCCCGGCAGTGACACAGATTTACAGTGAACAGTGTTAAAGTGCTATAGGTGGGATGCGCATTGAGCAGTTTACATTTTATACAATTGTCAAGTTAAGGGACTGTCAGAAGTCATCCAGCCCAGTCCAATACAGCGCTCCCAGCTTAGCATTTGACCCAGCTAAGGCCGCCTCGACCTGAGCACTGACAGTGACAGGGACTCACCCTCTCACAGAACAGCCCTTCCGGTGCCCACACAGCTCCAACTGCTAGAAGGCTCTTCTCACCGGTCGGCTTCTGCCAGGCAGAGCCACAGAGCAAGGGTCTATGTGCTTGCCAGGCTGATGCCAGGCTGTGAGGAAGACAGGATGCTGTGGACCCTGTCCCTGACCCATGGACAGATCAGGTCTAGAGTGAGGATGTGAGCAGGGGCCTGGCTCCCAGCACCCTCAGCAGCCCGGGGGACACGCATTTGTTCCGCATTCAGAGTTCTGTACTGCCCCCTGTACAATGGGGTCATCAAGCGTAAAGTAGGACAACACCCAGTGACCTGGACACTGCCTCTGTAAGTAGCCTGGTCACATGTAGTCATTTCCAGGTGCTTTTGATAAGTTCAGTATCCATTTGGGGCTCCTTCAAGGGCATCTCCAGCCTGACCCTGGACTCCCCTTATAGCTGCCTAGGCCTCAAGTTGGAGACCAATTAAGCTGAGGCTGTGTCAACCCCTTAGCTGCTTGCTTGCTAAGTACCCAGGGACTTCCTGTATGACATCGCTTTGACCAAACCAACTTGCGGGCCCTGTTGTTGCTCTGTCCCCAGCCGCAGCTAGATGGCACTGTCCCATCGCGCCAGGCACTTGCCCTGCCTGGCCAGGCAGGCTCACTGAGCACCCAACCTTGTGACTACAGGAATGCAGAAGGGACCCCACAAGGTTTCTGGACCCCAGCCCCAGATTTTTACTAAGGTAACTGTCACAGTCCATTGGAGACACTGCCCACCCTTCCTCCAGGGCTCAGAGAATTATTTGTTCATTCAACAAATATTTACTGAGCTCCTACTACTTGTTACAACTACTGGACTCCAGACCAGGTACAGGAGATAAGGCCATGAGCACTGAAGTCACTTTCCTGCCCTGCCTGGAGATAACAGACCAACTAGGGAGACAGAAACACATGTAAATTCACACCTGGGAGTGTTTCAAAGGACCAGGATAGGATGCAGGGTGGGGGAGAGGGGGTGTTGGACAGGCCATCCTGTCCTGCTCTGAGAGGCTGGGGGATGTGGGGGGTTCTGAGAGAGTGGTCTCTGCACTAAAGTTTGAAGGAGGGTCCAAGTTCACCAGACAGAGGAAATGTCCTGTGAAGGGCTTCTGCACCCAGAAGGGTGCAGATTTAAACTTTGTCAGCTAGACATGGTGGCTCATGCCTGTAATCCTAGCACTTTGGGAGGCTGAGGTGAGCAGATCACTTGAGGTCAGGAGTTTGAGACCCTCCTGGCCAACATGATGAAACCCCACCTCTACTAAAAATATAAAATTAGCTGGGCGTGGTGGCACGTGCCTGTAGTCCCAGCTACTCGGGAGGCTGAGGCAGGAGAATTGCTTGAACCCAGGAGGCAGAGGTTGCAGTGAGCCGAGATTGCGCCACTGCACTCCAGCCTGGGGGACAAGAGCGAAATTCTGTCTCAAAAAAAAAATATATCAGAAGAGATTCAAGTCAGGTTCATGGAAGAACATATAGGCTGAGAGTGGTGAGAGTGAAAGGGGATGGGGGTGTCTGCCAACTCTGTAGGGTCACTTCCAGCTCTGAAGATGGGAAAGGAAGGGCAAGCCGAGTGGGCACCAGCCACATTACACATGCTCTGTGATGCCAGCTGAGGTTGGCCATTGTCATTTAGAGAGAGAGAGAGCACTAACGGAACAGAATGGCAGGCAGGAAACCCAGACTGTGAGGGGCCAGAAGGGCTGGGAGATGCCCAGAAAAGCCAGATGAGTGGGCACCAGGACGAGGAAGGAATGCTCCCTTCTGGGGGCTCCGTGGAGCCAGGTTGTAGCTTTCTCCAAGCGGGGCCCAGAGGACAGGCAGGGAGTGGAGCGGAGGGCAGGACTGTGGGCTGGTTCAGGCTACAGGACCCACAGATAGACAAATGAATGCAAATGAGACACAAAGAAGCAGGCAGGGGCCGGGCGTGGCGGCTCACACCTGCAATCCCAGCACTTTGGGAGGCCGAGGCGGGCGGATCACAAGAGGTCAGGAGTTAGAGACGAGCCTGGCCAACATGGTGAAACCCCATCCCTACTAAAAATACAAAAAATTAGCCAGGCTCAGTGGCGAGCACCTGTAATCCCAGCTACTTGGGAGGCTGAGGCACGAGAATCGCTTGATCCCGGGAGGCAGAGGTTGCAGTGAGCTGACATGGTGCCACTACACTCCAGCCTGGGTGACAGAGCAAGACTCCATTTCAAGAAAGAAAGAAAGAAAGAAAGAAAGAAAGAAAGAAAGAAAGAAAGAAAGAAAGAAAGAAAAGAAAGAAAGAAAGAAAGAAAGAAAGAAAGAAAGAAAAAGAAAGAAAGAAAAAGAAAGAAAGAAAGAAAGAAAGAAAAGAAAGAAAGAAAAGAAAGAAAGAAAGAAAGAAAGAAAGAAAAAGAAAGAAAGAAAGAAAGAAAGAAAGAAAGAAAGAAAGAAAGAAAGAAAGAAAGAAAGAAAGAAAGAAAGAAAGAAAGAAAGAAAGAAAGAAAGAAAGAAAGAAAGAAAGAAAAAGAAAGAAAGAAAGAGAAAGAAAGAAAGAAAGAAAGAAAGAAAGAAAGAAAGAAAGAAAGAAAGAAAGAAAGAAAGAAAGAAAAGAAAGAAAGAAAGAAAAAGAAAAAGAAAGAAAGAAAGAAAGAAAAAGAAAGAAAGAAAGAAAGAAAGAAAAAGAAAGAAAGAAAGAAAGAAAGAAAGAAAGAAAGAAAGAAAGAAAGAAAGAAAGAAAGAAAGAAAGAAAGAAAGAAAGAAAGAAAGAAAGAAAGAAAGAAAGAAGCCGGCAGGACTTCCTTAGTCTCAGGTGGACTCTCCTGAGCCCCACACAGCAGAACGCTTCATCCTCTGGTCCTGGCACCCAAGGACTTTTCCTCCCCTGACACCTCCATCCCTACCCCATAGGAGGTCCTCCTGCTCTCCCTGGGCTGTTCCTCTGGGGCATCTACAACAACTGGAGGCTTCCAGGTAGTCCACACAAAGTCTCTCCAGGTCTTATGTGGGCCGGAGCTAGGGGCGAGGGCAGGAAAGCCTCAGCCCCAGGGAAGAGGCCGGTATCTATCAACCCTGGATGAGATGTCCACCTGTGTGAAAGCAGGGGAAGGTTCAAAATGACTTTGGGAGTCTTCCAGCCCCAGGGCTACCATTGGCTTACTGGATGAAGGACGTTAAATATTTGGCAAGTGTTCAGCAGCAAGAATAGATGGGAGAACCCATAGCCAGGACCTCAGAGCAGGGACTAGCAGAGGGCAGGGCCTCTGCCTCACCCTGGCTGGGCCTGTTCCCTCATTAGGACCCAGGCACTGTCAATTACCACCAGGCATGGTGAGAGGGAAAACCAGTCTATATGGAGATACGCCCTCTCCAAAACGTTATGGCAGGGACAGTAAGGAAATGTTGTTTCCCAACCCAAAGCTCAGGCCTATTTGAAGCTTTAATGTGGTAAAAGGTCTGAGGGTGGGCTGGGAAGAGGAGGGCTAAATAATTCAGAAAGCAGATGGAGAAGTGGTTGTTGATAATGCCGACCGAGGCTTGTGTAACTGGCTGGGTTCAGCAGCATCCTCAGGCTCCCGGGAGAAAGGGCACAGGTGGGGCTTTGGGGAGAGAGAGGCAGGAGTGAGCACACAGCTGGCCAGTAGAATACTTTGACAGGTTTTGCCTCTCAAGGCACTTTCTTTTTTTTTTTTTTTTTTTTTTTTTGAGACGGAGTCTCGCTCTGTCACCCAGGCTGGAGTGCAGTGGCCGGATCTCAGCTCACTGCAAGCTCCGCCTCCCGGGTTTACGCCATTCTCCGGCCTCAGCCTCCTGAGTAGCTGGGACTACAGGCGCCCGCCACCTCACTCGGCTAGTTTTTTGTATTTTTTAGTAGAGACGGGGTTTCACGGTGTTCGCCAGGATGGTCTCGATCTCCTGACCTCGTGATCCACCCGTCTCAGCCTCCCAAAGTGCTGGGATTACAGGCTTGAGCCACCGCGCCCGGCCTCAAGGCACTTTCACAAGCCCTCTCCTCCCCAGGGCCCTACGAAGCAAGCAGGGCAGGTAAGGAAACTCAGGAGGCTGACCCCCAAGGCCTGGCGCCCAGGACCTCATGAGCAGCACAGCCCAGACAGGAAGGCCTCCTTCTGCCTGGAGTCCTTCACTTTCACACCACTTTCCTCTCTTCCACCTCCTGTGAGATACGTCAAGGATTGCTGGACCTGGAGTAGCCAAAAGACCTGGGTTTTGAGCATAGTTTTGGCATACCTAAGGTGTGTGATCTCGAGCAAGTTCTATCCCCTCTCTAGACCTGCATAGACTTCTCACCTCTTTTATTTTTCTTTTTCTTCCTTTTTTTTTTTTGAGACAGAGTTTCACTCTCGTTACCCAGGCTGGAGTGCAATGGCACAATTTCGGCTCACCACAACCCCCTCCTCTTGGGTTCAAGTGATTCTCCTGCCTCAGCCTCCTGAGTAGCTGGGATTACAGGTGCCCGCCACCACGCCTGGCTAATTTTGTATTTTTAGTAGAGATGGGGTTTCTCCATGTTGACCAGGCTGGTCTCGAACTCCTGACCTCAGGTGATCCACTCGCCTCGGCCTCCCAAAGTGCTGGGATTATAGGTGTGAGCCACCATGCCCAGCCCTCACCTATTTTTTAGGATAAAAATATGAACATTGATATCTGAGGTCTCTTCTAGCTTTCATAGTCTCTGGTTCTAAGCCCAATGAGCAGATAAGAACATCAAGGTTCAGCTCGTAGGTGGGATAAATAGGGAAAAGGCCTCTTTCAGTTGCTTTGCCTCCTGCCTCTTGCCTCCCTTTTCATTCAGCTCAACCCAGGAACATGAGAAGAAAGTGCCGCCTTGCCCTATCTGCACCCCGGAGACCTATGTGGAGGAGAATCCTGTCTTCTGGCTCCTTCTCTTGTCTGGACCCAAAAGCAGGAAGCCCGTCCATGTTTAATGAAGCCAGGACCAACCTAATTATCAGGGGCACTTGTGTTAATAAGCACCTTTCAATACATGCAGGGAGCTAATACAGACAGAATAAAAAGGGAAGAAAAGTCATTAGCTTAAAATGTCTGGGCCCCTACCTGGGTTGAGCCCTGTGAAGTCATTATGGGTAATTACGGGTTATCACCAACACACACAGTCCCAGGCAGGTACAGGTAATGACAGGGGAGCATGTGGCCCCTCTGGGGTAGAGAAGTCATCAAAAAGGACAACTTTCTGTTTTTCGCTCTCTTCCATCCTGCTTCTTTGAGGGCCCCCATCAGCCCCTCCCCTGCACAGTCTGGTTTCATCCCTCATCAGATTTGTTACCCCAACTTTCCTTTTATTTAGAAACAGGAGTCATCACTCTCTGAGATTCTGTAACTGAGTATTCTGGAAGCATTACATAAAGAGCTTTCCTGATTCTCCCCTCGACTCACTCTGAGCCAGGGCTTGCTTGACTAGGGTGAAGCAGTGAAGATAGTGGAAAGTCAGTTAGACTTTGCTGATGAACTGGATGGGGGCAGGGGAATTGTGAGAGCCAAAGACAGATGCTAGGAAGACCCAGGCATTCTTGGCTTGAGCAACTTGTTATTGGTGGTAGTGTTATTAAAATGAACAAGACTAAAGGAGATGCCTGTTTGGAGGAGGAGAAATAAAAAAAATTATATTTGGCTTTGTTAAGTTGAAGAGGCCTATAGACCCAAATGCCTAACACTTCAAATGTGGGGAATAGGGAAGAGTCAGAGATAGAGATACAGATTTGACAGTCATGGGAATATATGGCACATAAATCCATAAATGAGCTGAAATCATTCAGGGAGAAGGTCTATACAGAGAAGTGATAAGCATGCAGGCCTGGACGCTGGCCCTGGTGCATCCCACATTTCGAAATTGAGGCTGGGCTCACGCTTGTAATCCTAGCACTTTGGGAGGCTGAGGCGGGCGGATCACCTGAGGTTGGGAGTTCGAGAACAGCCTGACCAACATGGAGAAACTCCGTCTCTACTAAAAATACAAAATTAGCCAGGCGTGGTGGCACATGTCTGTAATCACAGCTACTCAGGAGACTGAGGCAGGAGAACCACTTAAACCCAGGAGGTGGAGGCTGCAGTGAGCTGAGATCATGCCATTGCACTCCAGTCTGGGCAACATGAGCAAAACTGTGTCTCAAAAAAAAAAAAAAAAGAAGAAGAAGTTGAGGCCGGGCATGGTGGTTCACACCCGTAACCCCAGCACTTTCGGAGGCTGAGGCAGGAGGATCACTTGAGTCCCAGAGTTCAAGACCAGCCTGGGCAACATAGTGAGACACCATCTCTTCAAAAAATATAAATATTAGCTGTGTATGGTGGCATAAACCTGTGGTCCCTGCTACTCAAGAGGCTGAGGTGGGAGAATTACTTTAGTCAGGGTGGTTGAGGCTGCAGTGGCCATGACTGTACCACTGCACTCCAGCCTGGGAGATGGAGTGAGACCCTGTCTCAAAAAAAAAAAAAAAAAAAAAAAAAAAAAAAAAAAAAAGTTGAACAGTGGAGAGGCAATTACAAATTGAAGCCAACTACTGCTACTAGAATGGATTGCCTCTGCCCCGTGTAGAAGCAAAGCCAGACACCATTGATAGGAACAGAAAGCAAAGAGGAAAAAGGCATCCTGTCTTCCTCCTCCAGCCTTCCAGTCTCCCTGGTTACCCTATACTGGCAGAAGCCAACAGGGTGCCAGTTAGCAAAGCAGAAATGTGGTTTTCAAAGTTCCTGCCCCAGCTTCACAAGGCCCAGTAGAGAAGAGTGGGTTTGAAGCTGAGAGATACTAGCTGAATAACTGATACTGCATATGGCCTAAAGCCCGTCTGAATGGTGGGCTTTTTCCCAAACTTACTTCCTGGCTTCTGATTGCTAAGAAGTGGCTGAGTATAGCAAACATCAGGGGAAACAGGCATCAGCTGGACAGAGCTGCCATATTGGGGAAGGTGGATCAATCTATGAGCTGTGAGATTAGAATGGAGCTGCTGGGAAGCAGCAGTGATGGAAACCCGTGGTGAAAGCACTTGAGTGACCCAGGCTGATGGAAGGATGGGAGAAGGGGCAAGAGTGAAGGGAGGCGCATTCCCTAAGAATACGAAGAGAAAATATTTAAGCTTTCAGCTGGGATTCTGAAAGTGGAGCTCAGAAAGCTAATTCCATCTCTGAAGCCTCCTGTCCCTATATTGGTCTCTGGTTGGGCAAAGGAAGAAGACAGGGAGGCCTGAGCGGAATGAAAGCACCCTGCCCTTCCTTCCTTTCAAATCCCCTTGGGTTTCCTTCTTAATGAACCCCGTCTGAGGCAGGGCAGGGTAGGACACTTTGGAGATCTGGGAGTGAGGGGTGTGGGGACTCAAGTGATGGGAGAGCCCAGGCAATTCTGACTGGAGAGCTCCCCACACCAACATTCTTTTTTTTTGAGACAGAGTTTCACTCTTGTTGCCCAGGCTCGAGTGATGCAATGGTATGATCTCAGCTCACTGCAACCTCCGCCTCCCGGGTTCAAGCGATTCTCCTGCCTCAGCCTCCCAAGTAGCTGGGATTACAGGCATGCGACACCATGCCTAGCTAATTTTGTATTTTTATTAGAGACGGGGTTTTTCTATGTTGGTCAGGCACCAACATTATTTTCTTCTGATTTACTGTTCTAAAAATTAACAAAAGAAGGGAAATGGAAGTGGGAAGCACCCCTGCCCCACTGGGCCCAGATTCATTCATTCCTGTCAGCTCACCTTTCAGATACTTCCAACGCTCACCACCTGCCAATCTGGATCCCAAATCCTCAGACATGATTTATAGCCATGTCAACCACCCCTCTGCTGACAGAAGGCCTGAGCTCAGCCTTCTTACATCTCCAGCTGCTCAAAGTCTCCCGTGGAGGCCCTGCTGCTTGGTAGTTTGAGTCCAACTCCCAATCTATAAGATCACTCTCCAATGGTTTCTTATACAGCCTCAAAAGACTGGAAGCATTTGAAATACTTACAATCAAGGACTGGGAAAGATATCCTATAATGCCCTGATGATCTGTCTTCCCAAGACCAGATGAGCCTCGAGTCTCTTGGCACTGGCTATACTTCAGTTTGGGACACGACCCAGGAATCCTGAACCCCAAGCTTGGGGTCTGGCCACTCCCCATCACATATTCCTGCAGCACATAGCTCCCCACCTTCTCCACAGGGTCAGTGGCCCTAATGCTTCTTCCTGGAACTTTCAGCCTGCACTCCGCATCTGATATGTGCAAAAAAAGATAATACAACCTAAGCTCACCACTGATTTGGACAAAAGCCCTGGCGATTATTTAAACTGAAATGCATTAATAGCTCTGAATATTTCATGCCAGGTACATTAGAACAACCAGCATTATTTATTGAAGGCTGATCACCCATCATGGGTATTAATACACTTTGCTGCACAGTGTCAGCCAAAGAGAAATTAGCTGCAAGGGACAAGGTGAAAGGCTTTTGGTCTCCTAGGTACTTTTGTCCCAGGAAATATATTAAGTCTTGCGTGGATGGAAGTTGTGGCTCAGTGGTGTTATCCAACATCACTCTGTCTTCTGACAAAACTTGTGGAAAGCTTATCAGGATAGTCTTTCCATCACTGTCCAATCTGTGAGTAGGAGTCTCACCATCATATTCCAGACACCAATCAGTCCAGGCTGAGACGCATATTTCTCTAGCAGATATTAATTCCCCAACATCTTGCTTTTCTGGTTTTCTACAGAGGAGAGTCAAAGAGTAAATGGGTTTAGCTGATGAGGGAAGGATTTGGTTGATTTAAGAGAGAAACTCAGAGCAATGAGCAGCTCTAGTCTCTCTTGCTGGATGATATATTTATCGTGTTGAGTCTCTGACACTGCTCCCTTTGGCCTGCACTCTCCAACTCATTTGTCAGTCAGGGTCGGTGCAGGAAACCAACCACTCTAGCTATTTTAAGCTGCAAGAAATGTAATACAGATAATTAGGTTCTTATAAAATTGTCAAAAGGTTGGAGGAATGAACTTTAGGCTAACATTCTGTGGCTAACTTTCTGAACTTCACAGAATGGGCCCACAAGAACTATCAGTCTAATCTTATCTTTTCTTTCTCTCTCTCTCTCTTTTTTTTTTTTTTTTTTTTTTTTTGAGACGGAGTCTCACTCTGTCACCCAGGCTGGAGTGCAGTGAAGCGATCTTGGCTCACTGCAACCACCGCCTCCTGGGTTCAAGTGATTTTCCTGCCTCAGCCTCCCAAGTAGCTGGGATTATAGGCGCCCGCCACCATGCCCAGCTAATTTTTGTATTTTTAGTAGAGACGGGGTTTCACCATGTTGGCCAGGCTGGTCTTGGACTCCTGACCTCAGGTGATCCACCTGCCTCAGCCTCCCAAAGTACTGGGATTACAGGTGCGAGCCACCACACCCAGTCTACTTTCTTTCTTTATATTTTCCCAATTCAGGGATCTACACTGTCAATGATGTAGGTATTATACAATTATAATCATATTAGCAACTACTATTTTTCACTTCATAATCTGAGCCAGGCTCTTTACATTCATTATAGTAACTAATTTAATCTTCACATAACTCATTTTACAGAAGAGGAAACCATGTCTGAAAAGTTAAGCAAGAGATTATGCAGACACTCTATTTTGCATACAGGTGTTTCTGGTTCTAAAATTCATGTTTGATTCACTCATTCTAGGCTCTCTCTAATTAAATGCCCCTTTCTTTAATATTTGAGCCATGGATATTAAGGCTCCCCACTGCTTTGCACCTTCTCACCCTGTCCTTTTGCTCTTGCCGTGCTTCCTGCAGCCCACAGCCTCGAAAGGACAGGCTCTCTTCCTCCCCCAGGGCTGAGTGGATCCACCTAGGAATCTCCCTTCACTTGCAATTCATCTGAAGAAGAAAAGTTGTAACTAATTTTTTGTCCAGTAGAAGTGCAAATGATAGCACCTGTGCCCCATGGAAAAGATAGAACCAAAGATTACCATTTTATTGCCTCATAGGGCGTTAACAAAGTTTTATAGTTGACTTAGCAAATTTTCTTTCTCTGTCCATATATACAGTATTGTATATCCTACTTTGAAATGGCTTTACCATTCTGCCCATTCCTTCATTAAGGAGTTAAATAAATGCTCACTATATATTTACAAGAGAATCATCTTTTTTTTTTTTTTTTTTTTGAGATGGAGTCTCGCTGTGTGGCCCGGGCTGGAGTGCAGTGGCCGGATCTCAGCTCACTGCAAGCTCTGCCTCCCGGGTTCACACCATTCTCCTGCCTCAGCCTCCCGAGTAGCTGGGACTACAGGTGCCGCCACCACGCCCGGCTAGTTTTTTTGTGTTTTTAGTAGAGATGGGGTTTCACCGTGTTAGCCAGGATGGTCTCGATCTCCTGACCTCGTGATCCGCCCGTCTCGGCCTCCCAGAGTGCTGGGATTACAGGCTTGAGCCACCGCTCCCGGCCCCGAGAATCATCTTTTAAATTTTTGAAAATTATACTTGAACTTCCCCTCACTTGCAGTTTCTATTTTCTTTAAGACCCCCTCGTAGATAACCATATCATCTAAATATACCCACGAAAGAGACCAGAGGATTTTTGATCAATGGCAATCGTGGTGGGATAGAGAGGATCTCCCAAGGAGGTGTCCTCTCGTTTTCCTGGAGGATAGGACATCTTCCCACATTCATCTCACCGCAACCACTCAATCTGGAGTGTTGGAATTCCACAGGACTGGGCCTGGGTGTGCAGAGATGAAGAAGGTGCCCCAGGAGCCTAAGCTTGAGCTCTTCAGCCTTCCTTGGGTGCTCCCTGCTTCACCAGTCAGATGGGATTATAATTAGGCTACCTTTTCTACTTTCTTTTTTGCCTTCCTTCCTCTAGGGGCAAGAGGGTGGAGCAGAAGTTGAGAGAGAAAAACATTTCAACGAATCAATTAGTTCACCCACCCGATTTCCATTCATAAGGGGCAGTTTCCTTTAGGCCAGATCCCCTCCATGAATCTCTCTGTACCCAATACACACTCTCTCTCTCTCTCACACACACACACACTCTCACACACACATATACACTCTCTCACACACACACTCACACACACACACTCACACACACTCACATACACTCACACACACAGTCTCACACACACACACTCACACACACACACTCACACACACACGGGTAGCTCTACAGGTCTCTGCTCCACTTTTTTTTTTTTTGAGATGGAGTTACACTCTTGTTGCCCAGGCTACACGATCTCGGCTCACTGCAACACCCGCCTCCTGGGTTCAAGCGATTCTCCTGCCTCAGCCTCCTGAGTAGCTGGATTACAGGCATGCGCCACCACGCAGAGCTGATTTTGTATTTTTAATAGAGATGGGGTTTTTCCATATTGGTCGGGCTGCTCTCGAACTCCCGACCTCTAGTGATCCGCCCGCCTGGGCCTCCCAAAGTGCTGGGATTACAGGTGTGAGCCGCCGCATCTGGTCCCTGCTCCACTTTTGTCTCTTCCTTACCTCCCTTCTTTTATTCCTAAATGCATTAGGGGACTTGGAGTTAGAATGAAATAAATGGCAAGGACCCAAAGCCAATTTGTTTTAATATGCTAATGAAGTGTGTGCTGAAATGTGTTATTTTTGCCTACACTACTTTGAAATGCAAATTACAAGAACTGTCAGTAACTATCTCTCTAATCTCCTGGGGTTAAAGGACAAAGGGGAGAAAATTACTTGAAATGAAAACTTATTTGCCAACTCTTTTGTAGCGGAGAAACTTCTTCCATTCTCCAGGGCTGTCTTCTGCTCCCCCTAAACAGTGTGAAGTCCTAGAGTCCTCTTCACACTAAAGGGAACTTGTTACTTTCATAGCCAGTGGCCTTGCAGATAGCTGGGGGTGGTGGGGTGGGGGTGAAAGGGTGGCGGGTGGACAGGTCTTATCAGAAGGAAAACACAGTTGCCTTGTTTCAGTTTTTCTTTCCTCTCTATAACACCAACTGGGATCCCAAAAGAGAAGAGACCAGAGAGACTCATCGAAAACAAAGTCTTGCCGGGCGCGGTGGCTCAAGCCTGTAATCCCAGCACTTTGGGAGGCCAAGACGGGCGGATCACGAGGTTAGGAGATCAAGACCATCCTGGCTAACATGGTGAAACCCCGTCTCTACTAAAAAATACAAAAAACTAGCCGGGCGAGGTGGCGGGCGCCTGTAGTCCCAGCTACTCGGGAGGCTGAGGCAGGAGAATGGCGTGAACCCGGGAGGCGGAGCTTGCAGTGAGCTGAGATCCGGCCACTGCACTCCAGCCCAGGCGATAGAGCGAGACTCCGTCTCAAAAAAAAAAAAAAAAAAAAAGAAAGAAAACAAAGTATTGAACTATTTCAGTGTCCTCGCCTGCAAAGTTGATTAGAACTCCTAAGTTCAAAGCACAGGCTAACTCATTCAAGTTTCCGTGCTTCCGTTCCTAACCTTATATTCACTGGCCTGGTCTCACCCTACAGAAAGCATTGCTGATCTGACATTCCTTTATTGTCTGCTTTCCGGGAGTCTGACTCCTGATTAAAACCTACATGTGATTTTTCAGGCTTGAGACAAGGCAACTGCACAACAGTTCTCCAAGTGGCCTTGAACTGCCCCAGTTCTCCTTTCTTGCTTGTAGTTCTCAAGAATAACTATAGAATGTGCTGGGAACGCAAAATCCTGAGATAAAGGGAAAGTTGGCTGGAATAGCCCAGGCTCTGTTCCAGTCCCCGCTTGCACAGGATGGCCTTCAACACGAGTCCAGTGTGTCATGTGACCCCAAGGTATATAACCCAGGTGAACTGCCTTACAGGGGCGCATGCAGTGGAGACTCCATCTGCCGGGGGCAGCTTTCTGAGCCATGGAGAATTGGGTCATAGTGAGTCCTCGGCGTCTGTTGTCCTTCGCTGCCTATCTGTAAGTGATAAACCTGCTTCATATAACTCACGTATCATTGTGTTCGGTCTCACTGGATTCAGACAAGTGGGTAATCAGTGCACAGTGAGCCTGCTTCACAGCAGTTAGGAAGGCTTCACCCGCCAGGTCTCCCAGGCAGGCTGCCCTCCAGCAGCAGTCTCAGCTCACCACTAGTGCATCTCAACCTCGGAGGGAGCCACAGTCGAGATCTCCACGCCTGCTGTGGGCCATGTTCTTATACATATCTACATTCCTAGCCCATTCAGTGCCCACATTCCTACATCTCTTTCTCTGAGGCCTCAGGCAGAGGTTCTCTTCAGGTGACCTCTTCAGAGGACTTCTGTCCAGGTCTCCTTAACTGGGGAAAGGCAGAAAACCTTGAAGATACCGTTCTCGACTCTAACTCAGTACTCAGGGCTCCACTTCCAGACCTTTCCCCTTGCCCTCCCTCAACTCCAAGGTCCACAAAGCTGCCAAAGCCTTTTATTGGGGGCTTTCTCTACAGTAAAGCCCTAGGTCTATGCTGATCCACCTGACCTTCAACTGCTGCGCTGCTGTCCCACGAAAGCTGGAACAGGCGATGCCAGTGCTTCCCCTAGTTTTAGCCCCTCGCTTATACTATCACAGTAAGTAAAGGCTTAACGTTTTTATTTACTGCTTGCTTTAATCAGCAGCTTCAACACCTGAAAACTCAGCTCTCTCTCTCTCTGCCTTGCCTCCTCTGCTGAGCTCCTGACACCTTCTCTTGCAATCCTTATATCCATTAGACTGGGAGATCTCTAAGGTCAAAAGGACTTTTTTCCTGATAATAATAGGTAACATTTTTCAGCATTTGCCGTATGCCAAACGCAATGCTACGTACTTTGTTTAAAATAATTAATTGGGGGGTGTAAACAAAAAATAAAATCTAAGCCCCCGACCATCTGAATGGAACCCTCCTCTCCACCAAGGACATTTCAAAGTTGATCTGAAAAACTAGTTCAGGCCATGAGGGGAGGGGGCGTTTAGACATGCCTCGTTATACCCTCCTCCCTTTTGGGGATAATGCTGACCAGCATTATCATCAACATAGACCTTAAGACTGATGGAACAGACTCTTTAAGTCTGATGAGAAACATTTACAATCTATTCTCTCTGAAGCCTGCTACCTGGAGGCTTCCTTTGCATGATACATTTTTGTTGTTTGTTTTGTTGAGATGGAGTCTCACTCTGTTGCCCAGGCTGGAAGGTGCGATCTCGGCTCACTGCAATTTCTGCCTCCCGGGTTCAAGTGATTCTCCTGCCTCAGCCTCCTGAGTAGCTGGGATTACAGGCACGCACCCCCACGCCGGGCTAGTTTTTGCATTTTTAGTAGAGACAGGGTTTCACCATGTTGGTCAGGCTGGTCTTGAACTCCTGATCTCAGGTGATTCGCCCACCTTGGCCTCCCAAAGTGCTGGGATTACAGGTGTGAGTCACCCGCCTGGCCTCCTCTGCATGGTAAAATCTTCATCTCCACAACCCCTTATCTTAGCCCAGACATTCTTTTCTAGTGATTCTGTCTTTAGACAATATCTTAACTCTTTCAACCAATTGTCAATCAGAGAATCTTTGAATTTACCTGTGAGCACTTCCAGTTGTCCCGCCTTTGCAGACTGAACCAATGTACATCTTACATGTATTGATTGGTGTTTTATGTCTCCTTAAAATGTATAAAACCAAGTTGTAGCCCATCCACCTTGGGCACATGTTCTCAGGATCTCCTGAGGGCTGGGTCATGAGCCATTGATCACTCATATTTGGCTCAGAATAAATCTTGTCAAATATTTTACAGAATTTGACTCTTTTTGTCCACAGAGGCCATTAGGCTGAGATGGCTTCAGCACCTTCAGTTCCTACATAAACAAACTAAAATCCAAGTCAACATAAACCACAAAGTGAAAGTTAAGCTAAGCCAATCAGAAACTGCCAACTACGCTCTTATTAGAGATTTCACCAATACGAAACCGCCAGTTAATGACCAAGTAAGCACTTTACATTTCAACCAAGCAAATATTTTCTTTGTGTTTCCCAAACACTTTATGAAAGGTTTTCCCTTGCACCCATCAGTGGAACCCAAACTGCTTGTGATTTGGTCCTGCCTGATTCATGAGTTGCTGTCCACTCAAATAAACTCTTTAAAATTTCAATGTGCCCAAGTTTATCTTTTAACAAGTTTATATGCATTATCTTGACTAATAATGACAAGAATTGCCTTTATTGTTGATTATTATATGCCAGACACACTCCTGATTGGATCAGCAATTATTGAACAATTAGATTTGGAAGGGTGGGAGTGACTACCCTGTCGTTTGTAAGATATCCCTATCTGCCCACCCAGGCCAGTCTCAGTCCCATCCATTAGCTTTGGAGCCGGGTCACCAGGAGAGGGTGGAGTGAAGGCCTAAGAGAGAGGGTTCAGAGAAGTCAGTGGCTCTGTGCATCTCTGGGTTCTGAAGCCACTCCTTCCCACCAGCCTGCAATGTCTCCTCTCCCATTCTAAGACCAGGGCACAGGCATTTCAAAGACGATATCCATCAAGATATATGAAGCCTTTGGAGACTATTGTGAAAGTTTACACAAATCTGATTATCCCCACAGTGAACTGAACTATAGTAAATTAGTCTAACAAGATTAGTGTCAAGTAGATTTGCTAAATGTACTGCCTTGACTGATAATGGGGAAATGGAATAATAAACAGAGACCTCTGTCTCTATCTTAGTTCTTTCCTTCATTCTTCATTCCCCTCCCTATTCAGAAACTTTTGGATTTTCAAGAGAGAGAGCTTATCAATCACACATGCCATCCATTCAATGAGCTGCACCCAATGGGGCAGATTCATCTGTTCCTGACCACATTATGGCTTGCCGTTCCCTCCTGCTGAGCAGTAAGCAGTCCTTCATAACCATAGCAGCTTTGTCCTTCTTCCCTGGCAGTTCCTGTCCACTGGGGAATACTAATTGAACCAAAGGTTGGAGCTGAGAAGAAAGCAATTTTTCCTCCTTGAGGTTTGGGCGTGGGTTGGGTGTGAATTGACCAGTAGTTGTGTGCAGCCTGGGGAGCTCCTGCTTCTATCATCAGCCAACTCAGAAATTTCATCAAGATCTAAATCTAAAGCCATTCCCCCTTGGAGTCATCCTGACTGGCATTCTTGTTGGTGTTTGATTTCTTTTTTTTTTTTTGAGACGGAGTCTCGCTGTGTCGCCCAGGCTGGAGTGCAGTGGCCGGATCTCAGCTCACTGCAAGCTCTGCCTCCCGGGTTTTTACGCCATTCTCCTGCCTCAGCCTCCCGAGTAGCTGGGACTACAGGCGCCTGCCACCTCGCCCGGCTAGTTTTTTGTATTTTTTTTTAGTAGAGACGGGGTTTCACCGTGTTAGCCAGGATGGTCTCGAACTCCTGACCTCGTGATCCGCCGGTCTCGGCCTCCCAAAGTGCTGGGATTACAGGCTTGAGCCACCGCGCCCGGCCGGTGTTTGATTTCTAAATCTCTCTTTAATGTGCCATGAGATGGGGAGTTGGCATTAGTTCTAATTGTCAATCATCCCCCTCCACTTACCAAGTGGTGTCACATACCTTCATCTCCACTAACGTCACCACCCACTAGCTGGAGCGATGAATCATTCCCTTCCTTTTACAGAAGATAAGGATGAAGCTCGGATGACACCGAGCCAGGCTAGAATGCTGATGAGACGTCAGTGAGCTCTGCCTAGGTCCCGTCCACATGCCCTTGGCATTCACCTGTGAACATCCGAGGCTGCCCACTTGGACCATCTACATGCCTGGCAAACTAGAAGTGCCAGAGAGTGGAAGGCCCCAGAGGTAAAATGGCAAGTGGCAACAGGGTGGGGCGTAAGCACCTGGCTTCCTTGCCCTCAGTTGCCTCATGACAGCATGTCACATATCATCTCCTGACATTCCCCAGTAGGACAGGGCTCCAGTTACCCACAGTGGTAACTGGCTTGGTAACATCCCTTCATTAACTTCCTTTCCTTCCTTATCTGACTTCCCCACTCCCGATGGGTGTTTCCTGAGATTACCACCCAAAAAATTCTTTGCACTTACGTCCTTGTCTCAGGATCTGTTTCAGAGGAATTCAATCCAATACAAGACACTTTCATGTTGTATGTGAAATACATAATTTCACATGTGAAATACATGTGAAACAAAAAAGTTTCACACTTTCATGTTGTATGTATTTTTTGGTGCCTTAACTTCTGGCTCTGCAGTAGCAGCACTAACAGTAGTAGTTGCTGGGCTTCCCTAGAGCTCCTAATGGGGCATAGCTGGGGGTTCAGGATGGAATGACCTGCCCTCACCAAGTTGTGCAAATCCAAGTACTGGGGAGTAATGCGTAAGACCTCAGGGCATTAGCACTCTTTCCTGTGCCCTGTTAAAGGGGTTTGAAAAGTTTAGGAACCGTATGTCTGAATGGTCATACTTGCCTTGCAAAGTGTGGGAATCAGAAATGCAAGAGGAAGTGACCCTGGGCCAGCAAAGGAGCTAAGGGACACCATTTACCTTCATGGGACAGGTTTTCAAGTTCTGGTGCTTCCTCAACAGGCTATAAATGACAGGTCCAGAGTTTTACTTCCTTGCACCTCCATTCTGTGATGGGCACTCATGAGAGGGCAATGGTGAGCATGTGGCACTAGAAGCCAGAACACCTGGTCTGAGATACTGGAAAATGCTTAGGAAAAAACCTGAGTTCATAGTGCATTTACTCAACGTTTTTCCCCCTAGGGACAGGGTCTTGTTCTCTTGTCCAGGCTGGAATGCAGTGGCACAATTATAGCTCACTGCAGCCTTGAACTCCCGGCATCAAGTGATCCTCCTGCCTCAGCCTCCTGAGTTGCTGGGATTACAGTCATGAGCCACTGTGCCCAGCTTCAACCTTCTTTAAACATTTGTTTTTCAGTTTATAATTCTAGCTGAGTGACCTTAGGCAAACCACACTACCACTCTATCTATGCATGGCTCATCCATCCATTCATTGATTAGACATTTTAAAAGCAATGTGCCAGGTACTATGCTGGGTACACAGATATAGAAATTAATAACAGTCCATACCCTCTGGAAGCTCCCAGTCTCGTGTGGCAGACACAGACCAGATCCATGCTATGAGAGAGGTAAACTGAAGATACAGTGGGAAGGATGCTTGGAGAGGCCTCTAACCCAGACTTAGAGAAGTCAAGAAAGAGTTCCTGAAGAGCTGCCACCTGAGATGAGTCTTGAAGTAGCAGTTAATAAAAGGAACAGTATCTGTATCAGACAGAACAGTACATAAACAGATGAGGAGGGCAGAGAAGCCAGAGAAAGATGGGGGCCCTGAAGCTGTTTCCACATGGTGTGTTCCTGAGCAGATCACTTCACCGTGTTGGGTCTTGGCTTCCCCACTTGATCCGCTTTCTTCAACAATTGGAATAAGATGAAATACGATAATGGATATGAGAGCATTAAGAAATCCTACATTTAGAAATATGAAGGTTTGAAGAGGGGCATGATAGAACATACCCCACCCCTGTCATTGGGAAAGAAGATGGTGGTGGGAGAGGGGACACCCAAGGTGATATTTCCTTGTTCTGTGTCTTGTCTGAAGTATTCAGTGTGGCTGACAGGGCCATAAATTAGACTGAGCAGCAATAAACATAATCCTGTATAAAGTATTAGACAGCAGATGAGCACATTGTGTGTGTGTGTGTTTTGTTTTGTTTTTGAGAGAGTCTCACTCTGTTGCCTAGGCTTCAGTGTAGTGGTGCTGATGAGCACTTTTACAACAATTTATTCCTCATGTGATATGATTTGGATCTGCATCTCTGCCCAAATCTCATGTTGAATTATAATCCCCAGTATTGGGGGTGGGGCCTGGTGGGAGGTGATTGGATCATGGGGGTGATTTCTCATGGTTTAACAGCATCCCCCCTTGGTCCTGTATAGTGATAGAGTTCTCAGGAGATTTGGTCGTTTAAAAGTGTGTTGGCCGGGCGCGGTGGCTCACACTTGTAATCCCAGCACTTTGGGAGGCTGAGGCGGGCAGATCAATGAGGTCAAGAGTTTGAGACCAGCCTGGCTAACATGGTGAAACCCCATCACTACTAAAAATACAAAAATTAGCTGGACATGGTGGTGAGTGCCTGTAATCCCAGCTACTCGGGAGGCTGATGCAGGAGAATCACTAGAACTGGGAGGTGGAGACTGCAGTGAGCTGACATCGCACCACTGCCCTCCAGCTTGGGTGACAGAGTGAGACTCAGTCTCAAAAACATAAAATAAAATGAAAATAAAACTGTGCAGCATCTCCTGTCTCTCTGGTCTCTCTCTCTCGGTCCTACTCCAGCCGTGTAAGATGTGTCTGCTTACCCTTTGCCTTCTGCCATGATTGTAAGTTTCCTGAGGCCTCCCCAGAAGCTGAGCAGATACCAGCATCATGCTTCCTATACAGCTGGTGGAACTGCAAATTAATTAACCCCCCCCTTTTTTTTTTTTAATCTTTTGAGATGGAATTTCACTCTTGTTGCCAGGTTGGAGTGCAATGGCATGATCTCTTAGCTTTCTACAATCTCCACCTCCCCGGTTCAAGTGATTCTCCTGCCTCAGCCTCCTGAGTAGCTGGGATTATAGGCATGTGCCACCATGCCCAGCTAATTTTGTATTTTTAGTAGAGACGGGGTTTCTCCATGTTGGTCAGGCTGGTCTCGAACTCCTGACCTCAGGTCATCTGCCTGCCTCAGCCTCCCACAGTGCTGGGATTATAGGTGTGAGCCACCACTCCCGGCCTAAACCTTTTCTTTCTTTTCTTTTCTTTTCTTTTCTTTTTTAAATGGAGTCTCACTCTTTTTGCCCAGGCTGGAGTGCAATGGCGCAATCTCGGCTGACTGAAACCTCCGCCTCCTGGGTTCAAGCAATTCTCCTGCCTCAGCCTCCTGAGAAGCTGAGATTACAGGTGTGCACCACCACGCCCAGCTAATTTTTTTGTATTATTAGTAGAGGCAGGGTTTCACCACGTTGGCCAGGCTAGTCTAAAACTCCTGACCTCAGGTGATCCACCTGCCTCAGCCTCCCAAAATGCTGGGATTATAGGCATGAGCCACTGTGCCCAGCTAACTTCTTTTCTTTAATAAATTACCCAGTCTTGGCAGGGTGTGGTGGCTAATGCCTGTAATTCCAGCACTTTGGGAGGCCAAGGCAGGGGGAACACCTGAGGTCAGGAGTTTGAGACGACTCTGACCAATATGGTGAAACCCCATCTCTACTAAAAATATAAAAATTAGCCAGGTGTGGTGGTGGGCACCTGTAAAACCAGTTACTCAGGAGGCTGAGGCCAGAGAATTGCTTGAACCCAGTAGGCAAAAGTTGCAGTGAGCCAAGATCACACCACTGCACTCCAGCCTGGGTGACAGAGCGAGACTCTGTTTCAAAAATAAATAAATAAGTAAATAAATGAATGAATAAATAAATAAATAACTCAGTCTTAGATGCTTCTTTTTTTTTTCTTTTCTTTTTTCTTTTCTTTTCATTTTTCTTAGACAGAGTTTTGCTCTTTTTGCCCAGGCTGAAGTGCAATGGTGCAGTCTCGGCTCACTGCAACCTCTACCTCCTGAGTTCAAGCAATTCTCCTGCCTCAGCCTCCCGAGTAGCTGGGATTACAGGCATGCACACCGTGCCTGGCTGATTTTGTATTTTTAGTAGAGATGGGGTTTCTCCATGTTGGTGAGGCTGGCCTCGAACTCCCGACCTCAGGTGATCTGCCTGCCTCTGCCTCCCAAAGTGCTGGGATTACAGGTGTGAGCCATCACACCTGGCCTCTTTTTTTTTTTTTTTTTTTTTTTGAGACAGAGTCTTGCTCTGTTGCCCAGGTTAGAATGCAAAGGCATGATCTCTGCTCACTGCAACCTGTGCCTCCTGGGTTCAAGCAATTCTCCTGCCTCAGCCTCCTGAGTAGCTGGGAATATAGGCACGTGCCACCACGCCTATCTAATTTTTGTATTTTTAATCTAGACGGGATTTCACTATGTTGGCCAGGTTGGTCTCAAACTCCTGACCTTGTGATCCACCCACCTCAGCCTCCCAAATACTGGGATTACAGGCTTGAAAGTATTTCTTGCTGGGAGCAGTGGCTCATGCCTGTAATCCCAGCACTTTGGGAGGCCGAGGCAGGAGGATAATGAGGTCAAGAGATCAAGACCATCCTTGCCAACATGGTGAAACCCCATCTCTACTAAAAATAAAAAAATTAGCTGGACATGGTGGCGCACACCTGTAGTCCCAGCTACTTGGGAAGCTGAGGCAGGAGAATCGCTTAAACCCAGGAGGCAGAGGTTGAAGTGAATCAAGATTGCACCACTGCATTCTAGCCTGGCAACAGAGTGAGACTCCAGGTCAAAAAAAAAAAAAAAAAAAAAAAAGAAAAGAAAAGAAAAGAAAGAAAGAAAAGAAGAAGGAAGGAAGGAAGGAAGGAAGGAAGGAAGGAAGGAAGGAAGGAAGGAAGGAAAGAAAGAAGTATTATTTTATAGCAATGTAAGAACAAACTAGGGCTGGGCACGGTTGCTCACACCTGTAATCCCAGCACTTTGGGAAGCCGAGGTCGGTGGGGATCACCTGAGGTCAGGAGGTGGAGACCAACCTGGCCAATTTGGTGAAGCCTCGTCTCTACTAAAAATACAAAAAAATTTAGCTGGGCATGGTGGTAAGCACCTGTAACCCCAGCTACTCAGGAGGCTGAGGCAGGAGAATCACTTGAACCTGGGAGGTGGAGGTTGCAGTGATGCAAGATTGCACCATTGCACTTCAACCTGGGCAAAAAGAGTGAAACTGCATCAAAAAAAAAAAAAAAAAAAAAAAAAAAAAAAAAAAAAGAACAAACTAATACAGAAAACTGGTACTAAGGAGTGGGGCATTACTATAAAGATACCTGAAAATGTGGAAGCACCTTTGGAGATGGGTATTGGAAAGAGGTTGGAACAGTGTGGAAGGTCAGAAGTTGACAGGAAGATGAGGGCAACTTTGGGACTTCCTAGAGATGTGTTAAATCAAGCTTGTCCGACCGGCAGCCCATGGGCCACACGCAACCCTGAATGGCTTTGAATGCAGCCCAACACAAATTCATAATCTTTCTTAAAATATTATGAAATGTTGGCCGGGTGTGGTGGCTCACGCCTGTAATCCCAGCACTTTGGGAGGCTGAGGTGGGTGGATCACGAGGTCAAGAGATCGAGGCCATCCTGGCCAACATGGTGAAACCCCATCTCTACTAAAAATACAAAAATTAGCAGGGTGTGGTGGCGTGTGCCTGTAGTCCCAGCTATTTGGGAGGCTGAGGCAAGAGAATCACTTCAATCCAGGAGGCAGAGGTTGCAGTGAACCGAGGTCACACCACTGCACACCAGCCTGGCAATAGAGCGAGACTCCATCTCAAAAAAAAAAAAAAATTATGAAATGTTTTTGTGATTTTTTTTTAGCTTATCAGCTATTGTTAGTATTAGTATATTTTATGTGTGGCCCAAGACAATTCTTTTTTTTTTTTTTTTTTTTTTTTTTTTTGAGACGGAGTCTCGCTGTGTCTCCCAGGCTGGAGTGCAGTGGCGTGATCTCGGCTCACTGCAAGCTCCGCCTCCCGGGTTCACGCCATTCTCCCGCCTCAGCCTCCCAAGTAGCTGAGACTACAGGCGCCCGCCACCACGCCCGGCTAGTTTTTTGTATTTTTAGTAGAGACGGGGTTTCACCATGTTAGCCAAGATAGTCTCGATCTCCTGACCTCGTGATCCACCCGCCTCGGCCTCCCAAAGTGCTGGGATTACAGGCTTGAGCCACCGCGCCCAGCCAAGCCCAAGACAATTCTTGAAGTGAAAAGATTGGACACTGCTGTGTTAAAGTCTTGTAGCCTAAATGCTGATAGTGATATGGACAGTGAAGTACAGGCTGAGGATGTCTCAGATGAAGATGAGGAACTTATTGGGAACTGAAGTAAAGGTCACTTTTGCTATGCTTCAACAAAGAGCTTGGTTGGATTTTGCCCCTGCCCTAGGGATATATGGAACTTTAAACTTGAGAGAGATGATTTAGGGTATCTGGCAGAAGAAATGTCTAAGCCACCAAGTGTTCAAGATGTATCCTGGCTGCTTCTAATAACCTATGTTCACATACATGAGCCCAGAAATAACCTGAAATTGGAACTTATATTTAAAAGGGAAGCAGAGCATAAAAATTTGGAAAATTTGCAGTGTAGTCATGTAGTAGAAAAGAAAAGTCTATTTTTAGGGAGAAATTCAAGCAGGCTGCAGAAATATACATAAGTAAAGAGGAGCCAAGTGCTAATAGCCAAGACAATGGGGAAAAGGTCTTGAAGGCATTTCAGAGGCCTTCTGGGAAATCCCTCCCATCAGAAGTCTGGAGGTCTAGGAGGGAAGAATGGTTTCCTGGGCCAGACCCAATGTCCCACACCCTGTGGAAGCCTTGGGACACTGCTCCCTGTGTGCCAGCTGCTCCAGCTCCAAGGGGCCCATGTACAGCTTGGGGCACTGCTTTAGAGGGTGCAAACCATCAGCCTTGATGACTTCCACATGGTGTTAAGCTTGCGAGTGCTCAGAGTGCAAGAGTTGAGACTTAGGAGTCTGCCTAGATTTCAGAGGATGTATGAAAAAGCCTGGATGTCCAGGCAGAAACTTGCTGCAGGGGCGGAGCCCTCATGGAGAACCTCTGCTAGGGCAGTGCAGAGGAGACCCTGGATGTCTACGCAGAAGACTGCTGCAGGATTGGAGCCCCCACACAGAGTCTCCACTGGGGAACTGCCTAGTGCAACTGTAAGAAGGCGGCCACCATCCTCCAGACCCCAGAATGGCAGATCCACCAGCAGCTTGCACCCTGAACCTGGAAAAACCACAGGCACTCAATGCCAGTTCATGAGAGCAGCCATGGGAGCTGAACCCTGTAAAGCTTCAGGAGTGTAGCTGCCCAAAGCTTGGGAGCCCACCCCTCATACCAGTCTGTCCTGGATGTGAGACATGAAGGGAGATTATTTTGGAGGTTTAAGATTTAATGACTGCCCTTTAGGGTTTCAGATTTGTGTGGGGCTTATAACCCCTTTCTTTGGCTGACTTTTTCCCCTTTTGAATGGGAATGTTTACCCACTGCCTATACCCGCATTGTATCTTGGAAGTAACTAACTTGTTTTTTATTTTACAGGCTCATAGGTAGAGGGGACTAGCCTTGTCTCAGATGAGACTTTGGGCTTTGGGCTTTTAAGTTAATGCTAGAATGAGTTAAGACTTTGGGGGACTGTTGGGAAGATATGATTGAATTTTGCAGTGTGAGAAGGATATGAGATTTGGGAGGTACCAGTGGATGAATGATATGGTTTGGATCTGTGTCCCCACCAAAATCTCATGTCAAATTGTAATCCCCAGTGTTGGAGGTGGGACCTGGTGGGAAGTGATTGGATTATGGGGGCAGTTTCTCATGGTTTAACACCATCCCCCCTTGGTACTATATAGTGATAGAGTTCTCACAAGATCTAATTTAAAAGTGTGTAGCACATCCCCTCTCTCATTCTTGCTCTTGCTCTGGTCATGTAAGTCATGCCTATTTCCCCTTTGCCTTCTGCCATGATTGTAAATTTCCTAAGGCCTGTCCAGAAGCCGAGCAGATATCAGCATCACGCTTCCTGTACAGCCTGCAGAACTGTGAAACAATTAAACCTCTTTTCTTTAATAAATTACCCAGTCTGGGCCAGGCGTGGTGGCTCAAGCCTGTAATCCCAGCTCTTTGGGAGGCTGAGACAGGCAGATCACGAGGCCAGGAGATCGAGACCATCCTGGCTAACACGGTGAAAACCTATCTCTACTAAAAAAATACAAAAAATTAGCCGGGCGAGGTGGCAGGTGCCTGTAGTCCCAGCTACTGAGGAGGCTGAGGCAGGAGAATGGCGTAAACCCGGGAGGCGGAGCTTGCAGTAAGCTGAGATCCAGCCACTGCACTCCAGCCTGGGCGACAGAGCGAGACTCCGTCTCAAAAAAAAAAAAAAAAAAAAAAACCAAACAATAAATTACCCAGTCTGGCCAGGCGTGGTGGCTCACTCCTGTAATCCCAGCACTTTGGGAGGCCGAGACAGGTGGATCATCTGTGGTCAAGAGTTGGAGAGCAGCCTCGCCAACCTGGAGAAACCCCACCTCTACTAAAATACAAAAATCAGCCAGGTGTTGTGGCAGACACCTGTAATCCCAGATACTCGGGAGGCTGAGGCAGGAGAATCACTTGAACCTGGGAGACAGAGGTTGCTAAGATCATGCCATTGCATTCCAGCCTGAGCAACAGAGTGAGACCACCATCTCAAAAATAAATAAATAAATAAATAAATAAATAAATAAAACATCATCTAGTCTTAGATATTTCTTAATAGCAATGCAAGAATGGACGAATATAACATGTTTCATTGAGCTCCTACTACATGTCAGGGAATCTCTCAGGTTCTAGGAACAAGACAACTCTGAGATGGTCTGGTGAATAAGCAGGCAATGTATCACGATAACACTTTACCCTCACAACAGTCATGTGAAGTAAACTAGTCTGAGATTCTACTTCCTGATTTATCAATTAGGAAACTGAGGCCCAGAGAAGAGCAATAACTTGTCCAAAGGCATATCTAGATCCTGGTGGTGCCAGGGCCCACAGTAATGTCCCACCATCAACTTTCCGGCCATCAGCTTTCCATGGCGACAAAAGTTATGCCAATTCCAGAGCTGACAAGAGTTAGCAAAGGAAGCTGACTGGGAGCGGTGGCTCACACTTATTATCCCAGCACTTTGGGAGGCCGAGGCAGGAGGATTGCTTGAGCCTAAGAGCTCAAGACCAACCTGGGAAACATAGTGAGACCTTCTCTCTACAAAAAACTAAAAATTAGCCAGGCATGATGGCATGTGCCTGTAGTCCCAGCTACCCAAGAAACTGAGGCAGGAGAATTGCTTGATCCCAGGAGGTCAAGGTTGTGGTGAGCTATGATTGCAACACTGCACTCCGGCGTGGGCAAAACAGCAAGACCCAGCCACAAAAAGAAAAAAAAAGAATAAAGGAAGCCAACTGGGCCTCAGAATGTGTTAAGTAGAAGGAAGAGATGGTCCTTTGAGCACCCCGGCAATAGTCTCCAAGCAGCAGAGGTAGGAAGAATATGCAACTGAGTTTGGATGTCTCTAGGCCTAAATCCAAGAAGGCCTTCATTTTTCTTTTTCTTTCTTTCTTTTTTTTTTTTTTGAGATGGAGTCTCACTCTGTCACTCTGTCACTCAGGCTGGAGTGCAATGGCACGATCTCGGCTCACTGCAACCTCCGCCTGCTGGGTTCAAGCGATTCTCCTGCCTCAGCCTCCTGAGTAGCTGGGATTACAGGCATGTATCACCATGCCTGGCTAATTTTTGTGTTTTTAGTAGAGACGGGGTTTCTTCACATTGGTCAGGCTGGTCTCAAACTCTCGACCTCGTGATCTGCCCACCTTGGCCTCCCAAAGTGCTGGGATTACAGGCATGAGCCACGGCGCCCGGCCAGGCCTTCATTTTTCATGTCAAATCCCTTCTGCTGTCTCCAACCCCTCCAGTAAAGCTTGACTCAGATTTCCTCAGACACAAATTAATTTGTTCTGAGAGGAAATAATGGATTGTTGGGTTCCCTTTATCATCCTGGCTCCCTCCATGGCTTCCACCTGCTTCCTCCACACCTAGAAATAAAGGGACAGAGGAGGATAGAAACCAGCCTGCAGATAGGCGTCTACTGACCTGAACGTTCCTTATTGAAATCTCCCCTCCAAATGTGGCTTTGGGGCTGAAAGATTTGGGGATAGAAAGCTTGCCAAAGCCTCTGATGAAATTCAAACAGCTGTGGGAGGTGGCTTTAACTGGACATGCTGAATGGGAGCCATTAATAACTCAGCATTTCATTAGGCAGAGCCAGATGTTGGGGGTAGTGGGAGGGGCATGCTATGAAGCAGGAATGACAAGAGATTAGCCACTTCCTTTTCAGGACTGGGAAGCACAAGCTTCCAGGTACAGCGAGAAGAGTCCAGGCAGAGTCAGAAGCATGACTATGGGTACCCCTGTCCAGATAGTCAAAACCCTTAGCTACAGAAGCTGAATAACCTACTGATTTGTACATCCACTGGCCAAATCTTTACTGTGCACAGACCAGCAACCAGGCACTGTACTCAGTGCCAGGAAACAAGGTCAGTGAAACACAATCTTTGTAATCAAGGGACTTATAGTCTAGGAGAGGAGACAGACAGGTTAGCTAATGAGTGAATAGAATATCATAAATCTATCCTGAAAGGCTGTGTAGTGCACAGTGAGGACACAGAAGCAATGGCCAGTTCTACTCTGGATGTCGGAGATGTTACGGTTTAAGAGGGTGAGTCTTGAAAGATGACTGGGGTCTGCTAGGCAAAGAGGGAGGAGAAACATCCCAACATTAATAACAGTGATATCTGCAACATTTACTGCATGCACAGTTCCACTCTTTCACCCAGGTTGGAGTGCAATAGCACAATCTCGGCTCACTGCAACCTCCGCTTCCCGGGTTCAAACAATTCTCCTGCCCCAGCCTCCCGAGTAGCTGGGACTACAGGTGCATGCTACCATGTCTGGCTAATTTTTGTATTTTTAATAGAGCTGGAGTTTCACCATGTTGGCCAGGCTGGTCTCAAACTTCTGACCTTGTGATCTGCCCGCCTTAGCCTCCCAAAGTGCTGGGATTAAAAGGCGTGAGCCACTACTCCCGGCTATATATTTTCTTTCATTTAGTGTTCACACTGACCTACGCAGTAGGTTTTATTATCTCTGTTTTGCAATTGAAGAAACTAGGGCCCAGAGTGGTTAAAAAACTTGTCCAAGGCCAGTTTGGGGAACTGAGGTGATATAGTGGGACTTGAGAGGCTAGAAAAGTGGGCAGGGTCTGGGCATGAAAGGCCTCAGCAGTTTTGCTGAGCAGTGTAGATTTTACCCTGCTGGGCAGGGAATGGCAAGACCTGATTTCTGCTTTCCAAGATCACTTTGGCAGCTATTTAGAGGTGGAATTGGAGGCAGGAAGGCAAGGAGGCCAGTTAGAAGGAAATGTTAATGGTCCGTGGGAGAGACCATAAGCTTAAAACTAAATCACAGACATTAACAATTGAGAAGACTTCAACACCACAAGACAAAATGGGCAGGAATTTCTGGCCGCCCAAGGGACAAGAAGAAAATGCTTTGTAGAGTCACACAGAGCTGAATTTGAGTCCTAATCATGCCCCTTACCAGCCTTGGCAACCAGTGCTTTTATAGTCTCTCCATATGTAAAATGGAGAAAATAATATAAGAGGTGATCCCACTAGATTCTATAATTCTCCATCATAATTTTCCACTTGAGTGTGAGCTCCTTGAGGGCAGGCACGGTGCCTAAATATTCTTTGTGCTGCCAGCACCCAGCACTGTGCCTGAAGCCCACTACATGCCCAGTGCTGCTTCTGTGAATTGCCGTGAAATTGTTAGGGCTAAGCAAAGGGAGGACTCAGGATGACATCAGGTTTCTGCCTTGGCTAACGGGTGGGTGGTGCCATTTACTGAGACAGAGGTTGTGGAAGGAGTAAGGCACATTAGAGGGGGAGGATCATGAGCTTTGTTTTAAACAGAAATAGGTAGTGGTGTTCACTGTGACAACAGTTGAGGGAACAGTCATGGGAGTGAGCAGGTAGCTGAGAAGGAGTAGGGAGCTTTTAAGTGTTGGAGAAGTTATCCATATGGATGCTGAGCTTGCTTTCTTTCTTTCTTTCTTTCTTTCTTTCTTTCTTTCTGTTTTTTTTTGTTTGAGACAGAGTCTTGCTCTTTGCTTTGTTGTGCAGGCTGGAGCACTATGGCTTGATCTTGGCTCACTGCAACCTCCGCTTCCCGGGTTCAAGCGATGCTCCTGCCTCAGTCTCCCAAGTAACTGGGACTACAGGCACCGGCCACCATGCCCGGCTAATTTTTGTATTTTTAGTAGAGACAGGGTTTCACTGTGTTTGCCAGGGTAGTCTCAATCTCCTGACCTCATGATCCGCCCTCCTTGGCCTTCCAAAGTGCTGGGATTACAGGTGTGAGCCACTGTGCCCAGTGGACGTTGAACTTTCTTAAGACAGTCACTCATTATCTCTCACCTCACCATATGAAAATGTCTTCCTAAATAGTCTTCCTTGACTTGCTGCCTCCAATTCAGCCTCTATACTTCTGCCAAATTGATCTTAAAAAGCAGAAGCCAGGTCATGCCAGATCCATGTGGACTCTGCAAAGCACTGAAGACTATGACTAATACGCTGCTATTTTGTGTAAAAAGCTGGAGGAGGTATTGTGGATTGAATTGTGTCTCCCAAAAAGTTATGTTCAAGTCCGAGTCTCTAGAACTTGTGAATATGACCTTATTTGGAAATAGAATCTTTGCAGATATCATCAAGTGAAGATAAGGTCATCCTTGATTAGGTTGGGCCCTAACCCAATGACTCATGTTCTTATGAGAAGAGGGAAATTTAGACACAGAGACACAGAGGAAGACCAGGTGATGAAGGAGGCTGCAAACCAAGGAATACCAAGGGTAACCATCAGAAATTAGGAAGAGGCAAGGAAGGATTCTTTCCCAGAGCCTTCACAGGGAGCACAGCCCTGCCAACACCTAGATTTCTGACTTCTAACCACCAGACTTATGAAAGAATAAATTACTATTGTTTTAAGCCACTCAGTGTGTGGTGCTTTGTTATGGCATCCCTAGGAAAATAATAGAGAAGAAGATAGGAATATGCATATATAATTGCTTATATGTTCCACACTCAGTAATAGAAGAACCAACTAGCTTTGGCTGATCTAGGTTAGCCATTATTAATTATTAATTCATAAGATTGGAGTAAAGATTAAGTGAATTAGTATCAGTAAAAGGTTCAGAACAGTGCTCAGTGAATATTAGCTGTTATAACTCCATCAACAGTGAATTTCAGTTTATAACACCCAGGGAATGCTGACTTCTGGTCCAGCCAAACCTGGCAAGGGGGTGTGGTTAGGTAAGAAAGGACAGCTCTCCCTGAAAACATGCGGTTGGGAGTGGCGCAGCATTCAAGGGAACAGTGGTCTCAGGAGGAGGAGACTGTAATACTGAAAAGATGGCATTTGGAGAGGAGATGGAACTTCCTAGGTGTGCTTCACTGCCAGGAAAAAGGTGGCTTTATACTGCAAAGAGCAATTCATACACACAATGCAATGAATGACATAAAGCACAACGCTTTACCGAGTGCCAGCCTGGGAGACCACTTGGGAGAGGAGCGGGGAGTGGTGGCTGATATTTCCTTCACTCCACCTTGCCACGGGGGACCCAAGCCTCTGAAACAGGAAGCATCGGGGCAGAGGATAGCCATTAATGAATACCCATTAGTGCCCCCCGACAGTGAGTGGACAGTGCAAATGTACATAAGTGAGGCTGGTCACACACCGAATAACTCTCACTCTAGAAGATGACTAGGGTGCAATTCAAAGAGCTCATAGGGCCAAAGTCGTATCTTCCTGCCTCAATTCAAGCCTCCAAAACCAAAGGAAGCATTAATGTTCCACCCTGGAAAAGAGCCAGTCGCCTCAATACACTTAGCCAAAGTGAGAATAAGCAGGGTTTGCAGAACGGCTTTAGAGAGTGGTTTGGGTTCCTCTCCCTCCCTCCAAGGTCCTGGCAGGGTAGAAATCCCTATGAGTCCACCCCTCCTGACTCCTGGGTGGGGTATTGGAGCTTTAGATTTGAGGGAGAAAACTTGCTAACACTCTTCAAACAGCCTGCTGGGCCCTTGGGGAGAATTCTCAGGGCCCAGGAAGCTATTGCTGCTGCTGTTTTTGCTTCCTCCCACTCTCCACCCCAAAAGGGCTGTCTTCTGTCTGTCCTGGATTTGAGTGCCCTTTGGTTGGGACCAGCCTTGGTATACATATTCCCGGCAGCTTGGAAATGAATGGAGAGAGCAGCATGCTACAATGGAATGAAGTTTGAATTTGCAGTTGGAAGAACTGGTTTCAAGTCCCAGTTCTGCCATTTACCTGCTTATTTGTTTGTTTGCTTATTAACCTTGGGCAAGTCAGTTAACCTCTCTGAGCCTCTGTTTTTTCATTTGTAAAATGGGAATACTACTAATATCTTGATTATGCAGGGTTGTTGTGAGATCAAGCGAGATAATGGGAGAGCAAAGGAAAATTCACATTGTAATTTCATGCAGAACCCCAATACATATAGCAGAAAAAAAATGGTGTTACATACGACTAAATATGTGTCCCCTGCTTATCTGCAGTTTCACTTTCCGAAAGTGAAAACCACCATCATGATTCCAGTTACAACCACAGTCAAAAAATATTAAATAAAAACATACAGAAACAGCTCCTAAGTTTTAAATTGTGCACCATTCTGAGTAGCCCGATGAAGTACCTCACCATCCCACTCCATCCTGCCCAGGATGTGAATGATGTGAATCATCCTTTGTCCAGTGTATCCACTACTGGCTCCCAGGTCACTTAGGAGCCCTCTAGGTTATGAGATCAACTGTCGAGGTATCACAATGCTTGTGTCAAGTAACCCTTATTTTACTTAACAATTGTCCTAAAGTGCAATAGCAGTGATAACGGCAATTTGAATATGCTGTATATTAATGTCGAATAAGCCAGAAAGTTCTTCCTTTAAGTGAAAAGTTAAAAGTTTTTGACTTAAGGATAGAAAAAAAAAAAAAAATCTGTATGCTGAGGTTGCTAAGATCTACAATAAGAATGAATCTTCCCTCCATGAAGTTGTGACGAAGGAAAAAGAAATTTATGCTAGTTTTGTTTTTGTACCTCAAACTGCAAAAGTTATGGACTCAGTGCATGATAAGTGCTTGGTTGAGACAGATACATAGGGTGTGGTACTATCCTAGGTTTCAAGAATCCACTGAGGGTCTTGGAACATATCCCCCACAGGTAAGAGGAAACGACTGTATTAACATATTAAAGTAAATAACTTGAATTCAAGAGGTTGCTTTGATGAATAGATACATTTGAAATTGAGATGTTAGATGATAGTTACTGTGTCATGTGTCCTATTTATTTCTGAATTTTATTTTGCTTACTCAGAAAAAAAATCCTGATTCCACAAATAAGTAGTTGTAAATTGTAGCAGTGTTTTAAATCTTGAAATCTTACGATCCTCTTTAATTATCTTAATTCCAGAAGCTTCACAGAAGTGTGATGGGAATTCTCCCCTCAAATAAAAATCAATAGAAAAACTGGGCTGCAACCAGATGTGCTCTAAACCTTGTAAGGTTGTGGTGAGGATTTTACAAAACATCTATGTGGAGCACCTAATGCCGAACCTCTAAAATTATTACTTACACTTGAACATAGTATATATCAACTGAATACAAATACTTCAACATACACTGGCAGACTGACCAGGTGCAGTGGCTTAAACCTGTAATCCCAGCACTTTGGGAGGCTGAGGTGGGAGGATCACCTGAGGTTAGGAGGTCGAGACCAGCCTGGCCAACATGGTGAAACCTTGTCTCTACTAAAAATACAAAAATTAGACAGGACTGGTGGTGGGCGCCTGTAATCCCAGCTACTTAGGAAGCTGAGGCAGGAGAAACACTTGAACCGGAGAGGTGGCAGTTACAGTGAGCTGAGACCAAGCCATTGCACTCCAGCCTGGGCAGTAACAGCGAAACTCCATCTCAAAAAAAAAAAAAAATTAATTAATTAAATAAATACATATACACACACACACACACCAGCAGATATCAGGAAAGGGGAAGGAGGAAAGTGTGAGGAAGTATTTAAGTGGACTAACGTCACCACCTAATAAATAGTAGGCACCCAGTCAATAGTAGCTATTATTATTTGAACTCATGAAAGTGACCTAATAAGCCATCAAAGCAGGCTCAGAACAGAAGAATTGCTCAACTGAACCACAGAATTGTGAGGAATTATAAATGTTTGTTTTAAGCCACTAAGTTTGGGGTTGATTTGCTACAGGATAAAATGTCATACAAAATGTAATGGACATCTTTTATTCTCGCCTTCCCAACATCCATTTCCCTTTTATGCTTACAGCACCCAATTTTTCTCCACCATTTTCAGTCCATGTGATTGATTGTGGAAAAACAGGGTCCACCAAGGTTCCAGAGGTGGGCACGTGATGCAGGCCTGCCAATCAGAGCATTGCATCTGTAGCAGATACCTCTGACTGGCTAATGTAACTCCTCTTCCCAACCTCCTTCTCCCTAACTCCCTTCAGTGAGAAACTCTGGAGGAGCAAATGTTTCTCCCAGCCTCCCTTCAAGGTAGAACTGGCTTTGTGACCCAGAATAGCCAGTAGGTTGTAAACAAGTCTGCCGAGTACCTCTGGGAAATCTTTTCATTACTCATAGAGGAACAGTTGATGCTAATACCTTCCCTTCTCTTCTTACTGCCTTGAACATGGTTGTGATTTTTGGAGCTGCAGCAGCTATTCTGTAACCATGAGGCAAAGGCCAAGAGCATTTTCAAGTTGTGATTCATTCCTGAACCAGTAAGCCAGCAGTGGCAGCTGCCTACCTTTAGGCTTCCTGTTATACAAGCAAAATAAATCTCTATTTTTAAAACACCTCTTATCTTTGTGCTGATAGTCAAGTTGTCTTTTGTTTGTTTGTTTGTTTGTTTTGAGACAGAGTGGCTGAAGTGCAATGGCGCCATCTTGGCTCACTGTAACCTCTGCCTCCTGGGATCAAGCAATCCTCCAATCTCAGCCTCCCCAGTAGCTGGGACTACAGGTGTGCGCCAGCAGACCTGGCTAATTTTTGTTTTTTGTTTTTGTGGAGACAAGGGTTTCGCCATGTTGCCCAGGCTGGTCTTGAACTCCTAGGCTCAAGTGATCCACTCACCTCGGCCTCCCAAAGTGCTGGGATTACAGTGTCTGTTTCTTACAGTTGAAAACATTCCTTAGCCTGGTGTGCTAGAGCATGCCTGTAGTCCCAGCTATTCAGGAGGCTGAGGTGGGAGGATCACTTGATCCCAAGAGGTAGAGGCTGCAGTGAGCTGTGGTCCAGCCTCTGCACTCCAGCCTGGCAACAGAGTAAGACCTTGTCTCAAACAAACAAACAAGGCATTCTTAACACAGCATCTCACTAACTATAATAATTAGTCATAAGGAAAATAGAAGAAAATAGAAACCACTACTGACAGCAAATAATTTATTTTATTTTATTTTATTTTATTTTATTTTATTATTTTGAGACAGAGTCTTGCTCTGTCACCCAGGCTGGAGTGCAGTGGCGTGATATCAGCTCACTGCAACCTCCACTTCCCAGGTTCAAGCAATTCTTCTGCCTCAGTCTCCCAAGTAGCTGGGATTACAGGCACCCGCCACCATGCCCGGCTAATTTTTGTATTTTTTAAAATAAAGATGGCATTTTGCCATGTTGGCCAGACTGGTCTCGAACTCCTGACCTCATGATCTGCCAGCCTCAGCCTCCCAAAGTGCTGGGATTACAGGGGTGAGTCACCACTCCTGGCCACGCAAATTATTTTTACATTCTTCTTTGTAATTTTCACTATTTATAAATGCCTTTAGTAAGCATGCAATTACTTGGTAACCATGGGAAAAAATGAAGATTGAAATAATTTGATAGCAACAACTCAGACTTTCAAGACCCAAAGGATGGAAGCAGGCTGATCCATTGTCGAGAGACAGACCCAGGTGTGACCTTTTGATGTTCGAGTTTCCTTATCTATAAAGTGGAGATAATATTTCCTAAGTACTTCCTATGAAGAATGTCAAAATTAAATAACATAGTTTCCTTGGGAAGCTGAGGTGGGCGGATCTCTTGAGGTCAGGAGTTTGAGACTAGCCTGACCAACATGGTAAAACCCCATTTCTACTAAAAATACAAAAATTAGCCAGACATGGTGGCATGTGCCTGTAATCCCAGCTACTTGGGAGGCTGAGGCAAGGGAATCGCTTGAACCCAGGAGATGGAGGTTGCAGTGAGCTGAGATTGTGCCGCTGCACTCCAGCCTGGATGACAGAGCAAAACTCTCTCTCAAAATAAATAAATAATATAGCTTTTTTGTTTGTTTCTTTCTTTCTTTTTCTTTTCTTTTCTTTTTTTTTTTTTTTTTTGAGACAGAGTCTGGCTCTGTCACCCAGGCTGGAGTGCAGTGGCATGATCTCACTCACTGCAACCTCTACCTCCTGTGTTCAAGTGATTCTCCTGCCTCAGCCTCCCGAGTAGCTGGCATTACAGGTGCCTGCCACCACAGCTGGCTAATTTTTGTATTTTTAGTCGAGAGGGAGTTTCACCATGTTGGTCAGGCTGGTCTCAAACTCTTGACCTCAAGTAATCTGCTCTCCTCGGCCTCTCAAAGTGCTGGGATTACAGGTGTGAGCCACTGCGCCTGGCCATAGGGTTGTATTTATAAATGTACATGGTGTTAAATAAAGATTCATTTTTTATGCTTCCTAATAAAATAAGACTTCAGATATAAGTGACAGGGGGTTAGTGGGTGCAGGAAAGAAAGATTGGGGTGAACCAATGAGTGGATAAAGAAAATGTGGTATAGGGCTGAGTGTGGTGGCTCATGCCTGTAATCCCAGCACTTTGAGAGGCTGAGGCAGGGGGATCACTTGAGTCCAGGAGTTCAAGACTAGCCTGGGCAGCATGGCAAAAGCCTGTCTCTACAAAAAATACAAAAATTAGCTGGGCGTGGTGGTGCACACATGTGGTCCCAGCTACTCGGGAGGCTGAGGTGGGAGAATCACTTGGGCCCAGGAGGCAGAGGCTGTAGTAAGCCAAGATCATGCCACTGCACTCCAGCCTGGGCAGCAAAGCGAGAGCCTGTCTCAAACAAACAGAAAAAAAAAAAAAAAAAAAAAAGGAAAGAAAGGAAAAGAAAACATAGTCGGGCGCAGTGACTCAAGCCTGTAATCCTAGCACTTTGGGAGGCCGAGGCGGGTGGATCACGAGGTCAGGAGATCGAGACCATCCTGGCTAACATGGTGAAACCCCGTCTCTACTAAAAATACAAAAAACTAGCTGGGCGAGGTGGCGGGCGCCTGTAGTCCCAGCTACTCGGAGGCTGAGGCAGGAGAATGGCGTAAACCCGGGAGGCGGAGCTTGCAGTGAGCCGAGATCGCACCACTGCACTCCAGCCTGGGCAACAGAGCGAGACTCCGTCTCAAAAAAAAAAAAAAAAAAAAAAAAAAGTACACATAGTATATATACACCATGGAATACTAGTCAGCCATAAAGAAGAACAAATAATCTCTTTTGCAGCAACTTGGATGAAGCTGGAGGCATTATTCTAAGTGAAGTAACTCAGGAATGGAAAAGCAAATACCGTATGTTCTCACTTACAAGTGGGAACTAAGCTATGGATACACAAAGGCATAAAGCGTGGTAAAATGGACTTTGGATACACAGAATGGGAGAATGGGAAGTGGGTGAGGGGTAAAAAAACTACATACTGGGAACACTGTACACGGCTCGGGTGACTGATGCACTACAACCAGAAGTCTCCTTCACCAAAATACCATTAATCCATGTAACCAAAAACCACTGTACCCCAAAAGCTATTGAAATTGTAAACATGAAAGACTGGCATGAGAGCCTGGACGACTATTTCCAGGTCCCATCCCATATTCCCAGTGCCTACTGCATTCCACCTTATGAGGCCTCTGTCCTTGTGCAGCGGCAGCCCAGCACAGACCACTTCACTTGCCTCTTCAAAAAGGGAAACCCCAAGCCAGGGCCACCTCTCATCCTACTGACTCTCCTCTGGGATCAGGCCCTTTTGTTGTTGATCCTGAGTCGTTTTTACCTTCACGAGTCATGTGTGTCCTTGAAGTTATTCTTTACAAAATTCAGGGAGTAACTCCGTTTCCCGCTGTGTACCTGCAGCATTTGTTTTTTTTTTGAGGCGGAGTCTCAGCTCACTGCAACCTCTGCCTCCTGGGTTCAAGCAATTCTCCTGTCTCTGCCTCCCGAGTATCTGGAATTACAGGTATGTGCCACCACACCTGGCTAATTATTGTAATTTTAGTAGAGACGGGGTTTCAGGATGTTGGCCAGGCTGGTCTCGAACTCCTGACCTCAGGCGATCCACCCACCTTGGCCTCCCAAAGTGTTGGGATTACAGGCATAAGCCACTGTGCCCGGCCACTGCAGCATTTTTCTGGCCCTTGACTCTGTGTCTGTGACTCTTCTATTCTCTTCTTTCTCCCTCTCTAGAGGCTAATTAACATTCACAGACATATTCTTCGGGGTTGTGTCCTCAATGTTAAAAAATGTGAATGGCAAGCGAGATTTCTAGTCTGAAGTTTATCCTTTGAAGTCTTTTAACAAGTCACCAGGGATTGAGAGGGGCGCAGAGATGGGGCCTGAGAGCTGTTGCTGCTTCCAGGAAAGGGATGCGACGCCCCCACAGTTCCCAGACAACCCCTGAGAAATTTCCTCAGAGATTTCCTCCGATGCTTTTCTAGAGACCTCTCCAAGAATGCTGGAGAATGCAGGCTTCTTAATCCACAGAGAGACCACAGCCCCACAGACTCTCAGAGCTCTACTTACACACAGCCATGCCACACATGCTCGGCTCCCACAAAGGGCATTTACCTCCAAGCACTCACACAGAGGTCTGTGCTCACACCCAGCTCCCAAGCCAGAAGCATGACAACTAGAGCTATCTATAGCCTGCCTACAACATATGCTGTTACATACCTTGTTCTCAAATCATGACACAAATTCTGTATAGTAGGAATTACTAATTTCGTTTTCATGGATGAAATTGCCTAAGGGATGTGAAGTTGCTTGCCTAAAGTCACAGAGCCGGCAAGTGGCAGAACCGGATTCCAGTCCCAAGTGAATCTGTTCCTTCTGCTGTGCCAAGCTGACTTCCGGTGCAGCCAGCAGCTGGCCCCTAGCAGGATCCGTTAGTGTGGAGAAGAACACCCAGCCTCATGGATCTCGAGGGAAGGAGCTGTTTTCCTGTCAGGCAATTGGATTTTCTGCAGAAGGGAAGCTTGGTGCTTAAATAAGTTTGATCAATGATTTACACCCTCTGTCTCCTCCCTCTTCCACTTGCAGGAATTGAATTTCGATTGAAAAATAAGCTTTAACCATTCACTTCATTTGTCACTGAAAATTGCTTCAGTCAAATGGCAGCGAAAACAGCCAAAGATAAACGTAGAGTTGAACCGCTTCCTTCAGCCCCTCACCCAGCACAGGAAGAGCTCTTATAGCATCCATGGAATGGCAGCCTTAAAACCACACAGAGTAGGTGGCCGGGCACGGTGGCTCATGCCTGTAATCCCAGCACTTTGGGAGGCCGAGGTGGGCAGATCACAAGGTCAGGAGATCAAGACCATCCTGGTTAACACAGTGAAACCCTGTCTCTACTAAAAAAAATACAAAAAAAAAAAAAAAAAAAAAAAATTAGGCAGTCGTGGTGGCAGGCGCCTGTAGTCCCAGCTACTCGGGAGGTTGAGGCAGGAGAATGGCGTAAACCCGGGAGGCGGAGCTTGCAATGAGCCCAGATTGCACCACTGCACTCCAGCCTGGGCCACAGAGCGAGACTCTGTCTCAAAAAACAAACAAACAGAAAAAACGACAGAGTAAGTATCACTTCTACCAGCTCATAGCAGTTACACTAAATTTGTCTAAGTAAAGGTAGTTTCATCCAACTCTAGACTTGGGGAAAGTCATGTTTCAAAGGTGGAAAAAAAAAAAAAAAAAACCAGACATGATTGTTTAATTCACATAGAGAAAGGAGAAGCACTTTAAACATATTATCCACACCTGGCCTTCCCAAGCTGCCTCTCCATAAATCCCCGGATGGAAGAAACGAACTGCAGCTATCAACGTGGCTGGTATTAGAAAAAGGGTTCTTGTGGCTCTGACACATTCATCAGCCACAGACTGGTGTGCATCTGCACGCACTCACCACACACACACAAATACACAGCCTTCAAAAAGACACACAGAGCCCCGGGCATACTTTGTAAAAAACATGATGGTGATTCAACACGCATTAAGAGGAGAAGACTTTGTCTATAAAGGAAACAGAAAGTAGAGTGAAAGTAAGAATACATTTTATCTGTTGAATAAACAAATAAATAATCAAATAAATATGTGTTCCTGTAACAAATATGTATTGAGTAACTACTACATGCTAGCCTCTGTTCAGGGGTGGGGATATAACAGTGAGTAATAAGTGGCAAATAAAGCACAGCCCCTGGCCTCAATGTGTTTACAGCCTTTTGGGGAAGAAAACAATAAACAGACAATTTCAAAACCCTATGATAAATGCTATAGTATCAACTTTGTTTAGGTTTTGACTCTTACATTCCACCCAGTTTCCCCCAAATTAACCTACAGATCAAACACAGTACCAATCAAAACTCCAGCAGGAATTTTGTAGAATTAACAAGCAGAATTACAAAAGTCATATGGAAATGCAAAGGACATGGAATAGCTAAAAACAACTTTGAAAAAAAAAAAAGAATTTAGTTGAAGGACTAAGTCTACCTGAATTCGATACTTATTATGAAGCTAAAGCAATCATGACAGCTAGCAGCAGTTACGCTAAATTTGTCTAAGTAAAGGTAGTTTCAGCCATGCGCGGTGGCTCACCCCTGCAATCCCAGCACTTTGGGAGGCCAAGGTGGGCAGATCTCCTGAAGTCAGGAGTTTGAGACCAGCCTGGCCAATATGGTGAAACCCCATCTCTACTAAAAATACAAAAAGCAGCCAGGTGTGGTGGCTCATACATGTAATCCCAGCTTCTTGGGAAGCTGAGGCAGGACAATCACTTGAACCCGGGAGGCGGAGGTTGCAGTGAGCCAAGATCGCGCCATTGCACTCCAGCCTGGGCAACAAGAGTGAAATTCTGTCTCAAAAAAAAAATTAAAAAAAAAAAGTTACTCCAAGTAGAGTGTAGAACAGTGCCTGGCACAAGGTAGGCACTCTGCAAGTGTTGCCATTATTGTTATTATTATTATTTTGTTGTTGTTTGAGATGGAGTTTCACTCTTGTTGCCTAGGCTGGAGTGCAGTGGTGCCATCTTGGCTCACCACAACCTCCACTTCCCGGGTTCAAGCGATTCTCCGGCCTCAGCCTTCTGAGTAGCTGGGATTACAGGCATGTGCCACCATGCCTGGCTAATTTTCTATTTTTAGTAGAGAAGGGGTTTCTACATGTTGGTCAGGCTGGTTTCCAACTCCCAACCTCAGCTGATCTGCCCACCTCGACCTCCCAAAGTGCTGGGATTATAGGCATTAGCCACCGCCCCCAGCCTTATTATTATTATTACCACTTTGTTTTTGTCCCTGGACTGGGCATAGTAGAGCCAACGTGACCATAGGGAGGGATCAAAATAAGAGCCAGGAGAGAGGTTTCCGGGCCACAGTGCTCACTAACCTCGCTCCCACCCCATCCAGCCCAAATCCTTCTTTCCTCCCCTCTGCCCTCCAGTGTGTCCTAGCTCCCACCACCCGGCTTGTCTTTCTCCCTCCCACTGAGTTAAGGAATTAAGCCTGGGAGGTGGGGAAGGGGACGGGGAAGAGGAGATAGTTAAAGATGGAGAAAGAAAAGAGGAAGAATGGAGATCCCTTCCTTCCTTCCTTCCTTCCTTCCTTCCTTCCTTCCTTCCTTCCTTCCTTCCTTCCTTCCTCTCTCTCTCTCTTCTTTCTTTCTTTATTTTTTCTTTGAGATGGAGTTTTGCTCTTGTTACCCAAGCTGGAGTGCAATAGAGCGATCTCGGCTCACTGCAACTTCTACCTCCCAGGTTCAAGTGATTCTCCTGCCTCAGCCTCCCAAGTAGCTGGGATTACAGGCACATGCCACCATGCCCAGCTAATTTTTTGTATTTTTAGTAGAAACAGGGTTTCACCATGTTAGCCAGGCTGGTCTTGAACTCCTGACCTCAGGTGATCTTCCTGCCTCAGCCTCCCAAAATGCTGGGATTACAGGTTTTAGCCACCGTGCCCAGACCTCTCTCTTTCTTTTCTTTCTTTCCTTCTTTTCTTTCTTTCTTTTTTTTCTTTCTTTCTTTCTTTCTTTCTTTCTTTCTTTCTTTCTTTCTTTCTTTCTTTCTTTCTTTCTTTCTTTCTTTCTTTCTCTCTCTCTTTCTTTCTTCTTCTTTCCTCTTTCTTTCCTTCTTTCTTTCCTCTTTTCCTTCCTTCTTTCCTTCCTTCCTTCCTTCCTTCCTCTTTTTCTTTCTTCCTTTCTGTTTTTTTTTGAGACAGAATCTCCCTCTGTCACCCAGGCTAGAGTGCAATGGCACGATCTCGGCTCACTGCAACCTCTGCCTCCCAGATTCAAGCAATTCTCTGCCTCAGCCTCTTGAGTAGCTAAGATTACAGGCCCCTACCACCACACCGGGTAATTTTTTTGTATTTTTAGTAGACACGGGGTTTCACCATCTTGGCCAGGCTGGTCTTGAACTCCTGACCTCGTGATCCACTCGCCTCAGCCTCCCAAAGTGCTGGGATTACAGGCATGAGCCACCATGCCCGGCCTTCTTCCTTTCTTTCTTTCTCTCCTCCCTCCCTCCCTCTTTCTTTTCTTTCTTTTCCTTTCCTTCCTTCCTTCCTTCCTTTTCTTTCTTTTTTCTTTCTTTCTTTCTCTCTCTCTTTCTTTCTCTTTCTCTTCTTTTCCCTTTCCTTTCCTTTCCTTTCCTTTCCTTTTCTTTTCTTTTCTTTTCTTTCTTTCGCCAGTTTCAGAAATGGGCCAGGATCCATTCTATCCCTGCACTTTGGTAGGAGGAAGCGCTATCATATTGTAATCACTCTGTATTGTGCAGGGCCCTCGTCCCCAGGGCCACACAGCCAGATGCTAGCCCAGGTCCATCTCACTCTGAAGCCCAGGCTCTTTCTGTCTCCTGCAACTGGGAACAGACTGGGAGCGTCCACCCCACCCAGCTTCCTCAGGAAGATGTGTCCTGTCCCCATCCCTATCCCTCTCAGCGGGCGGGTCCTCCTCAATTTCCCCGTACACTCTGCCCCCAAACCCCAGCAGCCTGACAAACCCCTCCCCTCAGCTAACACAGACTGACTTGCTCCACTCTTCCCCACCCACCAGCCCCAATTTCTGCCAACTTCTCCATACCTGGTTTTCTGACCTTAAGATGGGGATTAAATTTTTAATCAGCAAATTACAATGTTCACTGAGTTCCTGTCTTTGTTAAATGTCACGGTGGAGTCCACACCCCTTCCAGTCGCTACCCCACATGAATGAGCCCATGTCCATGGGGAAAGGGAGAAGATGGGGTGGGGCTTTCCATGAGCTGGAGGGGTTGTGTCCTTTGAGTGCCTTCCTCTGAGCAGCATAGGACTGGGCATGGCCGGGGCTGAGCAGGGCATGTGGAGCTCTGTGAGTCCCCCCATTTCTGTTTCCTGTCATTTCAGGCGGCAGCATTCCAGAGGCTGAGCCTGCTTGCCTGCTGGCTTTGGTTTTAATGGTTCCTCCTACTGGGACTTGCTTTCTCCTCTCTTCTCTTCTGCCTGGGTCAGAATGCTGTGATGGCTTTCTCTCTCTCTCTCTCTCTCTCTCTCTCTCTCTCTCTCTCTCTCACACACACACACACACACACACACACACACACCCCACTACCACCACTACCACCACCAGGCAGGACTAGCACATAGAAGCTCAGAGAGGGAGTGGAGTGGGAGAGCTGAGAATAATGGAGACGGTCCTATGCTTTCAGGAGCACCCCTTCCTGTACCGTGTTAGTGACCTTAGGAAAGGAAGAAAGTAGGCCATTCTTCCTCCCAGGGTCCTCATGGTATGAGCAAGAGACAAACTCCCACTTCCCAACACATACCTGATGACCCGGAGGCCGCACAGGAACATATGCAATAGCTGTCAGGCCATGAATGTTGGAGCACAGCATCACCCAGGAGAGCAGCCTGAGGGAGGACAGGGTGGGTTAGGAGAGAGAGGTGGGACTTCTTTGGAGGAACCACTTGGGAATCCAGCGGGCCAGGGGAGACAAGAGGAGGCTTAGACAGAATCAGCCTTGCTGCATCTGCATCTCCCCTAATGAAATACTTGCCAGCGACTAATTTTTCCTCAAAGGAAACTCAATTCTCAGACCCTCCATCCATGTATTAATTTCAGAGCAATTTAGTTTTCCCTGCTCTGGGGACAGGAGGAAATACTGCAGAACAGCATCCCAAATGTGGTGTTTATTCTTTGATAGGAAAGCATTCTCCCTCCAGTTCACACCCCCAGCTCTACCCTCTCCATCACAGGAAATAAGATCAAATGCTTATTTCATGCTGAGTGCTCTAAACAGACTCATATATTTCTGGTAAATCACTGTAAACATACTGTAATTTACCAATAAGGCTGTAGCAGGACGAGCCGCAGACAAAACTCCTCAGACACCGGATTAAAGAAGGAAGAGGTTTTTTATTTGGCCAGGAGCGTCGGCAGACTCATGTCTTAAGGGCCGAGCTCCCCGAGAAAGAAATACTTGGCCTTTATAAAGGCTTACAACTTTAAGGGGTCCACGTGAAAGGGTCGTGATAAATCGAGCAAACGTGGGAAACATGACTGGGAGCTACATGCATCAGCTAACAGAACAGAAAGTTTTACAATGCTTTTTTTCTTACAGTGTCTGGAATTTACAGATAACACAAGTAGTGTAGGCCAGGGGTTGATGTTATTATTATTACTTTGTTTAACTCCTAGGGCCGGGTGGTGGTGCCAAGGTTGTCTGGCTATTTATCTTACTTTTGTTTCTTTCTCTTTACTCCTGTCTTGTGAACTAGGCAAGGTGGGAGGAGGAGGGCAGCAGGAGTAGTAGTGGTCTCCTTCCTTAAGGCAACTGAGACACAGTGAGGTTAAATAATTTGCCTAAAGACTCAGCAAATAAGTGGTGGAACCTGGTTCTCTTGGATGAAACTCATGTCTACTTTCTCTACATAGAGAAGACACATAAAGCTCTCTTTGGGAATCCAGGGCATTGACAGTTCCAGGAGCCGTTGACAATGGCTAGGGAAGGCCAGGACTCAGATGTGAGGCACAATGTGACAGATGCAAGAGTAGACGGGGACCTGGAACAAGTGAACCCAGAACCATCAACAGCAGTGAGGCACCAACCATGGGGCATCAGCCTAGACGGGCCACAGAAACTATTCCCTCCGTCCATTCACTTCTCAGACAAGGACTCCAAGTCCAGAGCAGAAGTGAACTGGCCAAGACTGCCCATCACAGGGACAAGCAACATGACTCTCAAGAGAGGCTTCTATGGTCTTCTCTGACCCTTGATCTCTTTATCACTGTTCTTTGCTCCCTTCATGGCATTTCCTCTGCCTAGGGAGTAGCTCTGCCAACATGAGACAGCTATCCTTTCCCCCCTCAGTCTCCACCCTGGGCCACTCTGACTGCTGAGGGGGAGGAGGCCAGCTGGAATCTAGATACCAGGCAGGCATGGATGTTTAGAGGGAGACAAGCTATTGCCAAGATGGACCTACTGAGAGACTTGGTAGGAGCTCAGCCCAGAAGACCCTGGAAACTGGATCAGAGAGAGTCAAATGTGAAGTGGGATACCTTGGGTTCCTTGGTCCATAGAGACTCAAAGTCCAGGTCTGTGGTTTTCATGGGGCTCAGGTCTACAGCTATGCTCAAGGCCCTGCTGGCTGCACAGCAAGGTCTAGGTCCAGCCATTTAATAGCTATGTGGTTTGTGAACAGGTTCTGTATCTTCATCTGAAGAATAGGATTTTTTGTTGTTGTTGTTTGTTTTGGTTTTGTTTTTTTTTTTTTGAGACGGAGTCTTGCTCTGTTGCCCAGGCTGAGTGCAATGGCACGATCTCGGCTCACTGCAATCTCTGCCTCCCAGGTTCAAGTGATTCTTCTGTCTCAGCCTCCCAAGTAGCTGGGATTACAGCGTGCACCACCACGCCCAGCTGTTTTGTATTTTTAGTAGAGACGGGGTTTCTCCATGTTGATCAGGCTGGTCTGGAACTCCTGATGTCAGGTGATCCACCCGCCTCGGCCTCCCAAAGTGCTTGGATTACAGGCGTGAGCCACCACGCCCAGTCCAAGAATGGGATTTTAACAACTCTTTCCTCAAAGTAATTATGCGCAGACACTCACACTTTGGCAAGTCACAAGTTTCACCAATCTTTTCCAATCCTCCTCCTATGTCAGGCCTCTCTCCCTTTTCTAATTTCTACTGGCCTTTCAACTAGGAGTCAGTCAGGCTGTGATCTTTTTATTTTTTTTGAGACAAAACTTGCTCTGTCATCCATGTTGGAGTACAGTGGTGTGACCAAGGTTCACGCAGCCTCGACTTCCTGAGATCAGGTAATCCTCCCACCTCAGTCTCCCAAGTAGCTGGGAGTACATGCACATGCCACCAAACCCGTTTAGTTTTTAATTTTTTATAGAGATAGAGTCTCACTATGTTGTCTAGGCTGGTCTCAAACTCCTGGGCTCAAGCATTCCTCCCATCTTGGCCTCCCAAAGTGCTGGGATGACAGGAATGAGCCACCGTGCCCGGCCCAGGTTGTGATCTTTAATTTACTCAAGTACAAAGTACTTCTACCACCTTCTGCCCAGTTTCCCTCCCATTTGTTGTGGAGAATGAAGGAGACAAAGTACTATATAGAAATGCTTTGACAATGGCCAAATGTTTCGCAAATGTTAAACACATATCCAGACCTGTGCAAAGCCTTTCTACAAGGAGTGTCAGGAAATCAATGAGTTTTCAAGTTTTTGCCTTCCCCACCAGAGGTGGATTGAAGACCAGAGAGGGCCTACCTGACCTCGGCTGCTAGTCTGCCCAGCACTTTCTCCAGGCTCTGTAAGTCAACCATCCAAAATAAGGTATTCCCCAGTTTACCTGGCTTAGATGAACACATCACTGCAAACCTAGTTAAAGCAATATATTTTCTTGTAAAGACGGAATCTCATTATACTGCCCAGGATGGTCTTGAACCACAGGGCTCAAGCAACCCTACCTCCTCAGCCTCTCGAAGTGCTGAGATTATAGGTATGGAGCCACTGTGCCTGGCCTAAACCTAGTTTTTAAATGGAGCACAGAGACTTTTGCTTCCTCTATAAAAGATTAACTGTTACAGCAATTGCTCTCTTGCCAAAAATAACTAGCAAAACAGACAAAATATATGAAATAGTTACTTTCAGATAGTGGGTAACAGTCAGTACAGGACAGTTGCAAAAAGAATTTGACTCCATTTTTTGATGGTTGATTACTGATAACTTTCAAGTCCTATCTCTTCCCTTTCTCCTTTTTGACCCACCTTGACAAGCCCATAAGAAGGCCACATGCTTTCTCCCTTAGTGCCAGCAAGAAAAGTTCAAAGGCTGGCCTATGGGCAGGAGCTCTCCCCTGGCCCCAATCGCATTAGAAACTCAAGTCATCACTCCTCCCTTTGCTCAAGTCATTCCAGATGGTTTGAGGGCCTGCTCTGCTCTCCCTAGAAAGTCCCATTATGCGGGCAATAAATGTTTTCATACCCTCTTGGTGCATGTGTGGCATCATTAGTTTTGAAATCCAAATCAATTTTGGATGGGGAATTGATCCACCCCGATGGGGCAACCACAAACACCAGCTATGCCTGTAAGACGGGAAACAAATGAGGTAAGACCTATGAGCGCACCAACGTATAACCTGGAGAAAGTTTCCAGGTCACAATTCAGAAGGAGAAACCCAAACACCTCAGCAATCTCACAAAACTGAGGACTCAGAGGTCAGAGTTTGGAGATGCTGAGGCATCTAAAAACTGTGGGAAAAACACCAGAGAAAAGGACACTGCATAGAAACTGAGCTCCAGAAATCTACAGAGGATTTCCCTCGGGTCCTTGGCCAAATATCAGCCTGTGTATGCTTGGGGTCAAACCCCCTGAGGGTGAGACCGGGCAAGAACAACTTCCAGGGAAGGAGCAACTACCTGGGAGCTGGAAGACCAACACTATCCAGAGCTGACACAGGGCTGTGCATCATCTGACTTCTCTCTACACCACTGGACAGACCATAGAAAGGCCACACATTGTAAGAAGTACAACACAATGCAGCAAGCCAGAAAAGTCTAACAACAGGCAGACACTCAATAACATAAAATTTACAATGTCCAGCATCCAATCAAAATTTACTAGGCATACCAAGAAGCAGGGTCCTGTGATTCATAGATGGAAGATAAAATCAGTTCACACAAACACATCAAAAAAATGACAGAAATGATGAGCTTAGCAGATATGAATGTTAAAATAACTATTATAAACATGTTCTTTATGCCCAATTAGGCCAATAACATGAAAACAAAAGAAATGGGCCAGGCACAGTGATTCATACCTGTAATTCCAGCACTGTGGGAGGCTGAGATAGGAGGATCACTTGAGCCCAGGAGTTTGAGACCAGCTTGGGCAACATAGTAAGACCTCATCTCTACCAAAAAAATAAAAAATAAAAAACTAGCCAGACATGGTGGCATGCACCTGTAGTCCTAGCCACTCAGGAGGCTGAGGTAGGAAGATCACTTGAATTCAGTAGTTTGAAGCTACAGTGAGCTATGATTGTGCCATTACACCCCAGCCTGGGTGACAGAGGAATACTCTGTCTCTAAACAAACAAACAACAACAACAAACAAATGAAAACAAAAAACAAACAAAAAATAAAATAAAATAAAATAAGAGAAATGGAAAATATAAAAATTATTAAAATAGAACTTCTGGAGATGAAAAATACAACAAGCTGAGTTGAAAAATACATTGGATGGGATTAAGAGCAGATAGGACCCTACAAATGAAAAAAATCAGAATAGAAAACATACTAGGCCAGGTGCAGTGGCTGTCACCTGTCATCCCAACACTTTGGGAGGCCAAGGTGGAAGGATCATGTGAACCCAGGAGTTCAAGACCAGCCTGGGCAACATAGGGAGACCTTCTCTCTACAAAACAATAAAAAAATTAGCCAGATGTGGTGGTGCACACCTGTGGTCCCAGCTACTTAGGAGGCTGAGGTGGGAGGATTGCTTAAGCCCAGGAAGTTGAAGTTACAGTGAGCCATGCTCATGCCACTGTACTCCAGCCTAGGCAACAGAGTAAGACCCTGTCTCAAAAAAAGAAAAAAAAAAAAAAAGAACCATACTAAATGAACCAAAGAGAGAAAAAAGACTGAAAAAAAAAATGATACTGTTCCTCAGTGACTTAGTGGACAATGTCAAGTGGTCTTGTTTTACATATAATTAGACATGCACAACATGTACACAATGTACATATAATTGGAGTCCCAGAAGTAAAGGAAAGAAAGGAGGAAGAAGGAAAAAATAATGGTTGATAATGTTCCAAATTTGACTAAAACTGTAATCTTAATTATCCAAGTAGCTCGACAAACCCCACGCAGGAAAAAAACAAAAAGGCCAGGCGCTGTGGCTCATGCCTGTAATCCCAGCACTTTGGGAGGCCGAGGCGGGCAGATCACCTGAGGTCAGAAGTTTGAGACCAGCCTGACCAACATGGAGAAACCCCATCTCTACTAAAAATACAAAATTAACTGGGCGTGGTGGCGCGTGACTATAATCCTAGCTACTCAGGAAGCTGAGGCAGGAGAATCACCTGAACCCGGGATGTGGAGGTTGTGGTGAGCTGAGATTGTGCCATTGCACTCCAGCCTGGGCAACAAGAGTGAAACTCTGTCTCAAAAAAAAAAACAAAAAAAACCAACCAAACAAACAAAAATCCCCCCACACCAAGGCAGCTAATAACCACATATTGAAAACTAGTAATAAAGAAAAAATTCTGAAAGGCAGCCAGAGATTTAAAAAAAAAAAAACCACCTACAGAGAAACTAAGATAATAAAGAATAATCATAGATTTCTCATAAAAAACTATGCAAGCCAGAAGGCAACATTGCAATATCTTTAAAGTACTGAAAGAAATAAAACAAAAAAATCTGTCAAGAATTCTATATCCAATTAAAATACATTTAAAAAATGGGCTGAGCGAAGTGGCTCCTGCCTGTAATCCCAACACTTTGGGAGGCCGAGGTGGGTGGATCACCTGAGGTCAGGAGTTTGAGACCAGTCTGGCCAACATGACGAAACCCTGTCTCTACCAAAAATACAAAATTTTAGCCAGGCATGGTGGCGGGTGCCTGTAATCTCAGCTACTCAGGAGGCTGAGGCAGGAGAATCACTTGAACCCAAGAGGCAGAAGTTGCAGTGAGCCGAGATTATGTCACTGCACTCCAGTCTGGGCGACAGAACAAGAGCCTGTCTCAAAAATAAATAAATGAAGGCCGGGCGCGGTGGCTCAAGCCTGTAATCCCAGCACTTTGGGAGGCCGAGACGGGTGGATCACGAGGTCAGGAAATCGAGACCATCCTGGCTAACACGGTGAAACCCCGTCTGTACTAAAAAAATACAAAAAAATTAGCCGGACGAGGTGGCGGGCGCCTGTAGCCCCAGCTACTCGGGAGGCTGAGGCAGAAGAATGGCGGGAACCTGGGAGGCGGAGCTTGCAGTGAGCTGAGATCCGGCCACTGCACTCCAGCCCGGGCGACAGAGCGAGACTCCGTCTCAAATAAATAAATAAATAAATAAATATATAAATGAATAAAAATAACACAAAGAATGGGAGGGGAGAAATTGGCCGGGCGCAGTGGCTCACGTCTGTAATCCCAGCACTTTGGGAGGCTGAGGCGGGTGGATCACAAGGTCAGGAGATCGAGACCATCCTGGCTAAAACGGTGAAACCCCGTCTCTACTAAAAATACAAAAAATTAGCCGGGCGCGGAGGCGGGCGCCTGTGGTCCCAGCTACTCGGGAGTCTGAGGCAGGAGAATGGCGTCGGCCCGGGAGGCGGAGCTTGCAGTGAGCGGAGATCGCGCCACTGCACTCCAGCCTGGGCGACAGATCGAGACTCCGTCTCAAAAAAAAAAAAAAAAAAAAAAAAAAGAAATTGAACTATACTGTTACACTCTACATAACATAGTATACTATTATGTAAATGTGAACCATGGTAAGTTAAATATATGTTTGGTAAATTAAATTAAAAGGTATGGCTAATAAACTAATTGTGGAGACAAAATGTTATTCAAATATTTGATTCATCAAAAAGAAAGCAGAAAAACTGGGGAAGGAACAGTAAACAGATAAGGAACATAGGAAACAGAGAGTAGCCAGGTACAGTGCCTCACACCTGTAATCCCAGCACTTTGGGAGGCTGAGGTGGGCTGATCTTGAGGTCAGGAGGTCGACACTAGCCTGACCAACATGGTGAAACCTCGTCTGTACTAAAAATATACAAACATTAGCCAGGCATGGTGGCGGGCTCCTGTAATCCCAGCTGCTCAGGAGGCTGAGGCAGGAGAATCACTTGAACCAGGGAGGCAGAGGTTGCAGTGAGCTGAGATCTCACCATTGCACTGCAGCCTGGGTGACAGAGCAAGACTCAGTCTCAAAAAAAAAGAAACAAGACAAGAGAAAGTAAGATGTTAGACTTAAACCAAACTATATCAATAATTATCTTAAATGTAAATACTCTAAACATTCCAATTAAAAGGTAGAAATTGTTGTATTATTTAAAGAAAAGCAAGATCCAACTATACGTTTGCTACAATAAATTTGCTTCAAATGTGAAGACACAGTTAAGTTAAAAGCAAAAGGACGGAAAAAGATATGCCATGCAAACGCTAACCAAAGAAAATAGGAATAGCTCTTTCACATCAAAGTAGACTTTACAACCTAAAAATTACAAGAGATAAAGAAGAACATTTTACAATGATAAAGGGGTTAATTCATCAAGAGGATATAATAGTTCTGAAAGTATAATAAACTAATAAAAGAACCTTTTTTTTTTTTTTTTTTTTTTCTTGAGATGGAGTCTTGCTCTGTTCCCCAGGCTGGGGTGCAGAGGCGTGATCTCAGCTCACTGCAACCTCTGCTTCCTGGGTTCAAGTGATTCTCCTGCCTCAGCCTCCCGAGTAGCTGGGACTACAAGTGCATGCCACTACACCCTGCTAATTTTTTGTATTTTTAGTAGAGATGGGATTTCACCGCGTTAGCCAGGATGGTCTTGATCGCTTGACCTCATTATCCACCTGCCTCTGCTTCCCAAAGTGCTGGGATTACAGGCGTGAGCCACCACACCCAGCCGAAAAAGAACTTTGAAATACAAGAGACAAAACCTGATAGAATGAAAAGGAGAAATAGACAAACCTACAAGTGTGGTTGGAGATTCAACACTACTTTCTCAGTATTTTTTTTTTCTTTTCTTGAGGTGGAGTCTCGCTCTGTTGCCCAGGCTGTAGTGCAGTGGCACATTCTCAGCTCACTGCAACCTCCACCTCCTGGGTTCAAGCAATTCTCTTGCCTCAGGCTCCCAAGTAGCTGGGATTATAGGTGCCCACCACCACACCCAGCTAAAATTTGTATTTTTAGTAGAGACGGGGTGTCACCATGTTGGCCAGGCTGGTCTTGAACTCCTGACCTCAGGTGATCCACCTGCCTGGGCCTCTCAAAGTGCTGGGATTACAGGCATGAGCCACTGCACCCGGCCCTACTTTCTTAGTAATTATAGAAGTAGACAAAAAAGTAAACAGTCAAGACGTAAAATGCTTGAGCAATCCTATCAACCAAAGTGATCTGATTGAATTTATAGAACACTCCACCCAACAACAGTAGAATACATATGTTTTTCTTTTTTCTTTTTTTTTTTGAGATGGAGTCTTGCTCTGTCACCCAGGCTGGAGTGCAGTGGCACCATCTCGGCTCACTGCAAACTCCACCTCCCGGGTTCATGCCATTCTCCTGCCTCAGCCCCCCGAGTAGCTAGGACTACAGGCAGCCACCACCATGCCTGGCTAATTTTTTTGTATTTTTAGTAGAGACGGGGTTTCATGTGTTAGCTAGGATGGTCTCCTGACCTCGTGATCCGCCCGCTTCGGCCTCCCAAAGTGCTGGGATTACAGGCGTGAGCCATCATGCCTGGCCCTATGTATGTTTTCAAGTGAATACAAAATATTTATCAAGATAGACCATACCCAGGGCCAAAAAATAAGTCACAATATAATTTGAAAGGATTAAAACCATACAGAGTATGGCCAGGCACGATGGCTTATGCCTGTAATCCCAGCACTTTGGGAGGCCAAAGTGGGCGGATCACTTGAGGTCAGGAGTTGGAGACTAGCATGGCCAATATGGTGAAACCCCATCTCTACTAAAAAATACGAAAATTAGCTGTGTGTGGTGGCCTGTGCCTGTAATCCCAGCTACCTGGGAGGCTGAGGTGGGAGAATTGCCTGAACCCAGGAGGTGGTGGTTGCAGTGAGCCGAGATCGAGCCACTGCACTCCAGCCTGGGTGACAGAGTAAGACCCTGTCTCAAAAAATAAAATAAAAATAAATAAAACCATACAGAGTATATCCTCTGACTATAATGTTATTAAACCCAGTAACAGAAAGATATGTGGAAAATCCCCAAATATTTGGAAATGAAATATGCTTCTTAATGACCTATGGGTAAAAGAAGAAACCACAAGGGCAATTAGAAAATATTTTGAATTGGATAAAAATAAAACACAATATTGCAAAATCTGTGAGAAGCAGTTAAGAATCAAGGAAATTAAGAGTATCAGATGCTTATAGTAGAAAAGAATGAAGATCTCAAATCAGTGATCTATGTTTCCATCTTATGAGACTAGAAAAAGAAAAGCAAAGTAAACCCAAAGTAAGCAATGGGAAGCAAAAATAAAGATGAACAAAATAATTAGAGAAAACCCCTCACCAGCCTGGACAACATGACAACATAGCAAGACTCCAACACTACAAAAAAAAAATTTTTTTAAATTAGCCAGGCATGGTGACATGTGCCTGAGGTCCCAGCTACTCAGGAGGCAGAGGCAGGAAGATCACTTGAGCCAGGGAGGTTGAGGCTGCAGTGAACTGTGATCCTGCCATTGCACTCCAACCTAGGTGACAGAGTGAGACCCAATCTCAAAAAAAAAAAATAAAAAAGAAAAGAAAAGAGAAGAAATAACCCCTCGACAATAGAGGAATCAATTACTCTAAAGCCAATTCTTTGAGAAGATAATATTGAAAAACTTCTCGTCAGACTGAATAGAAAAAAAAAGAAGACACACCAATATCAGGAATGAAAGAGGAAACATCACTACAGATGGTACAGATAATATAAAGATAATGAGGGAATATTCTGAACAAGTTTATGTCAATAAATTCAATAACTTGGAAGGAAGGGAAAAATTATTTTGAAAGGAAGACCGATGTTCACTCAAGAAGAACTAACCTGAATATTCATTATAATTATTAAGGAATTTGAATTCTGATTACAAACCTTTCCACAAAGAAAACTCCCAGCCAGATGGCTTCACTAGTGAATTCTATCAATCACTGAAGAAAGTAATGGTACAAACTGACATAAACTCTTCCAGAAAACAGGAGTAAATACTTTGCAACTTCTACTATGAGGTGAGCATTATCCTGTTTCCAAAACAAAGACAAAGATATAAGAATAAAAAAAAAAAAACTATAACCAATATCCCTCATAAACAGAGATGAAAAAAGTCCTTACACTATATTAACAAATCAAATTTAGAAATATGACAAAATAATAAGGAAAATGCATCGTGCTCAAATGGGGCTTATCCTACGAATTATGCAAGATTTGTTTAACATTCAAAAATTGACAATGTTGATTTATCATATGATTCAAGCAGAAAAAGAAAACAATATGATCATGTCAATAAATATAGAAAAGCATTTGACAAAATTCAACACCCATTTATAATAAAATTTCTCAGCAAACTAGGAATAGAAGGGAATTTCTTCAATCTAATGAAGAGTGCTTATGAAAAACCTTCACTTAATAACATAGTTAATGGTGAAGACTGAATGTTTTCCCCTAAAATTAGAAACAAGAGCAACATTGTCTGTTCTTGCCGCCTCTATTCAATATTAGAATAGCAGCCAGGTGCAATGAATGGCTCATGCCTATAATCCCAGCATTTTGGGAGGCTGAGGCGGAGGATCACTTGAGTCCAGGAGTTCGAGACCAGTCTAGGCAACATGGCGAGGCCCTGTCTCTACAAAAACAAACAAACCAACCCAATATTGTACTAGAGGTCTCAATCAGTGAAATAAGGGAATAAAAGTGAATTAAAAACTTCCAAATTAGAAAGGAAGAAGTCAAATTATCATTATTCACAGACAACATGATTATCTATGTAAAAAATCCAAAAGAAACTTTTAAGAAGCTACTGGAACCAAGAAGGATGTTTAGGAACATCACAGGATAAAAGGCTAATATACACATATCAGTTGTATTGTTTATATACTGTACTAGCAACAACCAACTATAAGTAGAAATTTAAAACAGTACCATTCATTGTATCATCAAAAACATGAAATACTTAGGGATAAGTTTTACAAAATATTTGTAAGACCTAAACTTGAGCACTTAAAACTATAAAATATTGTTTAGAAAATTTTAAGAAAACATACATAAATACACATATTTTCCATGTTCATAGATCAGAAGACTGAATTTTTTTTTAAAGAAAATTTTTGTGGTTTTATAGTATCATAAGGCATTGAGACATCTGAACAAATCAATGTCTGGGCGGTGAGGGAGCTGCTTTCTCCTTCACTTCTTTGGGTTACTAAAGCAACTTGTCAGTAGATTAAAACAAACAAACAAACAAAAAAAGGACAACTTTTGCATTACTTAAGTCTTTCCAAGGCACGCGCTGGTACAACACAAACTTCTCCTATCAGATGTAAGTAGTCTAGCGTCCAAACATCATGCACAACACCTCGGTGGCAGCAGCGCACTGTGCCCACTCCCGCTGCAGCCCTGCTTATTTGTGCATGTTATTTGGGGCATCTGGAGGAGTAGGAATAGTATTGGGAAGAGGAGGGAGGAGGAAACAGCGTTAGTGCCTGGCTGAGAGGTCAGCCGAAGTTGTGCAGGGCAAGCCTGAACATGTCATCGGTGCAAACCCAAGCAACCTGGATGTTCTTTAATAGGAACATCTGGTGGAACCCCATGATGGGGTCTTCATCTGCCTTAAGCTGGCCCACAACCATGCTAATGATGAAGCTATCTGGTATAGGCTGATGGTCCTGCGCCATGAGGCTGTGCTGGATTTTCTGGAACGGAAGGCTGGACAACTTCTCCACAATGGCAGCTTTCCCCTGGAACTGTTGTCCTTCCCATGTAAGGCATGACGCATCAATGTAAACTGCGCTTAGTTGCGTTCTATCGTTACCAAATAACTGGTAGTAATGTTGAATGAAGCTGGATCCAATCGGCTCCCAAACTGGCTTGTCTCCCATTCTTGAGCGTCACCTGGCCTCGCGGAGACCTGAGGGGCTGGCAAGATGGTGGCAGCGGTGGCAGCAACCCAGAGTGGTCCTGAATATTAAGATACCAGTTTTCAGGCCGGGTGCGGTGGCTCACGCCTGTAATCCCAACACTTTGGGAGGCCAAAGGAAGGTGGATGACCTGAGGTCAGGAGTTCGACACCAGCCTGACCAACATGGTGAAACCCCGTTTCTGGCCGGGCGCGGTGGCTCAAGCCTGTAATCCCAGCACTTTGGGAGGCCGAGACGGGCGGATCACGAGGTCAGGAGATCGAGACCATCCTGGCTAACACGGTGAAACTCCGTCTCTACTAAAAATACAAAAAACTAGCCGGGCGAGGTGGCGGGCGCCTGTAGTCCCAGCTACTCCGGAGGCTGAGGCAGGAGAATGGCGTAAACCCGGGAGGCGGAGCTTGCAGTGAGCTGAGATCGGCCACTGCACTCCAGCCCGGGCTACAGAGCAAGACTCCATCTCAAAAAAAAAAAAAAAAAAAAAGGAAACCCCGTTTCTACTAAAAATACAAAAACTATCCAGGCGTGGTGGCAGGTGCCTGTAATCCCAGCTACGTGGGAGGCTGAGGCAGGAGAATGGCTTGAACCCAGGAGGTGGAGGTTGCAGTGAGCCGAGATCACACTGTTGCACCCCAGCCTGGGTGACAAGAGCAAAAACTCGGTGGAAAAAAAAAAATCGGTTTTCCCAGAATTAAAACTATAGTTTCAATGCAAACCCCTTCAAAACCCAGCAAGATTTTTGCAGAACTTCACAAGCTAATTCTAAAACTGATATAAAAATATGAAGAACCTAGAAGAGTCAAAGCAAGTTTTAAAGAAAACAGTATTAGAAGGCTTTAAGACTTACTACAGTAATCAAGACAGTGTGGTGTTGCTGTAAGGACAGACACATACATCTAAGGAACAGAATTGAGAGTCTAGAAATACAGTTTCTTAGGTTAGGAATTCAGAGGCATCTTAGACTCATGGTTCTAGTTCAGGCCTTCTCCTGAGGTTGCACGTCAAGATGTTGGCTGAGGCTAGTCACCTGAATGCTTCACTGGGACTGGAGGATCTACTCCTAAAATGGCTCACTTACCTGTCTGGCAGGTAGCTGCTGGTGTTGCCATGAGGCTTCAGTTCTTCACCACCTAAGACTTCATAGAGTGGTTTGAGTTTTCAGCTGGCTTCCCTGGATGAGTGATCCAAGAGAGATCAAGATAGAGAGCAAGGTAGAAGCCAATGTTTTTATGACCTAATGTTGTTAACTTTTACTCCCTAATTTCTGCAAAATTGTATTGATTACACAAGTCAACCAAGGCAACCAATGCAGTAGGAGGGGACTACACAGAGGCCTGCATACAGGTGGTATTCATTAGGTGCCATCTTCAATTCTAGCTACCACAGGTTCTAAAGTAACTTAATGGAAAAGGGTAGTCTGTTCAATGAATCATGCTGGAACAATGGGATATCCACACAGAAAAAAATGGACCTCAGGCTGGGCGTGGTGGCTCAAGCCTGTAATCCCAGCACTTTGGGAGGCCGAGACGGGTGGATCACAAGGTCAGGAGATCGAGACCATCCTGGCTAACCCGGTGAAACCCCGTCTCTACTAAAAAATACAAAAAACTAGCCGGGCGAGGTGGCGGGTGCCTGTAGTCCCAGCTACTCGGGAGGCTGACGCAGGAGAATGGCGTAAACCCGGGAGGCAGAGCTTGCAGTGAGCTGAGATCCGGCCACTACACTCCAGCCTGGGCGACAGAGCGAGACTCCGTCTCAAAAAAAAAAAAAAAAAAAAAGTGGACCTCAACCTTTACCTCACACCATATGTAAAATTTAACTTGAAATAGATCATAGGCCTAAACATATGAGCTAAAACTATAAAACTTGTAAGAAGAAAACAAAGGAAAAAAAATCTATGCAAACCTGACATAAGGCAAAAGATTTCTTAAGACCTCAAAATCACAAACCATAAAAGAAGATAATGATTATTGGATTTCATCAAGACTAAAACTAACTCTTTGAAACGGTTATGAAAATGATGAGGCAGGCCAGGTGCGGTGGCTTGTGACTGTAATTCCAGCACTCTGGGAGGTTGAGGTGGGGAGATCATGAGGTCAGGAGTTCGAGATCAGCCTGGCCAACATGGCAAAACCCCATTTCTACTAAAAAACACAAAAATTAGCCAGACATGGTGGTGCGTGCCTGTAATCCTAGCTACTGGGGAGGCCAAGGCAGGAGAATCGCTTGAACCCAGGTGGTGGAGGTTGCAGTGACATGAGATCACGCCACTGCACTCCAGCCTGGGTGACAGAGCAAGACTCCCTCTCAAAAAAACAAAAACAAAACAAAACAAAAAAGGCTGAGTGTGGTGCTTCACGCCTGTAATCCCAGCACTTTTGGGAGGATCACCTGAGGTTGGGTGTTCAAGACCAGCCTGACCAACATGGAGAAATCCCGTCTCTACTAAAAATGCAAAATTAGCCGGGCATGGTGGCATGTGACTGTAATCCCAGTTACTCTGGAGACTGAGTCAGGAGAATCGCTTGAACCTCGGAGGCAGAGGTTGCAGTGAGCTGAGATCACCCCATTGCACTCCAGCCTAGGCAACAAGAGTGAAACTCCGTCTCGAAAACAAAAAAAAGAAAAAAAAAAAAAGAAAAAGAAAATGATGAGGCAAGGCACAGACTATGAGAAAATATATGCAAAACATAAATAAGGGAGTTATATTCTAAATATATAGAAAACATTTACAGCTCAGTAATATAAAACAAATAACCTGATAAAAATGAGCGAAATATTTGAACAGACATTGCAGTAAATAAGATATATACATTTTTAAAACAAACACATCGTAAGATGCTCAACGTAATTATTTGAAAAATGAAATTTAAAAATACAGTAAGATACCACTGGCCACCCACTAGCATAACTAAAATTAAAAAGAATGGCAGGCCGGGCGCGGTGGCTCAAGCCTGTAATCCCAGTACTTTGGGAGGCCGAGACGGGCGGATCACGAGGTCAGGAGATCGAGACCATCCTGGCTAACACAGTGAAACCCCGTCTCTACTAAAAAATACAAAAAACTAGCCGGGCGAGGTGGCGGGCGCCTGTAGTCCCAGCTACTTGGGAGGCTGAGGCAGGAGAATGGCGTAAATCTGGGAGGCGGAGCTTGCAGTGAGCTGAGATCCGGCCACTGCACTCCAGCCCGGGCGGCAGAGCAGAGCGAGACTCTGTCTCAAAAAAAAAAAAAAAAAAGAATGGCAATACTAAAAATTGGTGGCTATGTGGAGATGACTGGAGCTTTCATGTACAATTGGTGGGAGTGTAAAATGCTTCAGCCACTTTAGAAAATAGTTTTGCAGTTTCTTACAACATTAAAAGTATATTTTCTGATATGATCCAGCAATTCCATTTCTAGCTATGCACCCAAGAGAAATGAAAATATAGTCACACAGACTTGAACAAATATTCCTAACAGCTTAATTCAAAATAGCCCAAACTGGGAAAAAGTCCAAATGTCTATGGACAAGAGAAAGGGTAAACAAATTGCGGTACAACCGGACAATGCAGTATCAGCAATAAAAAAGCCGGGTGCGATGGCTCACACCTGTAATCCCAACACTTTGGGAGGCCAAGGTGCGTGGATCACCTGAGGTCAGGAATTCGAGACCAGCCTGGCCAACATGGTGAAACCCCGTCTCTATTAAATAAATACAAAAATTAGCCGAGTGTGATGGCAGGTGCCTGCAATCTCAGCTACTCTCGGGAGGCTGAGGCAGGAGAATCGCTTGAACCCAGGAGGCGGAGGTTGCAGTGAGCTGAAATCGTGCCACTGCACTCCAGCCTGGGCGACAGAACGAGACTCCATCTCACCAAAAAAAAAAAAAAAAAAAAAAAAGAAAGAAAAGTAAACTACTGATCTTTCCAACAATAGGGAGGAGTCTCAACAACATTAAGCTAAGTGAAAGTCAGACACAGAGCTCATAGTGTATGATTCCATTGATATGAAACTCCAGAAAATACAAAAACATAATCTCTAGTAGAAGAAAGCAGCCCAGCGGTTGCCTAGAACTCAGGTGTGTGGGATGGGGTGAGTAGAGGGACACAGGGTAGTCTGGGATGAGGGCACAAGGTGATTGTTGAGGACATGGAAATGTTCTGCATCTTGATCATGGTAGTGGAGTGTGAATGTGTCAAAATGTATCTAAATATCCACTTAAAGTGGGTGCATTTTATTGCATGTAAACTATACTTCAACAAAGTTGAATTTTTTAAAAAATAAGAAGGCATAGCTTTCCAACGAGTTTCAATTTGAATAAACAATATCTGCAGCTTTTGTGCCTTCCCATGTGTACACCCACAGGGCCCTGGGCCTTCCTGCGTTGAGACTTTCTCGGGTGCCACAGGGCCTGGCATTGAGAGGAATCCAAGGTTAACACCATTAGCCCGCGTGGATTGCGGGCCGCGAAGCCGGCAGAGGAAGCGCTAGTTTAGTCACAGCTGCAGGCCTCAGCGGTCGCAATCCTGCCACGAGGGGTTGCTGCGCACCCGGAGGCCAGAGGTCCAGACGACAGACCCCAGACGCGTCCTTCCCACCTGCTCCCGGAGGACCCCGAACGCCGCGCCCACTCGGCGGAAGCCGCCGCATCTCGAACCTGCGTTAATCGGGGTCTGCGGGACCTACACGATGGACGCGGGCCACCACGGGCCACCAGGCCCCAGGAGCGAGAGAGGAGCCCGGCGGGCAAGAGCAGCCTAGGGCGTGCGCCCGTCGCGGGGGTTGGAAAGGAGAAGCCTCTGCCGGGCGAGGGGACTTGCGAGGAGAAGACCCCTCCCAGCCCAACCAGGGTTGGGGACTGGTGACCCGCAAGGGCCCGTCGAGTTTGACTGATCCGCGCTGGGGCTCAGCCCTCTGCCTTCCGCTGTGGAGTCGCCCGGGGAGCCAGGAGCAGTGGGGCTGCCTCTCCCTTTTCCCCCAGCCCCAGAGCTGCCCCTCACTCGGGACAGACCCGCTGCTCGGAATCGCCCACGAGCCTCCCAGGCCCCCACCGCACCCCTCTGTCGCCCACAGAAGAGCATTTTGTGGACACCGCCCACGACAGGGAGGTCTCTCTTGGAGACGCAGTCCGTCCCCGCAAATCTCCTGCGGACTCCACCGCTCTGGGAGGGACTCGGCCAGGCCCTCCCTGTCCCGCCGCCCGGGCCGGATGGTCCTTTTTCGATGCCTTTCTACTAATCAGAGGGAGGGAGGGAAGGGGACGCTCGCAGCTGCCCCCTTCTTGTTTGTTTGTTTTTGAGACGGAGTCTCGCTCTGTCCCCCAGGCGAGAGTGCAGTGGCGCGATCACGGCTCACTGCAGCCTCCGCCTCCCAGGTTCAAGCAATTCTCCTGCCTCAGCCTCCTGAGTAGCTGGGGTTACAGGCGACCGCCACCACGCCCGGCTCGCAGCTGCCTCCTTCTGAGTAAAGCGGGGGGAAGAGTCCCTGGGAGTAACTGTCCAGCCTGGGGCGGGGCGAGTGTGCTAGTATTGGTGGTTGGGGATTGTGGGGAGTGTTGGGAGAGCTGCAGTCCGCATTCCTCACCCTGGAGACCAAACACTCTCCCGAAATCTTGCACACACACTCTCAGTCTCGCCTGACCCAACACGTGCGCGCGCACACACCCCTGCACCCCACCCGGGACCCACTGAACCTCCCTCTCTCACATCTTCTAATTGACTAATATCTACAATTGCAACCAATTTTTTTCTATTATTAACTTAGTTAAAAGATTTTTCCGGAGGGATTATTGATGTCGGCTTACCAGCAGCTTAATCTTTAACAATCAGTAACTAAAAGCAAACAACGGGTCGGGCGCGGTGGCTCTCGCCTGTAATCCCAGCACTTTGGGAGGCTGAGGCGGGCGGATCACGAGGAGGTCAGGAGATCGAGACCATCCCGGCTAACACGGTGAAACCCCATCTCTACTAAAATACAAAAAATTTAGCCGGGCGTGGTGGCGGACGCCTGTAGTCCCAGCTACTCGGGAGGCTGAGGCAGGAGAATGGCATGAACCCGGGAGGCGGAGCTTGCAGTGAGCTGAGATCGCGCCACTGCACTCCAGCCTGAGCGACAGAACGAGACTCCGTCTTAAAAATAAATAAATACATACATACATAAAATACATACATACATACATACATACATACATACATACATACAAGCAACGTTTGCAGCCTCATGGTCGCGTGCTGCCCAGCTAGTGCGTGTGCGCCGCGGCAGCGGAGAGCCAGGAGAGACGTCTCCAGGTGGGAGCGACTGAGAGAACCTCGGCCCTCCAGCCTTTAAGGCTGCCCCAGGTATCACTCCCAAGGAGAAAAAGTCAACGCTCCAGTCCGCTTGGCTATCATGTTTCCTGCGCAGTACTTGGCGAGAGCTTACGAGTGGAGCTCGGCAGCAGCTCACGCTGCTCCTGGTTTTTGGACCATCATCCTTGGGAACTCTGGGAGTCCCATAGCTGCCCCGACTGGTCCCGTGAGTCTAAGGGAGTTACCTTTTCAGCATCTGCCTTTCGACCCTCGCTGAAAAACCCATCGGAGGACATGCTCCTCACTCGCACTCTCCACTGTGGCCTAGGCTCTGGGCGGAGCACCAGGCTGGGTCTGGGAATCCACGTGCAGAAAAAGAAGTTAAAGAGAAACTTGATCCTGGGCCAGAGTGAAAGGGAAGACCAAAGACCCCCAAATCCCTGACAGCCAAAGGGCAGGAATAACTTGAGAGCAGATTCCAGCTCACCCCACCCCAGCAGCCCCTCCCTCCTAGGTGGTATGGCCTCCTCCCTTTCTCTCCAATTCCAGGACATGGGTCCTCCGGAATTGCCACAGTTCATCTCCAAACTCCTCTTCCAGCCTTTCCTCACAGTTGGCCAAGATTCGGACGGTGACCCCTAAAAAAAAAAAAAAAATTATTAACCCAAAGCTCCAGTAAGTGTTCAGTGTTTGCTTTTGTGTGAATACAGCCGTAATACGGACTTGAGTAGAGGGGTTATGGGCCTTGGAGAAGGCAGCATGTTGGGATTCTGGGCCTTCAGAGTCCTTCAAACAGCACATGGGCAGATGCACGGGGCCAGTGCTGCCACCCATTGTAGCCAGATGGTGGGAGAGAAAAAAAGCAATCATCCGTTAAGGAATGGAGAACCCAGAGTTGGAAACTATCCTTATCCTCCTCCTTCCCTCTCTGCACCCCCAGGCAACCACTGCTTTTGGCCCAAGGGCTATTATTTCTTACCTGGATTATTGTCAAAACATCTGTTTTATTGCCCAGTCTTCAGTGTCACCCACCCATCGGGTCTTAACAGCTTCATCTCTAAGGTGGCAATCTGCCTCTGCCCTTGCCCTTGAGCCCTTGCGGGGTTCTCCATTGTCTTTAAGATAAAACTCAAACTGTACAGCAACCAGCTTCTTTCTGAGCTCAGCCTTGGCCAACTTTCAGCCTCATCTCTGCCATCTCTCCTTACCCTTGTACTCTAGCCATTGCTAACTACTTACTTGAATTTGCCTCAAGTGTTCTTTGCAAATGCTTTTCCCTCAGCATTTGCACTCCTTTCCCTCCAACACACACACACACACACACACACACACACACACACACACACACGCTTTTTGCCTGGCTGATTCCCACTCAAATTTAAAGACCTTCTCATGGCTGGGTGCAGTAGCGCACGCCTGTAATCCCAGCACTTTGGGAGGTCCAGGCAGAGGACCACTTGAGGTCCGAAGTTCGAGACCAGCCTGGCCAACATGGTGAAACTCCATCTCTACTAAAAATACAAAAATTAGCAGGGAATGGTGGCACATGCCTGTAATCCCAGCTACTCGGGAGGCTGAGGCAGGAGAATCGCTTGAACCCAGGAGATGAAGGTTGCAGTTAACTGAGACTGCACCACTGCACTCCAGCCTGGGTGACAAGAGTGAGACTCCGTCTCAAAAAACAAAAACAAAAACAAAAACAAAACTTCCTCAGGATGCCTCCCTCATGCTGGATTTGGGTTCCTCTACCCTCATTCCTGCCCCAGAGCATGGAGGAGACACCTCTGTCACAGCACTTACTACCCAGTCTATCCGCTGGCGTCTTACCCCTTCCCTAAACACTAATTTTGAAGTGTTTGGACTCTGGACAGCCAATCCTCAAGGAGATGACCAGAACACATCTCATGGGTGATGGAGGGATGTGAGTGTTACAGCTAAGCAGACCTGGGCTCAAAGTCTTAGATTCCTTGTCTGTAAATTGAGAATGGTAATGTTTATCATATGGAATTAGTGTGGTAATTAAATGAGATAATTCACATTTTAAAAGTCTGCCCCTCAAATGTCATTTACTACATGCTTTTTCCTGGTCCTGGACTCCCAGCCCATGAGACAGCTATTGAATGCCCTCAGGCTTTCTTTCTCCTCTGAGCATCTGCCTCTGTAAACTGGTGTTAGCAACCTTACCTCACAAGTCCCTGTGGGAATTAAATGATTCAAGGTATGTGTAATAAGTTTATTGAATTACAAGCCAGAGACACTGTGTGTGTGTGTGTTTTTTTTTAATCACACTTTCACCTTTTTTTTAACTTTTAAGTTCAGAGGCATAAGTGCAGGTTTGTAACACAGGTAAACTTGTGTCATGGGGGTTTGTTGTACAGATTATTTCATCCCCCAGATATTAATCCTGGTGTCCATTAGTTATTTTTCCTGATCCTCTCCCTTCTCCCACCCCCGACCCTCCCCAAAGCCCCACTGTGTGTTGTTTCCCTCTATGTGTCCATGCGATCTCATCATTTAGCTCCCATTTACAAGTGAGAACATGTGGCATTTGGTTTTCTGTTCCTGTGTTAGTTTGCTAAGGATAATGGCCTCTAGTTCCAGCCATGTCCCTGCAAAGGACATGATCTTGTTCTTTTTTATGGCTGCATAGTACTCGTGGTGTATATGTACCATATTTTAAAAATCCAGTCTATCATTGATGGGCATTTAGGCTGACTCCATGTCTTTGCTACTGTGAATAGTGCTGCAATGAACATTCACATGCATGTATCTTTATGGTAGAATGATTTATATTCCTTTGGGTGTATACCCAGCAATGGGATTGGTGGGTCGAATGGTATTTCTGTTTTTAGGTCTTTGAGGAATTGCCACACTGCTTTCCACAATGGTTGAACTAATTTACACTCCCACCAACAGTGTATAAGCATTCCCTTTTCTCCAAAACCTTGCCCCACCTTGTTTTTTGATTTTGTAATAGTAGCCATTCTGACTGGTGTGAGAAGGTATATCACTGTGGTTTGATTTGCATTTCTCTAATGATCAGTGATATTGAGCTTTTTTTCGTATGTTTGTTGGCTACATGTGCGTCTTCTTTTGAAAAGTGTTTGTTCATGTCCTTTGCCTACCTTTTAATTTTTTTCCTTGTAAATTTGTTTAAGTTTTTTATAGATGCTGGATATTAGATCTTTGTTGGATGCATAGTTTGCAAAAATGTTCTCTCATTCTGTAGGTTGTCAGTTTACTCTGTTGATAGTTTCTTTTGCTGTGCAGAAGCTGTTTAGTTTAATTAGATCCCATTTGTTGATTTTTGTTTTTGTTGTAATTGCTTTTGGTGTCTTCATCATGAAATCTTTCCCATGCCTATGTCCTGAATGGTATTGCCTAGGTTGTCTTCCAGGGTTCTTATAGTTTTGGGTTTTACATTTAAATCTTTAATCCGTCTTGAGTTGATTTTAGTATATGGTGTAAGGAAGCAGTCTAGTTTCAATATTTAGTATATGGCTAGCCAGTTCTCCCAGCACCACTTATTGAATAGGGAATCCTATCCCATTGCTTGTTTTTGTCAGGTTTGTGGAAGATCAGATGGTTGTAGGTGTGTGGTCTTATTTCTAGATTCTCTATTCTGTTCCATTGATCTATGTGCTTGTTTCTGTACCAGTGCCATGTTATTTCAGTTACTGTAGCCCTGTGGTATAGTTTGAAGTCAGGTAGCGTGATGCCTCCAGCTTTGCTCTTTTTGCTTAGGATTGCCTTGGCTATTCCACACCTTCACCTTTAATCCCAACATGTGGACTCATATCTGTGGTTCTGGATGAAATCTCGGGCAGCTTCTGTGTATTTTTCTGGTTGCTTTCAGGTAATAGTCCTGGTCACTTTCATGCATAAGAAGAGGGAAAAAAATAATTTGTTAATATTTACCTTAGAGTAATCCTCCTTATCCTCAGGGGATGCATTCCAAGAGCTCCAATGAATGCCTGAAACCAGGGACAGCACTGAACCCTGTATATATAGTACTATGCTTTTTCCTATACATACCGATGATAAATTTCCATTTACAAATTAGACATAGTAAGAGATTAACAACAATGATAATAAAATAGAACAATTACAACCATATACTATAATAAAAGTTATATAAATATGATCTTTTCAATCATCTGAAGTTGGCTTGGGCATTTTGGTTTCTGTTGGTTGGAAGGGCCAGGAGTTGCTATAGATGTGAAGTGGGGGAGAATTTGTGTGTGAAGTGGAGGAGAATGTGTGTGTGTGTGTGTGTGTGTGTGTGTGTGTATCTGTACCTCTGGCTATCTCTCCTTCCAGGCAAAATATTGAATATTGAAATATCAATATTCTCAGACCATGGTTGACTACAGGTAACCATATGGTTGACTACTAAAACCATAGAAGGTGAAACCTCAGATAGAAGGGGACTATTGTAATATATTCATATTAGTGTGAGAAAAAAATACTTTTTGTTTGTTTTTTATTATTCTTTAAGTTCTAGGGTACATGTGCACAACGTTTATACATTTGCTATACATTTGCTACATATGTATACATGTGCCCTGTTGGTTTACTGCACCCATTAACTCGTCATTTACATTAGGTATATCTTCTAATGCTATCCCTCCCCCTCCCCCCATCCCATGACAGGCACTGGTATGTGATGTTTCCCACCCTGTGTCCAAGTGTTCTCATTGTTCAGTTCCCACCTATGAGTGAGAACATGCAGTGTTTGGTTTTTAACTACTACAGTCCTCATTTCTATAACTGGTCATATGGTCACAGCTGGTATTTTTAACTTCAGTCTGTATTATTCAGTCCATATTACCTTTGCTTTCCGCAAACACTTCACCTAATACAGTCGCTGAATGATAGCTCTGTCACATAATTTACTGATGTATCATTAACCTAGGTGGATAAATTGCCTTTTAAACCCACAGAGTCCAACGCTACGGGGCTAGAAAGCAAAAATTTCTCTAATGGATCACTAGGAGTAACAATGAGAGGAGCCATTTCTACTTCAAATCTTTGATTTTCAGACTCATGAATCCTGACTATGAGAAAAACAGCACTACATACTGGTCGCTGATTCAGGGCATTGCGAAAGACATTGCATCAGCCCAGTGTTAGCACTCAGCTGGCATTGTGCCTGACCCCAGAAAGATCATTCTTTTTAGGCCATTTACTCCAGGGCAATCAGCACATTGTAAGACCTGTGAATTCTATGATCATAAGCCCATTGCCATGTTTTATTTGCTGTCAGATGAGTTCCCTGGTAAGAAGCTATGCTTAGTGCAATACTATAACAATGAAAAAGATATTCTGTAAGTTGGTGTTTTGGGCAGCAGCATGTGGACTGGAAAGAGAAGTCCACATCCAAAGTGAGTGTCTACTAGGAGAAGTGTTGCCTCTCTCATGATGAAAGTGTTCCAATGTCATCAATCCGCCATCAAGTGGTGGCTGTTCAGTCTGGGGAATACTGCCTTCTTCAGGGTTCAATGTTGGTCTCTGCCCTTAGCAGATTGGGCACTCAGCAGTGCCTGGAGACAGATCAAATTTGATGAGTGGAAGCCCGTGTCGCTGTGCCATGCATACTTTCTACCCTCACCACTGTGTACACGTTGATCATGAGCCACTGGCAAAAGACAGGGATGACTGGAGAAAATGGCTGGGGAAAGAATGTGGCATCTTAGTGGTCTGATTTTTAAAATCCTCCTCTACTGAAGTTGTACTTTGGCGAGCATTCATGTAATACATGAATATTTTCACACTTTGTGTCAGCTCATGACTGTTGATTTGCATAGTTCTTCTCCAGACTTCCTTATCATCAGTTTTCCAAATATGTTCCCTCCAATACCCTAAGTATCCATACCCTGAAAGTCAAACCTTTAGCCAGCCGCAGCACACGCACACAATTTGTGGCTGTATCTGGGGTTGGCCTAGGCATCTTGGTTTCTGTTGGTCGGAAGGGCCAGGAGTTGCTATAGATGTGAAGTGGGGGAGAATTTGTGTGTGAAGTGGAGTAGAATGTGTGTGTGTGTGTGTGTGTGTGTGTGTGTGTGTATCTGTACCTCAAGTATCTCTCCTTCCAGGCAAAATGAACAACCATATGTACTGCTCAAAATTCTGCAGAATGGTGGGATTTTCCTTTACCACTATCGTTTAGGGTCTTCTCTGAGTAGGGCAGCAGTGCTGCAATTATCTTCCATATGGTTGATAAACCATTGAGGAAGGAGATTGAAGGTGTAACGCTGGCCCTACCTGTTGAAAGTAAACTGCTTCGGTGATCTTTCCTAACAGATATAAAGAATAGGCTGGGCACAGTGGCTCACACCTATAATCTCAGCACTTTGGGAGGCCAAGTGGGGGCAGATCACCTGAGGTCAGGAGTTTGAGACCACCCTGGCCAATATGGTGAAACCCCTGTTTCTCCTAAAAATACAAAAATTAGCCAGACATGGTGGCAGGTGCCTGTAATCTCAGCTACCCAGGAGGCTGAGGCAGAAGAATCACTAGAACCCAGGAGGCAGAGGCTGCAGTGAGCCGAGATTGAGCCACTGCACTCCAGCCTGGGTGACAGGGCAAGACTCTGTCTCAAAAAAATAAACATAAAAATAAATAAGTAAACATTTCTTTATTCAATAATAGCCAGGCCATTAGTTGCATACCAAGTACCAAAACCATCTTTGCTCCAGTAAAGAAACCACATCTGGGCTGGGTGCAGTGGCTCACATCTGTAATCTCAGCACTTTGGGAGGCTGAGACAGGCAGATTACTTGAGCCCAGGAGCTTGAGATCAGCCTGGACAACACAGCAAAACCCCATCTCTACAAGAAATACAAAAATTAGCCAGGCATGGTGGTGCACACTTGTAGTCCCAGCTACTCGGGAGGATGAGGTGAGAGGATAACCTGAGCCTACGGAGGCTGAGGCTGCAGTAAGCCATGATGGCACCACTGCACTCTAGCCTGAGTGACAGAGTGAGACCCTGCCTCAAAAAAAAAAAAAAAAAAAAAAAAAAAGGAGGAAAAAAGAAATCACATCTGGAACAGAGGCTAAAATTGGAGCCACCCTGATTAGGTTTGTGATAATCCACTGTCATTCTTTAAGGTCCATCTGTATTCTGCGAGTTGAAAGAAGATATGGTACAAATCACCACTACTACATCTTTCAAGTTCTTATGGTGACACTAATCTCTGGAACAAAATTGCTTTGGGCTTACTATTTTGGTAGGTACAGGCCATTCTAGAGGCTTCCACCTGGCATTTTCCACCATAGTAGCTCTCATTGCATGAGTCAGTGGAATTGCCAATATGAGATGGAAATAGGAGTGACTCTTCTCACTGTCATCCCTAATGATTCACCAGCAAAATGTTAATTCCTGTTCCCAAGACTCTGGGCCCCACTGATTTAGTGGTATTGGGTTCTAAGAGAAGAATGTCTCCACCATGGGGCACAACAGTGACTCCTACTACACTCAAGTCAAGACTGGCCATGTTGGTTTTCAGAAATTTCACCCCTGGAGCTACAGGAAATAAGGGTTTCTTTCTTTCTTTCTTTTTTTAATGATTTTTATTTTTATTTTTTCTGAGATGGAGCTTTGCTCTTGTTGCCCAAGCTGGAGTGCAATGGCAGAATCTTGGCTCACCGCAACCTCCACCTCCCAGGTTCATGTGTTTCTCCTGCCTCAGCCTCCCGAGTGGCTGGGAATACAGGCATGCGCCACCACGCCCAGCTAATTTTGTATTTTTAGTAGAAATGGGATTTCTCCGTGTTGGTCAGGCTGGTCTCAAACTTCCGACCTCAGGTGATCCACCCACCTTGGCCTCTGAAAGTGCTGGGATTACAGGCATGAGCCACCGCGCCCAGCCTTATGATGATTTTTAAACTTTTATTTATGTATGTATTTATTTACAGACAGAGTCTCACTCTGTCGCCCAGGCTGGAGTGCAGTGGTGCGATCTCAGCTCACCTTGGCTTCCTGGGTTCAAGTGATTCTCCTGCCTCACTCATCCTCCTGAGTAGCTGGGATTACAAGCATGTGCCACCATGCCCGGTTAATTTTTGTGTTTTTGGTAGAGACGGGGGTTCCACCACTTTGGCCGGGCTGGTCTCGAACTACTGACCTCAGGTGATTCCCCCGCCTTGACCTCCCAGACTACTGGGATTACAGGCTTGAGCCACAGCGCCTAGCCAAATAAGGGTTTCTTTTAAGGCAATAATAGAAGCATCCAGCTCCTGTAATCAAACTTTGAGCTTGGTATTTAAAGTCCTGAGCACATCATTTTCTTCCTCTACGTGTTTGAGTACACCTAGAAGCAATCAACGAATGCTCCTATACTCTCTGTTTCCGTTAAAATGTTTAGTGGGGGCAACTACTTGGCCAGCCAAAGACTTGCCTTTAAAGACATTTGTATTACAGGTGACTACGGGTGATAATTCATGTATCTCTCTTGCCACTGCATGCCATGATTTATCAGTGTCACCTATACCGATGGTAATAGGATCATTAATGCCTTTAAATCTAACCAGGTCAGTTCACAATTTTTATCCCTAATGTTCTATTCCTCTGGAGCCATTTCCAGTACCTACTTGATGTTTATTATTGATACTAATGGTATTGGTCAGGGTTCCATCAGGGAAGGAGAACCACTAAGCATGTTGTGTAATAAGAGATTTATTATGGGAAGATTTATTATGGGAAGGTGGCTTTACAGAATTGCTGGAGAAACTGGGAGAGTAAAGGTTTGAATGAAGAAGTTGGAGGACCAGAGAAAAGCCACTAATCAAACTTTCAGGACTCAGGAATGCCAGCTGCTGGAGCAGGATCCTAGAGAGAAGAGTTTATAAAAGTCTATTGCCTCTGATTCTGGGGTTGGCGTGGGCTTTTTAGTTTTTGCTGGTCGGAAGGGTCAGGATTTGCCAAGTAAGGCTAAATGTGGTGAGAATAAGTATAACCTGGAACCTGCTGACAATTCTAACCTATGACAGTTGCTAAGTAACTGTGGCAGCTGCTTCACTTCTCTGCCTTACAAATCATTCACAAGTTAATCTTCTGGCCAACTCTAAACCAGAACCATGCAGGGGATGGGATTCTGGGAAATGTAGCTCCAGCTTACCCAAACTGACACAAGACAAGACTACCACATGCCATTTATTTAGCTGCTTGATATTGAATGAATTATTTAATGTCTATGAGTCTGTCTCTCTAAGTCTCTTTCCATCTCAGACTGTGGGCATTATCTTGTGTGGGAGGATACTTTCCTGGATTTCTGCAAGATGCGCTACGGCTGGCGATCCCCCATTTACAAATCCCTTGATGTGGGTGATGTCTCCTTCCACTGGCCACTTAGGACTTCCTCTCAGACTCCTGGCTTCTGGTAATCCCTCCCTAGCTGGGGTCACCTCTCTCTTCCAGGAAGCCCTCTTGGGCAGTCCACTCTTGGCCTGTGAAAAACATGCAAACATTGTGCTCTGCTGAGCTCTTGGGGGCAGCTCACTCTCAAGGTGGTCCTCTGGACTCTCTCCAGAGCAACCAGCCAGCCATAGCCACTCGCCTTCAGATTATTTTCAGGTCTGGGTTCCTGGGTCCCTCATACTCCAATGGATTCAAGTCAAGCTCTTGGAGTTCTTCTCTGGAATCCCCCTCTGAAGTGGGTTACAGTAAGAAACAATCACACCATTGGCCAGGGTGGAAGAAAGTGACAACTCTCTCCGGTCAGATCTTCACTACCATCTGCCTTTCAACCTTAGTTCTTCTTAGCTCTCTCTCATGCAGTCTGGAGGTGGGTAACAGCTATTCACCACCCCTTTTGCAAGTCTAGCATCTTGATTTAGAATGTAGGAGGAGTTTAGTGTAGTTGACACTCAATTTTATTTTACCTGACCTTTAGGGCCTCTGTCCGAATTTTGAGATGGGAAGAGTCCCACTTAAGTATGTGTGTTTGACACATGGTAGAGTTTCACTAATAGAAGCTATGGTGTATTGCCAATCACCCAGCCTTGTGGTCAATCAAGCCTTTAAAAATGGCTGGAATCCACTTCCTCTAGACCAGACTGAAGGGGAGTTTGTACCCTCATGTATGGTTTGAAAGGTAGTTGCTTGGTCCTCCTTATGTCCAGTCTACATATCTATTGTAAATAGAATGTTTACAGCCATATGAGCCCAGTAGCTGCTGTGCCCATGCACACGCCCAGACTCGTACTTGATGACAAATCACAAGTCCCAGGAAACCAGGAACCATCTTAGCTGCTCACATTGTGGGGAAGAGGGAAGTGAGCCTTCCTCAGTTCATTGAGATGGAGTCCATCTCAGCTACAGCAGGGGGAGTGGGAATGTGCAGTTATGTGCTGGGCTGTGTGCTGCCAGTGTGCCCTGGGCTAGTACCTGTCTTGATGAGTCAGTCTCTGTGCTAAACTGGTTTTTATGTATTTTGAATATTGTCCTTGCTTGTAGGCATGGAGATACTCAAATCCACAGACACACAGAAACACCAGCAGCAAGGCCGGGCATGGTGGCTCATGCCTGTAATCCCAGCACTTTGGGAGGCTAAAACAGGTGGATCACAAGGTCAAGAGGTCGAGACCATCCTGGCTAACATGGTGGAACCCTGTCTCTACTAAAAATACATAACATTAGCCGGGCGTGGTGGCAGGCGCCTGTAGTCCTAGCTACTCAGGAGGCTGAGGCAGGAGAATGGTGTGAACCCGGGAGGCGGAGCTTGCAGTGAGCTGAGATCGCACCACTGCACTGCAGCCTGGGTAAAAGAGCGAGATTCTGTCCCCAAAAAAAGAAAGAAAGAAAGAAACACCAGCAGTGTACATGCATAAACAATTACATCTTCACACACGGGTGCACATGCAGTTATTTTCCTTAAGCTTAAAAGCAGAAGTTTCATGAACCTGGAAAATATGAACTGAACTGATCTAGGGTGTGACAACATGTTAGGAAAGCATCTGCCCTGAAGTCTTTCTCTTGGCCTCTTAATCTTTACGTCTTCATTTCTTTGTTAGATATCACAGGTGGCACCGGAAGGGATTAAAGCAGGCAGAGGCGCAGCCTCAAATACATATATGTATATATATCCCCAAACTCAGGAATACAGTGCAAAGTCATCGTTTCCAGATTGCAAAAGTATATTGAGAAAGATTCAACTAAAACACTAAGGCTTCAGTTGGCAAAATTTTTGTACAAAGGATCAGATAATGGGCTTGGCACGGTGGCTCATGCCTGTAATCCCATCATTTTGGGAGGCCAAGGCAGGCGGATCACCTGAGGTCAGGAGTTCAAGGCTAGCCTGACAATATGATGAAATGCCGTCTCTACTAAAAATATAAAAATTAGCCAGGTATGGTAGCATGCACCTGTAATCCCTGCTACTTGGGAGGCTGAGACAGGAGAATTGCTTGAACCCAGGAGGTGGAGGTTGCAGTGAGCCAAGATTGCACCATTGCACTCCAGCCTGGGCGACAAAAGCAAAACTCGGTCTCACAAAAAAAAAAAAAAAAAAAAAAAAAAGGATTAGATAAATATTTTAGAATTTGTGATCCATATGGGTTCTTCAAAATGACTCAACTCTGCTATTTAGCATAAAAATAGCCATAGACAAGAAGACACAAATAAGCATAGTTATGTTTCAATATAACTTTATTTACAAAAAAGGAAGCAGGCCAGATTTAGCCCGTGGGCTTTAATATGCAGCCTGAAGAACCCGGAAGCTATCCAAGTGGCTTCACTGATCTCTAAGGTTAATGGGGCTCCATTCTGTCTCCTTGAGAAAGGATAAAAATCAATTGTTTTGGATGCGGCATCAGTTCTGTTCTTATTATTTTGTGCTGTGCATTGTGTTCTTCTGAATGAGTGATCTCAGTCCCTCTTTTTTGCTCCTCCTTCCCTCTTCCTGTGTATATATCTCTACGTGTTTCCCATTCTTCATTCTGTTCCCTTGCACTCGCAGGGTTGAGTGACTTTAGAACGGGACACTTTCACATTCATCCTTGCTAAAATCCTGGCTTCTTTTCCGGTTCCTCATCTATACTTGATGTGCAGTAGTAGAAAGAACACTTGTCTGGATCACTGGACAGGACACACCAACAGCTTGCTATGTGACAAACCACCTAGCCTCTCTGAGCCTCCCCTTCATCATCTGTCAAATGAGGGAGTTGGCTAACTGGTCTCTAAAATCCCTTGCAAACTGGGTGTGTTGCCTCACACTTGTAATCTCAGCACTTTGGGAGGCCGAGGCAGGAGAATTGCTCGAGGCTGTCTTGAGGACACTCAAGACAAGACCAGTCTGGGCAACATAGGAAGACCCTGTCTCTATTTTTTTTTAAAAAAAAGGGTGTGGCAGCACATGCCATTAGGGCCAGCTATTCAGGAAGCTGAGGTGAGAGGATCACTTGAGCCCAAGAGGCCAAGGCTGCAGTAAGCCATGATTATGCTACTGTACTCCAGCCTGGGCAACAGAGGGAGACCCTGTCTCAATAAAAAAAAGAGAAAGGAAAGAAAGAAAGAAAGAAAGAAAGAAAGAAAGAAAGAAAGAAAGAAAGAAAGAAAGAAAGAAAGAAAGAAAGAAAGAAAGAAAGAAAGAAAGAAAGAGAGAGAGAGAGAAAGAAAGAAAGAAAGAAAGAAAGAAAGAAAGAAGAAAGAAAGAGAAAGAAAGAAAAAGAAAGAAAGAGAAGAGAGAGAAAGAAAGAAAGAAAGGAAGAAAGAGGGAAGGAAGGAAGGAAAGAAGGAAAGAAGGAGAGAAAGAGAGAAAAAGAAAGGGAAGGGAGGGAAGGAAGGGAAGGAAGGAAGGAAGGAAGGAAGGAAGGAAGGAAGGAAGGAAGGAAGGAAAGGAGGGAGGGAGGGAGGGAAAGAAGGAAAGAAAGAAAAGAAAGACTTTAAAATCCCTTGTAGCTGTAAGCTTGTGATTTTAGGAAGTTGCAGCCTCAATCCAGGCAACTGTCTGAGGCCATTAATTAGGATGTCACTCATAGACCTTAACGAAACTGCTAGGATGCCAACAGAAATTAGCCACATGATCTCCTGTGGTTGGTAACCTTCCTAAGGCCTTCACAGCTGAGGACAGTGTGGGCACGGCTAACTTCAGACTGAGATTCCAATCCAGTAAGGGGAGAAGAGGAAGATAAATGACTCCAGGAACCTTATGTTCCAGGAAAATTCATTTGCATTTTTAAACTGTAGCTACAAAATGCACACAAATATTGATTCAGTTGGAAACTGGACCCTAGGATGCTATTGTCGGGGAGGTGGGACACTCTCCCTTCTCCGTCAGACCCTCCTATGTAGGGGTCGTCTGGCTACCTAAAAGATACATACCCCTCAAATCCCACCAAAAAAATATATGAAAAGGTAAGGAGGAAATGAAGGCTTTGAGGAGCTAAAAAAATGAATTAGGAGTTAGCAAATTCCAGCATGTGTCAAAGGAAAGAGGTCTTCTCTGTAGCAGGGATGGGCGAGGTCAGGGAAGGTTGGAGAACCCAGACTTTGGCTGAGGCAAAGGCTGGCAGTGGTTGGCAACTCAGGAGAGAGTTTGCATAGCATCATCCCCGCTATCAGGCCCAATCCCCAGCTCAGAGCCTACCAGCTTCTGGATGCAGCAGATGGGCAGGGGGCTCGAGCCCTCTCCCTCCCTCCTGGACACAGTCTTGAGGGTGCAGCATGAGTAGAGATAAGCCCCCCTTCTGGCCTCCGGAAGAACAGGTTGTTATTATCTGACTCTGCTAAAGCTGTCTCATTTGTAGCCTAAATAATTCACTCACCAATCTCTCAAGAAGCATTAGGAGAAAAACAAAACCTGACCCAGCCCTCATGCTCAGGTTCCCATTGCACAGAAGGCAGGCCAGGAGGCTGGGAGGCAGTCCCGCACTGCAGAGATGGCCTGCCTTCAAAGGTTCATGGGGTTGGCACCCTTCTGAAAAAAGACCCAGAGTCTGTTTCTGTACAGCTAAGACTTGAGCTATTAATAAGACTAGCTTTTGCATTTTAAAGACATTTTAAAACAAAACAAAAAACAACAACAACAAAAACAAAGAATATGCAACAGAGACTGTATGTGAACTGCAAAGCTTGAAATATTTACTATCTGGCCTTTTCCAGAAAAAGCTTGCCAATCCCTTAATCCATCCCCACCCTCCATCCTCCAACCTTAAAGGAGGCAATGATGATCTTTGATCAACTCCCTGACTACCCTACCCCATGAGCCCACCATCTGCAGAGATTCTGAGTTGTGAATTCTGGTATTTACAGTCTAGTAAGAAGCTGGCACCATTGTTCACCCCATTGCCAAAAACAAGAAAATAAACTGGAGTAGGGCGAGAAAGGGGGAATATCAGTCTTGGTTCCACTGTGCGGGGAGGAAGGGAGAAGCTGCGACTCAGCCACAAACTATAATCTGATTTGTTTCTCTGAGGCTCAGAATTCAGCATTGTCCAGGTTGGTCTCTACAGACACTCCCCTCCCTAGGGCCTTGGTGATCTCAATGCCCACAGTCTCAGAGGCTGTAATTCTCTTACTGATGAGATATCTAAGTAGCCCATGCCTCTGAGGCCCTGAAGCCTGTGTATCATCCCTGAGCCATTTAGAGTGTCAGCCTGACTGCACTGACCTTTAATTCTAAACAGAGGTTCTAGCCTTTCACCCCTGCTGCCCGGCAGGGCCCTTTGAAAAGAGAAGACTCTAACCAGTTCTACGTCCCACCTAGAATCTCTCCTGGAGCCAGAGTCTTTGAGAATTATAGCCCAAAGACCCCAGAAGAGATGGGTCAGAGTGGCAATGGAGATGCCAGCTGAGCCCCAGCTGTAACTGGGTTGAGTGACCTCTGGGTGTCGTAAGACCTGCTTGGTATTTTGGAGGATGAGAGTAGAGTGGAAACCAGATGGTCCCACATCCCTATGTGTGGATATTCTGGGTTATTTCATACAGGAGAACAGTGACCTTAGTAAAAGTCCCTGCTCTAGCATCTCCCAAGAAAAATGTTGCTGTTGTAGAGCCTGTACTTTGCTGGTTCCAGTAACTTGAGATAAAATTAACACGGGAGGCTTATGTTGGAATCCTATTATTCAGGCTAGTGGAAAATCATCAGTCTTAGAGGTTTGGGAGCCCAGGCTATGAGATCTTGGGCAAACTGCCTCACCTCTCTGGGGCTGTTTCCTCATCTGTTAAAATAAGCAAACAAACAAAAAATCTGAGGTGCTTGGATGGAGGTGATTTGAAAGTCCTGTCCATCCCATACCTAATGAATGGCCCAAACCAGGCCATATCTGTGCCGAAGATTTGCTGGGAAGTTATTTGGCTTTATTTTTACTTTCCTTCCCCAAGTCAATCCAATCCCATCCAAATGAGATACCGCTGGTCTGGGATAAGGGGAGAATGTTTTCCTGCAACATGTTAGCAGCTTGCTGGGGATTCAGAACTGATGCGAAAGAGGGAGGTGGTGGGTGCTGAATGTGACCTCCTGTCTCTATGCCCTGTGGCCACGGGGTATCTGAAGAACTGTGGGAATCTCATTCCCAAACCCCCATCATGCCATAGCATGTGGCCCAGAAGCCACGGTCTGGTATCAAGTACTTTAACCTAAATTATCTAAATTGTCTGTCATCAACTCTCCAATTCAACTGGACATTCCTTAAGGGCAGGAATTGTGTGTTGACCTTCGTATCTCCAGAGAAGCCCAGCTCCACACCAGGTATGTGGTTGCAGATCCATCCATATCTGCTGAGCGGCTTAACTGAAATGCCCCGGAAAGACTGATGCTGCATTTGGCATGAGGCATGTAAGTGAATCCCCATCTTTCCTGGCTGATGACCGGATACCAATCTTCAGTCCATGGCTCAATCAAGCCTTTCTTGTCCAGGCTGTGACCCCCAAGAGCTATCGTGTGACCTGGTGAAGAAGCGATAAGGTAAGGTTAGAGAAGCGAATGCCTATTCCATTCCAGCATGCCAGAGACTACCCAGAATATGCAGGTCACTTAGAGGCCACTGCTGCTGATCCTCTCGCCCTAAAGCAGGCCGGACTGGGAAAGCATGGCCTGGTGACCGATGCAAACATACATCACACAAGCCTCCCCACTGTTTGCTTCAGAGTAGCTACCCAAATTGCAAGCACTTCCTTACAGGCTCCAAACCCACACTTATAACACGGTGACAAATGTCACAAGCTCTGTAGTGGGTCTCATTCTTTTCTGATGTTAAATATACTCAGAATGGCTGTCCCTCATCCCTGCCTACAGACAGAAAGAAGATGCTCTACTTTAGAGCCAGTCAAACTTTTTCTTGCTGTAGCTCCTTTTGTTCTGTGCTCTGTGAAAATGGTTGCTGTCTTCAGAAGCTGAAAGTTGTCTTTTTTTTTTTTTTTTTGAGAAGGAGTCTCACTCTGTCGCCCAGGCTGGAGTGCAGTGGCATGATCTCTGCTTACCACAACCTCTGCCTCCCAGGTTCGAGTGATTCTCCTGCCTCAGCCTCCCAAGTAGCTGGGATTACAGGCACGTGGCACCATGCCCAGCTAATTTTTGTATTTTTAGTAGAGACGGGGGTTTCACCATGTTGGCCAGGTTGGTCTTGAACTCCTGACTTCTTGATTCACCCACCTTAGCCTCCCAAAGTGCTGGGATTACAGGCGTGAGCCACTGCACCCGGCCCTCCTTCTCTATTTTCTTCTGTGTTTGCTTGTTTGCTGCGTGTGGTGGCAGGGAGGGAAAGCCAAAGGCAGAGCCCTGGCTCGCTCCGTAGTGTCACTCTTCTGTACCAATGGTGATGACAGAGCAATGCAGCTGATTAACCATGACACACATGGAGCTGCTAACGAGTTTGATAAAAATTTAATTACCCCTTGTTCTGTGGGGCAGGCAGCAAACCATGAGAGTAATAATCCTCTTGGGTGCTGTGAGAGTAGACAGAGAAATCTGACTAGAGGAGGGTAGGTATGAACTGTAGGGAGTCAACAACAGTGGGAATGGGGTGGAGGTGGGGGACGGTCATGGCAGAGGTGAGTGGCAGAGTGGCTACTGTACCTGGAGTTCAGGTAGAAGTAGCAATTCCTCCCTCAATTATCTAGAAAATTTTTCCCATTCTCTATTATGCTTTTATAGGCCTGATATTTTCTGGAGGCAAACTAATTCCAGGCAGAGAAGAGGAAACCAGGGTATATGCACATCAAGAATCTTCCCAGTACACACTGGATTTCAAGTCCTGACCCCCCTAACTCCAGTCCCAGTGAGAACAGACCTAGGAGGACTGTCTGTGAATTTCATGGTTCACGATCTCACCTTGGGACACTGACATCCTAGACCTCCAAGGCTCCTGTGCCCCCTTTTCTGCCCCTGGTAGAGGGGGAAGGGGAGGGTGGGATGAGGTGCCCACCCAGGGTACCTTGGTGGTTTTGACTTTGTGTCCACTGCTGCAGCTCCATCCCGACAGGTCCGGGAGCACCTTACACTCCTCCCCCGGCAGGCAGGGCTCCATCTGACACCACCATCTCTGCAGGACGATGGAGGCTGTGGGAGCAGGAGGCGGAGTGCAGCTCTAGGGTCTCTCTGAGCACAGTGGGCAGCCAAGAGCAGGTCTGCGAATGAGGTGCACGTTTCCACACACCCCTGGCCTTGAGGCATGCATTTCCCTCGTCTTTCCCCTACTCCAGGCTGCCTAGAGAGGCAGTACTCAGGCTGAGGCCTGGGGACATAACTCCCAACTTTAATCCCACCAATCCCTGAATCTCCCCAGACAGTGAGGGGCGAAGGCAGGCAAAAGTGACTCTAAGGTGACCATGTCACTAGCATAGATGCACAACCAGTATACTCCCTCTGTGGTGTGTGAGCAAGGGTGTGAGTCGTCTGGAGGGGTCTACAGACCAGGAGTGCATAGCTGGCATAGCTGGTATGCGCATGACACAGTGGGCACGTGTATGGGGTGCCAAATGAGTGTGAGCGTATGAGTGTGGGTGTGAAGGATCACATGTGTCCACACAGGAAAGTGTGAGAGGAGGGCTGAGAAGGAGAGGAGGGTACACGGAGGTGGCCAGGGAAAGGAGCAGCAGGGGAAGGAGCTGGAGGAAGTGTGTGGAGAGAGGAGTGGGGCTGTGTGAGGGAACGCGCCTGTGTGTGCACCAGGCAGAGGGCACGCGAGTGTGGGAGGCTGCGCGCATAACGAGAGTTTTTCTCATCTATGACACAGGGATGGCCACATCTGCCCTCTTCTCCCAGAGGAGGCCCCACCATTTGAGACTAATCATGAAAGCCCTGAGACGGGTATGAAATTGTATCCCCAGCAGATGGCGAGGCCTGAACAGGCCTCCTTATGGCTCGGCTCAGGGCCCTGCCCGGGTCCTGGCCTCTCACTCACCGTCCACGCAGGAGGGCTTTGCCCGCGTGGTGCCGGCCACCTGGCCAGAAAAACAGGAGCATTTCACCGTCTGGGAGCGCTCCTCGATGCGGTTTCGGTTGCAGCAGCGGTGAGCCGCAATCACCTCGCAGGTGCCCTGCTGCACAAGCACTGAGGGGAGCCGCCCAGGATCAGACGCCCAACACGCCCGACCCGCTCCCTCCCGCCACCCGGGCTGGCCTCCAGCCCCTCTTTCCTGCTTCAAGGAGGGCTATGGAAGAATGGAAGAGATGGCCAGTGGCGGGGGAGGAGGAAGTGGATGAAATCTTCCGGCCGCTTCACAGAGCTCCTACTCTTCCTCCCTCCCCGGTGAGACCGTGCTCTTCACCCTTTGGCAGAGCACGGCCTCTGGGCAGAAGACAGAGTCCCGCACCAGCCCCGCCTCCCCAGCTTCCTCAGGGTGAGGGCAAGGGCCCCAGGGCTTACAATGCGTGGGGAGGATCATCCGCTTACACAGGCTTTAGCCATCCCAGAAGGAAAACCACAGAATTAGGCCAGGAGGCTAGAGTTAAGCCCCCGCCCGAGGGCCTCTCTCACTACAGAACACCTTCCAGCCTGGAAGGAGAGGTGAGCAAAGGGTCTGCCCAGACCTTCTCTGGGGCAGGACAGCAGGGATGGGCAGAGTTCCCTGGGTAAAGAGCAGAGGAGGAACCGGAACCCCTAGAATCTCTGGATTTTACTCTGCCTCGGAGACCTGCCTGCTATGGAATACAGTGGAGTGGTGTCCAGCTCCCCAGGTGTCCTGGGAAACTCCCTCCCTGGGCCCTGCCACCTCCTCCAAACCTGTAGCAGTGGGAGGCTGCAAGGCAGCCAAGGTCAGGCGGGTCCACAGCCAGGTCAGGCACAGTGCCAGCAGCCAGCCGCCTGTGCTCCAGTTCCGCGCAGCCCTCTCACTCATCCTGTGGAGAGAAGCACACATTCTGCTCAGCTCCAGGCAGAAGCTCCCCTGTGCCCAGCCTGGGCACCTTCTCTGTGCCACACACTCTGGGAGGCACAAAGATGGGGAGGAGGCACACCTTGTCCCCAGGCATCTTTCCACCTGGCGCAGAGTCATGCAGGCAGTAATGAGTGCTACAGGAAGAAAAGGAGAGCCTTTGGAGGAGACGACATTTAAGACGCATCTTGGAGGATGAACTAGATATGGGCCCATGGAGGGCTGTGACATGGGAGGGACTATCATGCTGACTCCTACTCTTTGAGTGCTTGGTTCCAGCACTTCACATGCACACTCTTGAATTCTTCACAACTGTCCTACAAAGTAAGATTATTATTACCTGTTTTACAGATGAGCAAACCAAAGCTCAAAAAGCTGGGACATAACCTAAACAACCATCATTAAAAGACTGGCTGAATACATCATAAAGAGTCTGTATAAATGCAGTCCCATCCAGATAGCTGTAAAAAAACCAATGGGGAAATGCTTTATGTCCTGACACATGCAATGATCTCCAGTGATAATCCACTGTTAAGGGGGGGAAAAAAAGCAAAGTGTAGAATGGTGTGTATACAATGTGTATAAGACAGGCCAGGAGTGGTGGTTCACGCCTCTAATTCCAGCACTTTAGGAGGCCAGGGCAGGAGGATCACTTGAGGCCAGAAGTTCGAGACCAGCCTAGGCAACATAGCAAGACCCCATCTCTACAAAAAATTTAAAAATTAGTCAGGCTTGGTGGTGCACACCTATTGTCCCGGCTACTCCAGAGGCTGAAGTGAGAGGATTGCTTGAGCCCAGGAGTTTGAGGCTGCAGTGATCTATGTCTGAGATACTGCAATCCAGCCTGGGCAACAGAGTGAGACCCCAGCTCAAAAATAAATATAATAAAATGTGTATAAAGGAAGGATTATCTATGTTGCTCAGATATGCATAAACTAGCTTTCAAAAATGTGTTTTAAAACTAGTGGCCGGGCACGGTGGCTCAAGCCTGTAATCCCAGCACTTTGGGAGGCCGAGACGGGCGGATCACGAGGTCAGGAGATCGAGACCATCCTGGCTAATACGGTGAAACCCCGTCTCTACTAAAAAATACAAAAAAACTAGCCGGGCAAGGTGGCGGGCGCCTGTAGTCCCAGCTACTCAGGAGGCTGAGGCAGGAGAATGGCGTAAACCTGGGAGGCGGAGCTTGCAGTGAGCTGAGATCCGGCCACTGCACTCCAGCCTGGGCGACAGAGCGAGACTCCGTCTCAAAAAAAAAAAAAAAAAAAAAAAATTATTTGCCATCAAAAAGGGAAACTGGTTGGCTGGGAGATGGAGGTAGAAGAGAGGCATTTTTCTCCTGATTTTTTTCTTGCTTTTTGAGCTTCCAACCACGAGAATGCAGTAGCACTTCAATTTAAACAGAATTTAAATTTAAAAAGGAAGAGATGAAACCAAGGCTAATAGAAGTTAAATGACTTGCCCAAGGCCAGGCAGCATGTGGGTGGAAGAGTCCAGAGCCTAGAAGCCTGCCCTCTGCCCACTGTACCACCTTGCCTCTGCTCGCTTCCCCTTTCCTTTTCCTCTTTCATCGTTGATGGTTTGGGCCTCCCAAAGCTACCCCGAAGGGCAGGCTGGAAATGGAGGGAATCCTAAGGAAGCAAGAGGCACAGAGTAGCTAGGAGCTGCCCAGTCATAGAAGGGGGTGGGAACAGTACCAGGAGGCAGCAAGGCCACAAGCTCAGGGGTGGGCCTGGAGCACTACTGGGCCCCCACTAGTGCCAGTGCAGCTTTGGGAATACCAGAGGCCAAACCAACTGCCAGGACCCAGTTGCTCGATGGATAGGGTACTTGATCTCTGTCCACCCCCGCTACTCCCCATCTTCAATGTCTCCTCACTCACCTTTTTGGGGATCTTTCAGTTTCTGTCTGTTCATCTGCTGGCCTCAGACTCACTCCACCTGGACAAGTAGGAAAGATTCTTAGGGGGTTGCAAAGGATAGAGGGAGCCCATGGCTCTGCAGGGGGTGAAGGAGAACCTGGGAGAGGGCAAGGGGGTGGGCTGGGCACTGAAGTTCAGCCCAATTCTGAAGCTGTTCTCAGGTGCCAGGGCAGGGACAGTCTCTTCTAGCCTGGGAATCTGGAGGGGACCTTGCAGACTCTGGGATCACACAGGGTGGTGAACCTGAGAAGGGTGGCCTGAGGGAGTTTCTCTATCCCAAGAGTGAAGCAGGGTGATGGTAGGAAGGAGTCTAAGAATCACGGCTGTCATCTCTCTGGCCTTGGGAGGGAACTGAGGGTCAAGGAAGGAGCAGAATCTGACAGATTCCTGCTGGAAGAGGCACGTGGGAAAGAGTCCTGAGGCCCTGATCCTCTCTGCTTCCACCTCCTACCCACTATGGCCCCTGCTTCCTGGACTCACATGGAGCTGGCTTGGCTTAGCCATCCTCGCCCCCATTCCCACTCCAGAGGACTAGAATGGGGACACTTCAGGTCCCTGAGCCTTTGAAGGCCACAGCCTCCAATAGCTTTCCATGTCTCCCTAAGAACCTCTCTTCCCTCACCGCTCTAAAGGGAGGCAGAACTGAAACATATAGGATGGTGGGGTCCCATAAGGACAGAGACCCCTGAGTCCTAGCTCCCAGGAGTGAGAGCATAAGAGGGATCTGGAGGAAGACAGAGGAAGAGGTGCCAACTCCCAGGGGATGGGTGTGCTCCGTGGGCTGAGCTTCCCACCCTTCTAGATGTGCCTCTTTTCTGAGTAGGCATCTCTTCTCCCTGCCCTCTAGGAACCCTCCTTTTGACCATCACAAATGCAGCTTTGTCTTCTCTCAGGTGATCCTATTTCCCTCTGAGCTGCAACATCCTCCAGTCCAACTCAGGCATCTCCCCTAGGAGCCCCAAGGCCCGAAAGACCTCGGTGGGATGGGCAGCAGAGGGGTGGGGGGTGTTCATTTGGGCTCTCATCCCTGGCATTCTATTCCCTCCCCCCACCCTGGAAACAGCCGGACATAGAAGCTTCTGGGATTTGTTTTTCGACTTCCATGCTCCTGCCTCAGTTTCCTAGCCTATTTTTCCTAAACCCCAATCCAGGGGTTTAGTGAGGCTGAGTTAACAGCCTGCATTATAAGGGTTTGAGGATGTGAACCACAAGAACCTTCAACCTTTCTTCACCTTCTCTCCCCACAAACCCCCCTAACGCCTACTCATTCCTCCACATTCTGAGCCCCACACCTGGGACCTACCTGGTCCACGGTGGTGCCCACTGGTTCGACCTGCTGGCCTGAAGTCTTCCTTGCCCCTGAGCCAGGGACCAACACTCCGAAAGACAGACTTTGGGAGGGAGCGGCCAGCTTGGGTGCTGTCTAGTCTGGAGCCCCGTCCCCTTCACCAAGTTGCTGCGCCCCGGGACAGCGGGGTTCTGGTCAGGCAGGTTGGCATCATCCGCAGGGCGGGCCCGGCTCTGGGCACAGGGGAGCTCCGGGCCCGGCCCGCCAGCTCTGCAGAACTCAGCCGGGTTTTTTCCAAGGTTCCTGCCGGCAGGCTGGGGAGCGCGCAGCCGCCGCCGCAACCGCCGCCTCGCCCCGGGCTATCCCGGCTCCTCCAGCCCGGCGTGGGCGCCGCCGCCTCCTTCGGGACAGCGCCAGGCGCTCGGCTGAGCGGATGGGCACAGCCGGGACGCAGCGGCCCCTGGCGGCCGAGGGCAAGAGGAAGGGAGAGAGGACATCCGGCCCCCGCAAGTTCAGTGCGGTTGGACACCTCCCTGGTGCAGGCCAGGCAACTCAGAGGAGGTCCCTCAAAACCCTCAAGGTCTCGTGGCCCTCAGTGCCCTGGCTCAGGGGAGCCGGAGGTGCTGGGGGAAAAGGAGCTGGGAGTGACGAGTGATTGACTATACCCTCAGGGTTTTTGAGCTTTGAAGATTGCAGAACTGCATTGTCCAAGACTGTAGCCACTAGTGGCATATTGATATTTAAATTTAAATCTAAATTAATTAAATAAAACTCAAAATTCAGTTCCTCATTAGCATGCACCATATTTCAAATGCTCAATAGCCACACGAAGATAGGGACTGCTGTATTGGACAGAGCAGATGTAGAACATTCCCGTCAATGCGCAAAGTTCTGTTCGACAGCACTCTTCTAGATTGATATTTAGGAGGGATAGTGAATATCTCTTCCTCTCCCAGGAGTGGTGCTCTCAGGGGCTGGGAGGGCTAGAGGAAGTATAAGGGCGTGGGCATTAGGCAGGAGGACAGTAGTAGGCTATGAATGGTCCCTATGGATGATAACTGTGAATACCAACATGGGAACTAAACTCTGAGACCTAGTTTCTTGTTTCCTTTCCTTCCTTTCTTTCTTCCTTCCTTCCTTCCTTCCTACTTTCCTTCTTTCCTTCCTTCTTTCCTTCCTTCCTTCTTTCATTCTTTTTCCTTTCTTTTTTATTTTTATTTTTTGTGGGGGGCCAGGGTCTCATCACTCTGTCACCCAGATCTTGGTTCATTGTAATCTCCACCTCCTGGGCTCAAATGATTCTCCCATGTCATCCTACTGAGTAGCTGGGACTATAGGCGTAGTCTGTAGTGCACTACCAAGCCAGGGTTTATTTTTTGTATTTTTTGTAGAGACAGGGTTTTGCTATGTTGCCCAGGCTGGTCTTGAACTCCTGGACTCAACTGATCCATCCACCATGGCCTCCCAAAGTGCTGGGATTACAGGCGTGAGCCACGACTCCTGGCCTGAGACCCAGTTTCTTTATCAGAAAAATTGTAATGTAATTAATTGCAACTGAATAATTCTTTACAGGGATCTATTCTGGATGCGAAAGTATTAGACAAATGAGAGGGAGTTGTGTTCTGTGAATTGGAAGGAACTTTCCTCTTAGTTTAAGAGGCCTTTGGGTTTGGGGTGATGTGAAGGGGAGAGACAAGACAGAAGATGACCAGTTCTGGGCCCTGAGCCACCAACGTGGCCTGAGATAAAGGGGCCTGTCTTGAGGCTGTCCAGTCCCCCTCCTTGGCTCAATCTTCACGCTCCCCCGGCAGGGCCAGTCACTGAGCAGAGTCTCACTCTTCACAGAGAAAAACATCCCACAAGTCTGCTTCTTCGTACCCCACCCCCTTTTCCCTCTCACTTTCCGCTGCCTCAGGGATGAGTAGAGATGATAACCTCACCAGGTTCTGGGACAGTCTGAGGATGGAGGAGGCATAATGATGTCAGGAATAGGAGGTGAGAGGTTCAGAGAGAGGGGAGCCTTAGGATGAGGCCATGGCTGGGGGCTGTTCTAGAGCTGCAGGGAGCTGTCATCCCCTGCTGGTCATCTGGTGCTGGGGCTGGGGGGTCTCTGGGCTTACCTCTGCGGACCTCTTGCAGCCACACCATGGTGCTAGAAAGGGCAGGGAATAGGAAGCTGGGTGACACCAAGAAGCGGTAACTGTCCCAGAAACACTGAATAATAAAAAACAACCAGGAGTTATATTTGTTTCTTCAGTTGCTGGCTTGCTGCTGCTGTTATTTATCTGAGAGTTGGTTTCAGTTTTTCTCAAATAGCAGGGGAAAACCTATAAAAGCAGGTTGTTCTTTGTCCCTGTCTGCCTTTGCTGCTCTGTTTGCCTTGGGGTCTGTTTTTTTTTTTTTTTTTTTTCTCTCCTGTGACTTCTTTTCCTCTGGCTGTCTGCCCAAAGCTCAGGTGCAACATAGCAGGCACAGTAAGTCTACCAACCTGAATGACCACTGTGGGATCTTTATTTGGAAGATGCCAAGAAAGTCATCCCTTCTGGGGACACAGTTTAGCCTGGGGAACAGAGTGGGATGTGGTCAGGAAACACATGGCCGACAGAGCCCAGAAAAGTTCCAGCCATGAACTGGGTGTAGTAGTCCCTAATGGCTACCTCCAACTTTCACGATGGCCACAACAGCCTTGTCCCCATTTGAGATGTGTGGGTGGGTGGTGTCTGTGGATACCCAGTGATCAACTTTCTGATAGGAGATTTAGAGACAGAGCTCTTGTGGCATCAGGTCAGTATCACCCTCTCCTAGAGGGGAGAAATTAGGAAGAACAGGCAGCCAACCAGTCGCTGGTCTCGGTCCTGGTCTTCCAGCGAGTGGGCTTTTACTCTTCTTAGACAAAGGCTTAGCCTGGCCTCTGTCTCCCCCTGGCGGCAGACATAGAACTTGCTTAGCATTCACGGACAGCTCTCAGCCCTGGCCCTAAGAGAAGGATGGGAGGGGAGGAACCCCCACTCCTCTCTCTGCCATTGATCTCTTTTCTAGCCCTTCCTCCCTGATCCGGAGAACTAAGCTTGCTTCTTAAGACAGAGCAGGTTTGAATGGCAGGAGGCAGACATAGGTGTGAATCTTTCACTGACTGTGTGACCTCTTGGGGCAAGTCACGGTAAAATGACAAGAAGCGTCCGGTCCTGCCTCATCCATGAAACTGATAGAAAAAAACCCACCTTGAAGGATTGGTGTGCAGGATAAATAACCTAATAATGTATGGAACGTGCTTTATAAAGAGCCTAGTAGGCAGTACGTCTTCAACAAATAGTATTTGTTATGTTGTTTTTATCCTATTAATAGCTAGTCCTGCTGTGATCAGGGAAGGTCTACATTGTGGGAAAGACCTGGGTTCTGAGAGAGAAAGGAGGGTGGGAGTGGCACCCTCTAGATCCCTCTAGAGGGATCTAGAGGTGGTCTTCATGGGGAACAGCGCATCAGGAGCCCAGGAATCTACCCCGGCTCCTGATTCCGGGGTGGTCGGCTGCAGCCTGGTTATTATCCCCGCACCCCCACCCGGTACCAGCTTGCCCGCTCTCGCTCCAGCAGCCCCATCCAGAGGTGGTGTCACACCTGGCGCCTCATACCAGCGGCTCCGAAGCTCCTGTTTTGCTCTGAGGTCATTAGCTCCATGGCTTTCTGGGCAGGCTGGCCACACCGAACCAAGAGCGAGGAGACCGCACCCCCTTGTCCCTCAGCCCCTGTCACAATGGAGACGTTCTAGCTGATGTCTAATCTAGCGCACGGCTGAAATAAGGTTTCCTTCTCTCCGCCCCCTTCCCACAGCAACAGAACCTACCCCTAAGAAACGGAGGCGGGGCCAAGCCGAAATGGGGCGGGGCAGAGGCCGGGGGTCCGTGCGCCCGTTCCTGGGGTGGCCCAGAGCAAGGGCAAGTTTCGCCCGGGACCCGCCCAGCTGGCCGGGAGCCAGTAGCCGGGAAGGGCCGGCTGGCGCGAGCACCGCCCACCCCGAGTCCTGGGGGCGGGGCCTGGGCGGGGGCGGGGCCGCGGCCGAGGGCGGGGCAGGGAGGCAGCATGCTAAACCGGGTGCGCTCGGCCGTGGCGCACCTGGTGAGCTCTGGGGGCGCTCCGCCTCCGCGCCCCAAATCCCCGGACCTACCCAACGCCGCCTCGGCGCCGCCCGCTGCCGCTCCAGAAGCGCCCAGGAGCCCTCCTGCGAAGGCTGGGAGCGGGAGCGCGACGCCCGCGAAGGCTGTTGAGACTCGAGCGAGCTTCTCCAGACCGACCTTTCTGCAGCTGAGCCCCGGGGGGCTGCGACGCGCGGATGACCACGCGGGCCGGGCTGTGCAAAGCCCCCCGGACACGGGTCGCCGCCTGCCCTGGAGCACAGGCTACGCCGAGTGAGCGCCCCCTGGGGCACCCAAACCAGGATGGGACTCCCACCCCTCTCCCCAGCTCTGCATCCCCGGCGCTAGGACGCGTTCCCCACGCCGCGTCCAGGCCAGGAGCTCCCTTTTCCCAGGACCTTTGCTATCCTCTGGTCTTCGTGCCGCACCCCCTCCCAGCCCACTTTCCAGTCGGACGCAGCCTATGTCACCTTCTTCAGGTCCTTCCCGCTCATTGACTGCCCTCGCTCACGCTGCCTCAGGACCTGTTCTCCCCCAGAGCCCGGAGGGCGGAGGGCCCTGCGAAGGATGAGTTGGCCAGTTCCCAGTGGCGGCCAGGCAGCTTAAAGGCTAAGGGAGAAGGGGTTTCACGAAGGAGCGGGGTTCTTTTTATTAGGGGACATAGCGGTTGGGAAGATTCGCTCACCCGCTTCCCGGCTCCAGCGCCCCAGTTCCCTGTCCCTCTTACCGTAGTTCCCCTCCCCCTCCACGCCCAGAAATAGCCCGCGACACCAGCAGGCCGTCAGCTTCCCCAGGGGCGGGGAACTGGGGAAGCGGGGAGGGGACGCCCGGGGTAGAGGAGGGTCCCATTTAGATGCCTCTCAGCCTGCCAACTCGTGCTAGCCTGGCAAAGAAGCGGACCCCCTGGCCGGACCGGCCGGCTTGCCCCCAGGCTGTATGTATTTTTAATGCATCTGTCGGGAACGCAGAGCACCGAGGGAGCTGGGGGCGCTGAGTTCGCTGAGGAAGGTGGCTGGTGGCCCATGGACCCACCACCACCTCCCTTAGCCTCCGGTGTGGGAGGAGCTTGTGGGTATGTGGTTTCTGCCCAGTCCAGGTGGGCTTCCACTTCTACTCCATTTCAATTCCTCTTTCCCGATCTGGGCTGGAGAACTTCCTCATTGTCAAGGCAGCAGAAACTTTCGCTGGATGGTTTTAGGATAAGGGTGGGTGTGCCCATGAGGATGAGGTGCTGGGGACAAGGCACTGGCAGAGTTGATAGTGGTTGAGGGTGAGATGTAGGGTGTAGCTAGCAGGGAAATAAAACTTCTGCTACCATCTAGCCCCTCCCCCAGAAGCACCACTAGGAATGCCTTTCATTTTCTTTTTTCTTTTTTGCCAGGGATGGGGGAAGTGAGGCAGGCAGGGGACATAGGGGTTGGCCAGAAGCTCCTGCTGGCCTTTCTGTGAGGTGGTAGGGCCGGCCACCCAAACAGTACTCCTTGCACCTTGCCAGCCCTCCCTTCTCCTCCTCCCTCTGGCCTGGATCCCAGGTGGCTGTGACCTTTCTCAGCTTGGCCAGCAGGCACAGGAGACGGTGTGTGTCTAAGGTGGGGGTTATTCCAGGACCTGGTCTGGTTTCCAACCTGATGTGGTCATTCTGGCCTGGCAGGGTCATCAATGCTGGCAAGAGTCGGCACAATGAGGACCAGGCTTGCTGTGAAGTGGTGTATGTGGAAGGTCGGAGGAGTGTTACCGGGGCACCTAGGGAGCTTAGCCGAGGCCAGGTAAGCCCGGATCCCCTTTCCCAGACTCCAGAGACACAGTGACACCTCTCCCCAGGGACTCAGGCCTCTGGTTTTAAATCTGAGCCATGTGGAAGACCTGACTAAATCACTGGCTTTCTACCTTCTGGCACAGAACCTTTACCTGGCATTCATCAGTTAGATTCCACCATGTAAGCATGCATGTTACTTTCCCACCTAAAATGTAGAGGCTCACATATTTATGGATGATTTAATTGCCACTGCTGAGTTTTGGATCTGTTATCCTCTGAGTTTGGCTTTTTGAGCCTTCGCTTTCTCTTGATACATAGGAAGCCTTATGTGAATAAGTGAATAAACCTAATTTGCCTTCAGTAGCAAATACTGACTTCTCGGATGTTTGTATGGATGCCCAGAGTCTTGTTCTTCTCCTGGCATCACACACACACACACACACACACACACACACACACACACAAAACAAACAAACACAACTCACCTCCAACTTTTCCTCCACCAGGGACTCTGCTTCTACTACTGGGGCCTATTTGATGGTCACGCAGGGGGTGGAGCTGCTGAAATGGCCTCACGGCTCCTGCATCGCCATATCCGAGAGCAGTTAAAGGACCTGGTAGAGATACTTCAGGACCCTTCGCCACCACCCCTCTGCCTCCCGACCACCCCGGGGACCCCAGATTCCTCCGATCCCTCTCACTTGCTTGGCCCTCAGTCCTGCTGGTCTTCACAGAAGGAAGTGACCCACGAGAGCCTGGTAGTGGGGGCCATTGAGAATGCCTTCCAGCTCATGGTGAGTGGGTGACCTGGGCCAAGGGTCTGCTAGGCAACCACTCTGGCCAACTCTGTGTGGAAGCCAGGTGGCCTAAGGGGGTTACGCTGAGAACCCACAACACCTTTGAGAGCCTGAGCAGAGCTTGGTTCAGAGGGGAGGGAGAAGGGGCAGTTATGCCCCAGTCTTCCCTCCTGTCTTCCAGTGTAGCCTGGCTGGGCCCGTTGATTCCTACAGGTGGAGGGGGTAGGGGGAGGGTGACTGTATGCCTGGAACCTCTCCTTCTACCCACCTCTGACCCTTCCTTGTGTGGCAGGATGAGCAGATGGCCCGGGAGCGGCGTGGCCACCAAGTGGAGGGGGGCTGCTGTGCACTGGTTGTGGTCTACCTGCTAGGCAAGGTGTACGTGGCCAATGCAGGCGATAGCAGGTATGGGGGAGGGGGCTCTGAGAGTGGCTACAGAGGGCCACACTCTCTGGGATGGGGGAATACAGGAGAGTGAGGTGGCAGGGGCTAAAAATCAAGACTGGAGGGAGTCAAGAGGGGTGACAGACATAAGGAGTGGCCTGAAATAGCCATTGGGTGGGGTCGGGGGCGGATATGGGGGTCTGGGTAAGGAATCTGAAAGGTCATTATGGAGAGAGTCTGATCTTTCTGGAATTTTTCATGAATGGGTCTGAAGAGAACCAGGTCCCAATTCCTTTTCTTTCTTTGGGCAGGGCCATCATTGTCCGGAATGGTGAAATCATTCCAATGTCCCGAGAGTTTACCCCGGAGACTGAGCGCCAGCGTCTTCAGCTGCTTGTAAGTAGGAACCAAACTCCCTACCCTCATTCTTTGTCGGGTCTTGTGCCTCCCTGCACCCCATGGACCTGAGAACTCTCACACCCCCACCACAGGCACAGAAAGCACCTTACTGGGAAGGCCGCTGTGTGGACTATGGAGTGCGGGGCTGAGCCGGTGGGAGGCTGCAGTACTGGGTTGATCCAGTGCTCCCACTGTGGCCCCAGCTGAGGCTGGAAGTAGAGACTGAGGTGGGGGAAGGGAACAGCAAAGGCCCCTGAGAGGCAGTACGGCTTAGTGCCTAAACGTAGGTGGCTGTGGAGCTGGAAGCCCAGGATGCATCCTGGTCTGAGTGCTTTGCTAATTGTGTGACCTCAGCAATTCCCTCCCTTAACCTCTGTGCATCAATAGTTCCTGCCTTAAGGGCTATTGTGAGGAGTAAATGAGTTAATACTGCTAATATTAGAATAATGTGTGGCACATGGTAAACTCTATTTAAGGGTCTGCTGTAGTTAATGTCATCTATATACCAGCGTGTGCTGTGAGCATAATGCCCCCTGGCTCTCTATTCTGATCATCCCTAACTCTAGGGCTTCCTGAAACCAGAGCTGCTAGGCAGTGAATTCACCCACCTTGAGTTCCCCCGCAGAGTTCTGCCCAAGGAGCTGGGGCAGAGGATGTTGTACCGGGACCAGAACATGACCGGCTGGTAACACTTCCCTCAGAGCTGGGGCCCGTTCCCATGGCAACACAACCAGCCCCTTGCCCGCAGCAAGGTGGAAGCTGGAGGCTGGGAGTTGGGAGGATGTGGCCTTTCTAAGGGGTTTGTGTGAGGGTGCGCAGCTCCTAGGGGAGAGGGACTTTGATGCCTGGGTGATGCCTCCTCTACTCCCCCCTCCCCAGGGCCTACAAAAAGATCGAGCTGGAGGATCTCAGGTTTCCTCTGGTCTGTGGGGAGGGCAAAAAGGTAAACTCCATGGTAGAGGTGGGAGAGGGCAGGAGGACCTGTCACAACTTGTCTAGGGAGGTGGAGGTTCTACCTGAGGGTAGGGGTGGAAGGGATCTTTGGTTTCAGAGAATCTGGCAGAGGACTAGAGTGGCACTCCCTCCTCATTTCTTTCAGGCTCGGGTGATGGCCACCATTGGGGTGACCCGAGGCTTGGGAGACCACAATCTTAAGGTCTGCAGTTCCACCCTGCCCATCAAGCCTTTTCTCTCCTGCTTCCCTGAGGTGAGCCATACGGTGGTCCCCCTTAAACCACCTCTTGCCTTCTCTGGGGGTCTCAGGCCAGCTTTCATCTGCAGTCCCTTTATCCCCAGGCTCCCTGTCCAGCAAACCCCACACCTCAATCCTCTCCGCCCTTTTCTCCCACCAGGTACGAGTATATGACCTGACGCAATATGAGCATTGCCCAGATGATGTACTAGTCCTGGGAACAGATGGCCTGTGGGATGTCACTACTGACTATGAGGTGGCTGCCACTGTGGACAGGGTGCTGTCGGCCTATGAGCCCAATGACCATAGCAGGTAGGGGCTGCATGGCATGGTGGTAAGGGGATGGCACTGGTGAAGGAAGGGTCAAAGGGAAGCAATGCTTGGGACCCCACATGTGGGCCTGTGTATCTGTCTTCCCACATACATGTTGGTACATGAATGTGCATGTGTGCTTCTGGCAGGTATACAGCTCTGGCCCAAGCTCTGGTCCTGGGGGCCCGGGGTACCCCCCGGGACCGTGGCTGGCGTCTCCCCAACAACAAGCTGGGTTCCGGGGATGACATCTCTGTCTTCGTCATCCCCCTGGGAGGGCCAGGCAGTTACTCCTGAGGGGCTGAACATCATCCCTCCCACCACCAGCCTCTCCATACTTACTCTTCTCACAGCCCAAATTCTGAAGTTGTCTCCCTGACCCTTCTTTAGTGGCAGCTTAACTGAAGAAGGGATGCCCGCTATATCCAAAATTATAGCTATTGGCAAATAAACCAGATGGATAAAGGTGTGTGTCTTTATTTGCTTTGACTAGAAACTGAAAGATAAGAAGAAAGCTCTGTGGGGTGGTGGAAAGAGCACCAGAACAGTTCTAGAAATGTGGTATTCCCCAGGTTCTTTATTCCGCCCGCCACTCTTTCCACTCCACGCATTTGCTGTGAGTGTCACTGGCCACTTCTGTGGCTTCACCCATCTGCCCAGACCCTTCCTGAGCTTTAGATCCACACATTCCAGTCATCTCCTGGACAGCCCGCTGGCACTTCAATTCAAATACCTCAAACTAAATTCACCACTGCCCTCCATAACATGTTCCTTCTCCTGGTATATCCCCTCAATGTGCACCAGCTCTGCTGCTCCAGTTAGAAATCCTGGAGTTGGTCACCCTTTGCTTTCATTTCTTTCCCATCAAGGTAATTGATCACTAAGTATTGTTGACTATAGACCTTTAAAAATATTTCTCTACTTGTCTTCACCTCTCTCTGCCTTCAGTCACCACCACCTTTTACTATATTGGCCTCCTACATTTAGTGGCTCCTTACTGCGCCTAGAACAAAATCAACACTCAACTCCTGTGCATGGCATATAAGGACCTTCATGATCCAGCCACTGCTTCCTTCTCCAGCCTCATTTTTCACCACCACCACCACCTTCCTGGGGTTTGCATAACTGTGGGCTTTTAGTAGCTCCAACTTATCCAACATCTACTGCCGGGCATGGTGGTTCACACCTGTAATCCCAACACTTTGGGAGGCAGAGGTGAGAGGACTGCTTAAGCCCAGGAGTTTAAGACCACCCTGGGCAATAGTGAGACCCCATCTCTACAGAAAAATAAAAAAATAGCTGAATGTAGTGGTGAGTGTCTGTGGGAAGCAGTTAAGCATCCAAGGAAATTAAGAGTATTGCTTATAGTAGAAAAGAATAAAGATCTCAAATCAGTGATCTGTTTCCACCTTAAGAGGCTAGAAAAAGAACAGCAAATTAAACCCAAAGTAAGCTAAGGGAAGCAAAAATAAAGATGAGCAAAATAATTAGAAAAGGCCTGTCACCAGCCTGGGCAATATAGCAAGACCCCATCTGTACAAAAAATACAAAAATTAGGTGTGGTGGTACACGCCTCTAGTCCCAGCTACTGGGGAAGCTGAAGTGGGAGAATCACTTGAGCCCAGAAAGTTGAGGCTGCAGTGAGCTGAGATTTTGCCCTGCACACTTGGACAACAGAGATCTTGTCTCAAAAACAAAAAAAAAAAGGCCGGGTGCGGTGGCTCAAGCCTTTAATCCCAGCACTTTGGGAGGCCGAGACGGGCGGATCACGAGGTCAGGAGATCGAGACCATCCTGGCTAACACGGTGAAACCCCGTCTCTACTAAAAAATACAAAAAACTAGCCGGGCGAGGTGGCGGGCACCTGTAGTCTCAGCTACTCGGGAGGCTGAGGCAGGAGAATGGTGTAAACCCGGAACACGGAGCTTGCAGCGAGCTGAGATCCGGCCACTGCACTCCAGCCTGGGCGACAGAGCGAGACTCCGTCTCAAAAAAAAAAAAAAAAAAAAAAAAAAAAAAGAAAAAATTAAAATTTTTTAATTAAAGAAATCTACACATCACCTTATCTTGAAAACTTCACCTGCTGTTCAGGACTGGGTATCCCACAGCCACACAGGCCCACACTACAGCAATGACCTCCTGTATTATAACTGTCTACATTAGGAGTCAGTAGGGAGTAGCAATTAAGAACAGGGGCTCTAGAGTTCAGTTGTTTGGGTTCTAGTGTCAGACCCAGCACTAGCTTTGTAACCTCTCTGAACCTCAATTTGCTTCTCAGTAAAATGAAGATAGCTACCTCATGAGATTTTTGTAGTTAATGTATGTGGACCCAGGTCCATGTAATATGGATTCAATAAATGTTAGCCATCTTGAAATTGTCTGCATTCCTCATTTAGACTCTTAAGTTGTTTGAAGGCAGAAATGGATCTTCCAAACATAGCTCTCAGTTCACCCTCAAGAAATGTTTACTGAGCCAGTTAAGAGGCCTGGGGCCAAACTGCTGCGGACCTCAGTTTTCACATTTGTCAAATGTCTGGATTGCACTTCAGATAAAGTCTGTATGACTCCTAACATTCATTCATTCATCAAATATTTGTTGGCAACCTATTACGTGCCACTTACTGTGCTAGACAACGGGGGAAGGGACAGGCTGGAGGAGCCTGGGAAGTAGCAGGGCCAGACCACCAGTTTGGAGCCAGACAGGCCCGGCTGTGTGAATTCTTGCTGTCACAAGTCAAAAACATTTGTGTAAGCCACTTGATTTCTCTGAGCCTCAGCTTCCCTATGGGCAAAAAGGGATGGGTATATTTTCCCCAAAGATCTGTGATGAATATTGAAAGGGTTAAGCTGTGTAGTGTCCCAAGCACAAGCCAATGAAATGTTGGTGGACGTCCTCATTCTACTCCCACCTCCTCAGCTTCCTTACAGGAAAAGGAGATACGCGTGTAGGTAAGTATCCTATACACCAAGTCAGAACTAGAAGTGGGAACAGAATTCCCAGCTGGGATCCGGAAGCATTTCTAGGAGCACCCTTTGAGGAGTAGGCAGGAATTGGACTCCTGGAAATTCCAGGCCCAGGGAGGAAAGCGAATTGTGAGGAGGAACGCTGGTCTGGGTCTGAACGGCTCTGAGAGGTCTTCAAGTTTGGGGGATGACGTTGGGCTGTACGATCCTAGGAACAAGAGAGTGGACATCTCCCCCAACCAACACACCCACGCCGGGCCCTGGGACGTGCCGGGGGCTGCCCTTTCCCAGTCCCGCCTCCGGAGAGGTCCCAGGTGCAGCAAGAGCGGGTGGCTGCTTGGCCACAGGAGGGCAGCAGCGGCCCTTCCTGACCCCACCCCGAGCACTCTTAACTTTCCCGACGCCGGTCCTCCCCTAGGGGCTGGAAGGTTGGGCAGAGTGAGTTCACCCAGGTAGTGCTGGCCCCGCTCGCCCGGCTCCTCCGCAGTCCCGGAATAACCCCGTGGCCCTCCCCTACCTGGCGGAGTGGACGCCCCCGGCCCCAGGCCTGCGGACCAGGGAAGCGGCGGCCGCTCTGCGCGGGGCCGGGGCGGGCCGAGCCAAGGGCCGCCCCCAGCCGACCCTCCCCCTGCCGGGCCCGCCCTCCCCGCCGCGGAGCTGGAGGAGGGCGGGGCGGGGCCCTGGGGTCAGTCTGAGCCTCAGGCACCGGCCGCGCAGCTGGAGGCGGCGGAACCGAAGGTACCCTGGGCCGGGGCTGCGGGCAGCGGGGCGTCTTGGGAACTCGTCCCCGGGAGAGCACTTTGCCTTCCTCTCTGGGCCGGAGATCGAAGCCCGTGCAGGGAGGGGGCTTCGGCCTCGGCTTGGACCCCGTTCCCTCCCTGCGGAGTCGGCATCCGGGCTGGGCGGGGGTCGGCCGCGTCGGCACCTCCCCGGGCTGCAGCGAGGGGGCCCGGACTTGCTGGCAGGGGCTCTCGCCTCCTGAGGTCCGAGTCGGAGCCCCTTCCCCTCTCCTTCCAGCTTCCTGGAACCTGCCCCGCCGGGTGAGGGGCGAGGGAGCCTCAACTCAGACGCTCCAGCCCCCAGGGCGGACGGCCGCAGGGGACCTAGAGTGGGATGGGGTGGGAATTCCTCCAGGCCAGGAGGGAGGCATGGCGGGAATAGGGGCGGGATGTGACCATTGGGACCTGCCACTGTTCGGCAGGGTCTGGACGCCGCCCTAGACGGTTCCTGGAGCCCGCTTGTGTTGAGGATAAGGGAGATGGGGAAGGATCCAACTCTGTGGGGGGGTGTGTGTGTGTGTGTGTGTGTGTAGACAGAGAGAAAATGAGAATGAGAATCCTTCTCCTTCTTCATACTCGAACCAACAAAGAGTATCCTGGGGTTTGGGGCCGGGATCCTGAGGCCGAGTCCCACCCTCACTCTGGTTTTAAAGTTGAGAATGAGGTATCTCCTGGTATCTCCAGAACGGATTCCTTCCCTAGGTGTAGGGTGGGTCAGCAAAGTCAACCTGCCGCTCTGGATCATCTGGGAATTCAAGAGAGCGGTTGGAGAGAGATCTGGTGTATCCACACTGTCTTGTCTTGGGGAAGGCCCCAGAAGTTCCAGGCTCCATTCCAGGACCTGTGTGGGGCTCAGTTGCCCCTCTTAAGGGGTCAGTGGGACAGTCCCTCTGGGGCTGCCTCCCATAGGGAGTTATCCATGCCATCTTGGCCTTGGGCCTAGTGTCCTGGCCTGGCCTGGGCTGCCTGCTGTTCCGGCCCAACCATAGCCTGGAGGGAAGGTCTTATAATTGAGCTGGAGGCTCCAGGTCCCTTAACGCATGCCTCAACCCCGGGCTTCTGTCCTCTGCCTCCTACCACTCTGGTGCCATCTGAATTACCCTGCTGGAGGGACAGCAGTGACATACTCATGCCTAAGTGACTGGCTTTCACCCCAGTAGTGATTGCCCTCCATCAACACTGCCCACCCCAGGTTGGGGCTACCCCAGCCCATCTTTACAAAACAGGGCAAGGTGAACTAATGGAGTGGGTGGAGGAGTTGGAAGAAATCCTAGCGTCAGTCACCTGGATAGAATTCCCGAGGAACCCTCTTTTTGGAGGGTGGTTTCCATTTCTGGAGGCTATCTGCCGGCAGGGTGAAAGCCTTCTTGCTTGTCTTCTGGGGAATCAGAGAGAGTCCGTTTTCTGGTGGGAAGAGTGTGGCTGTGTACTTTGAACTCCTGTAAATTCTCTGACTCACGTCCACAAAACCGACAGTTTTGTGAATGTGTGTGGAGGCAAGGGAAGGGCCACCTAGGATCTGCTGTTGAAGGGAACAGGCCTGGGGCTGGAGGATTCGTTTCCTAAAGGGCAGTGTGAGGTGGTGGCGGGGTGTGGGGAGTAGAGGCCTTCAGTCAGCCCAGTTTGACAGGATGTGGGACTGAGAGAAAAAGCTAGGTTTGAAGCGGAGATCAGGTTACCGTCGCTTTCTTAACTGCTCCCTGCCTGGTTGGTGCTGGGACTGGCCCTCATTTGTCTCTTCTTTTGGGACTCCTCCCAACCCAGACTCTAGCCCCCTCCCCCTTCCCAACAGCCTTGACTTCATCTCAGCTCCAGAGCCCGCCCTCTCTTCCTGCAGCCTGGGAACTTCAGCCGGCTGGAGGTCGGTTCCCCTCCCCAGGGAAGGAGGAAGTGAGGGAAGCTGCGAAGGTGTGATGAACTGTGCAGATGCTCGCCGTGTGTGCTGGGGGTGGGGGACACTTGGAAGCCCGGGAAGCTGACTGCTTGCCCTGAGTCACAGGGAGGGGTGGGCAGGGCCTGTGGGTGAGCTGGACCAAGGGAGGAAGGGACTGTTGCAGAGTGGGTGGAGGTGATTCCCTGGTGGATTCTTCTCAGTCACTGTGCTGTGGTGGATGTGTGGCTCCCTACAGTGTGGTCATTGTCCCCTGCCAGGGGCTGAGTGACCCAGTGTTGCTGGCAGGCCCAGGAGGAAGTGGGGAGGAAGGCAGCCTGCCCAAACTCGAGCTGTGGGCACTGCTGGGACTGAGCCTCCTTTGTATGACTTGGGGCTTTGGGGACCGGGTGGGGTGGACCAGGGAAGCTGGCTGGCTGCTGCCCCTGTCCTCTGGGTTTCCCTGCTTCTGCTCTCCTTCCTACCGCTGAGGTGACATGTCGAAGAGGCACGGCTTTGAGTCACACAGTCCTGCTATGGATGCTATCCCTGCCGCTTATAAGCCACAGCTCTGAATCTGTCTTAACCTCATTGAGCCTTAGTTTCCTAGTTTGTCAAAATGGAAAGTACACCATCTACCTCCCAGGCATCTGGGGACCAAAGGAGATAATTCCTGCCAAAATGCCCGACAGAGTGCCTGGCACCTAGGGACTCTGTAACTATTCTTCCTTTACCCACCTACCACCTGGTAGCTGGTTCTGCTACTCTGGTCCTAGAGAGGGACTCCTTATTTGTGACTGGACAGGTATGACTTGTGCTGAGGGACAATCTGTTCTAGATTGGACCTTAGAGATTATTAAACTGTAAATGCATCAAAATCCTGGTAACCAATGAAGTCTGACTTGAAACCCTGATGTGTGAAGTAGATAGAAGCTTGCTCCCTGGACGTCCCGCATCCCTGAGCAGCTCTTTAGCTACCTGGAGTCCCCAAGTTGGCAAGTGGATTAGATTGAAACTCATGTTTTCCAGCTCCCAAGTGGGGTCATCATCCACCTCCCACCACTGTATTCTAACCCATCGAGGGAGACCTGTCCCTGACCCAGAGATTAGGAATTTCGAGCTCTGTTGTTGCACAATTGGTGTTTGGCCAGAAGATGCCTGAGCAAGCCCCCTGTCCCTTTGCTAGAGGCCTCGGTTTCCAGGAAGGTTTGAGGGCCCTAGAGAAGTGTTTTTGGACTTTAATGGCTTTTCCTCAAATCCTCAATACCTCTTTCCTGGCAGCCCCACCATGGCTGCAATCCGAAAAAAGCTGGTGATCGTTGGGGATGGTGCCTGTGGGAAGACCTGCCTCCTCATCGTCTTCAGCAAGGATCAGTTTCCGGAGGTCTACGTCCCTACTGTCTTTGAGAACTATATTGCGGATATTGAGGTGGACGGCAAGCAGGTGAAGGCAGAGATGCCCTTCCCACCCGACCCTGATCCCCGCCCCCAGTCACTGAATGACCTAGTATGTCCTTCCCCACTCCTACCCCTGTCCTTGTGTCATTCTCCCTGCTGGAACCAGTAAAAGTTAGGAAGTATATCTGCAGTCTTAAAAAACCTGGATATACTTTCTGGTTCTCCCACAGACTGGCTCTGTAACCTGGGCCGAGTCCCTTTGCCTCTGGGTTTAAGCTCCCCCACCTGCAAAATGGGGATGATGGTAAGACCTCCCTCAAAGGGTTGTCGTGAGAATTAACCAAAATAATGGTGCTCACAGTGGCAACTCAAGGGTCAAACACGTGTCTTAGCTTTCTTTAACAAACTGACCTAATTTATGTTGTGGGACAGTGATTAATACAATGCCTGGCACATAGCAGGTACTCAATAAAGAAGTTCAGTGAGCCCAAAGAACAGTGGTTTCAGAGGACCTTTGGGTGGCAGGGTTGGGGCCCTCAGGCCAGCTACTCACTGGCCTTGTGTGTCAGGTGGAGCTGGCTCTGTGGGACACAGCAGGGCAGGAAGACTATGATCGACTGCGGCCTCTCTCCTACCCGGACACTGACGTCATCCTCATGTGCTTCTCCATCGACAGCCCCGACAGCCTGGGTGAGGAGATTGGAGGGAGGGGACTGAGAACCCCTCGGAATCAGCCAGAGGTGTCGTGCCTTGGCCTGTCTTCAGTCATCTTCAGAGATGGGGGGTGGGGATGCAGGGGAGCACTCAGGCCCTGCTGGTCTCCTTTACTGTGGTAACTGGCCCTCTGAAGGCATACTGCTCTTGAGGTTTTGAGCTGTGAAAGGGACCATCATGCTGAATGGCTTCTAAGATTCTGCTGTGGGAAGATGAGGGCCCCCCAGGGGAGCTTTCTAGCTTAAGTGGAGGCACCGACACCTGTTGGGGCATGTCTGCACAGAAAACATTCCTGAGAAGTGGACCCCAGAGGTGAAGCACTTCTGCCCCAACGTGCCCATCATCCTGGTGGGGAATAAGAAGGACCTGAGGCAAGATGAGCACACCAGGAGAGAGCTGGCCAAGATGAAGCAGGTGGGTGCGGCTGCCAGGCTGGAGCCCCTGGGGAAGAAGGCACCCTCTGAGGGGTTGCAGACGGGCAAAGGGAGCTTCTTTCCAGCTACTGCCATGTGTTAGGGGAGATGGTAATATCTCCTGGTGAGGGAGGACCCGTAGGGTTGTGTCTGATGAGGCATCAGAGAATGAAGTGACTTGTCCAAAGTCACTTGGCATTTTTATTTATTCCAGTTAATTGTCCATTCTGTTTAGAATTGGGACTATTAAGATGATTAAGAAAATCTGCCCTCAGGGAGACAGCTTATGTTCGGGTACCCAGGCTGTGCCATCACAGTGCCCCTGGGGGAGGTGTAGGGTGATGTGGATGTGGGAACGAGGGCAGGCATTGTGTAAATGGCTGGAAGAAGGGATGAGAGAGCTGGCTTATTCAGGGACCTAAGTGGCTCTCTAGCCAGAGCACTAGAGTTCATTAGAGAAAGCTGTCAGGGTAAGAAATGCAGATAATTAAGGCAAAGTTTCAAAGTGGGGAGATGTTAGGTCTGTGTGTTAGAAAAATAATTCTGACTGGAAGAGTGAGGATGGAGGCAGAGCAGTCAGGAGGTGGGAGGCGCTCATTCAGACAAGAGAACTGGGGGCTGTGTGTGGGAGGAGGTGGGGCTGAATGGGAATGGAGGGAGGGACCGGAGGGATTTTTGGATCCCTGGCCCAGAAGCTGCCCAGGGTAGCTGGGGCCTGGGTGCTTTTTTTGGGTCAGGACTGGAGGAGGAGGCATTTGTTCCAGCTGCTACACTTATGGGTGAGGCAGGAGAGGTTCATGTAGTCACCAGCTTCCTTTGACCCCTCATCTTCTGTCTTCTCAGGAGCCCGTTAGGTCTGAGGAAGGCCGGGACATGGCGAACCGGATCAGCGCCTTTGGCTACCTTGAGTGCTCAGCCAAGACCAAGGAGGGAGTGCGGGAGGTGTTTGAGATGGCCACTCGGGCTGGCCTCCAGGTCCGCAAGAACAAGCGCCGGAGGGGCTGTCCCATTATCTGAGATCCCCAAGGCCTTTCCAAACATGCCCCCTCCCTTCAACAGGGGTACAGAAATTATCCCCCTACAACCCCAGCCTCCTTAGGGCTCCATGCTGAAGGCTCCCCTTTTCCGTTCCCTCCTGCCCAGGACTGCATTGAGGTTTCCTAGCCCTGAGGTGGTGGGGTGGTGCGGGCCCTCCCTCCCAGTGCTCTGGGAACCAGGCCTATGCCCTGCCCTTCCTCAGGGCCCCTGGGGCTCTTGCCCCTTTGACCTTTCCCAAAGGATGGTCACACACCAGCACTTTATACACTTCTGGCTCACAGGAAAGTATCTGCAGTAGGGGACCCAGAGTCCCAGGCCCCTGGAGTTGTTTTTGGCAGGGGCCTTGTCTCTCACTGCATTTGGTCAGGGGGGCATGAATAAAGGCTACAGGCTCCAACGTGTGTGGCAGCTTCTGGTCTTTCCCTCTGGGTGCTTAGTGTCCCATCTCTTTTCATGTCCAAGTTGCTTGCCAGCCTGGCCCCCTGTCTACAAGGCAGGCCAGCGGCCGGCAGGGTGGAGTCTTAGAGCAAAGGATGAGGTCATGCCTGGCTCTGGGCCAAGGAGGCGGGTGAAGGGAGTGGTCTGTAGCAGGGGGCTAAACTTAGAAACCTGTGGGTGGCTTCCCTGCCACCTCCCACTGGGTTTCCTCTCCAGCTGGGAGGGGGTGTGTCCCAGAGCAGGGCTGAAAGTCCCACCCTTCCCTACTGGGTCAACTTGGGGGCTCAGGAAGCTGGGGCCAGGCAGAGGAGACATTATCAAGGCTTTTGCATAGAACAAGATTTTGTTTTCAGAGTTTTCTTCCTCCCCCTTCCCCCAATTGTTAGCAGCTTGATGTGTCATTCTCCCCAGCAGGGGAGGGGGTGGAATGGCTTGGGTTGTAAACTCCCTCCCCCAGCCTTCCTGTCCCTTGAAGGGGCAGCTCAGCTGGGTTCTGGTTCAGGGTCAGGCAGGCAGTTAAGGCTTGGCTGGTGCGAGAAGGCTGGGTGCTGTGTCTTCAGAGCTCATTCCTCCACTCTGGCTCCACTTGCAGAGACAGGCCCCCTTCACCCTCCTGCTCCTGGGGGAGGCAGTCATGACCATGGGACCCTGGAAAGAAATAAAGTACACTTTGTCTTCCTTACCACCTCCTCTGGCACTGTCCCCAACCTGGCCCACCCTGGCCCAGCCATACCTGAGGTAGAGGGGCTGAGCTTGCTCAGACCTTGCAGTAAATTCTGTCCCTGTTGCAGGTCCAGTTTGGCAGGGAAGGGACACCCGGTATACCCTCCGTTTTCTTTACAGAACTCCAGGAATCTGTGGGGTACAGAGGAGTGCCAGCAGAGACTGGAGGCTAAGCCACGGTCCTGTCACATCTGAGCTGTACTTGCTCAACCTCTGGATGTCATTTAACTTGTAAATATAATAGGGGTGCTGTGAAAATGGACACATCTGAGGATTAACTGAGCGATAAGCAAGCGCTTAAAAAAGATCCACCTGCCTTAGGCAGGGGCTGTGGCCACCAAGAGGGAGAATGGGGTGGGAATGCTCACACTTTCCAGTCGGGATCATGGCCCAGGAGAAGGGGGTTCCCCACGACGATGAGCAGGGCCTTGGCCCGGGTCACAGCTACATTGAACCTCTGGAAGGAAGAAGTGTGGTCATGGGAGGGAAGGGCCCCAAGATGGAAGAATTCCTGCCACCCCGACCAGCCCTCAAACCTTGGGGTTCTTAAGGAAACCCAGATTAAAGTCCAGATCCAGCTGCACAAAACTCTGGCTGCTTCGCACAGTGGAGATGAGGATGACGCTTCGTTCTTGGCCTTGGAATTCTTCCACTGAACCCACCTATCGGGGAGAGAGGCAGGGCCTGAGACCAGCCAGGCGTGCCCTACCCCAGCAAGCCTGCCATCCAAGGAGGGTACAGAGAGGTCACTGGGCAATTGTAGACCAGTGGAGTGAACAAGTGAGTGCTGCGACACGGCCCAGGGAAAGGGGACAGGAGGTAGGCAATGGAAGCTGAAACCTGAAGGGTGAATCCTGTTGAGGGGTGGGGCCTGCAAAGTGTTCTAAGGAAAGAAAACAGCATTGCAAAGCACACTGGAACTCAGAGCAGTGACTTTCACACTTTCCGGAAAATAATCACCAAGTATCTGTTAAGAATATACAACCCTGGGCCCTAACCCAGACCCCCCCATCAGAATTTCCGAGAGAGAGGCCTGTAAGTCTTAGAGCAGTGTTTTCAACCCTGGCTGCACATTGGAATCACCTGAGAAGCTATAAAAACTACCAGTGCCCTGGCTCTGCCCCATAGCTGTATGAGCTGGTGGGCGGGGCCCTGGCACGGGGGTATTAAAAGCTCTCCAGGTGATTGTTATCTGCAGCCAGTGTTGAGACCACAACCTTACAGAGGCTACTGGGGGTGGGGGTGGGGGTGGGGGTGGGGGTGGGGGTGGGGGTGGGAGCATCACATGACAGGCCACGGAATTTGGACTTTATCCGTAGGGCAGAGGCCTCAAACCTGCCTGAGTCTAAGAATGACAGGAGGTGCTTGTTAAACATCCAGGCTTCCTGATCCCATCCCAGACCATTAAGTTGGAATCTCCAGGAGTGAGAGGCTTGGGGAGAGCTCCAGCTCTATTCAAGGCAGCAGGGGTGGGACGGGGATGTGGGCTGGACTGGAGTGGAAGCTTGAGAAAGTCTTTGGAAGTGGGCAAGTGGGAGCACACGGAGGGGAGGGAGTGAGTGTGGAACAGCGTGTCACCTTCAAGTCCTTGATGTCATCCAGTCCTCGAAGCTCCCTGTCAAGTTTGGTGATGCAGTAACGGATTTTCTCCACCTGGAAGGAGGGGGACAGGTGCCTTTCTCTCCTGCCATTAACCTCATGCACGAGGGAGCCTGGCAGGAGGCCAGAGAGCTGGGGAACAAAGGGAGGGGACAGCTGACCCCGGTGCTCTTCTGAGATACAGAGCCAGCGGAGGCCTAAGCTCCTGAAGCCTCTGCCTAGTGGTCTGGATATTAAGGAGGTACCATCTGGGGGAGGGGCCCCACCCTTGCTGGTAACTGAGGACCTGACCTGTTTCCGGTACGGGGAGATGACGCCCACGCTTCGGGGGCTCAGGCGGGCTTTGCCCTTCTTGGAGGAGGGGGCCAGGAGCAGCTTCAGGTAAGAAGTCACTGTGGCAGCCTCTTCAGGGTTGAAGAAGGATGGGCTGTTGCCCTCACGCTCATCTTTGCCCATTACGCCGTGAAAGATGATGGGAAAGCCCTGGACATGGGGTCAGGGGAAACCCTCAGCCAGACCACCCTCCCTCAATTTCCTCCCTTCCCAAACCCTTCCAGAGAGTAAGAGATCCCAGGCCAAGGTGACAAAGGGAGGGGCTGCACCTTCAGTGGGAGGGAAGTCAGGGTACAGGGGTGGGAGCCTGTGCCCCTGCCCTGCTTAGCCTCACCTGTCGAGGCAGGCCTGCCCAGCGGCAGAAGCGTTCTCGATCTACGACATCAGCACAGGCCTGCAGCTCCCCTTCATAATAGAGCTGGTTAGGAATGTCCAGGATGGTGGGATGAGACCTGGGAGGCCGGAGGAGGAAGAGCAAGACCGAGGGTCAGATTCCCTCTGCCCCACAGGGGCTCCGCTCTACCCACTCTGGGCCCCCACACATTAGCCTGCTGCCCCCCTGGCTCCCTGGATAGCAGGACACTCATCCATAGTATCTGCTGCCAGGCACTGTAAACCACAGAAAGCAGAACCAGAGTCCTGCTTTCTGGTCCAGAGAGCATCTAGTCCAGGGACTCCACAGACCCATGACATTTAAAACTAAAAAATTAGGGGCCCATTTTCAGGTTTCAAATTTACCAAGGACAGTACGAAACCAAATTATCCTTGACTATCATGTTATTTGATGAGACAGTGTGTTAAATCCAAAAATATAAGTAGTGATGACACAATAGCTAACATTTATTGAGCTCTTAGTGATAGCATAAAACTCATCTAAGCATTTTAGATGGCTTAACTCATTCACTAAAAGTATACAGCTCTTTAATTTGAATAACAATAGGTTTATGAAAAAACTGTATCTTCCCTATTTTTCTTTCTTTCTTTCTTTTTTGAGATGGAGTCTCGCTCTGTCACCCAGGCTAGAGTGCAGTAACGAGATCTCAGCTCACTGCAACCTCCGCCTCCCAGGTACAAGCGATTATCCTGCCTCAGCCTCCCAAGTAGCTGGAATTACAGGTGCCTGTCACTATGCCTGGCTAATTTTTGTATTTTTAGTAGACATGGGGTTTCACCATGTTGGCCAGGCTGGTCTCAAACTCCTGACCTCAAGTGATCAGGGGTGGGAGCCTGACCTACCTTGGCCTCCCAAAGTGCTGGGATTACAGCCATGAGTCACTGTGCCTGGCTTCCTCCCTGTTTTTCTTATTTCTCCTTGGATTGCCTGAAAACTTCATCTGGGATTGGTACCAGACACACCCGAGCCTCTAGGAACCACTGCCCACCCGCTAAGATGCAGATAAGCTGACTGCTGTCGTGTGAAACCACTGGCTAAGTCACACAGACAACAAGCAGCAGTGCTGGGGCTAGAAAAACCTCCTACCTTCCGGTTTAGTCTTTCTGTATCACACAACCTCTGAGCAACAGGACTGCAAGCCAGACTCTCCAGCAGGGGCTGCACACAGGATGTGAAGGCACAGGATATGGCAGGGGAGGCAAGGGCGTGGGAATACCTGTAGTTGCGGAGCAGCTTGGTTATGAACTGGGGGTCATAGCCTTCAGGGCCCTTCTTGTACAGGGAGTTGTAGGTGAGCAGCCGCTCCAGCAGTGAGTATCCCAGCCCATGCTTCTGGGTCAGTGGGGAACGCAGCACAGGCCCCAGCTGCCGAGGGTCTCCTGCCAGCACCAGCTGCCCTCCTGGATCGCCTGTTTCCTTTACTTCCATCAGCCCTGGGAAGCAGAAGAGGTGTGGGGAGAAAGGTAAGTGGTGCAACCTCTCTGACCCACACAGGGTGTATACCTGCAGCCCCACCTGAGTCCCTCACCTGCTATAGCTACCAGACTCTCAGGCTCCATGCAGTGGCCAGCCTCATCGATGAAGATGTGTGTGAAGTGATCAATGGGAAACTGGGCCGAGACCAACCTGGGAGGTGTCAGGCCAGGCAGGGGTCATATCCAGGCACCCAACTACCAAACCTGAATGCTTTCCCAGGCTGGCTCCTCACCACCCCCGCACCCAGCCCCAGAAACCATTCTTCCCCATTTCCCCAGCCCGTTACCCCTTTGATTACACTTACGATTCAGAGACACACCCACACACACTCCCCACCTGCCAGCAGTGATGAGGGTGGTAATTAAGACCCGGTATTCCTGCAGCTTCTTCTTGGCGGGAAATACATACTCCCCCTTCTTTGCGTCCCAGTTGCAGCAGGGCTGTGGATTGTGAAGGGACCAGAGGAATCAGCTTGGCTCCACTCATTCCCACAGTGATTCTGGTCGTAGGCCCCCCAAATAATTGTTTTTATTATTATTATCATAATTTTTATTTTTGAGACGGAGTCTTGCTCTGTCGCCCAGGTTGGAGTGCAGTGGTGCGATCTCGACTCACTGCAAGCTCCCCCTCCTGGGTTCATACCATTCTCCTGCCTCAGCCTCCCGAGTAGCTGGGACTACAGATGTCTGCCACCACGCCCTACTAATTTTTTGTATTTTTAGTAGAGACAGGGTGTCACCATGTTAGCCAGGATAGTCTCAATCTCCTGACCTCACGTAATCCACGTGCCTCACCCCCCAAAGTGCTGGGATTACAAGTGTAAGCCACTGCGCCCAGTCCCCCAAACGTTTTATCCACCCCCCTCACTTACAAACTGAGGCCCAGAGAGGGGTCCTGCCTGGTCACATAGCAAGTATCAGAATCCAGGTCTCCTAGCTTCCTTGCCTGAGTGTCTGCCCTGAGAGTCTCCCCGGCATTTGCCATTCTTTGGCCCTCTGCACTTCCCTAGTACCTTGATGTCCTCAGGTACCATGCGGATGTCCCTGCTGGGGGCCAGGAGGCGGTAGATGGAGCTGGGAAGGTGGACCCGGAGCCTTTGACAGAGGAGGTCAGCCCCTGAGTTGGATGGAGCGCAGGCTAGGATGTGGGCTTTGGGCAAGTGCTTCACCACCTGAGATGCAGATAAGCACAGTGTGGGAGGCAGGTTCCTGAGACGCGGCCGTACTCAGTCTGGGGCAGCGCAAGTCTACGATGACTGAAATGTGAATGGTGACTCCAAGGGTCATGCCGTGCCCTACCCGTACAACAGTGTTCCACAGCCACATTTACCCTAACTCCCTACTTCCCCAATCCCCACCCTGTTTTTTGAGACAGAGTCTCACTCTGTCACCCAGGATGGAGTACAGTGGCATGATCACGGTGCACTGCAGCCTCAAATGCCCAGCTATTTTTTATATTTTTTCATAGAGACAGGGTCTTGCAATATTGTTCAGGCTGCTCTCAAACTCCTTAGGCTAGGCCTCCCCAAGTGCTGAGATTACAGGCATGAGCCACTGCACCTGGCCCCTACCTCTCTTTCTGATGGCTGCTCAGACGCAGGAGCATTTCGGGAGTGGGAAGGAACTAGAATCTGAGGACAAGTGCTTGATGCTGGGGGAGTCAGAGTGCAGGCCCCAGGTTTGTGCTCAGACCCCACCTGCTTAATGGCCTCCACTAACGTGACGGTCTTGCCGGTGCCTGGAGGCCCAAAGATGATGTAGGGGGCTGGACGGGTGGTGCCCATGACAATGTGCCTCATGGCCTGCAGCTGCTCTGGGTTTGACTCCAGACTCCGGTCATACAGCCTGGCAGAGGGACCAGGAATGTGAACTTGAAGTCATCTGGTGACCCAGAGGCCTCCCTGACTCCATCCCCTGTGCCCACACTCCGAGTGGTTCCAGAGGCTCCCTGCCCACAGTCTCACTTGAGTTTCACATCTGAGGGCAGCAGCGGGATGTCCCGAGGTGCCACAGGAAAGAGCATGGGCCACAGCAGCCAGCGCCCCGTCAGCTCCAGGGCACGGTGCTGGACTCGCAGGGGCTGGCGGTTGAAGGTAAAGTTCACCTTGAAGGTCAGCCCATCCACAAAGCGGCTCAGGAGGCTTTGGGCAGAGAGAGGGGGGAAGAGTTTGTTGGGGCAGGGGAGTAGGCAATAATGGGCCAGAACCTTCTCCACCAACCGCAGTCTCAACCCCTCTTTCCAAGACCTTGACGGAAGCTCTCTAGAAGAGGAAGCTGCCGTAGCATCTCAGGGTACCGCTGAGGAAAAGTCTCCTGTTCTGCCCCTGGGGCCTCATTTATCTCAGGGAGAAACATTCCTCCTCCCCTGGGGTCAGAAGTCTGCAGACCCTTCCAGCAGCTCCGGGTTCCCCCAGCACCCACCTCATGGAAAAGCTTAGCTTGACACGGTCCAATTCCACCTTGTGCACAAAGCCCTTATATGTGACGGGGTCCTCCTGGTGTGTCTCCGAGGACAAAAGGGCAAACAGGTGGTCGCCCCGCAGCACTGAGGGGCGGCTCTCGGTCACCCCAGGAACCTATGGGGTGTGAACACAAGCAAGCTTCTGTCCCAGGGATGGACGCTGGAGGGCCCAGCCCCCAGGTTCTCCAGACCTTTAAGGAACAAGGACTGAGACTGGCCTTCTAACCTAAGACTCAGGGAGCTATGCTATCCCTGCACCCCTCTTTCCTTTCATACCAGCAGGAGCCAGGGGAAGAGGAAGAAGACAAATCTTCCGAAGCTGCACAGAGATGCCGAGCCCAGGAACCCAGAGCCTCCAGTGCAGCTGCCCTCTTGGCCCGCTCAGTTCCTGCTCTGCCTGTAAAAAATCCTGTTCATCAGTTAATCGGGTTGCTAAAAAAAAAATTAAACAAACAAACAAACAAAAAACTGGACCAGGCATGGTGGCTCACACCTGTAATCCCAGCATTCTGGGAGGCTACGGCAGGCGGATCACTTGAGTCCGGGTGTTGTGAGACCAGCCTGGCCAATGTGGCAAAACCCCATCTCTACAAAAAATACAAAAATTAGCCGGGCATAGTGGGGCATGCCTGTGGTCCCAGCTACTCGGTCGGAAGGCTGAGGTGAGAGGATCACTTGAGCCCGGGAGCAGGGATTAAGTGAGCCAAGATCATGCCATTGTACTCCAGCCTGAGCACCATGGTGAGACCCTGTCTCAAAAAAAACAAAAACAAAAACAAACAAAAACTTGTTCAAAACTCACTTCCTGCAGTAATCTTTCCTTGACCAAACTCACCCTCTAATTCTCACCTGCACTTGTATGTAGAAATCCAGTCTCGTGTGTAATATGGGCTTATATGCAGACATTCAAAATCCAAGAGCCAGAAAGAGCTGCTTTAAGAATTATCCAGTCCAGCTCTGTGCTTTTCAGATAAGGGAACTAAAGCTCAGAGAAAGCCAGGGACTTACCCAAGGTGGTAGCAAAGCCTGGACTAGAACCCAGATCTTCCCCATTCCCCTGCTCCGTCTTCAGGCACAGGATGCCCACCCTGCTGCTTGCGGAGCCCTGGGAACCACTTCAGCCTTTCTCTTGTTCTGCCCTGCTGTCAGGAATAGTTCTGCCCACAGCCTCTAGCTTGGCTGATGTGAGCCCACCCTCCTCACACTCAATCTGAGCCCTGACCTCCAGCGTGAGCAGCCTGGGGTTCTGGTCCACGGGGTCCCAGGTCATGGGCACTGACTCCAGGTCATAGTGCCGGATGTCATGCTCCATCTGCAGCTCTTCCAGGTGCAGCAGCAGCCGCAGCTTCACCTCATAGTTCCTCCACTTCAGGGTTGTCTCCAGCTGGGCCCTGGAAATGATGGTTGGGAGGGGTGAGTGGGGGCAGGAACGGGATGGGCCAGACAACCCCTATGCCCAGGAGTATCCACTTTTCCCACCCGAAGCTCTGGAACTAAGCATCAAAAAGCAGAGAAGACTAGAGGGATACAGAAGTGGATACAGAGTCAGAGGCCCTGAAGAAGGAAGCCTTGGCTCTTGCTTCCTTGGATGCCCCTGCCCCCACCTCACCTGACTTGCATTTGCATGGTGGCTCTTATGGCCAGAACATTCTCCCCTGATCCTCCTCTCATGACTCCCACCCTCACCTCATTCAAATGTCCTTCTCTGGTCAAACATCACCACCTCAAACAGGCCAGGACTAACTGGCCCTCTGCCAAGCAGCACCAACCCATCCCCTAACCCTGCTTTAGTTTCACTGTAGTTCTTTTTATCTTTTTTAGAGACAAGATCTTGCTGTCACCCATGCTGGAGTGCAGTGGCATGATCCTGGCTCACTCACTGTGTTCTCGACCTCCTGGGCTCAAGGAATTCTCCCACCTCAGCCTCACAAGTAGCTGGGACTACAGACATGTGCCACCACACTTGGCTAATTAAAAATTTTTTTTTTTTTTTTAGAGACAGGCTCTCCCTATGTTGCCCCAGGCTGGTCTTGAACTCTTGGGCTTAAATAATCCACCTGCAGCTCAGCCTCCCAAAGTGCTGAGATTACAGGCATGAGCCACTTGCACCTGACCTGTTTAGTTCTTCATAGCACTCATCACTCCATGAAATGGTAACAAAAATGCTCATTGTCCCCAATTAAATGAGCCAGGCCTTCATTTGACTGGTTCACCTTGAATGGTGCTTGGTTTATGGTGCGTGCTCAGCAAGGGAATGAATGAATACAGCCCGAGAGGCTGAGGACAGACGTGCCATGGCAATGCAAAGAAGCCAGTAGGGAAAAGACAGGGGAGAGTGTGGAGTGCAGAGGGGTAGTACTTACTTGATCTCAGCGATCTCCTTAGGGGCAGTGAAGATACTTGTTCCCTGAAGAAGCATGGGGAGCAGCTGCCTGAGGCGGGGAGGTGGGTAGTATGTCCCCAGCGCCATACTTAACTCCAGGTCATAGCCCTTTGCGCTGCAGAATTGAGGGAAGAAAACACTGAAAACCCCTCACCCTCCAAGACCCTGAGAATGCCCCTCTCAGGTGGATGCACAAAGCCCTCCTGCAGTCCTACTGCTGAAAGGAAGTCGGCAGCCTCGCTCCAAGGTTGGACTATTCTCATTTTTGGAAAGCGCCATACTTGGAAACCTTTATTATATAAGTAATACATGTTCATTAGAGAAAAAAATCAGGTAATAGGTAATAAATAAATATCATTCTTACCATCCAGGAATAACCAATGTTAACTTCCAGAGTTTCTTCCCTGTAAATTTCTGTTATATAGTCAACAAAAAGAGCACAATGGTCTGTGAAGGTCCTATTACATAGTTTGCTTTTTTTTTTTTTTTCGAGATGGAGTCTCACTCTGTTGCCCAGGCTGGAGTGCAATGGCGCGATCTCGGCTCACTGCAACCTCCACTTCCCGGGTTCAAGCGATTCTCCTGCCTCAGCCCCCTGAGCAGAGTAGCTGGGACTATAGGTATGTGCCACCACACCCGGCTATTTTTTTGTATTTTTAATAGAAATGGGGTTTCGCCATGTTGGCCAGGCTGATCTCGAACTCTTGACCTCAAGTGATCGGCCCGCCTCAGCCTCCCAAAATACTGGGATTACAGGTATGAGCCACTGCGCCCAACTAGTTTGCTTTTATAACTCAGTATTTTGTGAACATCTAGAAAAAACAAAAAGAGATGTCTACACATATCCTTTGCTTCCATCCACATGAAGTGTCCAGCACAGAGAAATCTACGGAGACAGGAAGTAGATGAGCAGTTTCTTAGGGCTGAATGAAGTGGTGGAGGATAAAAGGGTGATAGCTTTTTGGGGTAATGAAATGTTCTAAAACCAATGGTGGTGATGGTCTCACATATTTGTGAATATACTAAAACAATTACTGAACTGTAATTTAAATGGGTGAATCATATGGTATGTGAATTATCTCAATAAAGCTGTTTAAAAAAACAGAGATGTTGGCTGGGCACAGTGGCTCACGCCTTTAATCCCAGCACTTTGGGAGGCCGAGACGGGCGGATCACTTGAGGTCAGGAGTTCGAGACCAGCCTGGCCAACATGGTGAAACCCCATCTCTACTAAAAATACAAAAATTAGCCGGGTGTGGTGGTGCATCCCTGTAATCCCAGTTACTTAGGAGGCTGAGGCAGGAAAGAATTGCTTGAGCCCAGGAGGCGGAGGTTGCAGTGAGCTGAGATCACACCACTGCACTCCAGTCTGGGCGACAGAGCAAGACTCCATCTCAAAACAAAAACAAAAAACAAAACAAAAAACCCAGAGATGTCTACAATGATCTGCCTGATAATCCATCACACAGGGACAATGCCTAAAATTTTTTTCACTCTGTCCTCAGATCTGCAGTTCATCTGCAACTTTCTTCCTTGACAGAAAAATTCTCTCAGACCCAGAAGAGTGAAGAGCCTGCAGGAAAAGGGGCTCTGGCTCCCAGTTCTGTGCTCCTCCCAAAGCCCTAGCCTATGTGGTTGAGATACGAGCCCAGCAAAGGCTGAGTTGGAGCGAGGAGTTACCGGTCAGGTCTCTCTCCTTCCTCTATCCGATTGGTCACCACAGGGTTTCCAGTGATCCGGGTCCGCTTGAAGGGAGTCATGGGCTTCAGCTGTGCAGCCAGGGGGCTGTGGGCGACGGCAGCCAAGAAGCGGGCAATGTAGAATGTGCCGGCTCCTTCCGAACCCGACTCCCCAGGTCCCAGCAGCTCCCAGAGCACGGTGGCTGGGAAGTAGCCCACAAAGCTGGTCTTACAATGGACATGGAGTTCATAGCATTCACCTGGAGGAGGATGGATGAGTGAATAGGGGTAGGGCAGGGACCCTCCCACCCATATCCTTATCCTGGACACTCTCCCAGGAAGCCCCATCCCAAGGCAAGAGTCCACTGGACAGTGACAGTGTGCTTCCCAAAGCACCAGCACTGCCTGGGGCAAGCCCCTGTCCACCAGCTCTTTCCTTTGGAAACCCACTCACCAGGGCCCAGTGGACAGGGCAACTCCTGGTCTTCATTGTAGAAAGCAAACTGGGGTGTCCGGCAAAGTGGGAAGAGGTGAGTGAGGGTAACAGACTGGGTTCCGCCATTCCGAAGCCTCAGGGTCAGCACCTCTTTGCGGTTCAAATCCAGGCGGATAAGGAGCTGCCCATCTCGGGCTTCATGGGGCCCCTGGACTTCCACATCCACTCCATGTTTCCCGTGAAGATACTCAGCCCTGGGCAGAACGGGAGTCAAGGTGGGGCTGGGTGGGAGCGGTCTCACTGGGAGTTACCCTGGGGAAAGCTTTAGGCTTGGGAGGCAGGCAAAGTGCCAGCTGTGCTTGGGAAACTCACCCCCTCCCAGCAGACCAGTCCCCTGCCCTTCCCCCATTCTCTAAAGGAGGGGGACTTACTCCCACTTGTGTAACTCACTCTTTCCTCACACAGACAGCCCCCTTCCTTCACACCCTGCGGGCCTCCCTGTACACACAACACACAACATACACACACCTGTCATAAAAGATCTTGGCTAGCAGTGACTTGTGGTGTTTGCTGATATCTGACCCCAGCTTCATTCTCCTCTTTTCTGGGAACCGCACGTCGGCCCAGCGGTCGAGTCTGAAGAACCTGACCCGAGTCTTGGTGACGTAGGCCAGATTTGCAATCTTCATTCCATACAGCATGGAGGAGAAGCCAGGGGCGGGGGTCCCAAAGCTGCCAGAAGCAGAGGAGACTGGGAAATGAGGGAAGGCAGGGCTTGCGGGAGGCAGGGCGGCGGGTGGGGAAGGGCACTGGAGGGTCACTCTGTGCTGGACGCACCAGCCCTGCTGTGGAGCAGGATGGGGCCCAGAGACAGAGAGACTCAGGCTGGGGATCGGAGGAATGTTTAATGTTTTCAGGGAAGGCAAATGGGACTTCCCAAGGCAAAATACAGTTGTTTTAAACAGTGGGTTCTGGATTGTTCGTTTCTGAGGGGAAAAGCCCAATCACAGGCTGCTGACTGGAAGGACTAAGGGAAGACAGAGAAAGGCATAAAGTTCTTTTTGTGGGGGAAACTGTTTGGGACAGAGAAGAAAATACAAACAACCCAGAAGAAAGAGCTGAGGCTAAGGGGAAGCGGAATGATTTGATTCAGAGGGGTGGAAGTGGGGTCCAGCCTGTTGGTGAGGAGAGAAGGGATCAGAGACAGTACAGATGTCCAAGTGTGTGGGCAAGGTGGCTGATCAGACAGCAGTTTCCACCCGAAGTCATAGGGTGCAGGTGGACCCCAAGCAGGAAGGGAAAGGATCCTTCTCCAGAGATCAAATAGCCTGGCTTTGTGCCTAGAGAAGGTGAAGACAGGGAAAACTGGTCAGAAGGACAATAACCTCAAGGCTCAGTGCCTGGAGTTCAGTTCAGTCAATTCAACAAACACTTACAGAGGCCCGTTATGTGCCAGACACTGTGCTGGATGCTGGGGATTCAAAGATGCAAGAAACTCAGTGCCTGCCTCGAGGCGCACACAGACTGAACACATACATTCCAGCGTGGTGCTTGGAGGGCAGCTCATCGGCCACAGAGGGGCTCGGTGCCACAGAGGGACACCGAGCCCAGTCTGGGGGCAGAGGAGGTATCCATGAAGGCTTTCCCAGGAGGCAGCATAAGAACTGAGTCCTGAGGATGAGTGGGCATTACCTGGGCACAAGAGGGAGCGTGAAGTGTGAGCAGATGTGAGGGGTACGCAAGAACATGTGCTGAGAGGGGCGGAGGGGGGCTGCCCACTTGACAACTCTAGCCAGGTCAGCTCAGGTGACCTCACCTCTCAGAGCCTCGCTTTCCTCCTCTATAAAATTGGAGGAAAGCGAGACTTACCTCGTAGGGTTGCTGTGAGGTTTACACGAGATTTTGACACGGCAGAGAACCACTTAGCCCAGTGCTTGGCACATAGGAGACCTCAGTAAGGGTGAGCCATGATTAGTATCACATACAGTTTCATTGTGCTAGAGTGAAATGCATAAGGAAGGGAGTGGCAGGAGGAGCAGAGGTGGGCAGGGACCAGATCATAGACAGTTTTGCACACCAGGCCAAGCCTGGACTTGACCCTGAATGTCTGCAGTCCTTTTTCCCGCTCTACTGATACCCAGGAGCCTGAGGACATTCCCACGTGCCACATACTTCAGGGACATATTCAAGATCTAGATGACTGACACCCTCCCTTAAAAGCAAATCTTGTTTATGAGAACTACGGTAATCCCTATTTAACTCTTAAGGCTAAATCGTCATGGTCACTCACTAGGGTATATGATAAGATCATTTATGGTTATGAATATTTTTCAGGTGCCCCCTGCCTGTAACTCTGCCCCTCTCCTTCACCCCAAGCAAATGAGACCGGTACAATTTGGAAAACATTGAATTGGCTATGATTTGTTTTAAAAAGGTAATAAATCATTCGAAAGCATAATAGAAAATGCTCAGTAAATGTTAGCTACTATTATTAGTATTTATATTAGTAGAAATAGTAGTACTAATAGTAGCAGTAGTAGTAGGAGTAGTAACAACTTACTTTCAGCCCACGTCAGAGGCTACACTGTGGTTACAGAACCACTGCGGTTGGTGGGTTTTAAGCAGGGGAGTGGCAAGATCATATTTGCATTTCAGATCACTCTGGCATCAGGATTGGAGGATGGATTTGCTGGAGGCAAGACTGTAGGCAGGGAGACCAGTTAGAAGAAGGCCCTTGCAACTGTCCAGTTAAAAGATAACAAAGGCCTGAGCAAGGCAGTGGGTAGAGATAGAAGGAGAGCGGCAAGATTTGCTAATACTTAGAATGTAAAATTAGCAGAATTTGGTGACTGACAGAAGGGGGAATGAAGGCTGGGAAGAGGGGGGAGTCTAGGATCCCCAAATCAATGGCCTGGCTTCTAGGACTATCTCTGAGATAGGATGTAAGACAAGAGGAGGAGGGATTGGAGGGACTGACCATGACACTTGGATTTGGATATGCTGCTTTTGAGATTCCTGTGGTCCAGAGGCAACCAGCTCCACGAGTCAGAAGCTGAGAACTCAGGCCAAAGTCAGCCTAGTATTAGGGAGTCCTCAGGTAGTGGTTATAATCAAGGAAGCGTAGGAATCTCCCCAGGGAGTGTGAGTAGTCGAGAGCAGCTACTAGGACAACCCGGGGAAGAAGGAAAAACAAGAAACCCTCAAGGGAGAAAGGAGAATCAGCAAAGTCTCAAAATCAGGTATCAGGATCAAAAGCTGCTGAAGGGTCCAGTAATACAGGGACTGAAATCAGGAGATCATCAGTAACTTTCACAAGGGCCTCTTAGAGTCCATCAAAGTCCCACGGAGTGAGGCACAAACTAATGCCTACAGCAGCTACCCTCCACAGGTATCAATCCTTGCAGCCCTCTCGGACACCTGTTCAGTCCCATTTTTGAGTCACTAGTGTAAGAATACTGCATGCATATCCCTCACAACGCTAAGAAAACAACAGTGCAGCCTCCAAGAAAAGTGGCTCCAGGCTCCCAGATCAATGCTGGGCAGAAAGAGGGCTTTGTGGGGACTGAACAAACTAGGAAGTGCATGCCCTGTCTGAAGGGGGTAACTGCTCATCTCCGAACCGGGCCAGTAGGGAATGCAGGCCCCAGATGGCCAGATCTGACTTTCAAGAAAAGACAAAATCAAAATTTTAACCTGAAACCTTCTATTTTTGGAAACCTGCATGGCACAAGGGCAGACAGAACTCATCTCTGCAAATTTTTCAAATTCTACTGCGGAAGCTGTCCCTAAATATTTCTCAAATTATTCTCTATGTCTCTTACTACTACCCAAATTCACATAACATTGGTCTAGGTGACAGTCATTCAAAAATTATTTTTTAAAAATCACAAACTTATTATATTTTTGTCAAAAAAAAGCCCCAATCCTTGTATTATACATGTAATCCCCTATATTTATTTATTTATTTTTTTTGAGATGGAGTCTCGCTCTGTTGCCTGGCTGGAGCGCAGCGGTGCGATCTCGGCTCACTGCAACCTCCACCTCCCAGGTTCAAGCAAGTCTCCTGCCTCAGCCTCCCGAGTAGCTGGGACTACAGGTGCATGCCACCACTCCCAGGTAATTTTTGTATTTTTAGTAGAGACGGGGTTTCACCACATTAGCCAGGATGTTCTCAATCTCTTGACCTCATGATCTGCCTGCCTCGGCCTCCCAAAGTGCTGGGATTACAGGTGTGAACTACTGTGCCCGGCTGTAATCCCCTATATTTCTGAGAAAAACTTTCTAACCAAGACTGGAAACCTGCAGCTATAAAATAAAACAAAGTCAAGTGTGGTGGCTCATGCTTGTAATCCCAACACTTTGGGAAGCTGAGGTGGGAGGACCATTTGAACCCAGTAGTTTGAGACCAGCCTGGGCAATACAGTGAAAAAAAAAAAAGCAAACCCAGGCATGGTGGTGCTCGCCTGTAGTCCCAGCTACTCGGAAGGCTGAGGCAGAAGGATCACTTGAGCCCAGGAGATCAAGGCTGCAGTGAGCTGTGATCACGCCACTGCACTACAGCTTGGTTAACAGAGCTTGGGTAACCCTGTCTCTAAAAAAGAAAACAAACATTTTTGACTACTAAAAAATATTTTGTCTGGCAAAAGGTAATATAAACAAATTTAACAGATAAATACTTATGCAGATGACAGGCAAAGGGCTAATTTTTATAATACATAAATTTTCTTACAAATTGACAAGATGAACAATTCAACAGAAAAATTGAATATTCAATTAAAAGAACTGATACAGATGGCCAAAAGAGTATGAAAGACTGCTCCAAATGTAGAGAAATGCAAATTAAAGTATAAATGAGATATCATTTTATTCCCATTAGACTGACAAAAATGATGGGTATGTGGAAATATGACAAAAATGATGGCTACAATGGGTATGTGGAAAAGTGAACTCATAAATTACTAGCAGAAGAGTCAAGTATTGCCATCTTTTGGGAAAACAATCTGGCAACATCTACAAATATTTAAAATACAGGTGTACTTTAAAACCCAGAGACTGTCCGGGCGCGGTGGTTCACGCCTATAATCCCAGCACTTTGGGAGGCTGAGGCAGGTGGATCACCTGAGGTCAGGAGTTTGAGACCAGCCTGACCAACATGGAGAAACCCCATGTCTACTAAAAATAGAAAAAATTAGCTGGGCGTGGTGGCGGGTGCCTGTAATCCCAGCTACTCGGGAGGCTGAGGCAGGAGAATTGCTTGAATTCAGGAGGCGGAGGTTGCAGTGAGCCAAGATCGCGCCATTGCACTCCAGCCTGGGCAACAAGAATGAAACTCTATCTTAAAAAAAAAAAAAGAAAAAAAATCCCAGGGACTGGGCATGGTGGCTCATGCCTCTAATCCTAGCACTTTAGGAGGCTGAGGTGGGAGGGTCACTTGAGCCCAGGAGTTTAAGATCAGCCTGAGAAACATAGCAGGTCCCTGTCTCTAGAAAAAATTTTTAAAAAAATTAGCCAGGTGTGGTGGCACGCCCCTGTAGCCCCAGCTACTCAGGAGGCTGAGGTGGGAGGACTGCTTGAGCCCAGGCCTTTGAGGTTATGCAGAGTTATTTTTGCAGAACTCCACTCCAGCCTGGGCAACAGAGCAAGACCCTGACTCAAAAAATAAAATAAAAAAAATTTAAATTTAAAAGATAAAACCCCACAAAACCCAGTAACCCTGTTCCTGAAATGTGTCCCATGGGAAGAAAGTACCAATGTATAAAGACATATGTGCAAGGATACTTACTGCAGAATCACTCACAGTGGTCAAGAATTGAAAATTAAACAAATGCCCATCAACAGAGTGATAGGTGAACAAATCGTAAGCACTCATACCATGGGATATTATGCAGTCATTGAAAAGATGTATCACACCCACTCAAATGGCTAACATTTAAAAGGCTGACAATACCAAATACTGGTAAGGATACCAAACAACCAGGCCAGGCACATGGGGTCATTGCCTGTAATCCTAGCACTTTGGGAGGCTGAGGTAGGAGGATCACTTAAACTGAGAAGTTCAAGACCACCCTGGGCAACATAGCAAGACCCTGTTTCTACAAAAAAATTTAAGAAATTAGCTGGGCATGAGGCTGCAGTCTGCCACGATTGTGCCACTGCACTCCATCCTGGGTGACAAAATTAGATTCTGTCTCAAAAAAACAAAAAATAGAACAACCAAAACTCTCATGCATTCGTTTGCTGGTCTGTAAAATGGTTTAAGCACTTTAAGAAAAGGTCTAATAGTTCTTTGTGAAACTAAACATATGCCTATCCTATGACCCAAAAATTCCACTCCTAGATACATTCCCCAAGAGAAATTAAAATGTAAGTCCACAAAATGACTTGTATAAGATGTTCCTGGCTGGGCACGGAGGCTCACACCTGTAATCCCAGCACTTTGGGAAGCCAAGGTAGGCAGATCACTTGAGGTCAGGAGTTCGAGACCAGCCTGGCAAACACAGTGAAACCCCGTCTCTATTAAAAATACAAAAAAATTAGCCAAGTGTTGTGGCAGGCACCTGTAATCCCAGCTACTCAGGAGGCTGAGGCAGGAGAATCACTTGAACCTGGGAGGCGCAGGTTGCAGTAAGCCAAGATTGTGCCATTGCACTCTAGCCTGGGCAACAGAGCAAGACTCTGTCTCAAAAAAAAAAAAAAAAAAAAAAAAAGTTGTTCCTAGCAGCTTCATTCAGAAGATCCCGAAACTAAAAACACTGTCCATAAACAGGGGAATAAATATACAAACTGCGATTTGGATTCATACAATGGAATACCACTAAGTGCTAAAAAAGAAACTACTGATACATTGTGGATGAATCTCAAAAACATTAAGCTAAGTGAAAGCTGCCTTATACAACAGTACATACTATATGATTCCATTAAATGAAGTTCTAGAACAGGTACTACCACGAAAAAAATCAGAGCAGTGGTTGCTTCTGGGTGAGTAAGAGTGAGGACTGACTAGGAAAGGGCAGGAGGGACCTTTCTGGAGTAATGTGATGTTCTGTACCTCAACAGGGGCTTGCACACAGATATATGCATTTGTTAAACCTCACAGAACAGTACACTTACAATTTGAACATTTTGCTATTTGCAAATTTTGCTTAAAGGCCGGGCACAGTGGCTCATACCTGTAATCCCAAAAGTTTGAGACCACCCTGCACAATATAGAGAGACCCCATCTCCACAAAAAATGAAAAATTAGCTGGGCATAGTGGCACACGCCTATGGTCCCAGCTACTCAGGAGGCTGAGGTGGGAGGATAGCCTGAGTCTGGGAGGTTGAGGCTGCAGTGAGCTGTGATCATGCCACTGTATTCCAGTCTTGACAACAGAACAAGACCCTGACTTAAAAAAACAAAAAACCAAAACCCAAACAACAACAACAACAGCAGCAACAACAACAAAAAAAACCCATAGCCGGGCGCGGTGGCTCACGCCTGTAATCCCAGCACTTTGGGAGGCCAAGGCAGGTAGATCACCCGAGGTCAGCAGTTCGAGACAAGCCTGACCAACATGGTGAAACCCCGTCTCTACTAAATACAAAAAAAATTAGCTGGGCATGGTGGTGCATGCCTGTAGTCCCAGCTACTTGGGAGGCTGAGGCAGGAGAACTGCTTGAACCTGGGAGGCAGAGGTTGCAGTGAGCCAAGATTGCGCCATTGTGCTCCAGCCTGGGCAATAAGAGCAAAACTCTGTCTAAAAAAACAAACAAACAAACAAACAAACCCATAAACAATTTTTTTTTTCATTTCTAGGTAAACATAACATAAATTTTGAACTCTAGCTGATAATAATCACGCTGAATAATTAATAATAGTAATTTGTTGGAGCAAAGTACACTGATGTCTGTAACATTCTGAAATGCATCAGGAAAATTAAGATGACTTGCTAAATAAACAGAGGGATGGATCTATGGGCAGATACGTGCAAAATGTTAAAAGAATTCTAGGTAAGGGTATGTGGATGTTCACTGTACAATCATTTCAACTTTTCTTTATGTTTAAAATTTATTACAGCAAAATATTGGGGGAAAAGTCCCAACAATGCATTAGAGGTCCATGCCAGATGCCTAGGAGTGATTCCCATCATGTAGTTGAGAGAGTAGGACATGGATGATGTGAATAACATGATTCTTTTGAAAGAATCTTGGTCTGTCACCCAGGCTAGAGTGCAATGGCGCCATCTTGGCTCACTGCAACCTCTGCCTCCGGGGTTCAAGCAATTCTCCTGCCTCAGCCTTCCGAGTAGCTGGGATTACAGGCGCCTGCAACCATGCCCAGCTAATTTTTTGTATTTTTAGTAGAGACGGGGTTTCTCCATGTTGGCCAGGCTGGTTTCAAACTCCTGACCTCTGGTGATCCACCCGCCTTGGCCTCCCAAAGTGCTGGGATTACAGGTTTGACCCACTGAGCCCGGCCAAACATGATTCTTTTTAAATAAAACAATGACTAAAAAAATACCCTGATTGATATCAAGAGTTACCTGAGTATAGGGCAGAATGTGGAAACAGAGGTGGGATGCCCATAAGGGGAGGGGTCCACAATAAAAATGATATGTGATAATGATCCCACGTGTGTAAACTTATGTAGGTGTGATATAAGCATGCCCGCATAAAGTGATAAATGAGCCACGTGCAGTAGCTCACGCCTGTAATCCCAGCACTTTGGGAGGCCAAGGTAGATGGATCACCTGAGGTTAGGAATTTAAGACAAGCCTGACCAATATGGTGAAACCCCATCTCTACCAAAAATACAAAAATTAGCCAGACATGGTGGTTCATGCCTGCAATCCCAGCTACTTGGGAGGCTGAGGCAGGAGAATTGCTTGAACCCAGGAGGCGGAGGTTGCAGTGAGCTGAGATCATTACACTGCACTCCAGCCTAAGGGACAGAGAGAGATTTAAAAAAAAAAAAAAAAAAAAAGATAAATGAAAAGGTGGTCACCAAAAGTATTTTTAAAACATTTAAACAAGTATCTAACATAAAACATTAAAGCCCTTAATTCCCTTGCTCCCAACTACTTGCTTAATTAGGAACAATTAATTAAACCTGCTATTTGATGTATGTTTTTCCTGACTTTTTTCTATGCATATAAAACACAATAATGAGATCATATATGCTACATATACTATTCTGCAGCAGGCGTTTTCATCACCATGGATGTTCTCCCGTAACAATGCTTTACAGAGCCACCATGCCCTTTGGAATGGCTACAAAAGATAGCACGTATGAATGCATCATGGTGTGTTTTTTTCTCTAGTGATAGACAAGCTCCCTGAAATTTCTGGCTACTCCAAATGTTACAATAATTATCCTTGCACACAAACCCTTGTACTTGTAGGCAAGTCTAATGGGATAAATTCCTTAAAGTAGAACTCCTGGGTCAAAGAGAATGAACCTTTACAACTTTGATAAGTTCTGCCAAATTGTCCTTTAAACAGGTTGTATAAATTTATGTTTTCACTAACAAGAGTTTGAAAATGCCCCTTTCCCAAGGCTCTAACATCAGAAACGTTCAATGTTTTAAATTTTTGACAATTTGATTACGAAAAATATTATCTTTTTTACCTGTGCATTTCTCTGATCACCAATATAGTCAAGGATCTGTCCTTCTTCTATTAGTCATTTGTATTTCTTTTGTGAGCTGCCTGATTATATACCCTTTGCTCAATTTCCTAGGACCCAATTAACCGTTCTCCCTACCTTTGGCTTCATACCGCTACCCTAGGCCACCGCCTATATCTGCAGAATTGTCATCAAACACAAATCTGATCTTGTTCCCCCAATTTACAACTCCATAGTCCACAAAATTAAGTCTTTTACATGGCACCTTCAAGATCCTCCACAGTAACAACGATAATGCAAATACAGTAACATCAACAGAAAACATTTCCTGAATGCATTATCTCATTCAATCCTCAAAACAACCCTTTAAGGTAGTAATTATTATCATCCCATTTTAGAGAAAAAGAAATTGAGGTACACATCATCACCCACACTTGCTGTCTTGTCAATCCATCCTTATTTCAGCCATTCCCAACTGCTTGTATCACTGTGCCCCTCTGCAGACTTCTGCGCTGTGGACATCCTTAGCCTGCACTGCCCTGCCTTAGGCCGTCCCTTCTGTTTGTTAGGTGAACAATGGCTAATCTTTTTAGACCCAGTTCAGGAAAGGCCAAAAGCTAGAGGAACTGTATTTCAAAACATATGATCAGATTTGGAAGTGATCTTAAAGAGACATCTAGTTTCATAATCTACAGACTGTGGATTCCAATTCTCATGAGCGGTTCAAAGCCAGGATTTTTATAAAACTGAAATAAAATAGAACAAAAAATATCAGAGAGCAGGGAGTGAAACTATGTATTGTTTCAAGGGCAGGCATTGTTTTGTGAAGGTTGTGTATACCAGGTCCCAAAGTAAAATGTGTTTTTTACGGTGGGTAGAGGTCCAACCACCAAGCCACACTCCATGCCAGAAGCCACAATGATCTTTCTAAATCTGATTATGTCAGCCTCTTACTTTGAAATTTTCTGTGTTTTCCTATTTCCGTTAAGATTAAAGACAAAACAAAACACCTCACAATGCCTACCCAGGGCCCTGCTGGCCTCTCGTTCTTCTGAGGTCATCCCAAGCCTTTGAAGGTGCTGTTCCTTCTGTCTGTACACTCTCCCCTTGTCCTTTACATCTTCTAAGTCTCATTAATCCTTCAAGATTCTGCTCAAATATCACTTTCCCCAAGAAACCTCTGCCTAGGTTTCTTGATCTAGTCTAGGTTGCTAGACTAGGTCAGATCTCCAAATTATATACTCTCAATGCATCCTGGACTTTTCCGTACGAGCACTCATCACAACCACAATTAAATAATTATCTAACTGCTGCCTCCTTCCTTAGTCAGTTGGATTCCTTTTGTGTTTTTCTAGCAACTCACTTTTGCTTTGCCATTCATAGGAAGCACTCAGCCAGTACACTCAGCTTCATAGGAAGCACTCAGCCAGTAGAAGAATGAGTCTCCTGTCCAAAGCAAGAATCATCTTCTCTCAGAAACCTTTCGTGACATCAGTCCTTACCCCATACAATGGACTCCTAATCATCATTGCACTAATGAGGGGTACCATGTACAAAGCCAGTGTAATATGGTAGCCATGCAAATGCTTTGCCTAGGACAGCTCATTTTGGTCTCTCACAACCCCGAGAAAAATGTATTATTTTCCATACTCTTACAGTTGGCGAAATGGAAGATTTAGAGAGTTGTTCGAAGTTAAATGCAACCACTAAATGGCAGGGCTATCTGAACACCATTACTAGCACCTATACTACTGTATTGCATTTGTTTGTCTACACATATCTGCTGCTCTCTACTAGATTATGTTCTTTGGAGGTAAGGACCAAGGCACAGGCACATAGTAGAGCCTCATTAAATATACTTGCTAAATGAATAAAGGTAGGTGGGAAAAGGCAAGAGTTCAGAGCAGAGCACTTTATAACATCATAAAATAACCTAGCTGGAGAGACCTATCCCCTTCCAGTATAGGAATCTCCTAGAATTCCTAAAGAGTGTGATTTGCTATACCCCCTGCTATATGGCCCATTCTCTTGTTAGTTAACTCTAGTTGCTAGTTCAATTAGATTCTGCAAGCATTTATTAAGCATCTACTACATGCAAAGCTCTATGCTGGGGACTGAAGATATATGTAAACCTAACTAGAGGTAGAGGAGCTAGCATTTGCGTGGCTAGCATATTACACTGGCTTTAGTATATTACACTGAATTGGTACCAGGAGGAGATGGCCACGTGCCATAAAGCAGAGTGTAACGTGGCCATAATACGAGGCTATACCCAAGGTGTAAAGAATGAGCCATGAGAGCCCAGAGAAAAAGCAAGTAATTCCTACTAGGAAATGAAGGTTGACTTCACAGCATTCCAGCCTGGCTTTTTAAAGGATGTGTAGGCAAGTTATTTAATCTGAACATATATTTCCCCAACATGGTGAGGGCACAGAGTGGGGACAGTTGATGAAACCCACTTCTGCCTTCTGGAGGGACACAGCAGTGCAATCCTCTCCATCTTAACAGTCCAAAATAGTCAAGGATAGTTACCTTGTTCTGTCTGATTTTTCTATTTTTGAGGCAAATATTTCTGTTTCTTTCACTGGGTCTCAGGATAGAATATGAACCCACATAGAAGGCCTTTCCTCCTCCCTCCATGTACTAAAATTTTATCTCTTTCAAGGCCAAGGTCAATGCCACCTTCTCCATCACATCCCCTAATGATTACAGAGGAGTGGTATCTTATCTGCATAAACACAAGTGCATACAGTAAAAATTACTTTTGAAAACGCCTACGTTCACCCATAATATACAATATATCTGGCTTTCTGTATGTAATCCAACACAACTAGTTTTTCCCCGGTACTAAAACAAACTATGTACCTTTGGTTTGGAGCTGACAAAGACTCTCCTTGATCCAACTTTTGTTAGGCTCCCTTGAGCCCTCTTTTTGACTAGCCCTTGACCTTGCCTCCCCAAACCCTTCAGTCTTAGGCCCATCTAGTTCAGTTTTAGCAAGAATCTGAAGTCATTTTAGTGAGACTCCTCATCCTTGATGCATGACCATGCTTGATATCTGATAAAGTTCCTCATTCCCGCCTTGGATGTACAAGTCCTTGGTCTGCCTTTCACAAGAGTCTTGTTAGGTCAGGTGAGCAAAAATCCTCCCAGTCTTTATGGCTCCTCTTAGTAATTTTCTATATATTGATCCCCTTACTCTGTTCACTGGTCATAAATCCCCAGCTGTCTTTGCTGTATTCGGAATTGAGCTCCAACTCTCTTCCCTATTGCAATAGCCCTATTACCATAGCCTTGAGTCAAGTCTTCCTTACTGCTTTAACCAATTACTTTTTCCTTAACAGAGCCAAAAGAAGTAGGTGACTTGTTTCACAGCCATGTTGTACTCTGCGGAGTAGGTGAATTCACATACCTGAAGGGCTGATACCATGTGACGCAAATGCTCGCTCTTTCCTCCAGCATTTTTCTTATCATCCCTAGTATAATCCTCCATTTACCATGTACTATCGTATATTGTGTACATGTATATTGCATGCACATCATAGCTTCTGATGCTCCTCGGGGACTGTGTTTTTCATCTTAAGAGTCCCCATAGTGTCCAGCATGGTGACATAAAATAGGGCCTCATCATCTTTGCCCCTTCTCAGATGTTGTTCAAGCCTGTTAATATCCCTCTCAAAATGTGATATCCATTAATGAAAACGATATTCCAGACACGATTTGACCAATATAGAGAGTCTCTACCCTCTCCCCCCGACCCCAAATCACACTTTTATTAGCTCAATCTTAGACTTCAGCTGTTTTAGCAGAAATATCTCACCCATACTGGCCCACTGGTCTGTTAAAACCCAAGGTCTTTTTCGGGAGGTCTGTTATTAAGCCCAGATTCCCACTACCTTATGTTTATTTGTACAAGCCTTTACGTTTACCCTTGTTAAACTGTTTCTTGGTTTTCCATGCAAGGCAGCAGCCTGTTGATAAACGTGTTTTTGAAGCACAATTCTGTGGTCTGACAGAAGACTCTTTGATTTTCACTTGGGTGGTAACAGGAAAAGGAGACCAAACAGCCTTCAGCCACAGGGTGAAAGGGAGCCTCCAGAAGGCTGGCCCTGCCCCTGAGTCTCCATGGAGAAGCCACAGGTGCTAATGGAGGTTTGGTACCTACGTAGTTTGTGCCCTTTTCTTCTTTCCAGAGCTTCCTGAGCTTCTCCCTTCTACCCTGGGCCTCTTCAGGTCTCCCAGATAGCGGACCCCCGAGGCAGCAGCGCCTCAACAAGGTGGTAGAGGTCCCCGTAAAGCCCGCGCCCGGGCTCGCAGCCCCCAACAGGCAGCCTCTTCCCCGCGCTCCCGCGATGCCTGGGACCCCTCTGGAGGCTCCCCTCCCCCACCGCGAGCGCTGTCCCTCAGACCCCGCGAGCGGCGCGTGGACGCGGGACCCAGCTCCCAGCCCCGGGTTCCGGCCGCCTGGGGCGCGGGCAGCGCGGGAGGCTCTGCGCGGGGACTTGGCGCAGGGGCCCAGCTCGGGCAGAACGGGCGGGCTCCGGGCGGCGCTGGTGGGGCGTGGGCGAGGCGCGGGAGGGGAGGTCTGCGCCGCCCCAGGACTGGCCTGAGCCGCTGGGGGAGCTGAGTCCCTCTGCGCCCCGGGGCGGGAAATGTGGCCCCCGCGCAGGGGTCGTGGCAGCAAGCTGGGCCTGCGATTCGGGGCCGGGAGTGGGCCGGCCCGTACCTGATCTTGAAGTCGCGGTTATAAATGGTCCGCAGCCGCTCGCGATCTGTCTCCATGTCCAGTCCCCGAACGACCAGGAAACTCTCGAAACACTGGCCCGCCTCCCGGAGCTGCCGGCAGCTGAACTTACTGGGCATCGCGGCGGCGGCTGCGGCCCAGGCAGGAGGGTCCGTGGAAATGAAACTGAAAGTCGCCGCTGCAGCTGGAAGTTGGCGGCCCTGAGATGAGGGTGCAGCAGGGGGGAAGCCCCCTAACTCTGACCCCTGATCCTGCGGGTTCCCTTCTCCCCGCAAGGCTTCTCTCCTCCGTTCTTTTCTTACCTGAGCTTTCCCTTCGGTTTCTTCGTCCTATCCCCTCCCCCTCTTCGCATTAACTCTTTCCTAAAGCGTCTGACCCCTCCCTCAGGGCCCTCCCCTTACCCCAAGCTCCCTCCCCTGGCTTCTAGCCAGTATCAGAACGTGGCTACCGCTTGGGGCCTTCTGAACAGCCCGGGAGGACCTACGAGCCTCAGCTAGGGCTACCCTCACGCCCACCCTCTAGAGCCTCGGGACTCAGTGAAAAGCAGGAGAGCAAAGGGCAGGACTGGGACCTAGGTCGGCAGCAGCCGGACTGGGAAAGCTCATCCAGCGCCTCCCCCAGCCTTCCAGGGGCATAAACCCGTGGAAGCAGGCGACACGCCCCCTCCCCCATTTTCCCTTCTTGGGCTTTCAGACGCACGTAGTTGGCATAAGGGTCAAAGAAGTTTGGGGAAAAGAACCCAGAGTCTCTGAGATAAAGGTGTGTACGTGTGTGGGAGGGAGGGACAAGGGGCTCTGCTAGGATAAACAGTCATTGCTTTTCTCTGCCACACCGGCTTCATTACGTGGAAAGGCTGGTGACCCTTAGCCCTGAGCCACATAAATTTGGGCGCTTCATTGCATTCCAGTCTGTATTGTTCTTCAATTTTTACTAGTATATAAGGTGGCCTCTTATATTTATCAAAATACTAGCATCTTGGGCATAAGGGACTGTTAGGCAATAATAAGTGGTTAATAGTGACAGCATCAGTACCAAGAAGAGAACTTGGTGTGCTTCAGAAGACTGTATAAACAAATTTAAGGAGGTGGGGCTACAATAACAAACCTTTGCATCTATTTTTTCCTGCAGAATGAAATAACACACACACTAGAATGGGACAAGCTTAAGTTATACGACAAAGTTTTAAATCAAATACATCACTTTCAAATAAATCAAAGCTAGCGTTGTTCTCCATAGTAGTTACCAGCAGGAAGCCACACACTCAATCTAAGGAATTGAAGAAAAGTCCAGAACCCAGGTCATACTCCAGCTGGGCTACCCTTGTACCTTCTCTCAGGCCAACAACCAAATGAAGCCAGGAATAACAGGCTTTAGCAACAGGAAATGCAATGTCAGTGGGAACCAAAGCTACAGGGATAGGGAAAATAGAGCAGAGGAAAACATCTTAGAAACTTATCATTGCAAAGTAGAGGAAGAAACTAGAAAAACAGCCAAAGATTTTACCTTTGTTTCTCCCTCAATGTCCTGATGAGGTTCCAGAAGAGTAGAGAGGGTGAACTCCTCAAAACTGCCTTGTTACTTACCATCTCAAAAACCTACCATCAACCATACTCAAACTGAATGCCTGGGCTCCATTCTGACCAGCAAATCTAAATCCATATTATTCTTGGATACAATCTCCCCTCTTCTGTGGTCAGGTTTATCTCTTGGATGTTCTTAAAACGTACACAAAAGGCTACAGTATAGTAAAAACTTGGGTAAAAGTGTGATGCTATGTGGCTTTGTTTACAATGGAACTTCTCTAAACAAGTTTCATCAGGAAAAATCTACTTCACATAGGGTTCTAATTGTTATTGTCAGAGCTGTTTGAACCAGAGCAACTTCATCTTGAACAGGGGCTGGGTAAAATGAGACTGAGACCTACTGGACTGCATTCCCAGGAGGTTAGGCATTCTAAGTCACAGGATAGGACAGGAGGTCAGTACAAGATACATGCCATAAAGACTTTGCTGATAAAACAGGTTGCAGTAAAGCAACTAAAACCCACCAAAACCAAGATGGTGAGGAGACTGACCTCTGGTCGTCAGATGTGAGATTTGTTTCTGTGCTCAGAGCCTGTATATACTCCGTGCATTTATACATACCCTATCTGTTCAAAGCAGAAATTTAAGTTAGCTCAACTTAACCTATAGGACAATCCAGCTTTGTTCTGTATTTACCAATCTTCCTTTGATTTTTCACATAGTAGGTAGCTGAAAAACGAGACAATGGTCACAAGCATTTGGTTTACTTGGTAGTTTTATAGAAACTTGTAAATTCATAAGTTGGCATTCAAATATTAATCATTCTTTGAGTTTGAAGAGAATATGCCAAGTTTGCCAAGTATCCTATGAACCTAGATGGGTCCAGCACCAAAGTCTTAGATTATAAAAGACAACAGGCATTGGAACTAGGCAAGCAATAGAGGAATAACCACTGAGGCTCAGATGAAACAGTCTTCAGCAGTGTCATTTCAAACCCAAATATAGGAGGGAGGCCTCACAAAAAACTCTTTTCCAGATGGCTGGGAAATCTTTGCCCTGGGGTACAACAGGCTGATTTCAGCAGCTTGTGGTGATAAAATAGATACAATTCAAGCAAATATTCTACTAAGGGAGGTTGAGAAGGGGGCAGGAGGAGGAGAGGGAGTGTCTGCCAGACTTGGTAAGGAGGGTTGACTTCCTCCCAACCAAGGTCTTTAGATAGTTAAGGGGTTAAGAATTTTTTAAAAAAAGTCTAAGCTAAAGAATCAATGGGATAGCAGGGGCAGGATGAGAGAGTTAATAAATTAAAAGCAAGAATGTTTCAATCTATTTGCATTACAAATAGAACGGAATGCAGCTAAATATTCCTCAAAAAGGTGGGAATTTGACCTGGCCTTGGATGGAGTACTTGAAGCACAAAAACTCCCTCTGGTTCTCTTTTGGGAACCAGGATAAAAGCCTCTCCCACAAGTCTGTAGCTAGGCCAACTAAGGAGAGGAAAGCAGCATTTCAAGATAACGCAACGTGAAATATTACCAAGTTTATGGCAGGGATTCTTTCATTTCTCCTTCGGCCTAGTGACTACAACCATACTTGGGGCCTTGCTTTCTGAATGACAGGTACAGAAGACAACTACATTTTTCCCTTTGAAACATGGGTAGTCTTTGAGTGAAGAGCAGTATGATCCATAGACATTGCTTATGCTTTAAAAACCTGTTCTTTGCAAATCTGTGGATATTCACTAAGTCTATAATAGTTGAAAGTAGAAACCAATTTCAGAAACCCTAAACATTCTCAACATAAGCTCAAATACAGCTGAATATCTTACCTTGAGAACCAAGGCTGAAGCGATGAATCAAAAAGGAGAGACTCAGACAATTTTAGAACAAAACAGGTATATTTCTATTAGACTACCTGATACAGAAGATAGTGTGGTATGGATGGATAGTATGAATGACAAATAATACAAATATATTTTATTTGAAATAAACAAAAATGCATACACAGCTCAATGGGTCACCTGGAAACAAACTGTTGCTTGACTGTATTACTGAGCAGAAACAAAACGGAAGCACAAATACCTTTCTTTTTTGACATGTATCTGGAGATAGGTAGGAAGACACTACTTGGTTTTTTAAAAAACTGACCTTCCCTTAAGGCCTGGTCATAGAAGTGTAAACAATGTAAATGAATCCACCATTACCAGTTGTCATATCATATCTATGTCACCTGTGTATTCTGAGATTACACACATACCTGCCAATATACCTGGGAAAGGTTATTTTATCACAGTTACACTTGAGTTCTTGGCAGGCAGGACTGAGGAAGAGTAATTTGAAATAAGTTTTACATCCTATTTAGAAGAAATCACTAGTATTTCCTTAAATAACAGGTTACAATAGAAAGATACTGCCTGGAAGTTATCCTTTTCACTTTGGTTCATTTTTAGTTTTTGTTTATGATTTACATAGCTGTTTAATTCATTTGCTTATAGTACAATCCTGCCATAAAGTATTAAAGCACAAGATACCTATTATTCCTTCAACATCTGCATTTTTCAAGTTTTATACTCTACATCCACAGTACGTCAGCAGTTCTTGAATGTTTAAAAAAATAAATGGGTAAAATGCTTCTAAAAATGCAGATGTCTATAACTACAATGGTACTAAGATGGGAGGGAGACAATGAGAGAAGGGATAAAAGCAACATGTTCATGTGCAGGGAATGTGGTTCAAGTCTTTGGATTTAAAAACAAGTTCCCCAGAGAAGCTGGCACTTCCTTTGCCCTCCAAAAAGGACCTGAAAAGTCCCAATCCAAACTTTGGAAAATTACAGTTATGAGATGCAGTAAATGATGATCAAAGCAGTCAGAGGGAGAAGGATGAATGTGTCTTCCATTTAGCTAGAGATTGTAGCATAGCCTCTTTAGGTGTTGGTGGATCAGTAAAAACCACTGAAGTACCAGAAGTGCTTGGAAGGATAGGGGTAGAAAGTAATGACCATAATACCTTGTCTAAATCAGTAGCAGGCTTCATGGCTAGGAAACTTTAGTAAAATGTTATTAGGGTAGATCGCTCTCTCACCAACATTAAATGTGGTAGAATTAACCAAAAAAAAAAAAAAAAAAAAAAAAAAAAAAAAGAGGAAAAAAAAAAAAGATTTACACGTAGATATAGCAATAACAGAAAATTACAAGGCAGAAAACACAAAAGAATCAAGATAACGCTACAGGTTCAACAGTATTTCATGAGGCTAGAAAACCGGTTAACTTTGAAAGCCCTAGCAAAATATCACTCTTGTTTATAAATCACTTATTTATCATAGGACCACACGTTGAATCCTTGTCTTTCCACATACTGAAGAATCCTACATTCAGCCTTTAAGCATTCTGCATTTCTTTGCCAATCTTGTAGCTGAGTATCTTGTTCCAGTCGATTTTGGTGCGGGTAACTGGAAGCTGCCGGCGCAAGGCCTTGAATGTGGTATCTGACATTGTTTGATAGTTTTCACTAATTGCTGTCTGCAACAGATAATTGAAGATGAGTTGCTTGAACAGAAATGGAGCTGGTTGTGAACAGAAAAGTAATGCTATAGTCAAAGGATATGCTTGAGTCCCCTATGAAGGACAGACAGGATATATTATTTTCAGTGAGCTCCTCTCCAATCTCTGAATTTGGTCAAGTTCACCTATATTATTTCTTAAGTGAGAGCTACAGTCCCAAGCAATCCTCAAACCCTGACTGTAAGCAGAATGCCAACTTGGAAGGTCTGCAAAGTCTCCACATTTAGTAAAACTGAAGAGCATATATATTTATATTAAAGGACACAGGCCTAACAAAATATGTTAACAGCAAAATAATAAGATAGTAGAACTAGGAAAATTAGCTCCAAATCTTCTTACCTGATACTCATTTTCTGCATTCTCTATGATTTTAATAAACTCCTTGGCAGTTTGGGCTTCATTCTAATGGAAGAAGGAAGAGGGGGAAAATCAGATTTTTTTTAATGTGTAAGCAATAAGATCCTGAAAAGTAAGTCCATCTTAACTAACATTTGTATAACAATTTCTAGTTTACCAAGCATTCCCATGCCCACTACCCTCCTTTGATTCTCACAACTCTACGGGAGACTATGTTATAATCGTAACCCCCATTTTGCAGATGAGAAAACAGAATCCTCTTAAGCAACTTGACCAGAATTATACAGCTTTTGAATGATAAAGATGGGATCTGAAATTAGGTCTTCACCAAAAAAACCCATGCTCTTTCCACTCTACCACAGTATGCCCAAAAGACATCATCAAGTCTTGAAACCTTGACGCCTTGAAAATATTTCTGGTTTAAAATGGTATGAACAATGCCCTTGGACACATCAGTCATATACATAAGCTCACATATGCCTTTATTTGCCACTTATGATGTTAAACTAGCCAATCACATTTTGTACTACGTGGTTCAAGTATAAAATGAAATGAATCTCCCTCTTCCTGTTACCATTAAGTACAACAGAATTAAAGGGAAGAGGGTAGGATTTAATGTCTAGAGCAGCAGTCCTGAGACAGACGATGAGGTCAAAACTATTTTCTACTTTCATAATAATACTAACACAAAGTTATTTGCCTGTTTCACTTTCACTCTGCAATGTGTGTATGATGTAATTTCCTAGAAACTACATGATGTGTGATGACTTTATCACTGTGAGGGATAATGAAAGGTATGAAGCAGAGGCCGGGTGCAGTGGCTCATGTCTGTAATCCCAGCACTTTGGGAGGCCGAGGCAGGTGAGGTCAGTAGTTCAAGACAAGCCTGGTCAACATGGTGAAACCCTGTCTCTACTAAAAATACAAAAATTAGCTGGGCGTGGTGGCAGATGCCTGTAATCCCAGCTACTCAGGAGGCCTGAGGCAGGAGAATCACTTGAACCTGGGAGGTGGTGGCTGCAGTGAGCCAAGATAGCACTCCAGCTTGGGCAACAAGAGTGAAACTTCATCTCAAAAAACAAACAAATAAAAAACAACTAATATCACAATAAAATCAGCCATCTTTTAATAAACCAGACATTACACAATTTGTGAAGACAAAGACTAATGCCATTCTTCCCACTATTTTTTTTTCTTTTGATTTGGAAAATATATTCACAAAGATGTTACTTATTAACAAGTAATGGGTTTGTTATCATTAGTTTTAATTAAGTAATATTTTTAACACTTCTTAGTTTTCTTTCTTTCTTTCTGAGACAGGGTTTCACTCTGTCACCCAGGCTGGAGAGTAGTGGCACGATCTTGGCTTACTGCACCCTCAACCTTCCTGGGCTCAGGTGATCCTCCCACCACAGCCTCCCAAGTAGCTGGGACTACAGGCACTCAGCTGAGTTTTACATTTTTTTGTAGAGACGGGGTTTCACCGTATTGCTCAGGCTGGTCTTGAACTCCTGGGCTCAAGCTTTCACCTGCCTCGGCCTCCCAAAGGGCTGGGATTATAGGTGTGAGCCACCACTCCCGGCCAACACTTCTCAGCTTTAATTTTTAGTGAGGTAAACATTGATAGATATAACACATAAACAAAAACTCTTTGGGGGTACTCAATAACTTCTAAGAACTTAAAGAAGTAATGAGACTATCAAAGAAATACAAGAACAAATCATGTCTCTTCTTTCAAGGTATAGAACACAATAGTGGCCAGGCACGGTGGCTCACACCTATAATCCCAGTACTTTTGGAGGCTGAGGCAGGAGGATCACTTCAGTCTAGGAGTTTGAGACCAGCCTGGGCAACATAGAGACCTCATCTCTACCAAAAATAGAGAAATTAGCTGGGCATGGTGGCATGCACCTGTGCTCCCAGCTACTTGGGAGGCTGAGGTGGGAGGATCGCTTGAGCCTGGGAGCTTGAGGCTGCAGTGAGCTGTGATCATGTCCTTCCTTGCACTCCAGCCTGGGCAACAGAGTGAGTTCCCATCTCAAGTAAAATGACAACACCAAACCACAAAACATTCTAATTGAATACTCCTAAAAATGTTTTTCTCTAATGATATAAATGCAGCCCTATAGGATGCAGTTTGGTAAACTTTCCTTGCTCTTGGTATTTATTGATTGAAGGTATTGCTGTCCTTGAGTGACTATTACAATTGATAGACAGCGACTAAGAAGGACATTTGTCTAAAGCCATAATCAATATTTTGAGTCAAAAACTGTGAACTAATATATGCTGGTTGGTGGTAAGAGGCACTAACAGACGTGGCCAAAATCAAAACATTAAAAGCAAACTGAATTTCTACTGGCAGAATCAGCACTCAGGATCAAAACTAATTTTTTAAAGAAAGATGAGACATGAGTAAGACAGACACTAAATATTCCATACTCACTGAAACAGTTAGTGAATCCTGTACATCTTTATGACTAACCAACTGAACATTGCCATCTTCATAATAGTGAACCTGTGTGAGACAATGTATGAATCTTTTTAGGGGAAGTTCATAGAGAAACCTGCTACTTAGGACACAAATCCATGCTTTAAGCTATCTTTAAGTTGATGAGCCTTTTTACCAATTCTGAACAAATAATTAATATAAGCAATGGTAATTCACAATGGTGGTTAATTAATTCACAGAACACTTAAGTTTAAGAATGCTTTTTCCTTAGCAGGGAAAACTGATTATTAAGTTCAACAAACATTTATTACATGCTCTTCACATTCTAAGCACTGTGCTAGGCATTGTGAATACAAAGGTAAATAAGATCCCACTCTTAACAATATTAAAATAATTAAAGTCATTAAACATTAGTTTTTCTCTGTGAAAACCAAGGAGTTTCAATGGATCCTAATACCTAATATTTGGCACATTTCTCCATATACATTATCATCAATATTGGTAAGCAGAACTGACCAGGTACAGGAAAAGTCTCATTGAGGGTTAAAGACAGGACAGAAAAACAAATATTTTATTGGTAAATCAGATATTTTTAAAAAGATAGAAGTAGTTCTGAATATGTAAGGTAAAGTGAAGTGCCAGGCTGGAGTGCACTAACCATACTGAAATGGCTATCATGAATAAGAAATTTGACAGTTAGAAAAGTAGTAAAAATTTCAGCTGCATAAAGACTTCAGCTGCGTAAAGACTTCACTATTACTTATATTCCCTCATTCAATCTTTTTTTTCTTTTTGAGAGTCTTGTTCTTGTCACCCAGGCTGGAGTGCAATGGCACGATCTCGGCTCACTGCAACCTCCGTCTCCCAGGTTTAAGTGATTCTCCTGCCTGAGACTCCCGAGTAGCTGGGATTACAGGCACCCGCAACCAAGCCTGGCTAACTTTTGTAATTTTAGTAGAGACTGGGTTTCACCATGTTGGCCAGGTTGGTCTTGAACTCCTGACCTCGTGATCCGCCCACCTCGGCCTCCCAAAAGTGCTGGGATTACAGTCATGAGCCACTGCGCTAGGCCACCTCATTTAATCTTTACAGAAACTCTTATGAGATGAGGACTACAACTAACCCTATTTTATAGCTGAGGAAACTGAAACTTGCCTTGAAGCGGTTATTAAACAATAACTTATTCATGTTCACACACCTAATAAGAGGAGAAGCTAGGATTTGAATTAGGTCCAATTCCAGAGCTATACAACGTATGTAGTACTTCCCAATGCTATGTTTTGTCAAAAAGTTAGAAATTCCTTGATCTGGGGAGAAATAGTGTCTCAGCAGGGGCTTACTCTTTGTGGATATCATTAGAAGGGCATAACTAACAGCCAAGCTTCATCTAGGCAGAAACCTATTTGCAACAAAAAGACTTCCCTGGACAACATAAACCCCCTACATATCCTCGTTTAAAGGACAAAAACAAGTATCTTTTTTTTTTTTTGAGACAGCGTCGTGCTCTGTCACCCAGGCTGGAGCACAGTGGCCAATCTCGGCTCACTGCAACCTCCGCCTCCTGGGTTAAAGCAATTCTCCTGCCTCAGCCTCCTGCATAGCTGGGTCTACAGGCGCATGCCACCATGGCCAGCTAATTTTTGTAGTTTTAATAGAGATGGGGTTTCACCGTGTTGGCCAGGATGGTCTCAATCTCTTGACCTCATGATCCCCATGCCTTTGCTTCCCAAAGTGCTGGGATTACAGGCGTGAGCCACCGTGCCTGGCAAATATCTTCTTTAATGAGGACAAACAGCTGGCTCTATCCAGATGGGCAAGAGAAGCTAGACTTTCCATACCCTCTCTAAACCCTGAAATTTTACCTTTTGGCTTTCTAAGAGGTTAAAGAAGAAAAGACAATATAAGAATCCACTGAGAACAGGCATGGTGGCTCACATATTTAATCCCAGCACTTTGGGAGGTCGAGGAGGGCAGATCACTTGAGGTCAGGAGTTCGAGACCAGCCTGACCAACATGGTGAAATCCCTTCTCTACTAAAAATACAAAAAAAAATTAGGCGGGCATGGTGGCGGGTGCCTGTAATCCCAGCTACTTGGGAGGCTGAGGCAGGAGAATCACTTGAACCCAGGAGGCAGAGGCTGCGGTGAGCTGAGACTGCGCCACTGCACTCCAGCCTGGGCAACAGAGCTAGACTAGAATCCACTGGAGACAAGATGAAAATCCACTGGAAAAGAAGGGTGATAATAAGAACCACTAATACTTACATGTAAAATCAGAATAGCAAAGATGTGGGCAAAAAGACTGGGCTCAATGATGATGACATATAAAGGTTAAAATCCCAATAGATTAAGAATATTAAAATACAAGTAGGTCACAATCAAATATCAGTTTTGTTTTTTTTCATTAAAAAACTAGATAGAGGTTCAGGGACTGAAAAGAACATTCAGAAGGGGAATGAGCCGGGTGCAGTGGCTCACAAATGTAATCCCAGCACTTTGGGAGGCCAAGGTGGGCAGATCACGAGGTCAGGAGATCAAGATCATCCTGGCTAACACAGTGAAACCCGGTCTCTACTAAAAATACAAAAAATTAGCCCGGCGTGGTGGCATGCGCCTGTACTCCCCACTACTTGGGTGACTGAGGCAGGAGAATTGCTTGAACCCAGGGGCTGGAGGTTGCAATGAGCCAAGATCGCGCCACTGCACTCCAGCCTGGCGACAGAGCAAGACTCCATCTCAAACAAAACAAAACGAAAACAAAAAGGGGGCAGGGTGGGGGATGAGTACAAACAGGATGGGAGATATTTAAAAAAAAAAAACCAGAGATCTGGCCATAGAAGAAACAAGAACTTCTATTTCTCAGAACTTGTCTAAAGAGAGGAGGTATGCAGAGCACATTCTTTTTGTTCAAGAATAAAGACTATACAATTAGTCTGAACTTCTGTTATATTTCTTAATTAGGACATGGAAAGGAATATAGGGTAAGGTCAATAAGCCTCACTGCTGTGATCTCAATGAAAAATTCTAGGGCTGGGCGTGGTGGCTCACACCTGTAATCCCAGCACTTTGGGAAGCCAAGACAGGCAGATCACGAGGTAAGGAGTTCAAGACCAGCCTGGCTAACACAGTAAAACCCCGTCTCTACTAAAAATACAAAAAATTAGCCAGGCGTGGTGGCGGGCACCTGTGGTACCAGCTACTCAGGAGGCTGAGGCAGGAGAATGGCGTGAACCCGGGAGGCGGAGCTTGCAGTGAGCCGAGATCCCACCACTGCATTCTTGCTTGGGCGACAGAGCGAGACTCCGTCTTTAAAAAAAAAAAAAAAAAAGGAAAAAAGAAAAATTCTAAAAAATATTAATTTCATTACCTAATACACTAATGATATTATAATTTTTAGAAATTAACCCAGCCTGGGCAATACAGTGAGACCCCGACTCTACAAAAAATAAAAACAGTTGGCCAGGTGCAGTGGCGTGTGCTTGTAGCACCAGGTACTTGGGAGGATGAGGTGGGAGGATCATTCAGTTGAGGAATTCGAGGTTGCAGTGAGCTAGGAAAGCACCACTGCACTCCAGCCTAGGTGATACAGCGAGACACACCGTTTCAAGAAAGAAATTAAGCTCAAAACTTACGTGTTCTAAGACCTTTTCTAGGTCTCATCTGCTAACATGAAAATGGTTCAATTAACTAATACATATTTCAACATGACTGTCATCAACATAAATCCTCAGAAATTATTGCCTTCTCAGAACGATGCTTTTGCCTATAGACTAGCCTGAAAGGCTAAATATCTTCATGACTTTTCCAAGTAATTCTCACTCCAAAATTTAAAAGATATGTAAATGAAATAAGCCTTCCCCGAAAGTGTGATCAATTTGTGCTTAAAAAGGTTTAAATGTGGGTCTGTACACTGGGCTGTATTTTGAATCTTACCATAAATTATCACCCTTTGTGATGTGTGCTCTTATTTTATAGGTTTGCACTGGCAAAGTTAAAATACAAATGGCTGTTTCCATCTAGAAACAAAGTAAAATTTATTTACACAAAATTTACAGTAAGCTTCTACAATGCTGATACCATGGTTCCAGGAAGTTAATGCTGATGCCACAGTTACAAGAGGTCTAGAGCGTTAGGCTACTAAGATATTTGGTTAACAGAAACAGAACAGTATGCTGCCTTAGGCTGCACCTTCCCAGAAGCAGACCCCAAGACAAAGATTAGAGGAAAAGTAGTTTATTTGGGAGCAAATCTCACAAAGCTATAGTAGGGGACAGAAGAAGTGAGACACAGAAGGGAAGGAAGCCTTACAGGTACATTTATGAGCAGGTTACAGCTGTGGGTACTGGGCTCTGGAAGACTAAATAGAACATGCTTCAGAGTTGTCCTACTTGAGGAAGCTGTCATATTTATCTACCAACTCTTACACATCACTGAGGGCTGCTCCCAGAGCTGTGAACTCAACACCAGCCTGTCTCACCTGAGTTGGGCAAGCTCCTATGGCCAGGAGCTACTTGTTGCAGGAAGCTATAGGTATATATAAAAAGAGGAGATTTACTTTTACAGAATTTATTACCTATGCACTTGATTAAATTAGAGCATTAAAAAAGACAACCCTTGGCTGGGCGCAGTGGCTCACCTGAAGTCAGTTCAAGACCAGCCTGGCCAACATAGTGAAATCCCGCCTCTACTAAAAATACAAAAATTAGCTGGGCATGGTGGTGCGTGCCTGTAATCCCAGCTACTTGGGAGGCTGAGGCAGGAGAATTGCTTAAACCCAGGAGGTAGAGGTTGCAGTGAGCCAAGATCGTACACTGCACTCTAGGCTGGGTGACAGAGCGAGGCTCCTCCTCCTCCTCAAAAAAAAAAAAAAAAAAAAAAAAAAGACAACTCTTGGTAATTGTTGTTGAAGCACAGCTTAACACAATATAATACAGGTACAATTAGGTACTGATCTTCTCAGTCACCTGTACCTATTCTGACCTTAGAGTTAGTGAAGCTTAAATATTAAATCACCCTAAATTTAGAAAGTCAAACCTCTGCTAGGATATTAAACTTCAATCCAGATAGGCATCAAATGAGTTAACAGCTATCTTATTCAGCTGCCTGTCTACCCTGACCATCAGCATTAGAAATCTACTTCTGGGCAAGATGCAGTGGCTCACGCCTGTAATCCCAGAAATTTGGGAGGCCGAGGTGGGTGGATCACCTGAGGTCAGGAGATTGAGACCAGCCTGACCAACATGAAGAAACCCCGCCTGCACTAAAAATAGAGAATTAGCCGGGCATGGTGGCACATGCCTGTAATCCCAGCTACTTGGGAGGCCAAGGCAGGAGAATCACTTGAACCCAGGAGCCAGAGGTTGCAAAGAGCCGAGATCACGCCATTGCACCTCTAGCCTGGGCAATAAGAGCAAAACTCCGTCTCAAAAATCAATCAATCAATCAATCTACTTCTGCTTGGCTATTTATATTCCAAAACACCTGCCATTCTCTCTAGTTATAATTTTTAGAAATTAACCCAACCTGGGCTGAGAAGTGGAGGTTGCAGTTAGCTGAGATCATGTGACTGCACTCCAGTCTGGGTGATGGAGTGAGACTATCCCAAAAAATAAAAATTATTATTATTATTATTAATTTTAATTCTTTCCTAAAACTGCTGTTTGATAATTCCTAGATATAACTCATGTTACCTTTAAAGGAAAAATAACAATAACCATGTTGCCATATACTCTACATACTATCCTTTATCAACTCAGAATAGCTCTCTCTGTTTACTACCCCAAGAAGGAGGCTTCTATTTCTATTCACTACCATCAGTCTCCCCTTGCATCTACATAAACTTGGTCCTTATTTAATACCAGAGCAACTTGCACATGTTTTAAAGATGTGAAGTTTTAAGTCTATAAATATGTTGGAATCTCACCTGAATCTTAAGCACTCCAACCACCTGGGCTGTAGGTGGTGTGATGGTGAACTTCCACTCTGATCTCCAACGACCATTCCTATTAAAACACACACACACAACATTGCAGAATTAGCAATAAGCACAAGAAAGAAGTGATTTGCCACTGAGGTACAGAAGTTGGGAAAGAGGGGTGCAAAAAAAGAAAAAAAAAAAAAAAGAGAGAGAGAAACTGTCATTTCCAGTTTGGCAAACCCAAAGCTCTGTCTACTCAAATAAAAGTCTGAATCTAAGTGGCCTGACCATAAGCCTTTTCTAAGTTATTTTGACTTTCATTTTTCCTTTTTTCCCTCGAAATGGAAAACCATGCCTATTCTGCTCATGGGAGGCTCTTCCAAAATCAGATGAATAGGCTGCTGAGTTATGCAATTAACTCAAGTAGCATTAACCCTAGGCCAAGTAAAACTCAGATTTTCAACAGGGCACTTTACTAATCACTTGTTCTCACTCAAAGTAAGAGTAACTTTTAAAGGAAAATTTAATTATAAAACCCAGAACTGTAAGGAATCTTAATCTCTCATTTACAGATAGAAAACTGAAGTCTGTAAGTTAAATAATTATTCCAAGCTAGTTGGATTAAAAACCAAGTCTCAACTGCTGGTTTCTTTTGGATATAAATTAGATACAAATAGAAGAGAATATCTATTTCTTACCAGAAGTTTTTAGGCTGAAACTGGTGGCTTTCAATACATGCGATAATAGTCTGTTGCCCATCGATAGTTTTAGCATAAACCTATCATTGGGAAAACAAAAATAGTTAAATAGACTCCAAACACATTTAATTTAAACAACACGCATTGTACAAAAGTGGCGTGTTAAATCCTTGGGGGAGACAAAGAATCAGATAAAATGAGCTTACAACACAATAGTGCACATGGGATATGAAAACAAAGCAGAACATGTTAGGTTCTACCAGAGACAGTGATACAACGAAAACAGAGGGAAATACTGCTCTTGGTTTGGGGTACAAGGCGGGTGCCATTTAGGCGGGGTCATACAAGACAGATGAGATTCTGATAAGTGGAGACTGAAAATAAAGGCGAGACAGGAAACTAAGGACTTGTTCAGTGAAAGGCTGATAGTTCTGTCATGTTTGGAGGGTGTGTGTGAAGTGAACTAATGAAAGACAAAACAGGATGGTGGATTTAGGTCATGTAATAGTAGATGTAAAGTAAGAAGTTTAAGACTTTATTCTATAGGCAATAGAGAGACAGCAAAACATGACTAGAACTAATATTGTGGGAGAATAATCAATACTGGTATTCAAGATAAAACGAAGAAAAGCTGAAGCTTGGTTAGGAGGCCACAGGATTAATCTAGGCAACAAGCCAGGGTTGTATTAAAGGGAATGGAAAGGAAGAGCTGCATACAGAATGCAGAAGAACAATCAAAGTCTAGCAGAATATTGCAAATGACAGGCAAAGGAAAGAAGGAACTAAAGGGTGACTAAAAAGATGGTGGTGTCATTAACAAACTGGGAACTACAGATGGAGATATCTAGTTAGTAGTTAGAAACACTAACTCTTCCTTAGTGTGGGAGAGGTGAATAGAAATGCAATCACCAAGGGAAAGTAAGAAAAAAAATAGTGCTTTATAGTCCACAAAATATGTTTCTACATGTATTTTCTTTTTCCTCCAATAAATCTGATGAAATATATTGTTATCATCTACAGATGAGAAGTTGAAGTTCACAAAGCTTCTTGCCTAAGGTGACTCAGAAAGTGGTAAAGCTAGAATCCAAAGGTAGAATCCCCATGTTTTTGTGACACCGAAGTCTATGTTACTTTACCTGCATTAAATGAACTATGAACTTTGGGGAATGCCTACATTTACAAAGGTAGGGGAAAAAAAGAACTTAGTACAAACAGAGTAAGAATAATTAGGGGGCTGGGTGCAATGGCTCACACCTGTAATCCTAGCACTCTGAGAGGCCGTGGCAGGGGGATCACCTGAGGTCAGGAGTTCAAGACCAGCCTGGCCAACACGGTGGAACCCCGTCTCTACTAAAAATACAAAAATTAGCCAGGTGTGGTGGTGGGTGCCTGTAATCCCACCTACTCGGGAGGCTGAGGCAGGAAAATTGCATGAACCTGAGAGGCGGAGGTTGCAGTGAGCTGAGATCATGCCACTGTACTCCAGCCTGGGCAAAAAGAGCAAAACTCCAGCCTAAGTAAAAGATAATTTCTAGAAGAAGTTGATTGGCTTCAGTGTGAAATGCCATTCGAAGTCATAGACAAGGAAAAGGACATTGGACTAGGTAACTCATGAAGCATTAGTAAACTCAGAGCAGTTTCTGTACAATGGGGACTAAAGTAAAAAATCAAAGGGTTCAGAAGTAGAGAGAGGAAATGGCATTAGCAGGGGAAGAATGTGTACTGATTTGGTGGTGATGCAGAGAGAGATGAGAGAAGGGAAAAAGTGGAGAAGAGGGAGAAAGGGCAAAGTGGAAAGGGCAGACAAAGAAGGAGAAATAAGCCAGGCATGGTGGCTCATGCCTTGTAGTAGACACACACACACACACACACACACACACACACACACACACACACAAATTAGCTAGGTATGGTGGCATGCACCTGTGGTCCTAGCTACTTGGGAGGCTGAGGCGAACGGATCATGAGGTCAGGAGTTCAAGATCAGTCTGGCCAATATAGTGAAACCCCGTCTCTACTAAAAATATAAAAATTAGCCAGGTGTAGTGGCAGGCGCCTGTAATTCCAGCTACTCGGGAGGCTGAGGCAGGAGAATCGCTTGAGCCCAGGAAAGGGAGGTTGCAGGGAGCCTAGACCACACCATTGCACTCCAGCTTGGGAGACAGAGTTAGATTGTCTCAAAAAAAAAAAAAAAAAAAAAAAGATTTTCTGTCAGTTTCAATCCTTACAAAACATGGGGGATTAGATGCCTGTCAGAGGACAACGAAAAATGTTTGCAACACACTATGTAGAAAATGTGATAGGGAATAATGAGAGGAAATTACGGACTACTAAGCAGGTGAGCTGAAGACATAGTCATAGGACACTTACATACAGCAGACACCATCAGAACAATTCCATAACTTTCTGTAGCTCATTTGATAGCTAAGGACACAGTAGGGTTATCTGGTGCTGGAGCTCTCCAAATTAAGAATGGGTAGTGACAAACTTTGAATGCGTAACAGACAATAAATTCAAAGTATATTTAGGATTAAACAGTCAATTTCTAAATGGGAGTCTATCATGTCTCCCCTTTGCAATACTGGCTTCCCAACAGGAATTCTATACTTGTTCAGTCCACCATAATGGGTATTCTCATTTAAAAAAAAAAAAAAAAAAAAAAAAAAATCAAACAATGACACCTAGCCTAACATTTATCTAACATTTATGTAGAGCTTACTTTGTGCCAGGCACTGTTCCAGGCATATATTACATATATTACTAATTCATTAAATCTTCACAACAACTCTATGAGGTAAAAACAATTATTTCCATTTTACAGTCAAATAATTGAAGCACAGAGATGTTAAGTAATTTACCTAAGGTCATACAACTAATTAATTGGCAGGGCCAGGATTCAAACTAGTTAGTTAGGCTTCAAAGTAAGTGCTCCTAACTGTATTCTAGACTGCCATGTAATTCATCATTGCATATTTAAAATATTCTAGTGAAAATTGCTAAAAGAGATTTTCCCACAACAAAAAAATGATAAATATGTGTACTAATAATCCATGTTATCAGTTCAATACAGCCATTCCACAATGTATACATATTGAAAACATCATGTTGTACATACCATATTTTTATTTGTCAATTTAAAAATAAAAAATATTCGAATCAATATTTTTCTTAACATGCCATAATTTTATAAAGGAAAAATCATGATAAAGTCAAATTTATCTATTTTTACAGTCAAGAGGTAGTAAAAGAAAATCAGGCCAGGCGCAGCAGCTCACGCCTGTAACCCTAGCACTTTGGGAGGCCAAGGCAGCCAGATCACCTGATATCAGGAGTTCGAGACCAGCCTGGCCAACACAGTGAAGACCCGTCTCTAGTGTCTGTAACTAAAAATATAAAAATTAGCCAGGTGTGTTGGTGGGCACTTGTAATCCCAGCTACTCAGGAGGCTGAGGCAGAAGAATTGCTTGAACCCAGGAGATGGAGGTTACAGTGAGCCGACAAGGTGCCCCTGCATTCTAGCCTGGGTGACAGAGTGAGACTTTGTCTCAAAAAACAAAACAACAACAAAAAAAAGAAAATCATTCCTGATTTTTAAAAAATCGTTTGGTTTTTTTGTTTTTTGTTTTTTTGAGACAGTCTCACTCTGTTGCCCAGGCTGGAGTGTAGTGGGGTGGTCTCAGCTCACTGCAACCTCCACCTCCCTTGTTCAAGTGATTCTTGTGCCTCAGCATCCTGAGTAGCTGAGACTACAGGTGTGCACCACCACATCCAATTACTTTTTGTATGTTTTAAGTATAGACAAAGTTTCACCATGTTGGCCAGGCTGGTCTCGAACTCCTGGCCTCAAGTGATCTGCCCACCTTGGCCTCCCAAAGTGCTGGGATTACAGGCATGAGCCACCATACCCAGCCAATTGTTTAGTTCTAATAGTTTTGATTACCTAATATAAATATTTAAACTATGTAGAAGTAGCTTTGTGTAAAAATGCCTATATCAAAAAGTCATAAATATGAGCAATAGCTCTCTAAACAATCTTAGTATACCATTTTTTCTCTGTGTCCAAACCAAAGACCTTTTAGATCTGGGTAAAAATACAAACAAGAAAAAAATTAATTTAAAAGGTTAATTTTAAAAAAGAAAGAAAAAAAAAACAAAGACCTTTTCCTGATGGGTGTAAGGCATTTCTCATAAGTCAAATGTGAAAACAGAATACACCGATATCTAAATTTTTTGTGCATTGGGATTTTTTTTTTTTTTTTTTTTTTTTTGAGACAGAGTCTCGCTCTGTCGCCCAGGCTGGAGTGCAGTGGCCAGATCTCAGCTCACTGCAAGCTCCACCTCCTGGGTTCACGCCATTCTCCTGCCTCAGCCTCCCGAGTAGCTGGGACTACAGGTGCCCGCCACCTCGCCCGGCTAGATTTTTTGTATTTTTTAGTAGAGACGGGGTTTCACCATGTTAGCCAGGATGGTCTCGATCTCCTGACCTCGTGATCTGCCTGTCTCGGCCTCCCAAAGTGCTGGGATTACAGGCTTGAGCCACCGCGCCTGGCGCATTGGGATTTTAAAAAGAACTTTTCCATATAAAAATTTCCATTTATTTATACCCCTTTCCAAAATGATTTAGGGAATAAAATGCACAGGAGAAGAGAGCATGACTAAGAAGAAAGAAGGGATGTTTGGTAGGCCAAAGTCTCCAAAGGATAAGGTAAATATAAGAAAACACTCTTTGATAATGAAGCAGATACTTAACAGTACAGAAGCCGTTGGAATAATGGTCTTTCACATAGGCTCTTAAAGCACTGTCACAGGATTCTCTCCAAGACTTCAGACCTCCATCTACTTCTTCTGGCTGAGGGTCACTTGCTTCTTTCCGTAAGTGGTCAAATTTAAAGGAAATTTTGTTTCTTGGATCTAAAAATCTGCTATTACCCAGGTCACCGTGCTCTGTAATTAAGACCTTCCAAAGAATGATTAAACATATGAGTAACTTTGTAAAAAAGACAATTCTTACTGCCTTTTGTGAAACACATCAATAAAAATTCTGAGGCAGTTAACTTTTCATTTCGTCAGACTTCTCTTTCATAATTTTTCAACCAAGTCCCATATTATTAAGAATATTACATTTATGAATAAGTCAACTTTAAACTACAAAATATCCCCCATATTAATAATATACTTCATTTCTTGGTTTCTAATATATTATCTATATAGTTATTTTATACATAGCTGTGATAACTTTTATGTACACTTTTGTATTTTTTTCACAGATTTTTTCCAGAGTCATTATGAAACTTTAGGGCCATTACACTTAGCATTTATAATAGGTAACACATTCACATGGTTCAAAAATGAAAAAATACATAAAGTAAACTGTTTTCTCACCCCATTTTCCAACCACCAAAATCCTAAAGTAATAAAAAAGTAGTCTAAATTTCAGGAGTGCCTCTGTTTTTCCATTAAATATGTCTGCTGTTACTCTTATCAAGGAGAATTAAAGACAGCTGGAAAACCTGTATGACTTAAATACTTCCATTTTCACTGTTCTTGTTAGAGGCTGCTCTCCTTTCTTGTCAAAGAAACTGCTAGTGTTATCAGAAAGAGGAAAAATATCATAACATGTAGAGTACGTACAAAAACTAAAAAAACTAAGACAAATTTACTCAGCACCTGGTTCAGACATCTGCTTTGGTTTCTATTAATAAGATTTCTACTATCTCCCAGGCATAGCCTTCTAAAAGGCAATTATTACCTGATCTTCATATCCTTCTATCTTCACAGGCGTGAACTGATCCATGTTATACTGGGCAAATGCACTGTTTTTTTAAAAAGTTTTTTTTTTTTTTTTTTTTTTAAAAGGAGAGAGAGAAAAGAATTATGTGTAAATAAACACAAAAGTGGTTCACAGAATAGTTAAAGGAAATGTGAAAACAGTACCCGGTACTTTTCCCCTTTCTCCCCAGACATCCAGTGTTAACATAATGCCTTCCAGCTTTCTGAAGGGACTCCTCTCCACGGAGATCTTGGAAGCTCCTTAAACTCTGAAATTACCTTTTCCTCTTTGCTCCTAAGCTCCAAAAGACCCTCTACTTAGACAATTCCAAAGTTGGTTTGTTTTGAGATAGTCTCACTATGTTGCCAGGCTGGCCTCAAACACCCAGGCTCAAGAGATTTTCCCATCTGTTTCCTGAGTAGCTGGGACTACAGGTGCGCACCACCACACTCAGCTAATTCCAAAGTTTGAAGCAATCTGATTATTGTGAACTGCCAACAATTTTAATCGTTTGGGCAGAAGCTTTCAGTAATTCAAAAGAATTTTCCATTGATACACTATTTTGGAAATGATTTTTTTTTTTCTCGGCTCTCAAAGTCACGAGAAACTATAATTAAATGTCAGAAGGCATCTGACATGTGAAGAAGGTGAAGTGAGAGTTGAGCATGAGTCAAGTATAAAAGCAGAGCCTCAGGCACAGAGTAGTTATTTTTAAAAGAGGAATGCATAAATAATCAAAGTACATGCCTAATATTACTGTTTATTTGTCCAAAGCTTGATTTTTGAATTCTGCATTTTTAATGGCTCTCTAATACATTTTACAAAGCTAAAGCAAAAAACAAGATAAAAGAAAGATGGAAATAAGAGTTATACTTATATTCTTGAAAAGTATCTGTCTTCTCACAGCATTCCCAATTTTAACCTATTAAAATAGACGGCTAGTATTTTTTTCCCATGTCAGACAGGTAATGTGCCAACATAACAAGGTTTGAGGGAGGCACATCTCACATGCATGTGAAAACTCAACCATCACACTTATGAACTACAAAAGGATGGAGACCACTAGTTTCAAGCAGAGTGTTAAACTTTCCCTAAGCTTTTCAAGATAAAGCAAAATAACAAAATGTCAACTTCTTCAAATATTTAAAGCTTTTTTTTTTTTTTTTTTCAGATGCCAGGCTGGAGTGCAACAGCGTGATCTTGGTTCATTGCAACCTCCACTTCCCGGGTTCAAGTGATTCTCCTGCCTCAGCTGGATCATCTACTCAGCTAATCCTGAGTAGCTGGGATTACAGGCATGTGCCATCACGCCCCGGCTAATTTCTGTATATTTAGTAGAAACAGGGTTTTTCCATGTTAGTCAGGCTGGTCTCAAACTCCCAACCTCAGGTGATCCACCTGCCTCAGCCTCCCAAAGTGCTGGGATTACAGGAGTGAGCCACCGTGCCCAGCCTCTAAAGCTAATTTTCAATCTTATTTTGTTAAAAGTTATTACTGTCTATTTTGTTTATTTATTTATTTATTTTTTGGGCGGGGGATGGAGTTTCACTGTTGCCCAGGCTAGAGTGCTGTGGTGCAATCTTGGCTCACTGCAACCACCACCTTTCAGATTCAAGTGATTCTCCTGCCTCAGCCTCAAAAGTTATTACTGTGTTTTACTTCTTAAAGCACTACATCCCCATGTAGCAAAATTAATCCCAAACATATTGGCTCTTCCGAAAGGATATAAATTATTCATAAAAAGTAGAATAAATATTAGTTTAAAAAAAAAAACGAGTAGGAAGTAAATATTTTATTCTAGTATATGTCCTAAGACTATGGATTACAAACACTAACACGAAAATGTCCTTACCTTTAATTCCATCTCAAGTAAACAGGATCTCCATTTTATCAGCTGCCTAAGCCAAAAACTTGGGGTGATCTTTGATTCTTCTCTTTCTCTCACACTTCACATCCAGTCCATCAGTAAATCTTGTAGGCCCTACTTAAGTACATATTCAGAATCTGACTCCTTCCCACCACCCCCACTGCTACCACTCTAGTCCAACCACTAGCATCTATTCCTGAACTATTCTAATAGTCTTGCAATTACTCATCTTACCTCAGCTTTTGCCCCTCTACACAGGAGCTAGTGATTATTCTAAAATATAAGTCTCATTATGTTATTCTCTGTTCAAAACAATCTCACTATCTCTGTCAGAATGAAATTCACTCTTTAACGTAACTTACAACACCCTACTCATTCCAGAAGCTCTGGAATTATCTGGGGATGGTTCTGGTGGCCAGAAACAGGAGCACATCCGGGAAAGATGGCAAATCTTAGCTACTTCAAGACCTTCATTTTATAAACACTGAAGGCAATAATTATGATAATGATTATGAAAACATTAATTGAGCAGTTACTATGAGGACTATGGCCAAGGGACTGAAATGCTTTAATACAGAAATAAGACTGAATTTTTCTTCTCTATGGAAAATCAAATATTTGGGTCTTCTCTATGGAAAATCAAATATTTAAAATTCTCTTAACAAGAGGGTTCCCCAAGAACCTATAGTCTATAAGAACCAGAATATTTATAAATACAAAGCTTTAGTGTCAGTGCAATTAAAGCAAATGAAGTATCTGAACTACATACCAACTTCTCTTAATCTTAGCCAAAAGGCGGAGAAGCTACATACCAGCTTCTCTTTGGTTCTAATTGGAAATAGGATAACAGGCTTTAGTTTGCAATCACACTCGGGTGATATTCAACATCCACCCCTTTCAGCTTATCAAGTGATGTACAGAGCAGATTTATTGTGGGTAGCTCTCAAGGATAAAACTGGGACCAGCATGGCAGGCAAACTGAAGAACTTGCCTTGTGAGATTGTGAATTCCTTATTACTAGAAGCATTCAGATTAGATAACTGTCTATTGACAGATGTTGATGAAATTCTTTCAGCGAAAGAAAGCAGAGAGGAGTTAAACTAGCAAATGATGAATGTCCTTTTGTATGGCAGATTCTATGAATCTAAGAGAAACCATCATTACAGTATATCTGATGTGAGCCTAGCTTCCTTAAATCAATGTATAATTAGGGTATCATTCATGATGACAATTACAGTAAAGCTATGCAAATTCTTTTTGCAGAATCTAGCCCCAAAATGAGTTCCAAAAAAGCAGTATGGACAGGGCAGATTGTTTCCCAGGCAGCAGCTCTTACAACAGTTTTCTATGGCTAAAATCTAAACCAATTATATATCATACCCAATGACTTTATGATAATTATTTGTTGCTCTACATCAACATGTCCTTGTTCTGTCTCCCCATCCCTACCCCACCTAGCCATTATCCAACTCTTTACAAAGGAACTCTGAGCCAGTTGGGTAGACAGCAACTGAAACAGAACTTTGTGTTGAAGAGTAGAGTAGTGATAAAGCCAGAAACAGGGAGCGTTGAAAGCTGCAGCAAGTTTAGATTTTATTATAGAAGGTATCAAAAAAAAAAAAAAAAAAAAAAAAAAAGAGGCACCATTGTAGTAGTTTTGAAGTCAAGGACACAATGGAAATATTTTAGAAAGATTAATTAGCTTCAGAGTGATAAGGAGTCAATGATTAGGTAACCTAATCATGCTTTTATCCTATGGTTAATTCTCACTATTAAGGCACTTTATTAATATTTGCTATTCTTAAACATTATCATTCCTCACTGGCAGATCATTCCTATGTATAGCTAGCTGTTTAAAAAAACTCAACATGAACTAGAACAACTATAAAGGAAAACCTAACAGCTAACATTAAACTCTGCTTTAATGGGGCAAATGTGGGCAGAAATAAAAACTAGTTCATATATTATAATAAGCTTTGAGGAAGTAAATAACAATTGGGGGAACATGTTTTTTCCAATTAAAAAAAACAACGAAAATTGCTAAACCCAATTGCTTTACTTTGAAGTATTTTAAACTTTGTTTTCAGGGTGCTAGTTCACTGTCAACATAGTTTATCCAATGTTAGAATAACATTCTAAGTGGATTTGGAAAGATACTTACTGTGCTGCCCCTTCCCTGAGGAGATTGTCATTATTAAGTAGTAGCCGAACATCTGAGGAAGAAAAATGTTACAATGTTCAGTGGAGGATAAATTTGAGAAATTTTAGCAGATTTCTAGAGGCAACTTTTAAAATTCAGGCTTTGTAAGATTAGTCTTCAGGTGTACTATATGAGTAGAAATTCTAAACATGCAAATATAAAGATGCTAATGTTCACAGATTTGTGTACAATTATGTGTGCTATATAGTCTCAAGGAACTTCATAGCAAATGAGTAACATGGTTTATAGAAAGCCACAGTTAAAGAGTGCTAATTCTGTATTTAAATGAATCCTTTAATATGAGCATAGATTAAGAATTGCAGGCTCTTCTACAATATCATATCAAGAAAGCTAGGCACAATTCAGCCAGTGACAGTGAAATTCTTAAAACACATTTTTCATTGGAGAATCTAATGTGAGGTCTACAACCTTTTTAAAAAGCTGTGTGTCATAAGTCTAGTCACTTTTTTTTTGGAGACGAAGTCTCGCTCTTGTCGCCCAGGCTGGAGTGCAATGGCGCAATCTCAGCTCACTCCAACCTCCATCTCCCCAGTTCAAGAGATTCTCCCGCCTCAGCCTCCTGAGTAGCTGGGATTACAGGCGCCTGCCACCACGCTCAGCTAACTTTTGTATTTTTAGTAGAGACGGGACTTCATCATGTTGGTCAGGTTGGTCTTGAACTCCTGACCTAAGGCGATCTGCCCACCTCAGCCTCCCAAAGTGCTGGGATTCCAGGTGTCAGCCACCACACCTGGCCTGTTAGTCAAGAATTTATCTGAGCTAAAGTTCAAGAAGAATTTTCTACTGAAAATCGAAAATTTCGGCTGGGCGCGGTGGCTCACGCCTGTAATCCTAGCACTTTGGGAAGCTGAGGCGGGCGGATCATGAGGTCAAGAGATTGAGACCATTCTGGCCAACATGGTGAAACCCCATCTCTTCTAAAAATACAAAAAAATTAGTGGAGCATGGGGGCGAGCACCTGTAGTTCCAGCTACTTGGGAGGCAGGGGTTCCAGTGAGCCGAGATCACGCCACTGCACTCCAGACTGGCGACAGAGCAAGACTCTGTCAAAATAATAATAATAATAAAAATAAAAAGAAAATTTCAACAGGAAAATTTATTTAAAATGTTACTAAGAATTTAGTCAATGTAAAAGACTAGAAAAAGGCTGCATTTGTTTCCTTTGCTGTTGGTGCTCAAAAGCCACAAACGGTTTTATAAAAAATATCTTGATTTACTTCTGTTATATCTTATACTCCTTGAAGCAAATGTTTATGTTTCTCCCAGTCACTTTTCCCAATTTTAGCAATCAAGATTATTATTGACTGTTCTACCATCTGGACCAGGTACAGAGGAATATCATACAGTTACTCTCGAGTAGCTAACTTTCTAATATAAAATTAGAATCTCAAAATAAATGTTTGCTAAACTGAACCAAGATGTACAACAATTATTATTTTACTTAAGGAATCTTTAAGATGAACTTAATAACTTAAAATGGGATTATGGTTATTTCATCATGAAGTTTAAGATGCTCCATCACATTTTCCATCTTGTAAAATGTATTAAGACAGCAGATAGTATGGAAAGTTGTAAATGTATTTAACTGTGGTTCCCCAACCTGCTGAGATTCAGAATCACCTGGTAAAGAACTTGATGAAATACAGATTAACCAGTTCCACCTCAGATCTAATGAATGCGAATCTTGAGGGGAAGATAAAGCTGAATCTGCATATTTAACAAGCTCCCCAGATATAGTCAGTTCAGCCCCACTGTCCCAAAAAAGTATTCCATAACATGTGACTTCCTAAGGCAAAGCACTAAAGAAAATTAAGCTATGATCTATAAGGAAAAAATAAAACTATGAAAATAATTTAATATTTTCTACATTTATTGATACTAATCTGCCTTAAAATCTTTTCTCACATAAGACAGGCATCCTAATTTATGGGTTAGGAGCTTTACTTTGACTCAGACCTGGGTTTGAGTTCTTGCTTTGACATTTACTAACTGGAGGACCTTGGACAAGTTATTTTAATTTCTTCGAATCTTGGTTTACTTAGCTATAGCTACAACAAGTCATAAGAATTAAAACAGATAGCAAGTACTCAATAAATAATAGTAATTAAGGAGGGATTAAAATACTAATCTTTACTCACCATTGAATACTTCATTAAATTCCCCTGGGGGTGCATGAGTGATGAATTTAGCAGCTATGCGTACCTAAAGAGAAACAAAATTTACACTTAGAATTATGAAGAGTAACATATAAAAGGAGAAACAATTAACAAATTACAAAATTTTCATCACATCCCTTGAAAAAAATGTCCTGTTTAAACATTTACTGTTTAGCAGCCTTCAAATTTTCTTTTCATAAAGCACCCCAAAGCTGTTACTATCAATATAGGTACATTCTGATTTGGGAATATATGTGTTTTGATAAATCTGAAATTGTCTTTCAAAAACAGGATAATAGTTTTTGACCAAATACATCACATTCACAAAAAGAGAAAGCTATGATCTAGATTATGAACATTTAAGCAAAACTAAATAAAATATTAGCAAATTAGAGCATACCAATACCAATTCTCCCAATACAAGGATGGTTCAATATAATGTTACTGTAACTTACAAATTAAAAGACCAAAACCATGTGATCATCTCAACTCATGCTGAAAAAAAATTAACACCTACTCCAATATCATAAAAAACCAAAACTATTAGTTTTTGGTAGATATAAAATAAATGCCTTTAACTTAATAAAGGGCTATCTACCAAAATTTTACAAAAACCTTAATAATGAAACATAAGCAATGTCACTAACTTTATTAACTAATTAATTTATTTTGAGATAGGGTCTTGGCTGTTGTCCAGGCTGGAGTGCAGTGGCATGATCCAGGCTTACTGCAGCCTCAACCTCCTGGGCTCAAGCGATCTTCCTGCCTCAGCCTCCTGAGTAGCTGGGGCCACAGGCATGTGCCACCACACCTAATTTTGTAATTTTTATTTTTGTAGAGACAAGTCTCACCATGCCCAGGCTGGTCTCAAACTCCTAGGTTCAAGTGATCCTCTGGCCTCGGCCTTCCAAAGTGTTGGGGTTATAGGTGTGAGCCACTGTGCCTGCCCTAAGTCATCAACTTTAATACAAGACAAAGATGACTCCTATCACCTCTACTATTCACCACTGTATTAAAGGGCATAAGGAATGCTATGGAAAATATTTCTTCTGTTACTCAACCTAGTCTCTGTCCTCGGCCTCCTGTTGCCATTCTCCCTTTTTAGATATACTATTATAAATGGATGATAAAATGTTAGGTTCTAACCTGCTTATCTAATTGTTTTTCTCTAGATTTTATCTTTTTTGTCATTTTATGCTTTGTCTGGGGAAAATGCTTGACTCCAATCCACTAATATGCTCTTCATCTGTGCCCATTTTCCTGCCCAATTTTTTTTTTTTAAGAGACAGGGTCTCGCTATATCGCCCAGGTTGGAGTACAGTGGCGTGATCATAGCTCATTGCAGCCTCCAACTCCTGACCTCAGGAATCTTTCCGAATCAGCCTCCTGAGTAGCCGGGAGTACGGGCACTCGTCACCAGGCCCAGCATAACAATTATTTTGACTGTTCAATTTTTAATTTCTAAGACTTTTGGTAATTCCTTTTGTCATTTTTTTTTTTTTTTTTTGGGTACTGGCAAGTATGTAGAGCAAAGCAATTTCTTTTAGTGTGTATACAATCATCTGTATTAGGACATTAACTCCTTATTTAATTTTTTAGGTGTTTTTTCTCAGAGACAGGGTCTCACTTGGTTGCTCAGGCTAGAGTGCAGCAGTGTGATCACAGTTCACTGTAACCTTAAACTCCTGGGCTCAAGTGATCCTCCTGCCTCAAGTTCTCAAGTAGCTAAGACTACAGGTGTGCCTCACCATGCCTGGCTAATTTTTTTTAAAATTTTAATTTCCTGCAGAGAGAGGGTCTCACTATGTTGCCCAGGCTGTTCTCAAACTCCTGGCCTCAAGTGATCCTCCCAACTCAGCCTCCCAAAGCACTGAAATTACAGGTGTGAGCCAGTGTGCCAGTATAACTACCCATTTTAAAGTCTTGTTCTATTGACTGTTTCCTAAAAATTTAGATCCTCTCTTCATTGAATTTGATTCTTCCCTTTCGTGGTACTGGTTTTCCATAAATGGTGCTCTGAATTTAATTTAGTTTGCCATTCTGTTTGCTGGTAGCTTGTCTCTAGTGACTACAGGGGAGGGAAAGAGTAGATTTGCTTCTGCTCATCAGGGTGTGTGAGCAGTTTATCTTCTGAGTGAGCCTAAGGTCCACAGGCTAGGTGGGACACTGCTGTGTGTCTATGGTCCCAGTGCTCATACTCAGTGCTATATTCTGAGGACAAATGCTCTTTTTGTCTTCAGCTTAGCCCAAAGAGGAGAGAAGGGAGGAGCTAAGTGGTCCAACTAACTAGACAGCAATTCTCCAGTTAATCTACTCTAAGACTGTTCTGGGTCCCTTCCTTCTTGATTCTTAAACTGATGTAAGATCCTCCAGAATGGTTCCTATCTATCTGGCATTTGGCAATACCAATATATAGATATTTGGCAGTATCTATACATAGTAATAATGCTAGTAATGATAATAAATAGGGCTCACCACAAATGAGTCTCTCAGTATAGTTCTAACATACTATGAAAGAAAGGATGAAAATTCCCTAATATTTGATGTGATAACGAATAGGAAGATGATTCAACTCCCTAATGTAGGGCAAAGAAGAACATGGTATATCTAACAATAAACTAAGCCTTATTTCTAGATAGGCATCCTCTGTTGACTTCTTTATTTCCTTCAAACAATTTTAAGTTATTGATGACCCCATCAAATTCAAACCATTCTTCAGCATAAAAAACAAAAAACAAAAAAAAAAACTTTCCAGAGTCTCTTGAAAATAAAGCTGGGGCCAGGTGTGGTGGCTCCTGACTGTAATCCCAGCACTTTGGGAGGCTGAGGTGGGTGGATCACTTGAGGTCAGGAGTTCAAGACCAGTCTGGACAACATGGCGAAACCCCATCTCTACCAAAAATACAAGAATTAGCTGGATGTGGTGGTGGGTGCCTGTAATCCCAGCTACTTGGGAAGCTGAGGCAGGAGAATCACCTGAACCCGGAAGGTGGAGGTTGTAGTAAACTAAGATTGTACTCCAGCCTGGGCAACTGTAGGAGACTCTGTCTTAAAAAAAAAAAAAAAAAAAAAAAAAAAGGAAGGAAGAAAAGAAAGAAAGCTGGGAGTGAGAAGAGAATTAGAAAAAAAACCCAGAAATTTGGGTTGGGTGCTGTAGTTCATGCCTGTAATCCCAGCAATTTGGGAGGCTGAGGCAGGCAGATCATTTGAGGTCAGGAGTTTGAGACTAACCTGGCCAACATGGTGAAACCCTGTTTCTACTAAAAATACAAAACTTAGCTGGCATGGTGGCGCACACCTGTAATCCCAGCTACCTAAGAGGTTGAGGCAGGACAATCTCTTGAATCCAGGAGGCGGAGTTTGCAGTGAGCCGAGATCCTGCCACTGCACTCCAGCTTGGGCGACAGAGTGAGACTGTCTCAAAAAAGAAAATAAACAAAACAGAAATGCTTTACAACTTTAGTATCACTAGGCTTATACAAATAATCTTACTGTAAGTTCACTCTTATTCTGAAAAGGACAAAGAAAAGCTGCTCTGTGATGAAACCATTAGTCAAGAAAGGCCTATTGATTGATGGAGCAAGGTAGAATGGAAAATTTGGGTTCCAATAACTGTCTCTGTTGGTCCATCAGCTAACTAGATTTGTGATCCTAGAAACATTACTGTTTTTGGTCCTGAGTTTTGTCATTATAACCCAACTCCTCATAGAGTCATATTAGAAGATCTGCAAAATTTCTTTTAGCTGCAAAATCCTACAAAGTTTTTAAGACTTGGAGGACAAAAGTTGGTATGTGGACTACCTGGAAACAGGCATCAGGAATTTATGCCACAAAATACATGTTAGAATATTCTTAGGTACATAAAGTGTTAGAACCCTGACTTGACAGGGTAATTACAGATAGTATATTATTTTTTCTGGGATGAAAACTGGTGGAGGGGAAATGCTCCATAAGGCTCCCTATATTAACTGAGAAAAAACAATAAAAAGAGGGATTCTAATCAGGAAGAAATCCTGCTCAACTCATGAAAATTATGCTACATAGGACTAACCATTACAATATAGATTTCTAACTATATTTTCTTTGGCATGTACACTTAATCACATTTCTGTACTTCTCAACTGTTGGTATCAATCTCTTATTTAAAAAATCAGTAATCCTACTTTTAATAATAAACCTTTTTTTTTTTTTTGGTCTATTTGTGACAAATCGGTGGAGTGAGCTATGGTCTATCCCCTTTCTGTCAAGGTGCATTTCCCATAATCTTTACATAAGTATGAAACTCCTCAGTCAAGTAAAGTGTATGTAATCCAAAAAATAAGTATATACATATTCATATACTATCAAAAAAGTACCTTCCCTGAAAGGAAAAAGGAATAAAGGCACAGTCATATTTTACATACTACTTATATAACATAATATTTGAATGTATAATAAAATTACCAAACTGAAAATTTAAGATATTAATATTCCTGAAGTCCCAACCAAATTTTCAGAAGTTACAAAATCTGATGGAATTGGTACAAGTGAAAGAACAGCAGTTTGCTGGATAGAAGATGAACTGATACTGCATATAAAAAAGTAATAATTCACCCATTCAGCAAACTAGGAAGAGAAGTATCAATAAATAAAGACTGAAGACTAGATAAGACATTGTCACTATCCTCAAGGACCTGACGCCTAGATAGTAATGTAGCAAGCAGGTATTAAATGCAGACTGAGGCACAAAGGAAGATGCAATCAACTCTGTATACCTACATTAAAAAGGGGGCGGTCAGCCAGGCGTGGTGGCTCACGCCTATAATCCCAGCACTTTGGGAGGCCGAGGTGGGCGGATCACGAGGTCAGGAGTTCAAGACCAGCCTGGCCAAGATGGTGAAATCCCATCTCCACTAAAAAAAAATACAAAAATTAGCCAGGCACAGTGGCAGGCAACTGTAATCACAGCTACTCGGGAGGCTGAGGCAGGAGAATCGCTTGAACCCAGGTAGCGGAGGTCGTAGTGAGCCAAGATTGTGCCACTGCACTTCAGCCTGGGCGATAAGAGTGAGATTCTGCCTCAAAAAAAAAAAAAAAAAAAAAAAGGTAGTCTTCAAAGGTAGTGATGTTTGAGATGGACTGGAGGATGAGTAGTTAAGACCAGGGAGGGCATTCCAAGTAGAGGAAACAATATACACAAACTAAGACAATATGTCCTAACAAACTGAATGTAGGCATTTAAACGACTTGCAAAATGTAAAACAATGATACTTGTCACACTAATTCCTTTTCTGTTTTGGAAAATAAAGTTTGTTTGTTTGTTTTTTTTTAAACAACAAATAACTATGTTTAATGTAATAGGTTTATTATTTTAAAACAAGTTATTTTAAAAATCAGTTTTAGTATTTTTTTTGGGACAGAGTCTCAGTCTGTCACCCAGGCTGGAGTACGGTAGCACAATCTTAGCTCACTGCAACCTCCACCTCCCAGGTTCAAGCGATTCTCTGGCCTCAGCCTCTTGAGTAGCTGGGATTACAGGCACGTGCCATATCGTCTGGCCAATTTTTATGTTTTTAGTAGAGACGGGGTTTCACCATGTTGGCTAGGCTCGTCTTGAACTCCTGATCTCAAATGATCCACCTGCCTCACCTCCCAAAGTGCTGGGACTACAGGTGTGAGCCACTGCGCCGGGCGCCTCAGTTTTAATATCTAATGTAACAGATATAAGTCACATAAATAAAAATTCAGTTTTTAAGTATGTAAAGGGGTCCTGACAATAAAAAAAATTTGAGAAGTGCTCCATTTGTTGACATGGGTTTATAATATGCTGTTTATATATGTTTATAACGTGTTGTTGAATGAAAAGGGCCTTTACTCCTTTTCTGGTCTTTTAGAGATTATATATATTTACACCTACGTATAGCTACTAAATTTTTTTTTTTTTTTGAGACGGAGTCACACTCTGTCGCCCAGGCTGGAGTGCAGTGGCCGGATCTCAGCTCACTGAAAGCTCCGCCTCCCGGGTTCACGCCATTCTCCTGCCTCAGCCTCCCGAGTAGCTGGGACTACAGGCGCCCACCACCTCACCTGGCTATTTTTTAATATTTTTTTAGTAGAGACGGGGTTTCACCGTGTTAGCCAGGATGGTCTCGATCTCCTGACCTCGTGATCCACCCGTTTCGGCCTCCCAAAGTGCTGGGATTACAGGCTTGAGCCACCGCGCCCGGCCGCTACTAAATTTTAACTAGGACTATCTCTAGTACAAAATAATTTTTTTTTCTTTTTTTTTGGCTTTCCTCTGTGTTCAAAAAGTTATATAAGAAATATAATGTTACTAGTATGATAAAGCAAATTAAAATTTTTTTAATAAAAAAAGGAGCATGTCAACATCCATCATCCTTTAATTTTTTTTTTTTTTTTTAAGATGAAAAGGGAAATAAAGAAAGGTAAAGGCTACTGAGTGACGTGAAAACTGAAAGAACCAGGTCAAGGAAGCCAAACGACTGAGGTGAGGATGTCCAAATCCTAAAGGCAGTAAAGAAGGCTTTTTAAAGTTAGTACTTGACCAAGACCTTTGACTTCACTTAATATCCCGATAGTACCTCATGCTTAAAAAATTGATTAATTGGTTAAACAAGGGGATTATATGAAAGATAAAGGTTAACTAAAAGCTCACTTCCATTTTCTAAGTTAAAAAGCAGGGTGAGGAAAGAAAATCTAGTAGTATTATTTGAATCCAGGTTCAAGTGCTGAAAAAACTTAATATTCCCTGTTTACCTGAGAATACCAAGAACAGGAGAAATATCCAATCAGAGGAACCAAAACATCTCCCATTTTTTAAATGAAAGTGAGGAAATTTGAAAGTATATGCAATGGCAAGGGTGAAATACTTAATGAGTGGTTAAAAAGAATGTAGTTATCATTAGATGTCAACATGGGATCCTAAAACACATTGTCATGGCAAGGAATCCTATGTTATTTCCTGACAGTTACTGAAATGGTGGATGGTTATTAGATATTTGATAGTTTCTGAAGTGTTGATTTTTTCACTATTTGAACACAATACCACAAAAATACCTTGACGTAGCAGTAAACATAATACATATAATTATATTAAAATTATATAATATATAATTATATATTATATAAAATTATTCTATCTATATCTATATCTGGAGTTTCGTGCTGTCACCCAGGCTGGAGTGCAGTGGCATGATCTCAGTTCACTGCAACCTCTGCCTCCTGGGTTCAAGCGATTCTCCTGCCTCAGCCTCCTGAGTAGCTGGGATTACAGGCACGTGCTACCACACCTGGCTAATGTTTGTATTTTTAGTAGGGATGGGGTTTCACCATGTTGGCTAGGCTGGTCTCGAACTCCTGACCTCAGGTGATCCACCTGCTTCAGCCTCCCAAAGTGCTGGGATTACAGATGCGAGCCACTGTGCCCGGCCCAATATATTTACAAACTCATTATAAAATCTAAAGTCTGGGCTGGGTGCGGTGGCTCACGCCTTTAAACCCAGCACTTTGGGAGGCCAAGGTGGGTGGATCACCTGAGGTCAGGAGTTTGAGACCAACCTGGCCAACATGGTGAAACCCCGTCTCTACTAAAAATATAAAAACTAGCCAGGCGTAGTGGTGGGCGCCTGTAATCCCAGCTACTCAGGAGGCGGAGGCAGGAGAACTGCTTGAACCCAGGAGACGGAGGTTGCAGTGAGCCAACACGGTGCCACCGCACTCCAGCCTTGGTGACAGAGTGAGACTCTGTCTCAAAAAAAAACAAAAACAACAAACAAAATCTAAAGTCTGTTCCACGGCTCCTCCTTCCCTAATTCCTCCAACTCCTACCACTTAGCTCCTAGACTTACAGCTACACTCATGCCTCAGGGCATATTTCTTGTTCCTTTGGCCAGAAATGCTCTTTTGGATGATTCACTCCAATCTTTATCCAGTCTCTGTTCAAATGTTACCTGCCAAATAAATTACCCTTCCCTAACTCCCATATATAAAGTAGCTGTTGTACCCCTTCAACCTTCACAATTCTAGCCCCTTTACTGCTTTATTTTTCTTCAAGGAATTTGCCACCACTGAACATATACTTACATGTTTACTGTCCAACATCTCCCAAAGAAGTCCAAGATCATAGAGCAAGAGTCAGTAAACTGCTAATGTAAAGGGCAGATGGGCTTTGTGAGTCACAGTTTCTGTCCCAACTGTTAAGCATGATTGTGTTCCAATAAAACTTTATTTTGTACCCTGAAATTGTATTTCATGTAATTTTCACATCATTAAATATGATTATTCTTTTTTTGTTTGTTTTCAACCATTCCAAAAGCATTAGTTTATAGATCCTATAAAAACAGGCAGTGGGCCCAGCACAGCAGCTCACACCCGTAATACCAACACTTTAAGAGGCCAAAGCAGGAGGACTGCCTGAGCTCAGAGACCCAGCCTAGGCAACATAGTAAGATCTTATTTCTATTAAAAATAACAAAACAATTTAGCCGGGCATGGTGGCACATGCCTGTAGTCCAAGCTACTCAGGAGGCTGAGGCAGGAGGATCACTTGAGCCTGGGAGGTCAAGGCTGCAGTGAGCTATGATTGTGCCACTGCACTCCAGCCTTGGCAATAGAGCAAAAGCCTGTCTCAATAAACAACAAAACAAAACAAAAACAGATGGGGGACTGGATTTGGCCCACTGGCCATAGTTTGTCAACCCCTGACATAGAACAAAAGAACTTGTTGTGTTTTTTCACTGCAGTATACCCAGGACTGAGACCTAGAACATGCTAGGAATGTGAATGAATGAATACTATTTTATTGTTTATAAAACTCTTACATAATCTGTTTCTTTTATTGATCTTTAAAACAGCTTGTTAAAGCAGGCAGGGGAGAGACTATTATCCCCATTTATAAATCAAGAAATAGGTTCAGGGAGTATAAGTGCCTTGTCTAAGACTGCATGCTTATAATAAATGGGTGGAGCGGGAATTCTAACTTAGACATTCAACTATACCATGCAGTATTAAAAGGAAGTAAAAGTCTGGAGGATTACCTTTAGTGTGTCACATGAATTTGGCGTTGTCCTTTTAGACTATTTTAACCAAGAATTGAGTCAAAGCTATGCTTGTGAAAGATGCGGTTGTCACAAAGTTGAGAGGAATAGATAAAATGATAAATAATAAGTTTAAAAGTTAACATTTTATCCAACTTCAAAACTGGGTCAAAGCTAAGATGAAATTAATAGCGCAAAAAGGGAGAGGGAAATGACTAAGCAGTTAGTGATTGAAAAAATATCTTTGCTACAATACAGATGAGGGCTGACATTTTCATTAACAGTGATTTAGTCAATCATTCTCAAAGGTGGGAGAGGGAAAGAAAGAAGGCAGTTACCTCCCATAAAGGGGAGGTATGCCAGCTCCCCTAACTTGAGAATCACTAATATGAAGGTTTTAGTTGAACAAAAACTGAACTTAAACTGAGCTTAAAAAAAAAAAACCTTTAAAAAAACTGTTCCTATTTCATAAAGTAATAGTTTCACTACACACTGTATTCATCAGATAGTATCTACACTAAAGGGTAGATCCCGACCTCATGTTCTGCCTGCTTCGGTCTCCCAAAGTGCTGGGATTACAGGCGAGCCACTATGCCCGGCCATCACTAGCTTTTAAAATTATTTCCTTGGGCTAGGTACGGTGGCTCACATCTATAATCCCAGCACTTTAGAGGACAGGGCAGGTCAGGAGTTTGAGACCAGCCTGGCTAACATGTGGAAACCCTGTCTCTACTAAAAATGCAAAAATTAGCTGGGCGTTGTAATCCCAGCTACTCCGTCTCAAAAAAAAAAAAAAAAAGTCCTTGACAATCACATACAAAAGAACTTCAAGTTAGTTAAATATTTAACAACTGCAACTCTTTGTGGGCACTGGTGGATAATTCTAGATAGAAAAAGGAGAATTCTTTCGCTAGATAATATCCACATTCCACTTATTAGCAAAGGCCTGGTCAGTTTATACCACCCCAGTTTTGTATACTTTAGGAGCCAAATCTCTGCCAACATGTCTCCCTGGTGTCAACAAAAACCTTTACCTCCTTCATTAGTCTACTGAATGTATTAAAGACTTCACCTCTTGGCCTTGACTCATACTCTCCTTGGAAGTTGTGCCTTTCTCTCCATCTTGGTCTGTCTAAATCCTTCCCATCTTTTTAAGGTTGGGTTCTTCCAACCCAACCTTAAAAAGTGTTCAAAGTATATTTGAATGCTTAGCATAGCACCTAAAATACAACTGCTATTGACAATTAATTCTATAGATACTAGTCTGCCTCCAAAGACTCAAGCTTTTTTGGGAGGGAAACTGCCTTGCTTTCCTCTTCTATACATTACAGGATCTAGCAAATTAAATTACATATAGCAGGCAATGAGTAAATGTTTACAAAATCCCTTCTGAATAAAAAGATGTAAAGGAAATGTTCTCAGTTTTAAAGATTATTATGAGGTACTACGGCCAAATGGAAAGATATAGGCTCTCGATTGGACAGACCTGGTTTTGAATTTCAGTCACTTAAAAATCTCTTTGAACCACATCCTCTCCCTAAAGTGGGATAGTAAGTACTCTTTAAAAATTGTTGTGAATTGTTACAGCTCTTTTAGAATTTGTGTAGCAGGTTTTCTGGTTTTCACCGGAAACCAACTTACCCATATTAAATTTTAAAAAATTGTTGTGAAGATTAAATGAGATAATATATGGTCAAATCTTTAGCAGAATACTTAAAATATAACAGGAGAGGCTCAATAAATGTCAGCTACTGTTATCTTAACTGGTCACAGCAGGGTAACTGTTACTTTACAAACTGAGCAAACCCTTCAAATTACTATCAAATTACTACTTCGAAGAAAATAATCTTCTTTTTCTAGAAATCCTTTGGGTCCTAGCCACTTTATATTCTCTATCATTACCATCATAATAATCCCCACCAATAACTACAAACAGTAGCAACTTTTTATTGACCAAAAAAGCTTTATGAAAATGTCCGTTCCAATTTCCCTTTAAAGTAATAACACATATTTCAAAGTTTTTAAAGTTTTCCAAATAGGGTATACTTAAAGAAAGTATAATAGTAGTAAATTGTGCCTCTGTAAATATTTATTGTACTTGTTTTTACTCTAACCCATTCAAGAGTTCAAGAATAAATATTCGAGAATATTCAAAGTATTCAAGAATAAATCGTTGCATTTATTTTCCTGAAAGAGATATATACAGGACGTTATTCTTATCCTGGTAAGCTCTGCTTGCATAGAATTCAATGCTATTTCCTAAGGGAGTTTTTCCCATTTGAAGATCTTTCGGATGTTGCATCAAACCGAAAAGCTTCTGTATGGCAAAGGAGAAAATTAACAGTATAAGGAGACAACTAAGTGATTGGGAGGAAATACTTGCAAACCATACATCTGATAAAGGGCTAATACCGAAAATATATAAGGAACTCAAAACAACTCAATAGCAAGAAAACAAATAACCCAATTTTAAAATGGGCAAAGGGTCTGAAGAGACATTTCTCAAAGAGATACAAATGGGCAACTGATATATGAAAAAATGCTCAACATCTCTAATCAGGGAAATGCAAATTAAAACCACAATGAGATATCACCCCATGCCTGTTAGAATGGCTATTATCAAAAAGACAAATGATAACAAGTCTTGGGCCAGGATAAGGAGAAAAAGGAACCCTTCTGTTGGTGGGAATGTAAATTAGTATAGCCATTTTGGAAAATACTAATAGCATGGAAATTCCACAATATACCAAAATTACCATATGATTCAGAAATTCACTTCTGGATAGATAGCCAAAGGAACTGAAATTGGTATGTCAGAGAGATATCTGCACCCCCATGTTCATTTCAGCAATGGTCACAATAATCAAGATACAAAAGTAACCTAAGTATCAATCAACTCAACAGATGAATGGATAAAGAAAATGTGTTATATACACACAATGGAATACTACACAGCCTTTAAAAAGAAGGTAGTTCTGTCTTTCGCAACAACAAGGATGGACCTGAAAGATATTATGCTAAGTGAAATAAGCCAGACACAGAAAGATGAATACTTCATGATCTCACTACAAGATATGTGGAATCTAAAAAAGCCTATCTCAGAGAAACAGAGAATAGAATGGTGGTTACCAGAGGCTGACGGGTCAGGGAAGGGATAGGGAAAGGAAAGACATCAAAGATAGCAATCAGAGGGTACAAAGTTACAGTGAGACTGGAAGAATAAGTTATAGTGCTCTACTGCACTGCATGGTGACCACAGTTAGTAATAATGATAATGATAATGATACAATACTGGTTTCACTAAATAAAAGTTACTGTTATCTGTGTTTCTTAAAATTGCAAATAAGCTAAATATTATTTTCCCAGTTTAGACCTGGAGATAACATAGAATGCACTTAGAAATAAAATTGTAGATGTATATAGTTTATTTTATCATTATCAAGCAAGAGGTTAAGACTTGAAAAGCATAAAGATATGTCTTAAATCAGGATCAACATTATAAAAAATAGATGCTGGCACTTCCAAATAATTTGCCTCACATTCACTCTTTCAAAAGTCATTTTAATAGTCTTTAGAAATTGTTTTCTCTATTAGTAGTCAATTTTGAGTTTTATTAGACACAAGTAGGTAGTGAAGTCAGGCAAGTTAGTTTTAAGTACAGCAATTTCACTTTAAAACATTCTACAAACTCTAGGGAATAACTGCTTTTCTGGTATGTCTTAAACACTTCACTATTTACTAAAGCAATTATGTATATCTCACATACACATGGAGTGGCAAACTTTAGGCTTCTCTCTAAGGCCTCTTTTGATCTAGGATTTGACACCCCACCCCGCCTCCGTGCCCACATCCCCGTCTTTGGTCTGTCTAGCCCAGTTTTAGCAAGAATCTGCCCACCCTTGATATCTGATCAAGTTCTTCATCCCCTACCTTTGATGTATAAGTCTTTGAACTGCCTTCAGCATGAATCCCCCTACCCTCATGGTCTCCTCTTAATAATTTTCTCCCCAACTCTGCTTATCGGCTATACGTAAATACCCAGCTGTCTTTAATGTATTAGGAGTTGAGCCTGATTTTTCTCCCCTACTGTAATAGCCTTTTTTTTTTTTTTTTTTTTTTTTTGGTTTGTTTTTGAGATGGAGTCTTGCTCTGTCATCCAGGATGGAGTGCAGTGGCGTGATCTCGGCTCACTGCAACCTCCACCTCCTGGGTTCAAGCAATTCTCCTGCCTCAGCCTCCCAAATAGCTGGGATTATTACACCACACACTGCCAATTTTTGTATTTTTAGTAGAGATGGGGTTTCACCATGTTGGCCAGGCTGGTCTCAAACTCCTGACCTCTGGTGATCCGCTCGCCTTGACTTCCCAAAGTGCTGGGATTACGGGCATGAGCCACCACACCTGGCCATAATAGTTCTGAACAGTCTTCTTTACTGTTTTAACACGCATTAGAATGACTTTTACTTTAACTGGGAGTCACTGTATTTCATATCACTCAGTAGTGTTTAAAACTGACATATTTAAGCATAACATTTACAACATACAGAAGAGAAAATTAAAATGAGTGAAAACATCCCATAAGCAACTTGTTTAGGAGCTTAAATGTGCTTAAAAAAAAATACCCACAAGGTTAAAAAATTAGGAAAAAGCCTCTTTGAACCTATTCTGGTCCACAGGTTGCCCAAGAATAAATAAAATAAAATAAATTAGGGAAAAATGACCACCCCAAGTATCTTGAGATTCATGTGTTAGTGAGCAATGATGCACATGTCAAGTTCGAAAGGGTAAAGTTTGGCAGTTAGAACCCATGCTAGATGGAAAAAGCAGCAGTGGGAAACAAGAACGATTTTGCCTTTAAGATCTGGTATGTATCTGGCATGTTACAGCATTCTAATTTAAAGTATATCTTTTTACCAATTATTTTTTTTTCTCAAAATCACTGGAAGTCAGATACAGTTTCACATGCCAGCTTTACTGCTAAATTGCTTGGGTCTTAGTTTCTTCATTTGTGATTATAAAACCTACTCATATCTAGGACTGTTTTAAGAACCCATGAGGTAACATGAGACAGACTCCCATACAGCAGATACTTAATTTTTTTCCCTAAGCAAATACCTAGACATCACTGAACTCTGAGTTATGTTGTCTTCTAAAAAGTTCAGCTCTTTGTGTTTAACAATTTGTTCACTCACTCAAAACAAACCACAAAACAATTCATTTGGTCTCAGGCACTGAGGTGAATACTAAAGATAAAGACAAAGAGTAGGGCTGTCAAAGAAGTAAGCCAACAAATTATCTTTTGCCTTAAATCAGTGGTTCTGGACCTTGGCTACACATTAGAATCGCCTGGGAAGATTTAAATATACTGATATATGGGTTCTGCCTGCAGAAGTTCTGATGTAATAGGCTGGGGTAGGGCTTGGGCATCAGTTTAAAAGCTTCCTCAGGTGATTCTAACATGCTGTCAGGGTTGACAGCCACTACCTTAAGCTAATATAAAGTGCAAATCATCCTGGTAGATACAAACAACATAAGACGAACATAACATACAGTAAGCACCTTAGCTTTCCAATCTCTGTATACTTTACCACTGTTAACAAAACAATTTATACAAGTCATAGCCCTCAGTAAAGATGTGCCCAACATTTAAAAATAACTATAATTCAGGCTAGGCACAGTGAGCTCATGCCTGTAATCCCAGCACTTTGGGAGGCCAAGGTAGGAGGATCGCTTGAGCCCAGGAGTTTGAGACCGGCGTGGGCACACAATGATGTCTCGTCTCAAAAAATAAAAAATCCGGTCAGATGCGGTGGCTCACGTCTGTAATCCCAGCACTTTGGGAGGCTGAGGCAGGTGTATCATGAGGTCAGAAGTTCAAGGTCAGCCTGGCCAAGATGGTGAAACCCTGTCTCTACTAAAAATGCAACAAATCAGTCAGGTGCGGTGGTAGGCGCTTGTAATCCCAGCTACTCGGGAAGCTGAGACAGGAGAATCGCTTGAACCCAGGGGGCAGAGGTTGCAGTGAGCCGAGATGGCACCACTGCACTCCAGCCTGGGCGACAGAGTGAGACTCTGTCTCTAAAAAAATAAAAATAAATACAAATAAAAAATTAAAAAATTAAAAATAATTAGCCAGGGCCGAGTGCAGTGGCTCATGCCTATAATCCCAGGAGTTTGAGACCAGTCTGGGCAATATAGTGAGACTGTCTCTACAAAAAAAATTTAAAAATTAGTTGCGTGCTTGCAGTCCCAGCTACTCAGGAGGCAGGCTGAGGTGGGAGAATCACTTGAGCCCAGGAGGCAGAGGTTGCAGCAAGCCAAAATCCCACCACTGACCTCTAGTCTTGGTGACGGAGTGAGACCCTGTCCCAAAAATAAAATAAAAAATTAAAAACAACTCTAAGTCACAGCAGCAAAACTGCCAAAGCAGTAGTACAGATAACATAAGGCACAGAACTTAAGAGTAAGTAGTTGGATATTGAGCTGGGTTGGTGAAAGACAACTATAAAGAAAAGGAGAAGCTGGGCTCTGCAAAGTACTTTAGGTAGGGTGGAAGGGAGGAAAGGGAGGGCACTATGAGTGAAGGAATAAGAAGAACAAAAAAGGTAGTGGGAAAACACTCTCTTGTTTGGTGAACAGAAGATTTGGAGATAATAAAAGAGAAGGATGAAGTAAGATAAGTCAGATAGCAGTAATGATGGTAATATCAAATCTGGTTTTATTCTGTACATCATAGGCAATGGTCACTTGCTAAAGCTTTCTGAGGACAAAGCTCCATTAATAAAAAAACTATCAGTAATACAGAAGTACTGCAGTCCTCAATATGGTCTCACAAAACTTGGAAATCAGACTGCCCTATGAAAGTTAACAATGAAATCAAGACAGATGCTATCCAAGCAAGAGTTATGCATTCAACAAATATCAGAAGACCCACTATGTTTTAGGCAATGGTGACTCACTAGCATACTGTCCTCATGGAGTTTACATTCCAGTGGGTAAAGACAACAGCAAAGATTAAATAAGTAAAATACGAGCTAGCAAGTGATAAATGCTATGGAGAAAAAACAAGGCAAAGAAAAGGGACATGAAATGTTAGGATTTGGAACTGGACAGAACAACCAGAGAAAGCTTCACTAAGGAGGTGACTTCTGGTTAAGTATCTGAAGTGAGGGATACAGAAGGAAGAGAACTTCAGAGAAAAGAATGCAAAGATTCTTCAGTGAGAATATGTGATTGGAACAAAGACCAGAAGAAGAACATGTAGAAGATAAAGTCAGAGATAAATGGCATAGAGGTAACATCCCAGAACATAGGGACTTAGAAGAAGATGGGAAGCCACTGGAGGGCTTTGAGCAGAAAAGTGACATGTTCTGACCTACATTGTAACCAGATCACTCTGGATGCTTCATTGAGGACAGACTGCTGGGGAGGAGCAACAGCAGAAGCAGGGACACCAGAAAAAATAGTATTTTAATAATCTAGAGGTCACAATGGCTTCTTCCAGAGTGGTTAGAATAAGGGTGTGGGAAGAAATAGTCAAATTCTGGGTTTATTTTAAAGACAGAGCCTACAGGATTTGCCAGTGGACTACATGTGGATTGTGAGAGAAATAGCAGTCAAAGATAACATTAATGTTTTTGACCTGAGCAACTAAAGAATGGAAGTGTCATTAACTAAGGGGAGCAGACTGTAGAAGCTGCAGCATGCAAAATTTTGACACATAACCAGTCCTGAAAAACTCTCCTGCTAGTAATGTGACAACAAATGAACTTATCTAGAGGAAAAATGTCCACTGCTGTTATACAAAGACCTGACTTGGTTTTGGTGTTGGGTACATATGCCTATTACGAAAGAAAATGCCATCAGTAGTTTGGACTATCAAGTTAACTTCCTTTGTTCTAATTCTATGTTCCGTTAAAACATTCTAACTTGATTTCCCATGTTCCTGACCTATCTGAAAAAAAGAACTTAGTTCCTTCTATATGTATTAAATTGTTATTCCAGTTTTATACATTAGTTTCATAAGCCTAGCTAAAATGAGTTTATCCCTGAGAGAGACTTGGGTTTAGCATCTTGATCAATCAAGCTTCTGAGCTAAATAAGCAGAGGACTAAGATTTGAATCACAGTAAGTTCGCTAAGATAATGGTTCTCAAGTATTCCAATAATTATTGGGAGGCTTATTACAAATAATTCCTGACCACTGGTTCCAAAAAATTCTGATTCGGTATACCTAGGATGGAACTCAGAAATCTGTTTTTGAAGGAAACACAGATTCTGCCGTAGGCAAGGATGTTCTAAGATACTGTCATACTGTAAAGTTTCTCCTTGGCCTCGTTACGGGCGGGGACTTTAATGATCTTTAAATTTCTAGAGCCATGTTTTTCAACATGCATTTAATAACACAGCATAAATACTAGAATTCTTCATGGTATACTTAAGTTCAAAGAGCACTAAGCAACTTTTTTTTTTTTTTTTTGAGACAGAGTTTTGCTCTTGTTGCCCAGGCTGGAGTGCAATGGCACGATCTCGGCTCACTACAACATCTGCCTCTCAGGTTCAAGCTATTCTCCTGCCTCAGCCTACTGAGTAGCTGGGATTACAGGCATGTGCCATCACGCCGGGCTAATTTTGTATTTTTAGCAGAGACGGGGGTTTCTCCATGTTGGTCAGGTTGGTCTTGAACTCCTGGTCTCAAGTGATCCGTCCACCTCAGCCTCCCAAAGTGCTGGGATCACAGGCGTGAGCCACCACACCTGGCCCTTCCTTTTTTTTTTTTTTTTTGAGTCAGCATCTCGCACTGTCGCCCAGCCCAGGATGGAGTGCAATGTTCTGATCTCAGCTCAATGCAACCTCCTAATCTCAGGTTCAAGTGATTCTTCCAAGTAGCTGGGACTACAGGCGTGTGCCACCATGCCGGGCTAATTTTTGTATTTTCTGTAGAGATGGGGTTTCACTATATTGCTCAGGCTGGTCTTGAACTCCTGGGTTCAAGCAATGGACCTGCCTCGGCCTCCCAAAGTGCTGGGATTACAAGTGTGAACCACCGCACTTGGCCATTCAGCAACAATTATAATGCAGTCAGGACCAGAGAACACCAATGTTTCAGTGTCTATAAAGGCATCCAGGTTACTACATGATTAACTTGATTGCTGTTGAGGACTATGTCATTATTTCATCAAAACTGCTTACTATCTTACTATCTACTAAAAGGAATCAAAACGGGTAAGAGCATAGGCTCTGACAGTAGACAACAGCATTGTATCCACACTGCCATTTACTAGTTCTGGACACCTGGTCATATATTTTAACCTCAAATGTGCCTGTGTCTCAGTTTACTCTACTATAAAATGGGCGTAAGTATCTGTCCTATAACGATGTTGTGAGATAAATACATAGTTAATATATAAAGTAGTTACCACAAAATAAGCACTTAAATGTTATCCAGATGTAAAACAAAGAATCCACAAGGTAAAATTCTCTCACCACCTTCCTTTGGTACAGTCTGCCATTATGCTGTTTTCTTGTTTAAACAGTATGTTATACCATGACCTACACTCAACAGAGTTTGATCAGTGTTCCATTTCACCGACACTGCCTTAACAATCTGTATGTGAAGTTGTACCAAAGATAAATTTTACACACTGCTCAAAATTTCATAATACATTATAGCTGTGAAGAATTTATGATAAACCAGGAAGGATGTAGAAAGAAAGGAGAGGCCTGAGGCAGAGAGATAATTAAACATGTTGTTAAAAATAATTCAAGCATAAAAAAAGGTCCTGAATGAAAATAATGGTACAAGGAATGTTGATAGGTTAGAGATATTATTAAGTGAAAAGTGTGTTTGTATATGCATAGAATTAGAAAAGATACAAGAGGAATTGGTAATATTGGCTACTTGTCAGGGAAACTGGGTGGGTGGAAGACAGGGGCAGGAGGGGACTTTTTACTCATGCCCTTTCCCATCATTTTAATTTTTTTTTTGGAAGAGCCAGGGATCTCACTATGTTGCTCAGGCTAGCCTCAAACTTCTGGGCTCAAGTGATCGTCCCGGCTTAGCCTCCCAAAGTATTGTGATTACAGGTGTGACCCACCACACAGAGCAAATTTCAATTTTAAGCCTGTTATTATAGTTCCTATATACCTACAATTTTTAAATTAATGGAAATGGCTTTCAGGACGAGGGTCACCAAGGCAGCCACCTTGGCTAGGCTTGGGCTCTCATCTGTCAAGCAGGTTCAGGTTCAATTCCACCCCTTTGAGAAGTGGAGTTGATGAGGATCTTCCTCTAGGTGAATAACTAGAAGGTCCACTCCACCAATCTCAACTGCTCAGATACTCTGGACATGAGGTGGACATGCAGCACGATGACTCTGAGCCCTGTGTGGACATGCTGTTCAGAGATGCTGTGTGGACCTCGCCTCATCTCACCACTCTGGAAATGCTCACTGCCTTTGCCTCCCACATTGTGGCCAGAGATGTGGCAAGGAGCCAAGAACATGCTGGTACTGGGCAATGACAGTGCCAAAAAGACCAACAAGCTGATTTCAGACTGGACTAGAACACTTATCTAAAAAGAGCTTTACTTAATTCAAATCACTATCTGGAGGGCTACAGAGGAAGGCCCTCTAAATGCTTGGCAAGACCAAGATATCATAATTAGGAAGCTTTCTTATGGGAATGGGAGGCTGAAAGCCCTGTGACCACAATGTTTCTGGGTCAAGGCAAGATTAGGGGGGTGTCTGGATGAACCTGAATTTATTTTACTTTCTTATGTCAATCACTGCTTACCCCTTCCAGTATGACTTCTCCCACTGCTCACTCGAGGTACCTCTCACTCTTATTTACCAAATCCAGTTGGAAAGAATACTGTCAGAGTGAGTGCTGTTTTCTCTGTCCTCATCTTTCTATCTCAGTAGCATCTGTCACTCTTAATTCATTCATGCCTTGGAAACTTTTTCTCTCTTCGGTCCTTTTTCTTTAAAACACACATCAGGTGTGTGTTTTAATCTGCTCGCTAAAGGAGAGTACTTCCAGCTGGTGAAGGAAATACTTTCATTAGGGGCTTTGCAAGGCTCCAGTGTATATATACACACCATCATTTTGGTAACCATAAGGCTTTGCAGTTTATGGGATCTATTAGGAAGATGCTCCTAGAGGGGTCAAATGTTCCCAGCAGTGGCATAGCAGAGCACCAATGATGTCAGTAGATGCTCAGATACAAGGAATGCACAGAGGCACCCAAACTGTGGACGTACTCTTGACCACAAGAAACACCTAGAGACTAACAGAAACAATTGTGGGGGAAGGGTTGTTTTATAGGAGATGAAGGGGTGTGAACTGGGGAGATATGAGAATTAATGAAGTTGTTTTCTCTTTCATATCAATAGGCGGTGCCTACACTGTGTGCTTGGCACTATGCTAGGCACTAGATAAAGACACATGCTTTCAGTCATCAAACAACTCAGTCTTCTTATCAGGGCAAATGTAGGAAAGCAGACAATGAATAGAACCTTTTGGAACATTTTAGTGTTTCAATTTTTAAAATAGAGATTTTTCATTAGAGTTTGAAATAATTAAATTTTCTTGGGCTGGTTTGATCCAATTCCCCCCTACTTCTCTATTTTAGATGGAAATTAAGGCCCACCCATAGAGGTTAAGTGATGTTTCCAAAATCAGTCACAAGGTGACTAGAAGCACGACTGGGAAAGGCCAAATCTAACACTCACAATCACTCTTTTCCATTACATCATAATACCTCCCCCGCCCCCTTTTTTTTTCAGATGGAGTTTTGCTCTGTTGCCCAGGCTGGAATGCAATGGCATGATCTCGGCTCACTGCAACCTCCGCCTCCGGGGTTCAAGCTATTCTCCTGCCTCAGCCTCCTGAGTAGCTGGCGTGCCACCACGCCCGGCTAATTTTGTATTTTTAGTAGAGACGGGGTTTCACCATGTTGGTCAGGCTGGTCTCGAACTCCTGACCTCAGATGATCCGACAGCCTTGGCCTCCCAAAGTTTGGGATTACAAATGTGAGCCATCACCCCCGACCCATACTACCTCGTTTATAATCCATTAGATGGAAGCCTCTACTCTAGTTTTTCATTCATAGCTATATGGAAAAGAACAGTATAGTGAAAAAAGCATGGCTACACAATCAGAAAAACCTGGGATCTGAATTTTCTGACAAATTTACACTACTTTGTTTAGCATTAAGCCCGGTCATAATAAAACAGCCAAGTGTTCTGGAAGAAATTATGATAAATCAATACTACTAACAAAAGACTGGACATGTGAGTTTACACTTGCTTATTAGGCTTTATGTTCCTGTCCTAGGATTTCTTTTTCTTTTCTTTTTTTGAGACGGAGTTTCACTCTTGTTGCTCAGGTTGGAGTGCAATAGCGCCACCTCGGCTCACCGCAACCTCCGCTTCCCAGGTTCCAGCGATTCTCCTGCCTCAGCCTCCCGAGTAGCTGGGATTACAGGCATGCGCGACTGTGCCCAGCTAATTTTTGTATTTTTAGTAAAGACGGGGTTTCTCCATGTTGGTCAGGCTGGTCTCGAACTCCCGATCTTAGGTGATGCGCCCACCTTGGCCTCCCAGAGTGTTGGGATTACAGGCGTGAGCCACCGAGCCCAGCCTGTCCTAGGATTTCTTAACAGATTATATGAATACCTCTCAGCAAAGCTAACTGAAAAGTGAAGATGGAAGAATGACAGTTTTAATATTAATTGATGACTCGTTAGAAAACAGCCACACCAAACAATCTTTAGGGCTTGCTTTATCCTACAATGGTAACTAGCAAATTATGGAGGTAATACATAATCAAGGATCCAGTTTAAAAGTATAAATATTTGGTGGGTACAGTGGCTCACGCCTGTAATCTCAGCACTTTGGGAGGCCGAGGAGGGCGGATAATGAGGTCAGGAGTTTGAGACCAGCCTGGCCAACATACTGAAACCCTGTCTCTACTAAAAATACAAAAAATTAGCCGGGTGTGGTAGCAGGTGCCTGTAATCCCAGCTACTTGGGAGGCTGAGGCAGCAGAATCGTTTGAACCCGGGAGGTGGAGGTTGCAGTGAGCCGAGATCATGCCATTGCACTCCAACCTGCTGGGAGACAGTGCGAGACTCTGTTTCAAAAAGAAGTATAAATATTTTTCATATGCTCTAACAGAGCCTTCATATTTCATCTATTTACAGCATTTTCTACGGCTCTACTAAATAATTCTGATAAACTTGATTCTCAAAAATGCCTTAAAACCACTACCGTTGTCTAAATTGAAAGCATGTAGTTTTTCTTTCTGAAAACGTCACCTTATTACTGAAAGCATTAGTCTAAACTGAAAGCATAACTTCTCAATTACCATACTTTTGAAATTGTACACAAATATTCTTCTAGTTAGGCTAAAGGGAAAAAATATGCTAATCACACTTTTTTCCAGAAAATTATCTTTGCTTTTATGTTTTACAAATGTTGAATGAAATAAAGAAAACAGACAATGAAAAGAACCCAAAGAAGTAATTCATCTCATATTTCAGGCTTCCTAATTATGGTATCTTTGTCTTGCTAAGCATGTAACTAAAGAGCTCAGGTTCATTCTCAGAAACTGTGAACTCAAAGCTACAACTAAAACGTTTATTTCTAAAAGTTACTACACTTTCAACTTCCTGTTTTATTTAGATAGCTCATCATGACCATTTCAGGTAACAAAACCCAACTTCCTTTTTACAAAGTGATTAAAAAAACTTCAGCAGTTATGAGAATAGATTATTTTACTAGCTTTTACATACATATTTATAAGGAAATTAGAGTCCATTCATTATCACCAAATTTTCTAAAGGTTTACTGCCTTTAGAAAATGTAACCAAGATAAAAAGCAATATTGAAATATATTTGGCAACAAAAAAACTATGCTAGAAGATGAAACTGGTCACAGATCTGCTATTAAAAAAACCAAGACTGGCCAGGCGCAGTGGCTCACGCCTGTTATCCCAGCACTTTGGGAAGCCAAGGCGGGCAGATCACGAGGTCAGGAGTTGGAGACCAGCCTGGCCAACATAGTGAAACCCTGTCTCTACTAACAATACAAAAAAATTAGCCAGGCGTGGTGACAGGCGCCTGTAATCCTAGCTACTCGAGAGGCTGAGGCAGGAGAATCGCTGGAACCAGAGAGGCAGAGGTTGCAGCGATCGCACCACTGCACATCACCCGGGGTGACAGAGCGAAACTCCAACTCAAAACAAAACAAAACAAAAAAAACCCAACACGTTAATGTTATTAAAACACTGCCAGTATTTAAAGACATCTTAATTGGCATTTAAAAAAATATACTTTCCCAAGTTTAATTAAAGGCATTCTAACCTGGTATCGAAGACAAAAATCCAACAACACTGGTCAATGTGTATCACGTAGGCACAATAAACTTAAAAGTTTATTATTTAAATTATTTGTGGAATTTGACCGGGCGCGGTGGCTTACGCCTGTAAACCCAGCACTTAAGTGGCGGAGGCGGATGGACTTGAGCCCAAGAGTTTGAGACCTGCCTGGGCAACAAGACGAAATTCAGTCTCTACAAGAAATACAAAAATTAGCTTGACGTGTTGGCGGGTGCCTGTAATCCCAGCTACTTGGGAAGCTGAGGCAGGAGAATCATTTGAACTCGGGAGGCGGAAGTTGCAGTGAGCCCAGCGAGACTCCGTTTCAAAAAAAAAAAAAAAATTTGTTTAGTTGTAACAGGATTTGTATTATAACAGGATTTTTGCTTAATTTTATTTGAATAGTAACTATTTGCCTTAGAACAATTTATTATAGATTGATTTCCAGCATAAGCTCATATATGTCTTTGTTTTTGTCCTAAATCTTATGTATGAAGATCAGTTTCCAAATAAGAGAAAATCTAATGCTGTTGTTCAAAGGCTTGTTAAGCATTTCAAAATGGCATGCCATATGTAGGTATGATGTATCAAGTTATTCGGTGCAGAGGACTTATGGATCATAACAGTCCCCTCCCCATCCCAACTTCTTATTTAAAAAAACACCCTGGTAGATTTACAGAGCACTCAAGGGGACACATTTTCCAATAGCCACAGCAGGAGACAAATGTCATAATTCTTGTAAGTAAGTTGTCTCGTGAGGTCATTCTAAGTTCCACGTGCCCTAAAATCATGTACTTACTGAAAAGCCTGACAAAACTGTTATGAAACTGTGCAACTGTCAGAAGAAAAGTTATTCCACCTTAGAATGTGCTCTTGTATTTAAGACGCTTTTCAAGAAATAAGTATACAAACTGCACACTGACAAATTCAGCTAATCAAAGACTCCACAGTGGAGCACCAGAGAAGGCAGGACGCTGTGTCAAGTCTTGAACGTGTTAACATGCAGTTTATTATCTGTTACAGAAAATCTTTCTTGAGGTTAAGAAAATCCATCAGCTATTCTACATTTGTTAACAAGAAACAAAATTTTCAAAAATTATCGTTAAAAGGGTGTGTCTACAGGGAAAGACTGGTGCTCAAATTGTGAAGCACATGCCCTGAGGCTCACAGATTTATTATAGCGAATCAGACAGGCGACAGTACTTGAGAAAAGTACTGCATGTGTAGTGAGGTGGACAACATTTGGGACCTCTCCTTGTCGAGGAGTCGTGACAGCAAAATCACTTCCTGAGGAAGGAGGAGCAAAAAGGAAGAGGCCATCCTGACCAGGAAGTGACTCGCCCTAAACTAACCCCAATTATATCTACAAATGGGGGGATGGGGGTTAGCACCAACTGCTAAAGGCGGTAAAATAACTGCTTTTTGATATGTAGCAACATAACCACCACCCACTCTCAAAATTACAGGAAAAAAGTCCACAGTCACGATCTAATAAAGGAAACGTCTGTTCCCTCGCAGGGAGGCCCCTGGGCTGTGCCTCAGGCCTGAGAGAAAAGGAGAGTCGAGGAACGAGGAACTGGGGCCACCGTGAGGCAGAGGAAAGCCCCGTAAGAGGGAAGCGTCCCGACTGCGGAAAGCGTATGTCAGCATTGACAAAGAAGCTTCTTTTTCCTGGGGACACTGCGAGGCTCCCAACGCAGCCGGGCCGAGCCCCAGTTCCCTGTCGGGGGAGGAGGTAAGAGAGAGAGGCGGACCCCTTACCTTCTCCTCATCCGACACACGATCATCGAAGTCGGCCATCTTGGGCTGTTCTGGCCCAGCCCGGCTGTGGGCGCTAGGCAGGCCGGGAAGAAAGCCGAGTGATGGAATCACCGCGGGGGCCGTCGGAAGGACCCGCCCGGAAACGCCGACCAAGAGGGCGCCATGTCAGTTATGCGCGGGAGTGACGTCTCCTAGTGCCAGCGCCCGCGCCCGCGCCCCAGGAAGTAGGCTTTGCCTTCGGTGATTTAAAGTCTAATATCTTTCCCAATGAGTTACACTCATTTCCCATCCATCTAATGGGTGCTGGCAGCGTGTTTCGATTATTCTTGGCTCCTGGACTCCATCCGACCAAGTCGCTCTTGCAGTTTTTCTGGTACCCGTTATCTCCACGACAGCCGAATCCAAAGCTCTAAGAGCTGCTCGGCCGCTGGAACGATCGGTGGCTTTTCCAACCCCGGGGGGCGGGGGTGTGAAAGGTGACCCTCATTTCGTTTGGAAGCGGTAATACTTCACTTTGGGGTCACATCTTAGTCCAGTTCCTCCAGAACAGGCGCTGCTGTCCGCCCCTTCCCTGCCCCACAAAGGAATAGGTATCCTCAATCTTGAGACACGCTCCTCCACCTTCGAAATCTTCTCGGTCCGGGTTCCCCAGGACTCAGCCTTCAGAGAGGCCAACTTCAGGTCCGCCACTATCCCAGGATTCCCGACTCCCGGTTTCCTGTCCTTCTCCCCTCCCAGCTCCTGGCTCCTGCGATAGCGGCAAGATGGCGGACGGTGGCGGCTCGGGTGAAGCCGCGGCTGCTAGAGCGTCTCCTGCACCTGTCCCCGGCCTAAACCCGACGTTGGGCTGGAGGGAGCGACTGCGAGCCGGGCTGGCGGGGACTGGGGCCTCGGTGTGGTTAGTGGCGGGGCTGGGGCTGCTTTACGCTCTGAGGATCCCTTTGAGGCTGTGTGAGAATTTGGCAGCGGGTGAGAGGACCAGACCTCCTGGGGCAGGGCGGGGGGCCAGGAGAGATGTCGGGGGCAAGAGCCAAAGGGCAAGAGATTCTCGGTAGTCCTAGAGGGCCTCTGAGGAGTCGATGATGAGCGATCAAGTGGGTTCTTTTTCTTTTGGACTGCAACCTTGCAGTTGATTGTCAAGCCTGCTGCCTCTACCGGCTCCTCCCTAGAACTCTTAAGGTCCGTCCTTTCTCTTATGTCCTCGTTTTTCCGTGGAAAAGCCACCTGACAAGCTATAAGCTTCAGGTATTAGGACAGAAGGGTGCATTCTCAGATTAGGATACGTAATTTATATTGGCTCCCCCCCCTCTGGTAGGATCCCATAAAGTCACTGCTTTGAGTGTCTCGCCGCCCAGCTGAGAGAACTCTCATCCAGGCAACAAAGATGAGCACATCTGTAATTTAAAGATTTCAGAGAAAGAAAATGGCATGATTTTAATCGACGATTCTCTTGTTTTGAAATAGTTCTGTTAAGAAATAGTTGTCGTGATATTTTTGTCTGTTCTTTTAGGCTTATCTTGAGTAATGTAGTACAGGAAGTGAGAGAGCGCCACAAACAACTGTCGGTTTGCTAGTTCTTTCGACATCTGTAGAACACTTGCTATGTAGTCTGTGCTGAAAATACTAACACATGTAAGAAGTGATGATCCTGATGGATTCTCATATACTGTACTATTCTTTAGTTGTAGACGGGATAAAGTGTTTAGGGCCCAGATCCCCTTACCATGTGATTATATTTCACTCAAGCTCTGAGCAGCAACCTCAGAACAAGATAGAAGTATTTCTGTTATATGATTCAGTACAGTGGTTGATTTTTCTGTAGCAGAAGGTAGCAAATGTCCCCTTTCCTGTTCAGAGATAACATGAAAGACTGTGAGGTAAAGTTCGGAAATATTTTGGCTTTTTTGGAGGATAAGGTATCAAGTTCAAATATAACTAGCACACTAAAATAAGCTAAACTGAAGAGCTAAGTTGGCATCTCTGTAACAGGTGAATGAAGTGCTTAACGGCGGTTTCTATGCACAGTGTTACTGATTGACTTGTCATTTATTTATTTATTTATTTTTTTGAGACGGAGTCTCGCTCTGTCGCCCAGACTGGAGTGCAGTGGTGCGATCTCGGCTCACTGCAAGGTCCGCTTCCCGGGTTCATGCCATTCTCCTGCCTCAGCCTCTCAAGTAGCTGGGACTACAGGCGGCCGCCACCTCGCCTGGCTGATTTGTGTGTGTGTGTGTTTTTAGTAGAGATGGGGTTTCACCGTGTTAGCCAGAATGGTCTCCATCTCCTGACCTCGTGATCCGCCTGCCTCGGCCTCCCAATGTGGTGGGATTACAGGCGTGAGCCATCACGCCCGGCCGACTTGTCATTTATTTTTCTACATGTTAACCATATACATTTAGATGAGAATAGTTGATTACTATAGATTTTGCTTTTTTACTTTTTCTTTTTTATTTTTTGTGAGACAGAGTCTCCCTCTGTCACCCACGCTGGAGTGCAGTGGCAAGATCACTGCAGCCTTGAACTCTTTTGCTCAAGCGATCCTCTGGCCTCAGCCTTCCAAGTAGCTGGAACTACAGGCGTGCACCACCATGACCAGCTGAGTTTTAAATTTTGCATAGAGACTGGGTCTATTTTATTTGCCTAGGCTGGTCTTGAACTCCTGGCTACCAGCGATCCTCCTGCCTTAGCTTCCCAAAACTCTAAGATTATGGGAGTGAGCCATCCTACCTGGCCAGATTTTTATTTCTTTCTAAAACCCACCGTACTTATGAGATAATTATTTGAAGTGAACAATCTGCTCCAGGATTTCAGTAAGTCAGGGAGATTTCTGTTTGTTGCTTTTCTCTTTGAGCCATTTTGCCTCTCTAGCTGATATGCCAAATACATACACTGTTTCCTTACCTCTAATTTGAGACAGTGGTTTTGTATCCTACCAAAATAATTATGGAGTCGTTTTGAACCTCCTTTGTAAAAGCATGTTTGTTTATCTTCTTATTCTTACAGACTTGCAAACGTTCTTGTCTAAATTATGACTTATAAGTGCTTTAGTTTTATTCTTTAAAGCAAGCTGAATTACCTCATTTTGATTTGTTGCAAATAGTTATAAGCCATTATGTATATTATGTATACAAATGAAAACTTTTTCAAGTGAATTTCACACTAGATATTAATACGACTTAAGTCCCATCACTCATAAAGATACTCGCATATTTGTAACCTAAGTACATTAAATTTGCATTTTTTAAAACTTTGATTCTTGTTCTTTTGACAGTGACTGTATTTTTAAATTCATTGACACCCAAATTCTATGTGGCACTTACAGGGACATCTTCATTGATATCCGGACTAATATTTGTAAGTAGTTTCCATTTCCTTCCTTCATGTTTTGGTATTTATCTAAAGATTTTTTTTTTTTTTTCCTTTTTTGAGACGGAGTCTTGCTCCGTCGCCTAGGCTAGAGTACAGTGGCATGATCTTGGCTCATGCAACCTTCACCTCCCAGGTTCAACTAATTCTCCTGTCTCAGCCTCCCGAGTAGCTGGGATTACAGGTGCCGGCCACCATGCTCAGATAATTTTTGTATTTTTAGTAGAGACGGTGTTTCACCACATTGGTCAGGCTGGTCTCGAACTCCTGACCTCAGGTGATCCGCCTGACTTGGCCTCTGAAAGTGCTGGGATTACAGGCATCAGGCACCACCCTGGCCTAAAGATCCTTTATATAGTTATAATATTTATAAATTATTATTACCTATGGATCAGCATTTCTAAAACGTATTCAGCATTTGAAAAGATTACCTATTCAAACAAGTTTGGAGAACACTGCATCTCCCAATCTACTTTTAGAGATTGACAGTACTTATTTACATATTAAAGGCTTATTGTAAACTGTAGTCAGGGAGGGCTTGGGGTGTACTGGAAATTAAATGCCTGCAGAGCCCAAGTTGGTAACAAAAATGAGTGAAATGGATAGAGTTTAATAATTAAATTCTTATTTCTTTGAGGACTGGGTAGCCTGGACAGTGCATGCCCCTTCTAAAAGAGGCTAAGGCCGGGCGCGGTGGCTCAAGCCCGTAATCCCAGCACTTCGGGAGGCCAAGGCGGGTGGATCACCTGAGGTCGGGAGTTCGAGACCAGCCCAACCAACATGGAGAAACCCCATCTCTACTAAAAATGCAAAAAATTAGGCAGGGTGGTGGCGCATGCCTGTAATCCCAGCTACTCAGGAGGCTGAGGCAGGAGGATCGCTTGAACCCAGGAGACGGAGGTTGCATTGAGCCAAGATTGCGCCATTGCACTCCAGCCTGGGCAACAAAAGTGAAACTCCGTCTCAAAAAAAATGAAAAATAAAAAAATTAAAGAGACTAATTGTTGCCATATAGACTTGCAACTAGTATTACCAGGTTTTTCAATTTTTCAAATGATTTAAAGAGAATAGACCGGGCGTGGTGGCTCACGCCTATAATCCCAGCACTTTGGAAGCCTGAAGCAGGCAGATCACTTGAGGCCAGGAGTTCATGAACAGCCTGGCCAACATGGTGAAACTCCGTCTACTAAAATATAAAAAGTAACAGTATCGTGGTGCGTGCCTGTAGTCCCAGCTACTTGGGAGGCTGAGGCATAAGAATCTCTTGAACTCGGGAGGTGGAGGTTGCAGTGAACCAAGATCTTGCCACTGCACTCCAACCTGGATGACAGAGAGAAACCCTGTCTCAAAAATGAATGAATAAATAAATAAATAGAACCTGGATATACAGTTTTTATATAAAATTTGCCCATTAAAAAAAAAATTGAGATGGAGTCTCACTACGTTGCCCAGGCCAGAGTGCAGTCACTATTCATAGGCACCATTATAACACACTGTGGCCTTAACTCCTGGGCTCAAGCCGTCCTCCCATCTCAGCCTCCCTAATAGCTGGGATTACATGCATGTGCCACCATGTCTGACTACAGTATTTTAATATTGGCAACACTGGGAAGACTAAAATTATGTGTCATAAATTCAACCTATAGGTTTTTCAAGCCCATTTCCTCATCTGTTAACTGAGGTTAATAACAGCATGAACTTTATAGGATTATGAAGACTAAATCAGATAATGTTGTAAGTTTATAACATGGTAGCTGGTTCAGAGTGTACACTTAATGAATTTTGGCTATTATTATTCTGAGAATTCTCACAGTTAAGAAACCTGTTTGACCTGACATAGGGATTCATGCCTATAATTCTAGCACTTTGGGAGACCGAGGTGGGCTGATGGAGTTCAAGACCAGCCTGGGAAACATGGCAAAATCAAAAAAATACAAAAATTAGCCGTGTGTAGCATGCACCTATAGTCCCAGCTACTGGGGAGGCCAAGGTGGGAGGATCACTTGAACCCTGGAGGGAGAGGTTACAGTGAGCCAAGATGGTGCCGCTGCACTTTAACCTGGGTGACAGAACAAGACTGTGTTTCAAAAAACAAAAGCAAAAACAACAAAACTGTTTAACTTTAATTCAACTTTTCCTTGAAGAAGATATTTTTAATTTAAGAAAATTAAAATATTTTTTATAATTCACATTAACATCCCTAGGATGTCATGTTTCCTAGTGTACACTTTGCAACAATACTGCTGCAGATAAAAATCTTAAGAAGTTTTATGCCATGCATAGCCAATAGATTTTTCTATTGTCTTTAAATTTTTATTTATTTTTTGTAGAGATGGAGTCTCACTGTGTTGTTCATGGTGGTCTCAGACCTCTGGGCACAAACGATCCACTCTCCTTGGCCTCCCAAAGTGCTAAGGTTCCAGGCATGAACCACCATGCCCAGCCTGTTCTTTTTTTTTTATCTCTAGGTGGTGCTCTCCAGCTGTAGTAGAAATAGCATTTGTATTGGATCTATTTTTTTAAATAGGGACTAATACAGACCATTTTGTTAAAGTGAAATGCCATACAAGAACGAGATTTTTCTCTTGGCTTAAAAAATAGAAACTATTGAGGAATTCAGGATTAAAACTACATGTTAATATAAGCCTCATAATTTAACATAAACATATTTTAGCATATTTAGTCCATAGCATACAAAAGTCTAAGTAAAGATAATATACTATCTTTAAGCCAGGCACAGTGGTTTACACCTGTAATCCCAACACTTTGGGCGGATGGAGTGGGAGAATCCCTTAATGCCAGAAGTTTGAGACCAGTCTGGGCAACAATAAGACTCTGTCTCTATTTAATGTAGTTTTTTTGTTTGTCTGTTTGTTTTAAAGAAACTACCAATATTAAACAGCTGATGTAGTGGAAAAAGCACTGGTTTGGGAACAGAAGATAAAATTTGAATCTTAACTCTGCCACTTACTAGCTGATAATTTTGGGCAAGCTACATAAACAGTCTAAGCTATAATTTCCTCATTTATAAGAGGGGGATAACTTACTTATATACATGATGTCTAAAACCTTGTAAAAAACTTTTTGTGGCCAGGTATGGTGTCTCGTGTCTGTACTACCAACACTTTGGGAGCCTGAGGCAGGAGGATTGCTTGTACCCAGGAGTTCAAGACTAGCCTGGACAAATGAACAAGATCTGGTCTCTGTACAAAATTTAAAAATTAGCACATTGTGTTGGCGCATTCCTGTAGTCCCAGCTACTTCAGAGACTGACGTGGCAGGATTGCTTGAGCCCAGGAAATCGAGGCTGCAGTGAGCTGTGATCATGCCACTGCACTCTAGCCCGGGCAACAGAGTGGACCTTGTCTCAATAACAACAACAACAAAAACCCAACAAAACCTTTTGTTATTCTTTATAAAGCAGTGTTTTAAATATACACAAATTAGGAAATTCAAGTAACATTTTAAAGATTAAACTGTATTATTACCCTTGCAATATTGATGGGTTTTTATTAGCAAAGGTTGTTGTGTTTATAATTTATTTTACCACCTGGACTTAACAAACTTGTATATACATATAATCACATATACATATATAAAGAGATATATTTATGAAACTGTCTAGTGTAATGGTTGGAAGCTCCGAAGTCAGGCAAACCTGAATAAGAAACCTAGCTCTGCCACTTACCGGTGGGGTGAACTGTTATTTAAATTTGGAATGTGTCCTCATCTCTAAAATCTGTTGTTACAAAAATTAAATGACATAATGCATGTCAAGGACTTGGCATAATGCGAGGCTCATAGAAAGCTTTCAATAAGTATTTGCAGCTATTATTATCATTGTTCATGTGTGTTAAAAAGTTGACTTAAAAGTTGAAAAAGCCACTAACTTCATACTTATTCATTAGAAAACCCACCTGCACTTTGTATAGTGAAGGAAAGTGTGTTGTTGTTGCCCTTGATTGTATTTATCTTTCTTTTTTTTTGAACAGGGTTTTACTCTGTCACCCAGGCTGGAGTGCAGTAGTACAATCACAGCTCACTGCAGCCTCGACCTGCTGAGCTCAAGCGATCCTCCCACTTTAGCCTCCCAAGTAGCTGGGACTGCAGGCACACACCCTCACACCTGGCTCATTTTTTTATGTTTTGTAGAGACGGGGTCTCACTATGTTGTCCAGGTTAGTCTTGAATTCCCAGCCTCAAGTGATCCTCCCACCTTGGCCTCCCAAAGTTTTGGGATTATAGGCGTGAGCCACCATGCCTGGCCCTATCCAATTTTCCTAACCAAGATTTATTCAATATAAACCTTGTCTTTTCTGTCACATGAACAATTTCTGCTTGTGTAAAGAAGTTTTATCTCACTTCTTAGTAAAACATATAGTAGAAGTCAAACCATGGCCTCATTTGGTGGTAATTCTTGCTAACTTATTAAGAGTGAGCAGAAAGAGATGCCATTTTAGGTTGAGCGGAAAACATTAATGACATGATAGAAAAAAATGCTGCACCTTGATTTTCTCACACTTTCCTGTAAACGTTGTGGCATGTAGTCAGTGGGCCACAACATGGACTATACTTTTGGCACCTATGTAGCATATTTGTTCTGTTATTTACTGAAGCAAAAAAATAGCATTCCTACAGAGTTGAAAAAGCTGATTTTTTTGTGATGTGTTCTGTTTGTGGTTGTCGTAAAATAGTTTTCAAAAATATTATAATCTGGCTGGTCATGGTAGCTCACACCTATAATCCTAACACTTTGTGAGACTGAGGAAGGCAGAGCGCTTGAGCCCAGGAGTTTGAGACCAGCCTGGGCAACATGGTGACACCTTGTCTCTACAAAAAATAAAAAAATTAGCTGGGCATGGTGGCACATGCTTGTAGTCCTAGCTGCTTGGGATGTTGAGGTGGGATGATCACCTGAGCCCAGGGAGGTCAAGATTGCAGTTAGCTGTGATCATGCCACTACACTCCAGCCTGGTGACAGAGTGGGATCCTATCTCAAAAAATTTTTTAAAACAATAGGAAATAAAAAGATTAAAATCTCTTAGTTGTGGATGTGTTTTGTTTATTCTTTAAAGTAATACATGTATCCACTACATTTGGCAGAAGACTAGTCTGTCAGTTGACTTTTTTTTTTGTTTCTTTTCTTTCTTTTGAGATAGGGTCTCAGTCTATTGCCCAGACTGGAGTTCTGTGGTGCAGTCTCAGCTCACTGCAACCTCGACCTCCCCAGGCTCAAGAGATCCTCCCACTTCAACTTTCTGAGTAGCTAGAACTATAGGCATGCACTGCCTCACCCAGCTAATATTTTATTTTTACATTTTTCTGTAGAGATGAGGTCTCACTATTTTGTCCAGGCTAGTCTAGAATTCTTGGGCTCAAGCGATCCTTCTTGAGGATCCCTCTTTTGGGACTTCTCGGCCTCCCAAAGTGCTGGAATTACAGATGTGAGCCACCGTGTCTGGCCTGGTTTCTCTTTTTATAACAGTGATAAACCATGGAAACAGAAATAAATGAATATCCTGACTTTTAAATGGTTCAAAATGAGAATCAACCTGACTCTTAACCTTTATTAATAATTTTGCCAAATACCAGAGTAGTACTTTTTGCTTCAGAAAGCACTTTCTTATAATTCTTGTTAACCACATTTAGCTGAGGCTCTGAGATGTTAGAGATTAAGTGACTTGCCCACAGCACACAGCTAATAAATGACTGATTTGAGAGTCAAACATGGGCATGCTGATCCTAGTCTAGTCTGTTCATCCACTTTGCTTATCATTTGAAAACTGTTTATGCTGCAGATAGAATAAAATGACAATGTAACTTAACATAGTTAAATTACTTATAGATTAAAATGCTTCTTACTGTTTTTTAATGCTTTATTACATATGCCTAGTTTTGCTTAAGCTTGTCTAAATTTTATGACAAAACTATAAAAAAGGTATTTCACTTTTACATGACGTGTTATTGTTGAATCTTGTGTTTGTATGTTTTTTTCATTTTGAAAGGAGAGTGCATTTAAAATGCTGAATTGAACAGGACATCTTGAGAGAATGTTTTAATTTGAGCTCGTGTGTCTGCTGATCAATTCTAAGTGGAGGCTATTTTCTGTTTGTCATAGGTATTTGAATGGTGGTACTTCCATAAGCATGGCACATCTTTTATTGAGCAAGTATCTGTAAGCCATTTGCAACCACTGATGGGAGGAACAGAGAGCAGCATTTCAGAACCAGGGTCTCCTTCGAGGAACAGAGAAAGTGAAACCAGCAGACAGAATTTGTCAGGTGACTGCTTTTCTGATGTGTTTTCAGAGCTGTGTATTTAAGATTGAGTTTGGCTCTGGGAGATAGAAAACTCAGAACAGCTGAGTGCTGTGGTATGCATGTTTGTGTTTCCCCCAAAATTCTAATCACCAATGTGATGTTACGAGGTAGGGTCTTTGGGACGTGATCTGGTCATGAGGGCAGTGTCCTCATGGATGTGATTAATGCCCTTATGAAGAGACCCCAGAGAGCTGCTTGCCACTTCTACCATGTGAGGACACCATGAGAAGGCGCCATCTATAAACCAGAAAGCAGACCCTCATCAGACACCAAATCTGTTGGTACCTTGGTCATAGACTTCCCAGCCTCCAGAACTGTGAAAAATAAATTTATGCTCTTTATAATCTACCCAGTTTGTGATATTTTGTTGTAGCAGTCCAAATGGACCAAGACACAGAAATTTGTCTTTTATGTTAATATAGGCAGTCCATGGCTAGTATGGAAAACAATAAGCATCAGATATCCAGACCCCTTCTATTTTGTTAGCATGCCATCTCCAAATGTAGTTTTTACTTTGTAGTGTAAGACTGTTGCTCTTGCTTCAGCCATCATGTCCACATTCCAATCAGCAGGAAGGAAAGAAATCCAGGGTAAGGTCACTTCTTCCCTCTACTCCACCCCACAAAAGCCAAGGACTGTTCTCAGAAATGTTACATACTATTTCCCCTTACTTACTTCTGGTCAAATCTGTTTCATATGGCCATTACTAGCTATAAGGAAGGCTAGAAATTTTCAACATTTTCTCAGTGTATATATATATGTGCCCAGCAAATCAGGGAATCTTATGACTAATAAAGGAGAGAACAGAAACAGCCATCTCTGCCAAGAGAGAAAAGTAGGAAAAAAAATTTTTTTTCAATATACCTAAAAAGGCATCAAAGTCTCAGCTCTTCATGAATGGGTATTCCATTGTCATACTTTTACTGTAGACTGTTCCTCTATTTGTATCGAGTACTAGTGAATTAATTAATTTATTTATTTAGAGATAGAATCTTGCTCTGTTACCAGGCTGGAGTGCAGTGGCACAATCTCAGCTCACTGCAACCTCTGCTTCCCAGGTTCAAGCGATTCTCCTGCCTCAGCCTCCCGAGTAGCTGGGACTACAGGCATGCACCACCACGCCTGGCTGATATTTTGTATTTTTAGTAGAGATGGGGTTTCACCATATTGGCCAGGATGGTCTCAATCTCGTGACCTCATGATCCACCCACCTTGGCCTCTTAAAGTGCTGGGATTACAGGCGGGAGCCACCATACCCGGCCTTTTTTTTTGAGACAAAGCCTCTCTGTAGCCCAGACTAGAGTGCAGTGGTGCAATCTCAGCTCACTGCAGCCTCTGCCTCCTGGGTTCAAGCGATTCTGCTTCCTCAGCCTCCCAAGTAGCTGAAATTACAGGCATGTGCCACTGCACCTAGCTAATTTTTGTATTTTTAGTAGAGATGGGGTTTCACCATGTTGGCCAGGCTGGTCTTAAACTCCCGACCTCAGGTGATCTGCCTGCCTCGGCTTCCCAAAGTGCTAGGATTACAGGCGTGAGCCACCGAGACTGGCCAGCTAGAAAGCGAGTATTAGGAATGGAAAATTTATAAAGCCAAATAAAATTATTATTATTATTATTTTAATGGAGATGAAGTCTCACTATGTTGCCCAGGCTGGGCTCGAACTCCTGGGCTCAAGTGATCCTCCCACCTCAGCCTCCCAAAGTGTTGGGATTACAGGTGCGAGCCACCGCGCCTGGCCAAAATGAATACTTTTGGATTATTGTTCCTTTCACTGGGATAGGTAATAACTATATAGTAATAATACAGATGAGTTAATTCCATAATATTCCAAATATCTCATTTGTTCAATAGCTTAACCACTAGAGTTACGATAGTTTAGTAGAAAAATACTGCCTGAGTGCACTTGGTGGCACTTTTTAGATTTGGTCAAAGTCCCTGAGGAAGCACCATTTAAGTGGAGTCCTGAAGCCTGACAGGTATAGTGGGGTGGGGTTGGCAGCCATTCAAGAGTACAAGAAGGAAGAGTCATTTCCTTTCCTCTTCTTTTTTTTTTGTAAAATAGTTACAGAACCCCTAAGAGTAAGACATATTAAGATGAATATGATACAGATATGTCCTCATGAAGCTGAGTTCAATATAATTATAACAATAGCACATGATGTGATTTTATTTTCCACTGTAAGACTGAGTATGCCATTAGTAATGAGAGTGAAGATAACCTTAAGAACATTTCATCTTGGTAGAGGATACAGACATAAATACATTGACAGTAAAAGAATATGGTTAACTGCTTTTATAGAGTGTCTTATATATGATACTCTATAAAGATACATGGTATCTTATACAAGATACTATGGTGACAGAAAAGAAAGAGTGGTCAGTTATTCTTGGAGGGAGGGCCGCAAAATATTTTGCAGAGGAAATACTTGAGTTGGATCTCAAAGTGAGTTAAAAGCTGGGCATAGTGGCCCAAACCTATAATTCCAGTGCTTTAGGAGGCTGAGGTAAGGAGATCACTTGAGACAAGGAGTTTGATACCAGCCTGGGCAGCAAAGCAAGACCCCCATCTCTACAAAAAATTAAAAAAATCAATTGGGCACAGTAATATGCACGTGTAGTTCCAGCTACTTGGGAGGCTGAGGCAGGAGGATCACTTGAGCCCAGGAGCTTGAGACTGCAGTGAGCTATGACTGTGCCACTGCACTCCAGCCTGGGTGACAGAGCAAGACCCTATCTCTAAGGGGGAAAAAAAATTTTTTAAGTGAATTAAAGCATCCTTTTGTTCAATATTTTTCTCCCTGGATAACTTCATCTTATTCAATAATATTAGCTACCACAGACATATATGCTGGGGGGAACCAATTTAAAATTTTTACCCCCAAGCTCTCTTTTAAACTCTAGACCTACATTTCTAACTCTTTGCTAGAATTTTCCAACTTTAATGGCCCTAACCACCCTGAACTCACTCTGTCCAAAATTAAACTAATTGTCTTCTTCCATAGTTCTTCTTCTATAATTCTAAAATCTTTTAATGGCATCCAATTCCCATTTTAGAAATCTTTGGGTTTCTTTTTAGTTTATATCATTTATGTTTCCCGTTTTCTCCAATCAACCCCAAATTGTATTAATTCCCCCTTAAAAATTATCTTGACTCCATTCTGCCTTCTGTTTTTTTTTAGATGAAGTTTTACTCTTCTTGCCCAGGCTGGCGTGCAATGGTGTCATCTTGGCTCACTGCAACCTCCACCTCTGGGGTTCAAGCAATTCTCCTGCCCCAGCCTCCCGAGTAGCTGGGATTACAGGTGCCTGCCACCATGCCAGAGTAATTTTTGTATTTTTAGTAGAAATGGGTTTTCGCTACTGTCGGCCAGACTGGTCTCGAACCCCTGACCTCAGATGATTCATCCACCTCGGCCTCCCAAAGTGCTAGAATTACAGGCATGAGCCACCAGGCCCGGCCCATTCTATCTTTTCTTTCAACATTCATAGCCCCATATCGAGGCCCTTAAACATCTCTTCCCTGGGCTATTGCTGTAGTATCCTAAGTGGTTTCCCTTCCTCTTATACTTCCCCTTCTAGTACATCCTCTCTCCTTAACTATGTAAAAAGAAAAAGTGGTTCTCAAACTTTTTAGACTAAGGAATTCTTTACATTCTTAAAAAATTATCCAGGCCTGGCGCGGTGGATCATGCCTGTAATCCCAACACTTTGGGAGGCCAAGGCGGGCAGATCATGAGGTCAGGAGATCGAGACCATGGTGAAACCCCATCTCTACTAAAAATACAAAAAATTAGCTGGACGTGGTGGCAGGTACCTGTAGTCCCAGCTACTCAGGAGGCTGAGGCAAGAGAATGGCATGAACCCGGGAGGCGGAGCTTGCAGTGAGCTGAGATTGTGCCATTGCACTCCAGCCTGGGCAACGGAGCGAGACTCTGTCTCAAAAAAAAAAAAAAAAATTATCCAGGACCTCAAAGAGCCTGTGTTTAAATGTGGATTATATCCATCAATATTTATCATATTAGAAATTAAAGCAGGAAATTTAAAAATACTTTTTAATAGCAGTAAATCCATTACATGTTAACATGTTGTAGACTGAAATGTGTCCCCTGGAATTCATATGTTGAAACTAACCTCTAATGTAACTGTATTAGGAGCTAGGATTTTTAGATGATCAAGGTTAAATGAGGGGATCCTAATCTGATAGTATTGGTGGCTTTGTACGAAGAGGAAGAGAGGGATTGCTGTCTCTCTGCCATGCGAAGACACAGTGAGAAGACTGCTCTCTGAAGGCCAGGAGGAGAGCCCTCACCAGAGCCCAACCATTCTGGTACCTTGATCTTGGACTTCCAACCTTCACACTGTGAGAAAATAAATTTCTGTTGTTTAAGCCACTCAGCATATGATATTTTGTTATGGCAACCTGAGCTGACTAACTTAGATTTTGGTATGAAGAAGTGGGGTGCCACTATAACAAACACCTAAATATGTGGAAGCGGCTTTGGAGCTGGGTAATGAGGCTGAAAGAGTTTTGAGGTGCAGGCTTGAAATATGGATAAGGACAGTTTGGTGAGGTCTCAAATGGAAATGAGGAATATGTGGTTGGGAACTGGAGGAAAGGTGGTCCTTGTATGAAGTGGAAAAGAACTGGCTGAACTATATTCTAGCATTTTGGGGAGAGTAGAACTTCAGAGCAATGACATTGGATATTTAGCTGAGGAGATGTCTAAGCAAAGTGGCACAACTTGGTTTCTTCTGACCACTTATAGTGAAATGTGAAAGGAAAGAGATGAACAGAAGAAGCACTTGTTAAGCAAAAAGGAAGCACAACTTGAAGATTTGGAAATTCTCAGCCTATCCATTTTATAAATACATGAGAAAACTTGTTCTGAAGACAACAGTAGGGGTGTGGTTGAACAACTATTTGATATCATGTGTGCACTTCATGGACTTAGTCATCTTAGTAGAAACCAGAAACAGAGTTGAGTTTATACGAGCAAACACACTACCAGTTTGAACTAAAAGGGACAGGGAAGGTGGGACAGAATGAAGGAAGGCCGTTAGACTTTTTGGATTCTACAGGACCAAACCATAGAGCTATTCAATTGTGAACATGTACTGACTTCAAATAAAAGGAAGAATGACCAAACCCAGGACTGCCACTCCTAATACAGGCCCAGAGGGCAAGGCTATTTCCTCCTTGATTTCAAAGGGTGAGGCTGCCTTTCCAGTTTCTGGGGCCAGGCCAACCTCACAGAGAGCTGCATGGGTGGGGCTGTACCACAGAGCTATGGGGGTGACACTGCCATCCCAGTGGGCCTGGAGGGCAGAGTATCAAAAATAATTCTCACGCTTTTTCTCTCTTTTTTTGTTTTTGTTTTTGTTTTGAGATGGAGTCTTGCTCTGTTTCCCAGGCTGGAGTGCAATGGCGCGATCTCGACTCACTGAAACCTCTGCCTCCCAGGTTCAAGTGATTCTCCTACCTCAGCCTCCCGAGTAGCTGGGATTATAGGCGTGTGCCACCACACCCGGCTAATTTTGTATTTTTAGTAGAGATGGGTTTTCCCCATGTTGGTCAGGCTGGTCTGGAACTCCCAACCTCAGGTGATCTACCTGTCTCAGCCTCCAAAAGTGCTGGGATTACAGGCATGAGCCACTGCACCTGGCCTCTTTTTTTTTTTTCTGAGACGGAGTCTCATTCTGTCGCCCAGGCTGGCGTGCCGGAGCACAATCTCGGCTCACTGCAACCTCTGCTGCCTGGATTCAGGTGATTCTCCTGCCTCAGCCTCCCAAGTAGCTGGTATTACAGGCACCTGCCACTGCACCCAGCTAATCTTTTTGGAGTTTTTAATAGAGATGAGGTTTCACTATCTTGGCCAGGCTAGTCTTGAACTCCTCATCTCTTGATCCACCCGCCTTGGTCTCCCAAAGTGCTGGAATTATAGGTGTGAGCTACCGCGCCCGTCCTTTTTTTGTTGTTTGTTTGTTTTTTGGAGCCGGAGTTTTACTCTTGCTGCCCAGGCTGGAATGCAATGGCGTGATCTTGACTCACTGCAACCTCTGCCTCCTAGGTTCAAGTGATTCTCCTGCTTCAGCCTCCGAGTAGTGGGGATTACAGGCATGCACCACCACGCCCAGCTAATTTTTTTCTATTATTAATGGAGATGGAGTTTCACCATGTTGGCCAGGCTGGTCTTGAATACCTGACCTTAGGTGATCCACCTGCCTCGGCCTCCCACAGTGCTGGGATTACAGGCGTGAGCCACCTTGCCTGGGTTTTTTTTTGTTTGTTTGTTTTTTGTTTTTTGTTTTTTTTAAAGAGAGACAAGGCCTCACTATATTCCCCAGGCTGGGGTCTTGAACTCCTGGGCTCAAGTGATCCTCCTGCCACAGCCTCCTGAGTAGCTGGGATTACAGGCATGTGCCACTGTGCCTGGCATTCAAACTTTAAGATGTAATAGAATTTGCGTTGCTAGGTTTTGGACTTGGTAACTATTACCCCTTCCTTCCTTTTGATTTTTTTCATTTGAGAATGAGAATGTCTATCCTATGTCTGCCCACCATCATACAATATATTGGGAACGTATAACTTGTCTGGTTCCATAGGTTCACTTCTGGAGAGTGAAGTCTAAGAATGAATTGTACCTTGAGCCTCCCCATGTCTGATTCAGATAATATTCAGAAGAAACTTTGGCCTTTAGATTTTAGAATTGATGCTGGAATGAGTTAAGACTTTTGGGGGAGAATTAATGTATTTTTACTTACTTATTTTGAGATGGAGTCTCGCTCTGTTGCCCAGGCTGAAGTGCAGTGGCACCATGTCGGCTCACTGTAACCTCCGCCTTCTAAGTTTGAACCCCTAATTCCCCATATGACTATTGAAAATAGGGCTTCAGGTAGTAATTAAGATAAACTATGAGTAGAAACCTGATCTGATAAGACAGGAAGGCCTTATAATAAGAGATACCAGAGCTCTCTCTTTCTTGTGAGAACACAGCAAGAATTCAGCCTCACCAGTACTCAGCCGTGCTGGCACCCTGCAGGTACCCTGATCTCAAACTTCTAGCCTCCAGAATTGTGAGAAAATAAATTTATGTTAAGCCACACAGTCAATGGTATTTTGTTATGGCAGCCTGAGCTAATACACACTTTGTGAAAAATAATTATATTTCCCACAACAAGAAAAAGTTCAGTTAATAGAAGACAGCTTATTCTCCGTTGTCTATTGTGAAATGCTGTTCGATTGAAGTGTATGAAGAAAACCTGACTTCACACAGATGTGTAATTGAAAAGGGGAGGAGTATTTTAATAGTCTTCTCAGAAAATTGTGGATACCTTTTTTTGATACTACACTAAAACTTTCTATGAGTACTTTTCTGAAAGTTTAGTTGTGGTGTAAAATCTGAACTTTGCATGCCCTGTTATGTGAAAATCTATTGGTATATCTTAACATTTTGAATGGATCTTTTATGCATAATTTTATATCGTACATTGGTTGCTTGGAAAATACTTGTTCACTGAGCTATGCATATCATATTCATATCATGATCCATTTTATTGCATAATACGAAAAAACTCATTTGTTAATATCACCACCATTCTCATAGAAAAGTCTTTATTGTGAAATTTGCGAGGCTCACAGTAGCAGACACACATTTAAAAAAATTTCAATATGTACTTGAAAGCTCAGATTTTATCACTGGCAGCAAATACTTTCATTTTCTTCCTTGATCTTGACAGACTCAGTTCATTTTAAAGAAAATATCTGCCAGGTACCCATCTAAATAACTGTAAGTTTGTATGTGGCTCTTTCAAGTAAAAGTGGTGTTTCATTACAAAAGGGGCCAGTTCTCACAAATTGCTTTACTAGAGACAACCATCATACCTGCTATAATGTTTAAAAGAAATTTGCCTTATTTTTACTGTAAGGATGTGGAAGTGAAGAATCCAATGACTGCTAGTACAGTTTGGTGTCATTGTCTTGACTCATGCTAATGTACTAGCAGTTTTACCCATCGTTGACTTTTCATCACCAGTTCAATTTTGCAGGACAAGTAAGACAAGTGAGGCAGGTGCCTGGGGTACAAAATTTAAGGACACCCTTACTCTCAGGGTCATGCATCCGAGTTCAAGTAAACACATTTAGAAAGGCAAATAATGTCTTAGAATTTATTTTGAAGAATTGTTACTTTACAGTTCCATGAATTATACTTTGAGAACTGCTGATCTAAACAAAGATCTGGTATTTGTTATTTTTCTGCTTATAAACCTTTGATGACCAAGAATAATATCTAAACTCTTTTCTATAGTACATACGGTCCTTCATCAATTTCTTCCAGTCTATTTTCTTTTATTTTTTTTTTGAGATGGAGTTTCGCTCTCATCACCCAGGCTGGAGTGCAGTGGTGCGATCTCCATCCACTGCAACCTCCACCTCCCAGGTTTAAGAAATTCTTCTGTCTCAGTCTCAGCCTCAGCCTCCTGAGTACCTGGGATTAGAGGCAGGCACTACCATGCCCAGCTAATTTTGTATTTTTAGTAGAACTGGGATTTCATTATGTTGGCTAGGCTGGTCTTGAACTACTGACCTCAGGTCATCTGCCCACCTCACTCTCTCAAAGTGCTGGGCTTACAGACGTGAGCCACTGTGCCTGGCCTTTTCCAATCTGTTTTCTAACCCCATTTACAGTTCTCCCTCCCACTCCTTACCCTGTACTCTAGCCTAACCATGCTGTATGGTTTTATGACACTTCCTCTGCTTCAGATGTTCTTCATTTTGCAACCTTATTCTCATTTTTTACAGTGATTCAACGTCAGTTCAAATGTCACCCCCTTTCTAAAGCCTTCCCTGATTTCCCCAAAACAAATTTAATGCTTTTTTTTTTTTCTTAGAACAAAATGTGTCTGGCCGGGCGCGGTGGCTCACGCCTGTAATCCCAGTACTTTGGGAGGCTGAGGCAGGCGGATCACGAGATCAGGAGATTGAGACCATCCTGGCTAACATGGTGAAACCCTGTCTCTACTAAAAATACAAAAAATTATCCAGGCGAGCGCCTGTAGTCCCAGCTAGCTACTCGGGAGGCTGAGGCAGGAGAATGGCATGAACCCAGGAGGTGGAGCTTGCAGTGAGCCGAGATTGCACCACTGCACTCTAGCCTGGGTGACAGAGTGAGACTCCATCTCAAAAAAAAGAACAAAACATGTCTGTTATCGGAGTTCAGGCCATTTACATGACTACTCTCGTACTATGTTTAATTCAGTTAAGCAAGTCAGTTCCAGAGGCTGTGCTTGGTTATAGGAATAGAAAAATAAGCAAAGTTTTAAGACTTCATATTTTAAAGAGGAAACAAAACCAAGCAGATAATCATATTGTAATATGGTAAGTACTATAATTGAATTATGAACTAAATGCTATGGAGACAGAAATATGGAAATGATTAGATTTAATTCTGTTTTTTGAAAGCATGCTTTATTCATCTTTGTATCATCTGTGGCTAGCACCGCGCTTAGCCTACAGTGGGTAGACAATAGATATTGGTTAAGTGAAGATTTTAAAGTGTCTCTTTTTCCCCCTTTTTCTCCTTTGTTTTTCAGAATGTAAGGTATGGAGAAACCCTCTAAATCTTTTCAGAGGAGCAGAATATAGGAGGTATTACATTTTGCTTTCAGTATAAGTAGGGCATTGGTTCTAGAGTGAAGGTATTTACAAAATCATTTGTCTTTATAAATATATCACAGCTCTTCTAGTAGGAGATACTGATCTATAATAAGGTAAAAATGATTAGTCCACAGTTTATTTGGCAGCATCTTGACTGTGTTTACTTTTTTCTTTTAATTAAATTTTTTTGGGGATAGAGTCTTGTTCTGTCACTCAGGCTGGAGTGCAGTAGCGCGATCATAGCTAGCTGCAGCCTTGACCTCCTGGGCTCAAGCAATTCTCTTGTCTCAGTCTCCCAAGTAGTTGGGACTACAGGCACATGCCACCACATCCAGCTAATTTTTTTTTTTTAAGTGAAAACAAGTTTATTAAGAAAGTAAAGGAATAAAAGAATGGCTACTCCATAGGCAGAGCCCACATCCAGCTAATTTTGAAAAATTTTTGGTAGAGGCCGGGTACGGTGGCTCACGCCTATAATCCCAGCACTTTGGGAGGCCGAGGCAGGAGAATCACTTGAACCCAGGAGGTAACAGTTGCAGTGAGCTGAGATGACACCATCGCGCTCCAGCCCAGGTGACAAGAACAAAACTCCATCTCAAAAAAAATTTTGGTAGACAGGGGTCTTTCTATGTTGCCCAGGTTCATCCCAAACTTCTGGGCTCAAGTAATACTCCTATGTTGGCCTTGCAAATCATTGAAATTACAGGCATGAACTACCACACATAACCTGTGTTTAATTTGATAATCATAAGAAACATTGCATCAAACCGTATGTTTGTGATATGTATAAGTATATATTAGGCTCCTGGTTTATCATACATATAAGTAGTTGTGATATGTATAAGTATATATTATATATGTATAAGTATATATTAGGCCCCTGGTTTATAAAAAGCCTTTTTCAAAGAATTTGTGGCATTAAGAAAAAATTACCAGTGTCGTCATATTCCTGTGCATGATTGCTAAATTTCAAAATTTGAGGATGCATCAGAAAACATCACTCTGAATGTAAATTGTGCAACAGTAGAGGGTACTATATTTTTATATTGATTTCATAGTGCCACTTCCTATTTTCACTACTGTGTCCATTTCTCTTCTGGTTTTTAACTCTAAATGAGAAAACATCTTTTGAAACTTATGAGCAAAGATACTTTACTTTTATTTTGAGGAGTGCTGTATTTTACCTAGAAGTAGAATGGGGCATGTTATTTAACTTACTGAATAAGAAACATTATGTTTCTACCATGTACAGGCACTGTGCAAAATGATGGAGATACAAAAATGACTAAGCAATGGCTCCTGTGCTTAAAGACTTGATAGTGTAAGATAGTGACATCCTGTGAAGTGAAAGCTAGGCTTTTATGAAAGATGCCGTTAGCCTGTATTAAGGGATACCTGTAAGAAACAGGTCCTTGAATCTCTTACTGTGTTTAATCAAAGTTTGAGGCTATTTGTTGTATTATACAGTTTCCATTTCCTGAAGATCTTAAAAAGAAATGTGTGTGTGTATATATATAAAATTTTTTTTCTTGAGACTGAGTCTCTCTCTGTCACCCAGGCTGGAGTGCAGTGGCATGATCTTGGTTCACTGCAATCTCCTCCTCCCGGGTTCAAGTGATTCTCCTGCCTCAGCCTCCCTCCCAAGTAGCTGGGATCACAGGCAGCCCATACCACATCCAGCTAATTTTTGTATTTTTAGGAGAGACAGGGTTTTACCATATTGGCCAGGCTGGTCTCAAACTCCTGACCCCAAGTGATCCTCCTGCCTCAGCCTCCCAAAGTGCCAAGGATTAAGGTGTGAGCCACTGTGCCTGGCCTAGGATAAATTTCTTAGTATCAGGAATTCTTAGGCTTCTTTTGAATGATTATTTTCTCTTAATGTAAAAGTATAACTTCTGGGTATACATTTCATATGTTAGCTCCATTTCAGGCTTCATTTTATGTCCCAATTCCCAATCCTTAATTTTCGTTTTACTGAGTCTTCTTTTTTTTTTTTTTTTAAGTTAAAAAATAGAGACAAGATCTCGCTATATTGCTCAGGCTGGTCTTGAGCTCTTGGGCTCAAGTGATCCTTCAGCTTCAGCCTCCCCAGTAGCTGGTAGAGACAGGCCTCACTATGTTGCCCAGGCTGGTCTCAAACTCCAGGTCTCAAGTGATTTACCAGCCTCAGCCTCCCAAAGCACTGAGATTACAGTCATGAGCCACGGCACCCAGCCCAATTCAATTTTCAAAAACAGTTGTTTATTGAATATTATTTTTCTATTTGGTCTTTGATGTTTTATTATCATACTCTAAGTAGTTTGTGAGGTTATCTTTTGTTTTACTGATTGTAAGATTTTAAAACATCCAAATTGTAGCAGTATATTTTTGAATTTAAGTAGTGTTTGTTATAGCAGATAGATGCTGTCTCATGTTCAATTTAAATATTTTGTTGTGTTTTGGTAAAGATACACTTGGGTGACTGGTAAAGAGCCACTTACATACTATGACATGAACCTGTCAGCTCAGGACCATCAGACCTTTTTCACCTGTGACACAGATTTTTTACGTCCTTCAGACACAGGTATGTATCATATCTGTTCATAGTATAAACAGTGATCATGAAGATGATTTTAAAAGTTCTTTAGAGTTGTTTATTATAATATACAGAGTTATTTAGTTATTTGGCTTTGAGTTGTTTATATTATTGATAAGAAACTCAGATTAAATTATGACTATAAGCTAGGTTGATACACTGCTTTCCTTATAAAGAATTTAAAATATTTCATATTTCTTTTACTACTTCAAAAACCTTTCAGATCAAATATGACAACTACTTTTCCAGAAAACAGTGTACCCTGTTTCCGTCTGGGAAATGAACACCTGCAATTATACATAAAATAAAATAACAGGTCAATGTATAAACATTGGAGAATGGCATGTAGAGAAAACCAGAATATATTTTGTTTTAGTTGTGAGTTAGAGATGCATATAAAGTGGTAGAAGATCATAGAAATTTATGTGTTTAGTTTTCTCCAAGTGCTTATCTATAGAAGAGAGTATTGAGATTCTCAATTATATGGCTTAAAGACAGGGCTGGTCAGGTCGGGCGCGGTGGCTCAAGCCTGTAATCCCAGCACTTTGGGAGGCCGAGATGGGCGGATCACGAGGTCAGGAGATCGAGACCATCCTGGCTAACACGGTGAAACCCCGTCTCTACTAAAAAATACAAAAAACTAGCCGGGCGAAGTGGCAGGCGCCTGTAGTCCCAGCTACTTGGGAGGCTGAGGCAGGAGAATGGCTAAACCCGGGAGGCGGAGCTTGCAGTGAGCTGAGATCCGGCCGCTGCACTCCAGTCTGGGTGACAGAGCGAGACTCTGTCTCAAAAAAAAAAAAAAAAAAAAAAAGACAGGGCTGGTTGATTGATTGATTTCACTCTGTCGTCCAGGCTGGAGTGCAGTGGTGCAGTGATAGCTCCAAGTAACCTCAAACTCATTACAAAACATTAGGATTACAGACATGAGCCACTATACCCTGGTCTGGGATCTTTATCAAAATTTTTCTTCTACTTTGAATGAACTCACCCTCCTTATCCATCTGATGAGTTACTTTTTATCCTTCATTATCCAAATTAAAAGTCACATTTTCTGGAAAGCCCTCTCTGGGATCCCTTGTCACAGAATTAAACATTTTGTTTTCTGCAATTCTGTACTACTTAGTCCAAACCTCTATGAAGTAACTTTAATTTATTCAGCCACAAACATTTATTTGTTAATGTTATATTGCTTTCATGTTTGTCTTTGCTACTAGGGTATGAACTTTCGGACAGCAGGGACTATATTCTCTTCATCTTTGAATCTCTATTATCCAGCACATTGCCTGGCGTAATGTAAATATTAATATTTTTTCTTTGAGGAAAGTATGAATGGGCTGGGCACGGTGGCTCACGCCTTTAATCCCAGCACTTTGGGAGGCCAAGGTGGGTGGATCACCTGAGGTCAGGAGTCCGAGACCAGCCTGGTCAACATGGTAAAACCCTGTCTCTACAAAAATATAAAAATTAGGTGGGTATGATGGTGGGTGCCTGTAATCCCACCTACTCGGGAGACTGAGGTGGGAGAATCAGTTGAATCCCGGAGGTGGAGTTCGCAGTGAGCCGAGATTGGGCCATTGCACTCCAGCCTGGGCGACACAGTGAGACTCCGTCTCAAAAAAAAAAAAAAGTATGAATGATTGAATAGCCTAGATGTCACAGAAGTCTTAAGCAATTTCACTAATAATAGCCAATACTCGTCTAGGCTTACTATGTACCAGGCACTATTCTGAGCAATTTGTAGAAATGTAATCTTCCCAGTCACTTTATGAGATAGGTAGTATTATGAGCCCCATTTTAACAATAAAGGAACCGAAGCAAAGGGGGATCAAGTAATATGCCTTTAATCACACAGCTAATAATGATAAAACCATTTTTCAAACTCAAGACTGGCTGTTAACCACTACACTATTACTGCTTCTACCCACCACAAAATCACTGAAGGGTCTAAAAAACAGCCAGTTTCCTGCATTAAAATGAGTTCCTAGTGATTTATCTTTGTTAGATTAAATCCGTTAAGAGTGGATGATAGGAAAGCCAAGGATCTTTGGTATGGTTATATAAAATGATTTAATTGCAGATAAAGGAGTAAAAAGAATAGATTTATGTTTATATGCTTAATGTTTATATTAATGGCAAAAGGATAGGTGTTAGGGAAATAACAGCAGTACAATATCAGTGCTGTATGTTAACTTTAAGGGTTGAGTGATTCTGGAAGTTAGGTCTCACCACCCTTTCTCTCACAGCCCCTCTCACAGAGTGACACTGAATTGCAAACACCAGCAGGCTTTTAAAATAGCTATCATGGCTATCTACTGAAGGTGTGGTATTAAAACATTTTTATTTGAATATCTCCTAAAAGAATTTTGAAAAAGAATGTGTCCCTTCACACATTTTTAAGTTGACATCATAAGGTTAAATAATCATAGAGAATGTAATTTTTGACATAGTGCAAAATACAGACATTTAAAAATAATAGTATACCCTATATTTCAATATGTGTTATGAAATCAAATGATTTAATGCCCACTACAATCCACTGAAAAATACATGAATAGGCCAAGGACAGTGGCTCATGCCTGTAATCCCAGCACTTTGGGAGGCCGAGGTAGGAGCATCCCGTGAGTCTAGGAGTTTGTCAGCCTGGGTAACACAGTAAGACCCCATCTCTACAAAAAAGTTTTAAAATTAATCAGGTGTGATGGTGCATGCCTGTAGTCCCAGATACTTGAGAGGCTGAGGTGGGTGGATCTCTTAAGCCTAGAAGGTTGAGGCTGCAGTAAGCTACGATGGCACCCCTGCACTGCAGCCTGAGGGACAGAGACCCTTTATCTAAAAAAAAAAACAGCCAAACAAACAAAACAATATGTAAACAAATTCTCTCTCTCTCTCTCCTTTTTTTTTTTTTTTTTTTTGGAGACCAAGTTTCGCTTTTGTTGCCTAGGCTGGAGTGCAATGGCGCAATCTCGGCTCGCCACAACCTCCACCTCCCGGGTTGAAGCGATTCTCCTGCCTCATCTTCCTGAGTACCTGGGATTACAGGCATGCGCCACTATGCCTGGCTAATTTTGTATTTTTAGGAGAGACGGGGTTTCTCCATGTTGGTCAGGATGGTCTTGAACTCCCAACCTCAGGTGATCCACCCCCCCCTTGGTCTTCCAAAGTGCTGAGATTACAGGCGTAAGCCACCGCACCTAGCTTACCAAATGCTCTTTAACAGTAGTAAATTTTGTCTTTTTTCTTCTTGAACACGTATCTGTTTTACATCCCTGTGGTAATTTTATTACCATTGTTTCATGCTGTAGAGTCTGGTATCACACTTCCATCCTTTTCTACAATAAAACATTCTAATGTAATTTTTAAAAATTTGAATTGCATTTGACTGTAAGGTTCTAAGTGTTATGATGTGCTTTCATTATATTTCTGTCAAATCCTTAGAGCTACATATTTAGCTCTTTAAACTTTGTGGAAGGTTCTGTATATAATCTAATTGACTAGGTGAGTTCTCATTGTCAGTTCTATCAACCAAATCATATTTACTTTCTGACAGAGAAGTCTGACTTCACTTTTCAATTTAAATAAACATATTAATATGCCTCCCCATGACAACTATCTATCTTCTGAATTCAGATTCTAAGATAGAAAGATAGCTGTGTCTAGAACTTACCACTTGGCCAAAATAAGGCTTCACTGCATTTATTACTCCTTGCTAATGCCTGCTTTGCCTTGATGTGAGGGGACCTTCCCTTAGGAGAATCTGTTCTTTGATAGTAAGTAGGGAGGGGTACTAATGGAACTGTTAAAAATTGTTGTCTTTCCCTTCTTCATTCTGTAATATACCTGAATACAGGGCCAGAATACTTTCTTTCCAATGCCAAGCTTCACTGTTAAATAAATAAAAGGCAGGAATACTATTATAGGATGCCTTGATTAAACATGGCTGCCCCCAACCCAAACTTTGAATTGTCCCTTTGGCGCCTGGAGATTTTTACACTATAGGGCAGTACACCTTGTCAGATTCAGGATGAGTAAGAAGTAAGCCTTTTGTGTGTTTGTATGTTTTTTGTAAAATAAGAGAAAGGAACATATCTTCGTGGGGAGCGGGTATAGGAATTGTGGTTAGGTAGGATAGGGAAACCAGAGAAACATTCTTTGGTAGATCAGTTATAGGAAAGAGTGATCAAGTTGAAGCTTTAGAAGTTGATTTTCTTAAAACCATGTATCCCATTTGGTCCTTTCTAAGTTTTATGTACTTCTATAGAGGTGTGTCTAACCCCAGCTAAAGGTTGAACTCAAGTCAGACAGAGTGTGTCTGTGAATGATCTTCAGAAACAGACTGTTGATTCCATATTAATCTTTTCAGACCCTCACATAAAGGTCATGATTTATATCAGTAGTTTTATTTTCAAAAATACAAATGTGTATATATGTGATGTGGCAAATTTCTCTTGACTTACTGTCATCAGTAATAACTAAATTAGATTTTGTTCTTCTTCTATTAATTTATCTAGGGCAGAGAAAAAACATATCCAGAAGGGCCCAGTATTGGTTTTTGGATTTTTTTCTTCAGCATTTAAAAATCAGGAGATTTTACATTAAAATCTGAATTTGTGCCTTTTGAAGGTTGAAAAATGGGGCAAAATTGAACCTGAATTTACACTTGGCAGTAATAAGATGAAACTGAGTTGTGGCTCTCTCCTTTAGACAGTGAATATGCTTTCAGTCCACTCATTTATGTTTAATGCCTGGCATTTGTAGGCATTTACATTTATGACCCCTGACCTTACGATAACTGCTGATCTGTTTTGTGCTTGTTAGCATATTGGAATGTTATTTAACTTGAAAAATAGATAAATTTGAGTGAGTTGCTAATTGCTTATGTTAATTATATTCAGCATATCAAGAGCCCTTAAACAGGACAATTGAATACCAAATCAGCATTTTGTTTTAAATTACTCCTAAGCCTTATTTTAGAAAAAAATATATACATTTTCCCCCCGTCAACTTTATTTCTCCTTTCCGCTTAGGCTTAGGACTGCTTTGGTTTTGAAGAATACTCTTGAAAGGCTAGGTGGAGAATTTGGAAACAAAAGAATAAGATAATATATTTAAAGGTGAATTAGACAACCTCACTAGAAATTTAAAAAAACACAAATGAAAATGAGATAAGTTTCAGATATTAAATTAGCAAAGATTGGTAATACTGTGTTAAGTTGTTAAATTAGCAAAGATTGATTATACTGTGTTATACAGCCTGAAAAAGTGTAAATTAATACAGTCTTATTGTGGAGTTTGAGGGGTGTATATCTGGAATCTTTTTTTTTTTTCTTAACTTCCCAAGCTTATTACATATCCAGAATCTTTTAAAATATACATATTTTAGCCAGCTATTCTACTAGAAAGGAAGTATTTAATTAGTTATGAAAAGACACATACTGAAAGATTGTTATCACAATGTTTTGTATTACCAAAAAATTTAGTATACTTAATTGTCCATCAAAAGGGAATTGGTTAGATAAATTAGGATATGCATTTAATATACTAGAGTACCAAATAACAGTTTAAAATGTTAATACAAATTCAGTGTTAAAATTTGACTTGTAAATATCATATAACTCGTAGAAGACAGCCTATCATCAAAAATTACAAGTCTAACATTATGCATTATTTTGATGTAATATTTAGTGCTGCAGCAGAATGATGTTCTTTTACTGGCCTGTATCAAATGGGTGCTGACTGGCATCAGTTTGTCAAGTTCAGGAAGCATTAGGTATCAGCTAGCTGGTGACATGTTTGATATAAGAAATGTATTTTTGTTATACAAATGGAATATATTGACTCCTTTGCTAAGCCAAGACTAATATTTTATTTCCAAAGGAAAATTCAAACATTTTTCACATTATTCTTCCTGGACAGTTGCAGGTTTTGTTCCAAAAGCAACACTCATAGGTTCTCTATTTTTCTTATCAAACTTGAAATGGGCCAGTTAGTCTTCTGAGTCTACTTTATTTGTTTGCTTATTTAATTAAAGAAAACTTTACTTACTGTGAAGTCTTCATTTTGGTACAGTAAATTGGTAGCAAAATTAATATTCCAAAGAAATCCTAACTCAGGTCTTTGTTGAATCCTGATAGAGGCTGACATTTTCTAGCGGTACTATATTCTAATTAATTCATTTTTTTTTCCCTTTTACACAAAATGCAATCCCATACATTCTTTGTAGAGTGAATCATTCATTAGACAAAGACTTTGTTTTTAAGTTTTTGTATATTTTTGTTTTTTGCAGTTCCATAAAACCTTTTCAGAATGATAAAAGTAGAACTGTAATATTTCATATTGATTATAATGTGATGTCACTTAAACTCAATGTTAACATGCATTTAGATATATAAATGTTCATATATAATAATGATATAATTAACTTGTTTAAGTACCCTATATATTGTTCAAATAAATCAGAGAAAGAATATATTTTTATTTTATGTGAAGCTTCCAAATTTAATATAAATTTCTCATATGGATAAAGTGAACTAATAACCTAGTTTGTTGTTTTGTATGTTTAAGAATATGTTATTTAAAGCTTTGTTTACTCCACTAGCTTATTCTTCATACATTTTGCAGATTATTTGTTTACCATCTCATCCATTTTATGACATATTTTTTCTACAGTTATGCAGAAGGCCTGGAGGGAAAGAAATCCTCCAGCTCGAATCAAAGCAGCCTATCAAGCTTTAGAATTGAACAATGAGTAAGTTTGAAATATATGGAAAATAAATTTATTTTGAAGGAAACCAAGACAAATGATTTTTATATCTCCTTTTGTCTGTTCCTAAGACACTTGGAGTCATTAGTCATTTCCCTTTTGCATGTTATAGATATTTAATAAAAATTTCAGTGTTTGCCAACATTGTATTTTGCTTCTGAAATTGTAAATCTATATATGCTTTTGAATAGAAATTATGCTAGAAGTACTTTTCAAAGTGGAGAATGCTCATGGAGAATGGTGATAATACTTTATAGTTAAAAGGGTATTAAAATACTAATATACTTATGCACCTGTTTTAATTTTTTCATTTGAATCACTCACTTGAAGCATTCAATCTTGAGTACTTTAGTTGTTAATGGACTTGAAGCCATGAGAAGGGAATTAAAAATAAGTAAAACATAGCTCTATCAAGTTTATTTTTTTCCATGTTAGTAGCATTTTTTAGTTTTGAACTTTTTATATTTTGAAAAGGCAAAATGTGAAATCATAAGACAACTTAATCTTTACAAGGAACAGATCAATAAATACTAATCTAATGCAGACTAAATAAATACCAAGAGTGAAAAGATGGTTCCAGTTGGGGTTTATCAAGGAATGCTTCCTGAATAATGTAAATTTAGAGTTATTCCCTGAACCTTCTCCCCCCAGTATATATGTTATCCTATTAAGAAGACCTTCCCAAGGTGGAGCAAAAATGGCGGAGTAAAGAATGCCAAAATAATAAACTAGCAGAAACTGTCGGGATAAACTTTGTTTTATTATTTTTTTATTTTTTATTTTTTGAGACGGAGTCTGGCTCTGTCGCCCAGGCTGGAGTGCAGTGGCGGGATCTCAGCTCACTGCAAGCTCCGCCTCCCGGGTTTACGCCATTCTCCTGCCTCAGCCTCCGAGTAGCTGGGACTATAGGCACCTGCCACCTCGCCCGGCTAGTTTTTTGTATTTTTTGGTAGAGATGGGGTTTCACCGGGTTAGCCAGTATGGTCTCGATTTCCTGACCTCGTGATCCGCCCGTCTCGGCCTCCCAAAGTACTGGGATTACAGGCTTGAGCCACCGCGCCCGGCCAAGGATCAACTTTATTAAAACTCTGGAAACTAATCAAAAGTTTACAGTAACCTAGTGAATGCTTAATCAAGGGGAAAAAACACCCGAATCTCTCTAAGAAAGCTTTGTAGTGTTTTATTTATCCTGGCCCCATCCCTCACTCCCTAGCTCAGTGGCAGTCTTGAAGACAACAGAGTACGTTCCAGGGATAGGTTTCTAGTACCAGAGGAAGTTGAATGGACCTTATTTTCAAGGAACTGTGGTCGTTTGTTTTGACCTGTCTGTTGGCTCCCCTGAAGCACTAGCTCAAAGGGCTTGCTTTATTTCAGCTTACTGAAAGAAGAGAGTCCTCAACTTCAAAACTCTCCCAGAACTGACATAACTACACTCTGGGTCATTTGTTAAAAACATTTAAAGGCAAATGCATTAGCTGCTGCTGCCTGGGGCAAGGGATAACAGGAAGGACAAACAGTAGACAAACCAGAAAACTTGTGAGCAAAGTCTGGGGAATTAGATACTTTGAGGAATAAAGACTCTGAAAAGCTCCCACACATTTCTGGGAATCAAGGCCCCACACACAGCCAGAGCTGGGGACATGTTCAGAAAAGACTTGAGAAAGTCCTGAGCTCTCAAGTCTGCCTAACCTTCATGTTCTGCACAAGTAGAAGGTGAAAGCTAAGGCAGAGTTGTAAACTGTTTGAATGTGAAGGTGTGCCCTAGCACCCACACAGAGCCCATTTGCAAAGTTTTTACTTTTTGTGTTTTGTTTGGTTTTGGTCCCAGGTGTTTAAGGAAATCTCTATCAAATCACCAACTGACCACAAGGCTAAAATAGCACACGTGTCACTGGTCACACATGACAAGTAATATAGATTTTATAAAATGGGTTCAGAAAAGTCACTAAACAAACAACTGCAAAAGCAGCAACAACAAATCCTAGGGAGTAGAGAAAATTATATTTCTAGAGTTGTCAGAGTGTAATATTTAAAATTTCCAGTTTTCAACAAAAAATTACAAGGCATGCAAAGAAACAAGAAAATATGGCCCATACATAGGAAAGAAAAGAAATTAGGTTTGGTGTGGTAGCTTATACCTGTAGTCCCAGCACTTTGGGAGACCAAGGCAGAAGGATCACTTGAGCTCAGGAGTTTGAGACCAGCCTAGGTAACAAAGACACCCTGTCTCAAAAAATAAAAAGAAAAGAAATTAGTAAAAGCTGCCCCTGTGAAGCCTAGACTTTGGATTAATAGACACAAAGTTTAAATCAACTATTTTAAATATGATCAAGGAGGTAAAGGAACCCATGATAATGGTATCTCACCATTACAGAATATCAGTAAAGAGGGAGAAATAATTAAAAGGAACTAAATAGAAATTCCAGAATTGAAAAGCATAACTAAAATGAAAAATTTATCATAGGGGTTCAACAGCAAGCAGATTTAAGCAGACAGAAGCAAGACCAGTGAATTTCATTTAAGTCAATTGAGATTACCCAATTCAAGGAGCAGGAAAAATTAAGGAGTAAAGAAATATGACCAGAGTCTGAGAGAACTGTAGGATGCTATCAAGCATATCAATCTATGCATTATAGGAGTCCCAAAGAAGAGAGAGAAAGGGCAGAAAGAATACTTGAAGAAATCATAGCTGAGAACAAGATAATAGCCCCCCAAATACAGCAACATATTAAAAATGTTATACACCCTGACTAAGTGGCATTTATTCATGCATGCAAGAATGGTTCAACATATGAAAATCAGTCAATGTAGTACAGTACATTAACAGAATGAAGAAAGAAACCACATGATTATCCCAACTGATGTAGAAAAAACATTTGACAAAATTCCCCATCATGATAAATATATGGAAATCAATTAATGTAATACTCCACATTAATAGACCAAAAGACAAGAACTACATGACCATCTCAATTGATGTAGAAAAAGATCTGACAAAATCCAACAGCATTTTATGATGAAAACTTTAAAAAACTAGGAATGGAAGGAAACTTCCTCAAGAACATCTGCATCTGAAAAATCTACAGCTAAATGCGTACTTACTGATGAAAGACTGAAAGGTTTCCCTCCACCATCAGAAAAAAGGCAGGATGTCTGCCCTTGTACTTCTATGTTACATGGTGTACTGGAGGTTCTAGTCAGTGCAGTTAGGGAAGAAAAATTTTACATGGCATCTGAATTGGAAAGGAAGAAGTAAAACTGTCTCCATTCACAGATGGCATAATCTTGTTTGTAGAAAATCTTAATCCACAAAGAAACTATTAGAGCTAATGAAAGTATTGACAAAATTGTGAGAAACAAAATCAACATATGAAAATCAGTTGTATGTCTATATCCTAGCAACGAACAATCTGAAAAGGAAATTAAGAAAACAATTCCATTTACAAAAGCATCAGAAAGATTTAAATACTTAGAAATAAATTTAATCAAGGAGGTGCAAGACTTGGATGCTGAAAACTATAAAGCATAAGTTAAATAAATAAATCAAAAGACATCCCATGTTCATGGATTGGGAGACATTATTGTTAGAATGTCAGTACTCCCTAAATTGATCTATGGATTCAGTGCAATCCCTATAAAAATTTTAATTATCATTTCTGCAGAAATGGACAGGGTGATCCTATAATTCATATAGAACTGCAAGAGACCCTGAATACCAAAACAATCTTGAAATAGAAGCACAAAATTAGAAGACTTACACTACCCAATTTAAAAATTTACTGCAAAGCTACAGTAGTTAAATCATAAGGATAGACACCTAGATCAATGGATTCAAATTGAGATTCCAGAAATAAACCCATGTATCTATGGTCAGTTGATTGTTTTGTTTTGTTTTGTTTTGAGACAGAGTTTCATTCTTTTTGCCCAGGCTGGAGTTCAATGGCACGATCTTGGCTCACTGCAACCTCCACCTCCTGGGTTCAAGTGATTCTCCTGCCTTAGCCTCCCAAATAGCTGGGAATACAGGCATGCGCCACCATACCTGGCTAATTTTGTATTTTTAGTAGAGAAAAGGTTTCACCATGTTGGCCAGGCTGGTCTTGAACTCCTGACCTCAGGTGATCCACCTGCCTCGGCCTCCCAAAGTGCTGAGATTACAGGTGTGAGCCACCACACCTGGTCATGATTTTTGACAAGGGTGTCAAAACCATTCAATGGAGGAAAGAATAGTCTTTTCAACAATGATGTTGGAACAACTGGATAACCACCTATATAAAAGCATAAAGATGGTCCCTTACCTCATACCATATATCCCAATTAATTTAAAAATCAATCAATGACCTAAATGGAAGAGTTAAAACTACAGAACTCTTAGAAGAAAGCATAGGGACAAATCATCACCACCTTGAATTTAGCAGGGGTCTCATAAATTATATCACCAAAAGCACAAGCAGCAAAAGAAAAATCAGGCAAATGGACTTAATCAAAATTAAAATATTTTGTGTATCAGAGGACATTGTGAAAAGGCAGAAATAGATTTGGGATTGCCAGGGATTGAGGAGGCAAGGGAGATGGGGAGTGGCTACTTAATAGGTACGGGGTTTCTTGTGGGGATGATGAAAATGTTCTGGAATTACATTGTGGCGATGGTTGCACAACTTTGTGAATACATTAAAAATTATTGGATTGTATACTTCAAAATGCTTTAAACTGTGAACCTTGTTATTTGAATTTTACCTCAATGTAAAAAACTAACATTCTTCAATGTAAGATTAATTAGGTATTCACATAATTAATTTCCTGGATTAGTATCCATATAAAATACTTTTGAACAAATCCAAGAATGCTTTAAGGGGGAAAAAATCTTTTCACCTACAGCCATACAGTCATTAAAAATATATACATACATTCGGCCAGGTGCGGTGGCTCACGCTTGTAATCCCGGCCCTTTGGGAGGCCAAGGCGGGCGGATCACGAGGTCAGGAGATCAAGACCATCCTGGCTTACACGGTGAAACCCCGTCTCTACTAAAAATACAAAAAATTAGCCAGGCATGGTGGCGGGCCCTGTAGTCCTTGCTACTCGGGAGGCTGAGGTGGGAGAATGGCGTGAACCCCAGGAGGTGGAGTTTGCAGTGAGCCGAGATCACGCCACCGCACTGTAGCCTGGGTGACAGAGCAAGACTCTGTTGCAAAAAAAAAAAAAAAAAAATATATATATATATATATATATGTATGTGTATATATATGTACATACATTCAAAATATAAGCATATAATTATGTTTATATTTTGATTTATACCCATCTAGGTCTTTTAAAAAGTGTTTTTATTATGGTTATTTTATTTTATTTTATTTTTTGAGACGGAGTCTCGCTCTGTCACTCAGGCTGGAGTGCAGTGGTGCGATCTCGGCTCACTGCAATCTCTGCCTCCCGGGTTCCCGCCATTCTCCCGCCTCAGCCTCCAGAGTAGCTGGGACTACAGGCGCCCGCTACCTCACCTGGCTAATTTTTTGTATTTTTAGTAGAGACGGGGTTTCATCGTGTTAGCCCGGATGGTCTTGATCTCCTGACCTCGTGATCCGCCTGCCTCGGCCTCCCAAAGTGCCGGGGTTACAAGCATGAGCCACCGCGCCTGGCTATTTTGGTTATTTTAAAGCATTTCAATTGGTTTTTGGAATGACAGTCAGGAAGCCTAGTGTTTTTGGTTTTTGTTTTTGTTTAGAGACAGGGTCTTGCTCTGTTGCCCAGACTGGAGTGCAGTGGTAAGATGATAGCTTCATTGTAACCTCAAACTCCTGGCCTTAAGCAATCCTCTTACCTCAGCCTCCAAAGTAGCTAGGACTACAGGTGCACACAGCCACACCTAGCCAATTTTTAAATTTTTATTATTATTTTTTTTTTAATAGAGAAAAGGTCTCATTGTGTTGCCCAGGCTAGTCTCAAACTACTGGCCTCAAGTGATCCTCCTGCCTTGACCTCCCAAAGTACTGGGATTATAGCCATGAGCCACTGTGCCTGGGCAGGAAGGCCAGTGTTTAAAGCAGCAGTATATCTAACACTTCACAGGGATCTAGTGTAATGTAATGGAGAAATCTTTGTTGATTAGTGAAATTGTTATATACCATAGGGTCTTCTTATTTGAAGGATGATGAAATGGTATGATTTGCATTTTCTATATCTGAAGAACGTTTTTTGTCCCCACTTAATGATAGCTACTTGCCATCACTTTTGTTTAATGCTTGGTCTTGTACGTTTATCAATAATTTCTCTCCTATTGCTTAGATAAGCACAAGTTATTAGAAATATAACGCAAGCCACATATGTAACTTTAAATTTTCTAGTAGCCACATTTAAAAAGTAAAAAGAAATAGGTGAAATTAATCTGAATAATGTTTTATTTAGCTATATTCAAAATATTAATTTTTTTTTTTTTTTTTTTGAGATGGAGTCTCACTCTGTCGCCCAGGCTGGAGTGCAGTGGCGCGATCTCAGCTTGCTGCAAGCTCCGCCTCCTGGGTTCACGCCATTCTCATGTCTCAGCCTCCCGAGTAGCTGGCACTACAGGTGCCCGCTGCCACACCCGGCTAATTCTTTTTATTTTTTTTAGTAGAGACAGGGTTTCACGGTAGTCTCGATCTCCTGACCTCGTGATCCGCCCACCTTGGCCTCCCAAAGTGCTGGGATTACAGGCGTGAGCCACCACGTCCGGCCCAAAATATTAAAATATTTTAACATATAGTCAGTACTTTTCTAAAATCTATTAATGGGGAACTTTACATTCTTCTAAGTCTTCAAAATTCGTTGTGCATTTTTACACTTGCATCACATCTCAATTCGAACTCGTCACATTTCAAGTGCTCAATAGCCACATGTGGCTAATGCCTAGAATACTGGACAGTGCAGGCTTAGATAATCACAACTAGGACATTGTCTCTAGAAGAGATGGATTTGTTATTTCTGGGAATGGAATAACAACATTTTGTTTCTCTTTGTGGCCCCAAAACAAGAATTAGTTTATTAGCCAGGTGTTGACTTAAAAGATACAAAGAAAAGCCTCTGTGTTTTAGTGGGGTGAGGAAAAGCAAACTTGGCATAAGCATAGTTGTGAGGAATGAGGATAGGAGTGTAGGAGGAAGTACCTGAATTCAGAACAAGGGAAGTTATACCGCATAGTATTGTGGATAAGTCCATGGGTAGACAGGACAGCATGCAGAGGGGAGAACTCAGATTTGGGGAAAATGTCTAGTCCCGGAATATGTTTCTGAGTCAGATGTTAAAGGTGCCTAGTTGGTCAAGGGGCTATCTTCCCAATCCTCACCCTCCCCATACGTGCCCCATGAAATGGATATCATAAAGTATATAGCAACTAAAAGCAGGTATGACTAACTGGGTGTGGTGGCTCATGCCTGTAATCCCAGCACTTTGAAAACCTGAGGCAGGTGGATCGCCTGAGGTCAGGAGTTCTAGACCAGCCTGGCCAACATGTTGAAACCCCATCTCTACTAAAAATACAAAAATTAGCTGGGCGTGGTGTCGCATGCCTATAATCCCAGCTACTCGGGAGGCTGAGACAGGAGAATTGCTTGAATCCAGGAGGCAGAGGTTTTAGTGAGCCGAGATTGGGCCACTGCACTCCAGCCTGGGCGACAAAAGCAAAATTCCATCTCAAAAAAAAAAAAAAAAAAAAAAAAAGCAGATATGACCAGTAGAAGGTATATCATTCAGATAATTATAAATCTTCTTTTCTCCCCCCTTTCACAAAAAGAAAACACAGGACAATGGGTCAGAGAATGAGATAAAAGTTTAAAAACTTTGTTTTTTACCCCCCCCCCCAAAAAAAAACCCAGAAAATAAAGAGCAGAAGGAAAAGATAAAAAAGCGGAAAAATTGTGGAATCAGATATAAAGAATATACCAATGTGCCCCTATTAAGGTAAAATATTGAGTGAAGTTTTTTTTTTGTTTTTTCTTCTAAAGATGGAAAAAGTGTATGTAAGTAAATATGACATACAACAAAGAGACATAACCAAGAGAAAATGCTTGCTTTATCATTTTATTTAAAATTGCCTTCTTGCTTTCTTCATAGCTGTGCCACTGCATACGTTCTACTGGCTGAGGAAGAAGCAACAACTATTGTAGATGCTGAAAAGTTATTTAAACAGGCACTCAAGGCAGGAGAAACAATTTATAGGCAGTCACAGCAGTGCCAGCACCAAAGTCCTCAGCATGAAGCTCAACTGAGTAAGCAAGTTTGAACTGGTTATTACTGTCTTTTAGCACCTGTAATTTGCTTGTGTCTTAACACGAAACAACAATAATACAAAACTTAATACATACAGGTTAGTTAATTTTCACTGGAAATAACTAATCTATTCATAATACCTACAAGCCAGCAAGACAGAAATGTGTATTAGCCAGAGAACGCTTGTGGAAGGGAATAGATCTGTTCGGGTTATTGAGAGAAGATGTGCTGCTCTGAGACTTAACAGTAATTTATTTCATGTGAGAATTAGGCTGGTCATTGCAAAAACATAACTTTCCGCATTCAGGAGAGCCTTCTAGTGATGATAAACAGCTGTTATCTTTATCCTCACCCTTACTCTAAGCAACAATAAAGGTACATTATTTGGTTTGCTCTTCAGACTGTGTATCTGCATATAGTGCTAGGGAGTGGCCCCTTTCACACCATCTGATTCTTAGCCCAAAATCCAACCTCATGCTTGGCATTGATTCTTTCTTTGATTTTTCTCCATGATGTGCTTGAGATCAGATGAGCCATAGCAACTGAGGTCCTTTCTGTTCTTAGATATGCTCTACCAGTTATGATTGAGATTTTATTTTACCAAAGATGTTAGAATCAGCGATGATGCTGCTTCCTGCTATTTTTATGGCCAGAGGGTTTTAGTTTCATGATTTTGGCAAATAGTGGGTAATAAATTGAAATATGTTTATATAATGCATTATTTACTGGCAGCTAAGTTCTAAATCTTTTTTTGTGTGTAAATTAAAATTTGGATAATGTTTTTCTCCCTAAGCTAAATACTGATATATATGGTATGTTTCATTAATGCACATTTTTATAACATACATTTGTGGGAATATATAATTTTGTAGCTTGGAGCTAATGAAACTACATCTTTAAAAATGTCATGCCATTTGTCTTTGAATAATCTCAAATACGGTTATGAGATAGTTACAGAAATATTTGTTAGCTCTTTCTAGAAGTAGTTTTATAGTTTGCCAATTACTCACTGTTAAGAAAAGTTTACATTAGCCATGGAAATTTTGTTTTGGACATTTTTTGTTTTTCAATTAAAACAATAGAGAGTATCAGAATAATAGATCATTTATGCACAAGTTTAAATACTAACTTAATGTTGTATCTTCCTATTAATGTATTTCTTTTTTGTTAATGTTAAAATAAACTTGTCAATCATACACGAATTATATATACTGTACTTAGGTCACTATTAGAGGCAAAAATAATTAAATGTGTATTTTAAGTTTTAATACAGAAAACTTAAAAGATCCACAAAAATAGAGAACACTCCTGTTCAATATTTATCACCCAAATGTAGCCATCATTAATATTCTTCCATTTTGACATAATTTAATTTTAATTGAATCTTCCAAGGGAAGTAAATAAAATTAATGGACTTGTTAATGAAATAGCAACCTATAATACAAAAGTGATAGTTGTATCATTTTTTGTTTTTTTAAATAGGGAGAGATACCAATGTACTGGTATATATTAAAAGAAGATTGGCAATGTGTGCAAGAAAGTTAGGAAGAATAAGAGAAGCAGTAAAAATAATGAGAGATGTAAGTAAATTGATGATGGGATTATTACATTTATTTCTCCACAAACTAAAAATGTAGTTAAGTTGCCCATTATTTTAATGCAGAATCATTGTATTTTAATTGGTAGTTTTAAGAACAAGGTATTTATTTAATATATGCCTTTCTTAAGGGTTAGGTCTTCTTCACAGCTATGTTAAGAAACAAGAATTTCTACTTTAATGAATCTGACTCAGCTGTATTGAGTTCCTTTGTTATGATTTTAATCTTTTTTTTCCTTTTAATATACAGTTGATGAAAGAATTTCCTCCTCTTACCATGTTGAACATCCATGAAAATCTCTTAGAATCACTTTTAGAATTACAGGCCTATGCAGATGTTCAGGCAGTCCTAGCGAAATATGATGGTGAGTCGTATTCCCTTAGTTGATAGCATGGTTATTCTTTTCCAAATATGTAATTATAAATATGGTTATAGTCTAGTATTTAATTTTCTCTTTCTGTTCTTACCAGTCAGTATTTAGCACCCAAAGGTTGCTATTAAGTATCTTCTTTATCAGGACTTTTATTAGCAAAAGCCTGCAAGGAAGAACTTTTCTTCTGTCAAGATTTATTTGTTTGTTTATTGAGTGCTTGTTTCTAATATGAGTGAGTCATTCAGAATATGATAGTGAACAAGACAACATGGGAGGCCAGGCATGGTGGCTCACACCTGTAATCCCAGCATTTTGTTTTGGAGGCTGAGGTGGGAGGATCGCTTGAGCCCAGGAGTTTGAGACCATCATGGGTAACATGGCAAGACCCTGTCTCTACAAAAAATTAAAAAAAATATATATTGGTCATGGTGGTGTGTACCTGTAATCCCAGCTACTTGGGAGGCTAAGGTGGGAGGATCACTTGAACCAGGGAGGTTAAGTCTGTAGTGAGCTGTGATTGCACCACTGTAGTCCAGCCTAGGTGACGGAGGAAGACCCTGTCTCAAAAAAAAAAAAAAAAGGAAGGGGAGCCCTCATAGGATTTACAGTTTATTTACAGTTTAGTGGAACATACAGACAAATGAACAGCAGTTACATTGGAGACAGCGTGTTTGGTGAGATAATTGGAGAAGTATGGGTGCTGTGCACATAGTGGGGGTACCTCATTTGTTTTGGAGTGTCAAGCAAGGTTAACAGAAGTTGCTTAGCAGTATATACTATAAGAGCAATTCAGAATAACATTTTTACAATGCTTTTCAGTTGCAAAGTTCAATGATAATATGATCCTTATAGTAGTCTTATGATGTGGTGGGACAAGTATTTTTACTGTCTCCAATTACTGAATAAGGAAACTGGAGTTTAAGAAGGTTAAAGTATTGGGGTAAGGTCTCCCAGCCAGGAAAAGGCAAATCCAGGTGTTTGATTTCTTTGTTCACAGTCTTCCCATGGTAACAATTCAGTATCTGTTGGTTATTTTTATTTTTATTTTTTTATTTTTGAGATGGAGTCTTGCTCTGTCGCCCAGGCAGAAGTGCAGTGGTGCAATCTTGGCTCACTGCAAGCTCCACTTCCCAGGTTCACGCCATTCTCCTGCCTCAGCCTCCCAAGTAGCTAGGTCTACAGGTGCCTGCCACCATGCCTGGCTAATTTTTTTGTATTTTTTTAGTAGAGACAGGGTTTCACTGTATTGGCCAGGATGTTCTCGATCTCCTGACTTCGTGATCTGCCCGCCTTGGCCTCCCAAAGTGCTGGGATTACAGGCATGAGCCACCGTACCTGGCGACTATTTTTTATTATTATGTTATAACAATATCAGTTTACCACACATGAAGTTTGGAGAATTTTAAAGACATAAAGCCTCTCTTCTCATCCTGAGAGAGGCATCAGCTTTTAACCTCAAGCTGAAAATTTGGGGTTACTATACTTCTGGTCATATCTTTCACTATAAGAGAACACATGTAAGTCACATTGAAGACTGGGCACAGTGGCTCACGCCTGTAATTCCATCACTTTGGGAGGCTGAGGCACGTGGATCGCTTGAGCTCAGAAGTTCAAGACCAGCTTGAGCAACATGGTGAGAACCCATTTCTACAAAAAATATTTTAAAAATGTAACTGGGTGTGGTGGCATACACCTGTAGTCCCAGCTGCTTGGGAGGCTGAGGTGTGAGGATCGCTTGAGCCTGGGAGATAGAGGTTTCAGTGAGCCAAGATTGCGCCACTGTATTCCAGCCTGGTGACAGAGTGAGACCCTATCTCAAAAAAAAAAAAGTCGTTTATTCACATTTGTCCTATTATAGGTTCCTACCCATTCGCTTGGGAATCCCCATGACTTGGGAAGTTTGAAATGTGTTATACTTGGAAAGAGAAGTTTATTTCTTTTAAACATCTGGAATCTTTAAGCAGTGCTTCAGAATAGTGTAGGCTGATGGAGAAATTTGTGAGAAATTCTTTCCATATGTAACTTACTGGATACATCGCCTGCTTATAATACTTGTGATGAGCAAGCTTAGGGACTGAATATAAGAAATTGGAATAGGACCTGATTCATTAAAAATAAAATAAAACTGAAACTAATAAAGCATATCTAAGTTGATATGCTTCTATATTTTCAGTTATTTTCATGAGTCTCAGTTTTTGTCATTCCAGAATCCGGAGGAAGTTGAAAGCAAATTTATTTCCTTAGTTCTCCGTTTACTAGTATGATTCTGGAATCAAAAACATCTTCTGATAGCCTTATTTTGGACATTCTTTTAAGAATTATTTGTATAATTAATTTACCTACAGTTCCAGGTGAAATTTTTATTTTCTAAAAAATAATAATTTAAGAAAATACAAAAATCTAAGAAGAACAAAAATATCATCCTTGGTTGAATCAACCTGGATTTAACTACTGTTACTATTTTAATTTTTTTTCTAATATTAGTTTTTCTCTATGAATAGGTGAAGGTTTTACATAGTTCTAATTATACCATGCCTTTTTCCCTGAACTTATAAGCAGGTTATTTATTATTATTATTTTTTTTTTTTTAGACAGAGTCTCGTACTGTCACCCAGGCTGGAGTGCAATGGCACGATCTCAGCTCACTGCAACCTTCACTTTACAGGTTCAAGTGATTCTCCTGCCTCAGCCTCCTGAGTAGCTGGGATTATAGGCACCTGCCACCATGCCTGGCTAATTTTTTGTATTTTTAGTAGAGATAGGGTTTCACTGTGTTGGCCAGATTGGTCTCAAACTCCTGACCTCGTGATCCACCCACCTCATCCTCCCAAAGTGCTGGGATTACAGGCATGAACCACCGTGCCCATCCATAAGCAGGTTATTATAAACATTTGTTGAGCGCATTTTGCTGTCGTGCAGAGAGGGCTTTCATAGACATAATTTCATCTCAGTCAGAAAATATCATTATTTTGAGAGGTGAAAACTGAGGTCAAACAAGTTGCTACTAGCTCAAAGATGCTTAGCTGGTAAATAATTAGATAAAGATTCAGATTCAGCTTTTTCAACTTCATATATGGGTTTTTCCTACTATATTATAGATTGTTCAACATTATGTCCAGGTTTTTCCTATATAACTATTGAATTTGTATTGCACTGTGAATTATTCTTTTATTTATTTATTTTTGAGACAGAGTTTCACTCTTGTTGCCCAGGCTGGAGTGCAGTGGTATGATCTTGGCTCATTGCAACCTCTGCCTCCTAGGTTCAAGCGATTCTCCTGCCTCAGCCTCCTGAGTAGCTGGGATTACAGGCATGTGCCACCACACCTGGCTAATTTTTGTATTTTTAGTAGAGACGGGGTTTCTTCATGTTGGTCAGGCTGGTCTCAAACTCCTGACCTCATGATCCACCCACCTCAGCCTCCCAAAGTGCTGGGATTACAGGTGTGAGCCACTGCACCCGGCCGTGAATTATTCTTATTAAAAAATTGTCTCAATACATTTTTTTGTAATTCCTACCTAAATTGAAAATTATCATTACAGATATAAGCCTTCCAAAGTCAGCAGCAATCTGTTACACAGCAGCACTGTTGAAGACAAGGACTGTTTCAGAAAAGTAAGTGTTATAAAAACTACAATGATTTGGAAAGACTGCTAAGCTCAATGTTATGTTTGTCTTCTACTGACTTTAAACAATGCTGTTTTCCACTGTACTTCCTTCTGAATAGCCCTGGATCTTCTTGGGCTTTTAGGCTTCTTGCTGTGTATAGTGGAAAGAGCAAAGTTTTTAGAGCTAACCTGAGCTCAAATTCAAACTCTACCACATTCTAGCTATAGGACTGTAGGCAGGTTAATCGTTTTGAGTCTCTTCTTCATCTGTAAAATGAGACTAATATTGCAGGAGGGTTGTAGGAGGATTATGTGTGGTAAGTGCCTAAAGTGATATCTAGAAAGAAAGTCCACACAGTAAATAGTAACTATGATGATGATGATAAAGTGTGTAGTAGGGAAATAGGCTTATGTTATCTCTTCTTAGAGTATAATTCTGAGTTCTGCTTTTCTTGTGTTTTTGGCTACTCTTAGTGAATTTTCTTTATTGTGCAGATAAGATACTCAGAAACCAACCAAATGGTGACCGTTTTCTTTCACCTTAGATTTTTTTTTGTTTGTTTGTTTGTTTGTTTGTTTTGAGACGGAGTCTCGCTCTGTCGCCCAGGCTGGAGTGCAGTGGCGCGATCTCGGCTCACTGCAAGCTCCGCCTCCTGGGTTTACGCCATTCTCCTGCCTCAGCCTCCTGAGTAGCTGGGACTACAGGCGCCCGCCACCGCGCCTGGCTAATTTTTTGTATTTTTAGTAGAGACGGGGTTTCACCGTGGTCTCGATCTCCTGACCTTGTGATCCGCCCGCCTCGGCCTCCCAAAGTGCTGGGATTACAGGCGTGAGCCACCGCGCCCGGCCTCACCTTAGATTTTTATGCTTTGATATGAATTAGAATGGAATTTTCCATTTGTGTCCTCTGAAATAAGAATTTGGTAAGAATGTACTTAGATTCATGAGATTCTCTGGATATCACTGTGTAGCATTTATTACTTTATTACCTTTCCTAAAGTGTACCTTCAGTGGACTTCTCCTAATGGCCTTCTTTACCTAAGTTTGAAGATCTTCATTTCTTATTTTATATGTTGAACCCACAAGACTTTACTTGTTTTTTTTGAGACGGAGTTTCACTTTTGTTGCCCAGGCTGGAGTGCAATGGCACAATCTCGACTCACTGCAACCTCTGCCTCCTGGGTTCAAGTGATTCTCCTGCCTCAGCCTCCCGAGTAGCTGGGACTACAGGCGCACACCACCATGCCCAGCTAATTTTGTGATTTTAGTAGAGATGGGGTTTCTCCATGTTGGTCAGGCTGCTCTCAAACTCCTGACCTCAGGTGATCCGCTCATCTCAGCCTCCCAAAGTGCTGGGATTACAAGCATGAGCCACTGCGTCCGGCCAGCTTTATTTATTTTTTATTTAGTTAGTTTCTGGTAGTCCTCTGCCTTTGTTTTTGGCCATCTCCAGAAACTTTGATTCAAGGGGCTGCATTATTATCTAAATTCATACTTTTTTCTTTTTTTTAGCATATTTATTTTTTCATTTTGTGGTTTTCTTGTAGATTCTCTCCAGAAACAGCCTCCAGAAGAGGATTAAGCACAGCAGAAATTAATGCTGTGGAAGCAATTCATAGAGCTGTGGAATTTAATCCTCATGTTCCAAAAGTGAGAAATTTTATGATAAAAATACTACTTTTATTTAAGTTTATCAAATTGATGACAGTTTGTAGACCAAAGTCTGGGTCACCATAATTTGGTGCAGAATTGTTTTAGTCTGCTCTATTTTGATGCTTATTATTCACCTTACAGGGGATGTTGAAACATTTAGGCATTTAGAAAGGTAGATAGGAGCAATAGTTAGCTATATGCTTTGTAATTACTGTCAACATATAATTTGAACTGTGTTCACTTAGCTGTTCTTTTAGTATAGTTGTAGAGAATAAATAATGGCTTGGTCTTAATAAAAGAGTATTCATGTTTCATATCACTAAATGAAATTTCCTGTTACTATGAAAGCTTTTTCTAGACAGATGCCTGGGTTTTGAACTAGGGTTGGGTAGACCCTTCAGACTAGGGTCTGAAGACAAACAGATTAAAATAATCAATGATAGGAAGCAGATGTGGAAATTCCCAGAAAAACTGGCTGATGCTTATTTAGTCCCCGATGAATCTATATACTTGCTTTGATTCTTTATATTGTACGCCTTGCAGTTATACAAATTATTGCTTAATCTTTGTGTGTTATAGCATAAAATTAAATTTTGGGTTTTAGGCTGGACACAGTGGCTCATGCCTATATATCAACACTTTGGGAGGCCGAGGTGGGAGGATTACTTGAGCCCAGGAGTTTGGGACTAGTGGCTGGGCAATGTGGTGAGACCTCATTTCTGCGAAAAATACAAAAATTATCTGGGCGTGGTGATGCTCCTGTTGTCTCAGCTACTTGGGAGACCAAGGAGAGAAGATTGCTTGAGTCCAGGAGGTCGAGACTGCAGTGAGCTGTGATCACACCACTGCACTGAAGCCTTGGGTGACAGAGTGAAATCCTATCTCAAAAAAAAAAAAAAAAAAAAAAATTGGGGTTCCACAAACAATGCCCCATGTTAGGAAATATAGACAATTCAAGAATAGATGCCCTTACTACAGAAAGTAATTATAGCTATTGATTCCAGTGAAAGGCTGTTAATAGAGTTTGGAAGCTAAAGAGTTACAGTAAAGGGATTAATCACTAAAAGATAATTTCCATGAAAAGGATGTTGTAAGCCTGTTAGAGTAAGTAAAGATATGCTGAAGAAAAGTACTTAAGTCCAAGAAACAGAGTCAACAAATATTTATACCATTCTCTCATTAAGTGACACTGGTTCCATAAATTTAAAGATAGCGGTTCACCCATATCCACAGTTTTGTATTCCAAGTTTTGTGACAGTTACCCACAGTCAGCCTCTGTCTGAAAATATTACATGGAAAATTCTGGAAATAAACAATTCATAAGTTTTAAGTTGCATGCCGTTCTGAGTAGCTTGATGAAATCTTACACCATCCCCCTCCATCCAGCCTAGTACATGACTCATCCGCTTGTCCAGCATATCCAACACTGTCTATGCTACCCCCCTCTTAGTCACTTAGTAGCCAACTCGGTTATCAGATCAACTGTCACAGTGCTTGTGCTCAGGTAACCTTTATTTTAGTTAATAGTGACCCCAAATGCAAGATCAACATATTGTTATAACTGTTCTGTTTTATTATTAGTTATTAGTGTCTTACCGTGCCTAAATTATAAATTAAATTCTATCATGGGCATATATTTAGAGGAAAAAACATGATGTACGTAGGGTTTGGTACTATTTGTGGTTTCAGATATCCACTGGGAGTCTTAAAACATATGTCCTGAGGATAAGGAGCGAGTACTGTAAAGTTTTTTTTTTTTTTAGACAGAGTTTCGCTCTCTCCCAGGCTGGAGTGCAGTGGCAGAATCTCAGCTCACTGCAACCGCTGACTCCAGGGTTCAGGCGAGTCTTCTGCCTCAGCCTCTCAAGTCTCAAGTAGCTGGGACTACCAGTGTGTGCTGCCAGGCCCGGCTAATTTTTTGTATTTTTAGTAGAGATGGGGTTTCACCATGTTAGCTAGTATGGTCTTGATCTCCTGACCTTGTGATCTGCCTGCCTCAGCCTCCCAAAGTGCTGGGATTACAGGCGTGAACCACTGCGCCCAGCCTTGTAAACTTTTTATTATGAGTTCTACTATACATGCAGCAAAGTGTATGAGACAGAAATGTGTATCTTAATGATTTATTACAAAGTAAATGCTTGAAAACTACTGAGGTCAAGAAACAGAACATTATCAACCCACAGAAGCCTACCTGACTGCCCTTTCCCATTACAACCTCCTTTCCTACCTGAAGGTAACCACTATTCTTATTCATTCATATTCTTATTTATTAAATATCTTCATTTCCTCCCTTTATGTTTTTGATCTGTACTTTTTCTCTATTTCTGGATTTTTTTTTTTTTTTTGAGATGGAGTCTTGCTCTGTTGCCCAGACTGGAGTGCGATCTCCACTCACTGCAAGCTGTGCCTCCCGGGTTCACGCCTTTCTCCTGACTCAGCCACCCGAGTAGCTGGGACTACAGGAGCCCGCCACCATGCCTGGCTTTTTGTGTTTTTAGTAGAGACAGGGTTTCACCGTGTTAGCCAGGATGGTCTCGATCTCCTGACCTCGTGATCTGCCCGCCTCAGCCTCCCAAAGTGCTGGGATTATAGACGTGAGCCAGTGCACCCGGCCTTTTTTTTCTTTTTAAGACAGACTCTTCAACTATTTGCGAGGCTGAGGCAGGAGAATTGCTTGAACCCAGGAGGTGGAGGTTGCAGTGAGCCGAGATCGTTCCAGTACACTCCAGCCTGAGTGACAGTGAGACTCTGTCCCATTAAAAAAAAAAAAAAATGCGGGCGCAGTGGCTCGCGCCTGTAATCCCAGCACTTTGGGAGGCCAAAGTGGGTGGATAGCCTGAGGTCAGGAGTTCGAGACCACCCAGGGCAACATGGTGAAACCCCGTCTCTACTAAAAATACAAAAAAATTAACTGGGTGTGGTGGGGTGTGCCTCTAGTCCCAGCTGCTTGGGAGGCTGAAGCAGGAGAATCGCTTGAGTCCTAGAGACGAAGGTTGCAGTGAGCCGAGATCGCCCCCACTACACTCCAGCTTGGGCTACAGTGAGTCTCCGTCTCAAAAAAAAAAAAAAAAAAAAAAAAGACAGCATCTTGCTCTCATGCCCAGGCTGGAGTGCAGTGGCGCCTTCTTGGCCCACTGCAACCTCCGCCTCCTAGGCTTAAGCGATCTGCCTGCCTCAGCCTCCCAAAGAGCTGGGATTACAGGTGTGAGCAAACGCGTGCCTGGCTCTGGATTTATAAATGAGTTAAAGAGTGGTCCCTGTTTATTTATTCTCTGGAATAATTTGTATAAAATTAGAATTATTTCTGCCCTAAATGATTAGTAAATTTGTTATTCAACCCATCTGATTCTTCAGTTTTCTTTGTGAGAAGACTTTGAGTTACAAATTTCATTTCTTTAATAGTTTAATTACAAATTCAATTTCTAAGCATATCATAACTATTGAAATTTTTTGTTTCTTATGTTAGTTTTTGGTAAGTTGTATTTTTCTAAAAATTTATTTCATCAAAATTTTCAAATGTATTGACATAAAGTATTCATAAAATCCTTTTATTGCCATATTAGTATTTGCAGGATTAGTTGTAATACCCAATTTTTAATGTCTTTTTTTTTTTTTTTGAGATGGAATTTTGCTCTTGTTGCCCAGGCTAGAATGCAATGGTGCGATCTTGGCTCACTGCAACCTCCATCTCCCTGGGTCAAGCGATTCTCTTGCCTCAGCCTCCTGAGTAGCTGGTATTACAGGCATGCGCCACCACACCCAGCTAATTTTATAATTTTAGTTGAGACGGGATTTCTCCATATTGGTCAGGCTGGTCTTGGACTCCCAACCTCAGGTGATCAGCCCGCCTCGGCCTCCCAAAGTGCTGAGATTACAGGCATGAGCCACAGCACCTGGCCCCACTTTTTAATTCCTAACATTGGCTAGTTTTATTTTTCTTGATCAAATTCCTTAGGGTTTGTCAATCTTACTTGTTTTTGCCAAGAACTTAGCTTTGGCTTTGTTGATTTTTTTCCTACTATTTATTTTCTGTTTCATTCATTTCTGCTCTTTATTGCCTTCCTTCAAGTTAATTTGAGTTTATTTTATTTTAATTTCCTGTATCTTCTCACATAGGTACTTAAATATGTAATTTTCCGACTTTCTTCTGATATACCCAGTTAAATCTAGAAAATTCTCTCAACACAATTTTAACTGCATACTATAGCAACATTTTTTACATAATTTAGTTCAGAATATTTTCTTTAAAAAAAAAAATAGAGGATCTCCACATGTTGCCCAGACTGGTCTTGAACTCCTGGCCTCAAGCATCCTCCCTCCTCAGCCTCCCAAAGTGCTGGGATTACAGGTGTGAGCCACCTCCCTTGGCCCAAAATATTTTATAATTTGTTTATAATTTCCTCTTTGATTTAGAGTTATATTTATTCCATGAAGGTAGATATAATAAACAAAAGATTTTCTTTAAATTTTTTTTCCTCTTTTTCTTTTTTCTGCTTTGCTCATGTTGAGAAACAATAGATTTCCAAAGTAGATGAAACAGCCTTCTATTGGAAGAAGATGTCAGCTAAGACTTTCATAGCTAGAGAGGAGAAGTTGTCCTGGCTTCAGAGCTTCAAAGGACAAGCTGACTCTCTTCTTAGAGGCTAATGCAGCTGGAGACTTTAAGTTGAAGCCAGTGCTTACTTACCATTCCAAAAATCCTAGGGCCTTTAAGAATTATGCTAAATCTTCTCTATCTGTGCTCTATAAATGGAACAATAAAGCCTGGATGACAGCATATCTGTTTGTAGCATGGTTTACACACCATTTTAGGCCTACTGTTGAGACTACTGCTCAGACATGATTGCTTTTAAAATATTACTGCTCATTGACAATATACCTAGTCACCCAAGAGCTCTGATGGAGATGTACAAGGAGATTAATGTTTTCATAACCGATAACACAACAGCCATTCTGCAACCCACAGATCAAGGAGTCATTTTGACTTGGAAGTCCTATTATTTTAGAAATACATTTAGTAAGGCCATAGGTCCCATATATAGTGATTCCTCTGGTGGATCTGGGCAAAGTAACTTTTATATGCCATGGGAAACCGAAAAATTTGTGTGACTTGCTTTATTTTGATATTCGCTTTATTGCAGTGGTCTGGAAGTGAACTTGCAGTACGTCCAAGATGTGTCTATGGTTACAAACATGAATTTTGGGATATATAAAATATGCTTCAATAAAACTATAGAGACTGGGCGTGGTGGCTCACACCTGTAATCCCAGCCCTTTGGAAGGCCGAAGCAGGTGGATCACCTGAGGTCAGGAGTTCGAGACCAGCCTGACCAACATGGAGAAACCCCGTCTCTACTAAAAATACAAAATTAGCCAGGCGTGGTGGCGCATGCCTGTAACCCCAGCTACTCGGGAGACTGAGGCAGGAGAATCACTTGAACCTGGGAGGTGGGGATTGCAGTGAGCCGAGATCGCACCATTGCACTTCAACCTGGGCAACAAGAGTGAAACTCTGTCTCAAATAAATAAATAAAACTATATATATATATATATATACACATATAGATATACATACACACATATACACTTTAACATTTTAGCATCATTTTTATTTATAGGTAGAAATTTACCCATTTTCCCCTCAATTAAATATCAAAGCACTTGACAATTCAGCTATTTCAAAATATCCAGCTAAGTAGAGTGATGCTATAAACTGATATTATTGTTTGTAGATAGACCCTTTAAGCCAAGTGTCATCAAACATAATTATTAAGGTTTTTGGAGAATTTGTTTTTCTTTGAGACAGTCTCGCTCTGTCACCCAGGCTGGAGTGCAATGGGGTGATCTCGGCTCACTGCAACCTTCACCTCCCGGGTTCAAGCAGTTCTCCTGCCTGAGCCTCCTGAGTAGCTGGGACCACAGGCATGCGCCACCACGCCCAGCTAATTTTTGTATTTTTAGTAGAGATGGGGTTTCACCGTGTTGGCCAGGCTGGTCTCGAACTCCTGACCTCAAGTGGCCCACCCACCTTGGCCCCCCTAAGTGCTGGGATTACAGGCATGAGCCACCATGCCCGGCCAGATTTTTGGAGAAATTTTAAGCTTCACCAACCTGAATAATATCTCACTTAAATAACATTGATGTTATATGAACTGGGAGAGCTCTGGAATTTGTGGTTGGCTGTTTTTGCTAGGGTTTTACAATTGAAGTATGTACAGACCCCTCTTTTTCTCCTGTTAATGGTCTCTATTCCTGACTGTCAGCTGGAAGCAAGCAAACATAAAGGGATTTAGGGGTTTTCTTCTTCACAGTTCAATTGTGAGTCATGATAACTTATTCAACCTAAGTAACAGTGACATTTCAAATATATGTGTATATATACATATTTTATTCTCTCAAATTTATTATGCAAATGGTTGTATGCATCTTAGCAGTAAAATGACAAAGGATATAGCTGGTTTAGCAGGAAATATTTTTGGCAACTTTCCACATAACTGCAACAGAAATGGCTGTAGGTCTAGAGCTATGCAATTTGTTAAAGCTGGAAACTATTAGAAGTGCAATAGAGAAATATCATCTACATTTCTTCAGACAATGAATTTGCTTTTAGGTATTTCATTAATATTGATAGCTTGTATAGTTTTTTTTATCCTACTAAATGAATTTCAGTGTATAGTAACTGATAGTACCACAGTAAAAAAATTAGAACAGCGTGTGTTCATGGTTTTTGACTTATTTTTCATTATTGAGCTATGGCTTTGGCTCAGTAAACTTTTTTTTTAGTTGCCAAACTCGAAAAAGGTTGTGTATCTTTCAGCTACTACATGAATTGTCAGTTTTATTTTCAGTAGAAAATGTTTCATATATTCTAAATATTCCATAGCATTCTGTTTCATTCATTCTGGTATCTCATACGTTTTTTATCCAACCATCAAATGGTTTTATAGATACTGTCTTTTTTTTTTTTTGGAGATGGAGTCTTCCTCTGTCACACAGGCTGGAGTGCAGTGGTGCGATCTCGGCTCACTGCAACTTCCACCTCCCAAGTTCAAGCGATTCTCTTGCCTCAGCCTCCTGAGTAGCTGGGACTACAGGCGCGTGCCACATGCCTGGCTAATTTTTTGTATTTTTAGTAGAGACGGGATTTCACCGTGTTAGCCAGGATGGTCTCAATCTCCTGACCTCGTGATCCGCCCGCCTCGGCCTTCCATAGTGCTGGGATTACAGGCGTGAGCCACTGCACCCGGCCAATACTGTCTTTTTTATTGAGATAATTTACATATTATAAAATTCACTTTTAAAGGATATAATTCAGTGCTTTTTAGTATATTAACAAGGTTGTAAAATCATTACCACTATTTAATTCTGGAATCTTTTCCAGAAAGAAGTACCTGTTAGTAGTCACCCCCCATTCCCTCGCAACCACTAATCTACTTTCTGTCTTTATGCATTTGCCTATTCTAGAGTTTTCATATGAATTGAATCATATGATGGTGGCCTTTTGTGTCAGACTTCTTTCACTTAGCATAATGTAGCATGTGTCAGTACTTCCTTCATTTTATGGCTGAATACTATTCCATCGTACCACATTTTGTTTATACATTCAACTGATGGACATTTGGGTTGGTTTCACTTTTTGACTAGCATGAATAATGCTGTTGTGAATATTCATGTACAAGTTTTTGTGTGGACATAGATTTTTCACTTCTCTCGAGTATACACCTAGAAGTGGAACTGATAGATTGTAAGTAATTCTGTTTAATTTTTTGAGAGACTGCCAAACTGTTTTGCAGAGTAACTGCATTATTTTACATTCCCTCAGCAATGTGTGAGTTCCAGTTTCTCTACATTTGTCTAAACACTTATTATTATCTGTCTTTTTTATTATAGTTATCCCAATGGGTATGAAATGACATTTCATTGTAGTTTTGTTTTGTATTTCCCTAATGACTAATGATATTTGAGCATCACTTTAATATGTTTATTGGCTGTTTGTATTTTTCTTTGGACAGATATATGTTCAAGTTGCATATTTTTAAATTTTTATTTAATTTATATATTTATTTATTTATTTATTTATAAGAGACAGGGTCTCCCTTTGTTGCCCAGGCTGATCTCAAACTCGTGGGCTCAAGGGATCCTCCTGCCTCAGCCTCCTGAAGTGCTAGGATTACAGGCTTAAGTCACTGTGCCTGGCCTAAATTTGTTGTTGTTGTTTTTTAAATTAAAGGTATTCTATTTATCTTTTTATTATAAGGTATTCTTTAACATTATTATTACATAGACCATTGACACTCTTGATTAATGTGATCCAGAACCATTGTGAATATCCATATTTGAAAATGCCACTATTACATTTATTTTCACCTATGAAATGTAAACATGAGAATGGGTCACAAACCTTGCTGAGATACGGATACTGAAGAGTCTGCTAGATGTATTCATTAGGTACATCATTCACATGTGTGCACAAGCCTCAAAGCACATTATTCAAATTTGTGCCTTAGCAAAATGATGGCTGCTATAAATCATGGGTATTTAGAGCTCCCACAAAGAGTAGAAATTGTAAATGTTAGATCCATGAGTGTCAGTGATCTACTATAGATGTAACTATTCTTGGTATGACACTTCACATATCAGTTAGAATAATGTTGTCCAACTTTAAGATCTAACAATAGCTTGCTGTAATATTTTGTTGAAGATTTTTAAAGTAAGCATACTACAGTTGAATTCTTCTAAATTTTATTTTATGTTCAAATGTAAAATAATTACTATAAAAAATCACAGAATGGATCCACATATATACTGTCATATATGTGACAAAAATCCACATATATACTGTCAATTGATTTTTGACAAAAGCACCAACGCAATTCAATGGGGAAATGGAACTTCTTCAACAAATGGTACTAGAACATCTGGATATCTAAATGTGGTAGGGGAAATCATGAATTTTTTCACATAGCATACAGAAAAATTAATTTGAAATGTGTCGTTGATCTAAATTTAAAAACTAAAACTATACAACATCTAGACCAAAACATCTAAGACTAGCTTTGAAAGCTGGGGGTAAAGAAAGATTTCTTAGGACATAGAAGGCAATTATAAGAAAAGACAATTATAAATTGAACTTTATCAAAATTTTAAAAGTCTGCTCATCTTAGTGTTAAGAAGACAAAAAGGCAAGCCACGGACAGGAAAAAAATATTTGTAATATGTTTATCTGACAAAGGACTCATCTAAAATATATACATATAAAAAAACACAACATTAAAAAATGAGCAAAAGCCTTGAACAGATACTACAAAAGAAAATATTGGTATGTCCAGTAACACATAAAGAGATGTTTATATGAAGGTAAAATGAAGCAGGCAAAAAAAAAAAGGTGTTAAACATCATTAGTTATCAGAGAAATGCAATATAAAATCATGAAGTAATTCTTTCACATCTATCAGAATGACTAAAATTTAAAAGACTGATAAAATATCAGTAAGAATGTGGAAGTCAGAACTGTCATACATTGCTGCTAAGATTACAAAATGGTACAACCACTTTGGAAAACTGGCAATTTCTGATACAATTAAACATATCCTTCAACCTGTGATCCAGCAATCCTACTCCAAGGTATATACCCAAGAGAAATGAAATCATATGTCCATAAGAAGAGTTGAACATGAATATCATAGCAGTTTTATTTATAATAGCCCCAAACTAGAAACAATCCCAATGTCCTTCAACAGGTAAATAGATAAATAAGTTACAATACAGTGGTATTCAGCAATAAAAAGACCTACTGATACAAGCAAAACATGAATAAAACCAAAAATATGACATATAAACAAGTACATACTAAATGTTTTCGTTTATGTGAAGTTCAAGAAAAGGCAAAAAGTGATCTGTGGTGGTAGAAATGAAAACACTGTTTGCCTCAGGTGGTCAGGTGAGACATTAACTGGAAAGGAGGACTCCCTGGAGTGAAAGAAGATATCTCGATGGCCAGGTGCAGTGTCTCACGCCTGTAATCCCAGCACTTTGGGAGGCTGAGGCGGGCGGATCACAAGGTCAGGAGTTTGAGACCAGCCTGGCCAGCATGGTGAAACCCCATCTCTACTAAAAATACAAAAAATTAGCTGGGCATGGTGGGATGCACCTGTAGTCCCAGCTACTCAGGAGGCTGCAGCAGGAGAATCGCTTGAACCCAGGAGGCAGAGGTTGCAGTTAGCCTGTATCACGCCACTGCACTCCAGCCTGGGTGACGGAGCAAGACTCTGTCTCAAAAAAAAAAAAAAAAAAAAGAAGAAAAAAAATAAAATATGTCTTGATTTGGGCATTACTTGTCTACATTTGTCAAAACTCATCAAGCTGCATATTTAAGATCTATGTATTTAAAATTATACCTCAATAAAGAAAAAAGAATTTGACTTAGCATGGAAAGCATTGTAAAAATATAATGCCTTCTGATTAAATTAGATAATGTATGTGAAGTGCTTAACACGGTGTCTGAGTGTCAGGCAATATTATTGATTATCATGGTGGTTGTCACTTTATTTCTGTTGCCTTTTTTTTTTTTTTTTTGAGACAGGGTTTTGTTCTGTCATCCAGGCTGGAGTGCAGTAGCATGATCATGACTCACTGCAGCCTCAGCCTGGTGGGCTCAAGTTATCCTCCCACCTAAGCCTTCTGAGTAGCTGGGACTACAGGTGCATGCCACCCAGCTAATTTTTGTATTTTTTGTAGAGATGGGGTTTTGCCATTTGCCCAGGCTGGTCTCGAACTCCTGGGCCCAAGCAGTTCACCCGCCTTGGCCTCCCAAAGTGCTGGGATTACAGGCATGAGCCATTGTGCCTGGCCCATCTTCTTTGAGTTGTTCCAGTGTTTGCTTCTTTGTGGATGTTATTTTAGTGCTTGTAGCCTTGGAATGTATAAGGTTTGGGGGATTCCTTTGTTGAGATGAGGTAATGGTGAAGATATTGAAAACAGTTAGGAATTAACTAATTTGAATTAGCTAATAACATAATCATAGTTAGGTAATAACTAATTTAAATTAGTTACAATACCCTGAAAACAGTTTATTTGTGTCTTACAGAAGAAGCCCTTCGGGCAAGAGTAAAGTAGAGCAGTAAGAAACAAAACAATAACAAAAGTATGTTTAGTAAATCCCTGCAACTGGAGTACGTATTTAGGAATAGGTTATCTGTAACATTTAAAAGTTACTATTTTGGCTGGACTTGGTGGCTCACACCTGCAGTCCCAGCACTTTGGGAGGCTGAGATGGGTGGATCATTTGAGGTTAGGCGTTTGAGACCAGCCTGGCCAACATGGTGAAACCCTGTCTCTACTAAAAATATTTTTTAAAAAAATGAGCCAGACATGGTGGTGGGCGCCTGTAGTCCCAGCTACTTGGGAGACTGAGGCAAGAGAATCATTTGAACCTGGGAGGCAGAGGTTGCAGTGAGCCGAGATCGCACCATTGCACTCCAGCCTGGGCAACAAGAGCAAAGCTCCGTCTCAATAATAATAATTAAATAAAAATTACTATTTCTTTTTTACAATAAAACTGTTTTTAGTGTTGTGCTGCCAAGAAAGTAGACTATACCTGGAGACTTTTACTTGCAGGGGAAGTTTTAAAAATAAATTGATGCGTAGAAAGTAAAATCTGTTCTGGTTGATCAGAAATGGAAGCCCATAGAATGTTACAAGTCTTATCCACCCTAGAAGATAGTAGCTCTTTTTTTTTTTTTTTTTTTTTTTTTTTTTGAGATGGAGTTTTGCCTTGTTGCCCAGGCTAGAGTGCAGTGGCACCATCTCGGCTCACTGCAACCTCTGCCTCCTGGGTTCAAACAATTCTCCTGCCTCAGCCTCCCAAGTAGCTGGGATTATAGGTGCCCGCCACCACACCTGGCCAATTTTTGTATTTTTAGTAGAGATGGGGTTTCACCATGTTGGCCAGTCTGGTCTTGAACTCCTGACCTCAGGTCATCCACCCTCCTTGGCCTCCCAAAGTGCTGAGCCACTGCGCCCGGCTGATAGTAGCTCTTTAGCAGCAGGCTTGCATTTCATTGGCTAAACTACTTATATCATAGCGCCTGCATATATAAAAGATAAAAGGGAAACAGGTGCTCAGTTGACATTCCGAGTGGCATAGCAGGAGTAAAGAGAGCAAAGGAGAAGTGGTGTTGAAGTCTGTGACCCAGACTTAGAGCACAATGAAACCTTTGCCTTTCCCTTGTGTTGTACTGTGGCCTAAGTAGAAGAGTTGAGATATGAAATGCTTATATCTTGAGGTGTGGCTCTGTAGGATGATGTGGAAAGGAGGTTTCTTGTAGCAAATGCCCTCTCCAGCCTCCTTTCCTTTTCCCTTCAGTATAAGTCACTTTACTTTGCTCCTGAAACTGTTAGGTAGTATTATGTTTTCTTTCAGTTTATTCACATAGCAGTTCTGTTTGTTTTCTATATGAGAACTGTCTTTAGTCTCCCCCAATACATACCAATGTGGACTCTGCATTCGCCCTGCCTGTCCAATCTCATAGAATGTGCACTGAGAAAACTAATTGCAGAGATAAATTGGTTTTTTGTGTGCATGACTGATCAAGAGCAAAGTACCTTAATTTCAGATGCCTTCAGAGAGATTTTTCTTTAACCTCTGCTTTTAAGACGAAGATTATAAAGCATTATCATTACTTCAGGTCAGAATTATATTGCTTTTGGTCAAAAGCTGTTGTAAGATTTACAAAGTAATAGAAAAAAGTAATCTAAAGATAAATTATAAAGATCAAAGCAGTTCAAAATTAAAGTAAATTTGAGTGTAAGCATAGATAGGGCTTTAGAGTCATAAAAGAAACCACTAGACCATACATCATTTTGTCTTTTTAACCATAGCTTCCAAAGGAGCCTTAATAATTTTATTTTTAGTGAAAAGCAAGAGGCTAAACTCTCTTGTTTTACTCATTTGAATGTATTGTTCATAGTTGATTGTTAGTTAAAATTGTCCCAAGCAATTTCTCATTACAGACACAATAGGCTGATTCAGAGGTAATATGGAAGGTCCGATAGCACATAGTAGGTCCCAGCTTTGGTTTGTGTCATCAGCTATATTTTATTTGCTGATAATTTCCAAATCTGTGTCTTTTATCTCTGGCTTCTTTCTTTGTCCGTTGACTTAGCATTTTCATCTAGTTGTGGAAATCACATGATAGGTACCTCAAACACTTTAATGTGTCTCAAACAGAATTTTAAAAATTTGTTAAGTCTTTTCTTCAAACTGCCAAACTGCCTCTCGCTTATTTCTATATTTTGATTTATGGCTTCATTATCCTCTTCATTAACCCTTACCTCTGCCATTTCCAAATTACCAACTCATATTATAACCTTTGAAATGTTTTTCAGATCTAGCCATCTATCTCATCCCCCCGTCACTGACCCTTGTTTGCCTTCATTACCTGTACTTTTAAAATATGTTATTATTATTATTATTATAACAAAAGTAATAGGTACTTTTAAAAAATTCAGACTCTTCAGACGTTTACAGAGTGGAAACCTCCTGTTCTCTCCCTCCCAATTCTACTTCTCTGAAGTAACCACCTGCTACTGTTTGGTGTATATATTGGCAGACATTTTCTATGCATTTCTAAACATATAGAGATAGATATAGAAAGAATCTCAAATACTTTACCATCTCTTGTGTGGACTATTAGAACAGATTCCTCACTCATCTTTCTGCCATCAGCCCTTCTCCATTGCAGCTATTGCCAGAGTTATCTACCTAAATAGCAAGTCTTAAAAGACCTCTGCTTGGTCCCAGTTGCCTACAGGATAAGGACCAACCTCTTAGTATTACACCTATAAAAGTCCTTCATATTCTGGGCCAGTATCTGTCTCCAGCCTTACTCTTTGCCAGTTCTGCTTTGCTCATTATGTCCATTGTCACTGTTCCCTGGATTGGTCATGCCTCAACATATCCCACTGCCATTGTCTTCTCTACCTGGCAAATTTCTACTCATTCTTTAAGACCCTGCTCATCTGTTGTCTCCTTTATAAGGAGTTTTTGTCTAGTTTTCCCAAGAAGAGATAACGGCTTTCTCTTTTCTGTTTCTTCAGTACCTCAATCATATTTTTTTTTTCTAACTGGTCTGTTTATATGTTTCTCCCTTAGTTCCCTGTGAACAAAAGCAGGGCGCTTGTCTTATCATTTAATGTCGAATACTCTTCCTAGTCTATATAGACACTCAGTAAACACTGGGAAACAGACATGTTTGTAGTTTAGAACTGCATTGCTTTAAAAGTCTATCTAAGTTAAAGAAAGTAGGCTGGGCACAGCAGCTCACACCTGTAATCCCAGCACTTCAAGAGGCCAAGGTGAGAGGATCACTTGAGCCCAGGAGTTAGAAACCAGCCTGGGCAACATAGTGAAACCCTGTCTCTACAAAAATAAAAAATAAAAAAGTTAGCCAAATGTGGTGGTGTGTGCCTGTAGTCCCAGTTACTAAGAATGCTGAGGCAGGAGGATTGCTTGAGCCCAGGAGGTCGAGGCTGCAGTGAGCTATGATCGTACCACTGCACTCCAGCCTGAGTGACAGAGTGAGTCCCTATCTCAAAAAAAAAAAAAAAAAGTAAAATTTTAGAACCATCATTTCTTGAAATTTTTAAGCCAGTTTACATAACTATTTTACAAGTTTTGCTTAATAATACCATTTTTTACCTTTTAAAGATGACAGTATGATTTTACCATGACCGTATTTACTATATTATGAAATAACTCAGCTTTAAATGTGATACCATACAACAATTAAAAATGTTAGATTGGCCGGGCGGCTCACGCCTGTAATCCCAGCACTTTGGGAGGCTGAGGCAGACGTATCACCTGAGGTCAGGAGTTTGATATCAGCCTGACCAACATGGTGAAACCCCATCTCTACTAAAAATACAAAATTAGCCAGGTGCGGTGGTTCATGCCTGTAATCCCAGCGACTCGGGAGGCTGAGGCAGGAGAATCACTTGAACCCAGGAGGCAGAGGTTGCAATGAGCCGAGATCATGCCATTGCACTCCAGTCTGGACAAGAGCAAAATTCCATCTCCAAAAAAAAAAAAAAGTTAGATCTGTATAGAGACAGGAAGGGAGGTACAAAATGTATTATGCATAAAAAAAGAAATCCAGACAAACATAAATCAGATTATTGTGTTTTGTTGTTGTTGTTGTTGTTGTTTTAGGCAGGGACCTCAAACTTCTGAGGTCCAGCTATCCTCCTGCCTTAGCCTCCTGAGTAGCTGGGACTACAGGCATGTGCCACCATGCCCTGTCTTTAGTTTCTCTATTTTTTTATTCTCCAAACATATTATTTTCTACTACTTAGCTTTGTTATGTTTCCATTTCTGTAGACTGAGCATATACTTTACTAAGCAGAAAAAAAAAACAAAAAAATCATCGGTCAGTTTTTAATCTTTTATATTCTTCTTAGAAAATTAAAGTCTGGGTAGTAGAGTTTTTTGTTTTTATATTTGGTTTTAGTTTTCCCGGAGAATTAAAATATATCTTTGGTAAAAACTAAAATATAAATTTGAATTTGAAGACATTTCAGCTGTATTTATCAGATTAACTCAGTTAATAAGTTTTTTTTTTTTTCTTTTTTTGAGATGTAGTTTCGCTCTTGTCATCCAGGCTGGAGTGCAATGGCACGATTTCGGCTTACTGCCACCCCCACCTCCCGGGTTCAAGCAATTCTCCTGCCTCAGCCTCCCAGGTAGCTGAGATTATAGGTGCCCACCACCACGCCTGGCTAATTGTTTGTATTTTTAGTAGAGACGGGGTTTTACCATGTTGGCCAGGCTGATCTCGAACTCCTGACCTCAGGTGATCTGCCTGTCTCAGCCTCCCAAAGTGCTGGGATTACAGGTGTGAGCCACCATGCCTGGCCAATAAGTATTTTAATACTTGCTTTTCGTGTAATATGCTAGGCGTGGTAGTACAATTTTAAGGATACGGTTTTTTATAGTGTAATAAGTTACAGCCTATGCTGGGTAGCGGAAATTCCTGAGTAGCAGTTTGTGAAGGAGATAAAATAATAATCTTATAATTTATACACCTTTTCCTTAAATTGAAATTTTTCTCTTATATTTTGGGGGTCAACTTTTATTTCAGTGTCTAATCAGGAATTGAAAAATTGCTTTTCTGTTTTTGTTTTGAGACAGAGTCTTGCTCTGTCGCCCAGGCTGGAGTGCAGTGGCACGATCTCAGCTCACTGCAAACTCCACCTCCTGGGCTCACACCATTCTCCTGCCTCAGCCTCCCAAGTAGCTACAGGCGCCCGCCAGCACGCCCAGCTAATTTTTTGTATTTTTGGTAGAGACAAGGTTTCACCGTGTTAGCCAGGATGGTCTTGATCTCCTGACCTAGTGATCCGCCTGCCTCAGCCTCCCAAAGTGCTGGGATTATAGGCGTGAGCCACCGCACCCGGCCCGAAAAATTGCTTTGTTTTAAAGTCAAATTGGAAAGGATATTTGCTGGTGGGTAGGACCACCAATAATAATAAATAACAAATAATTATTTTTAATAAAAAATAAGCTAGCATAAGGAATATTTTTTTTTTCTTTTTGAAACAGAGTCTTGCTCTGTTGCCTAGGCTGGAGTGCAGTGGCACAATCTTGGCTTACTGTAACTGCCACCTCCCGGGTTCAAGCAATTCTCTGCCTCAGCTTCCCGAGTAGCTGGGATTACAGGCGTCCAGCACCATGCCTGGCTAATTTTTGTATCATTGGTAGAGACGGGGTTTCACCATCTTGGCCAGGCTGGTCTTGAACTGTTGACCTCATGATCCACCTGCCTTGGCATCCCAAAGTGCTGGGATTACAGACGTGAGCCACTGTGCCCAACCAAGGAAGATTTTTAAAATGATTAAATAGAAAATATTTTTAATATAAAATCTTGAAGTATAATTTATTAATAAGTTTGCCATGTGTGTTTACCACCTGAATTATCACTTAGATTATTAAACAGTAAAAATTTAGGTATATAGTTGCTGTTTTAAAAAGTTTTTTTTTTCGCCAGGCACAGTGGCTCAATGCCTGTAATTCCAGCACTTTGGGAGGCTGAGGTGGGTGGATCATGAGGTCAGGAGTTTGAGACCAGCCTAGCCAACATAGTGAAACCCCGTCTCTACTAAAAATACAAAAATTAGCCTGGCATCGTGGCTCGTGCCTGTAGTCCCAGCTACTTGGGAGGCTGAGGCAGGAGAAGACTGGAACCCGGGAGGCAGAAGTTGTGGTGAGCCAAGATTGAGCCACTGCACTCCAGCCTGGACAACAGAGCAAGACTCCATCTCAAAAAAAATAAATAAAAGTGTTTTTTCACATCAAATTGATATTTTTTGTAATATAAGTTTTACTGAATAGTTGTTAACTGAATATCTTTGCTTACATTTGCTAAATGGTTACGAATATACTAAATACTTAACATGTTGGAGTTTAAGGCTTCTGAGTTCTAAAATTCACTGAAAATGATTTGGGATATTTTGTCTCTTGTCTGTGAAATGAAACAGAATTTTAATAGAAAGAACCTGGTTTAAGTATTATGCAGTTTTCTTCTGAAAACTCAGTATTCTTTTTATGATGACAATTCCACTGTGATTACCACATTTTCTTTGCTTCCTACTGAAGAAGCTCTTAGTGCGCTTGCAAAGAACATAAGGAGTCATGTCAGAGGTCAGCTATTTGAGTCCATTTTCCCACAGCCGCCTGGTGCGAGTGATCTTTTACTGTGTTTTAAAAAAATGGGCAAGGATTAGAGGGGATTAGAAAGAATATTACCCTCCTGAATATAGGCCCAAAGCACTAAGGGGAGAGAACCCAACCAGGCATCAAATGGGCTTTGCTTGACCAGGACACAACCTCTGCTGCATTCCTTTAAGAAACTGAATGGGAAATGTTAAGTCCCCAAACTGGATTAGTAAATAATCTCATAGTTTGTGACATCTGCTAAAATAAATTGATGAGCAGACTACATTCTTACACTTTGAGAAGAGAGCCAAAGACATCAAAAGTAAGAGTAATTAAAGATGGGCATTAAACTTAGTAATTGTTGGAAAGATACATTTCATAAACCAAAAAATTATTTTAGATACAATATGAGGAGTACATGTATATTGATTAAATAAATTAAGGCTTAAATTTTGAAACCACTACAGCTTTTTGTTTTTAAGAGTCTTCCTAGAGTCTTATTGCTTGTAGCAGTTTTACAAAGTGTTTCACAAATTCAGCTCTTTAATTTATGTTATCCCATTAGTTTGTATAACAACCTGAGGAACTAGAATTTGAAATCTGAGAATGTATCTTTTGAGACACCTCTGGAATGTTTCTCTTTTTATATTTTATAAGAGAAGTTAACATAATTTGTATCTTATGACACATAATTTGATATCAAATTGTTTAGAACCAAAGAGGTAATTTCAAACCTATTCTAGAAGGGCAAGTGCATTCTGGTCTCAGTCTTTGGAGATAGTATTTAGCTAACTAAATAAGTTTTTAAAGGTTTTAAGTTGACTAATAGTAAAGATGCTGTACAAATAGTTAACTTTGTATCTTTCTACATATAACAAGTACATTTGATTGGTATAGCAACTGTGATTACACTGCTTTTGTTATAAATGATAATATTAGTACAAGTATTCTCATTAGGAGTTTAAGATAGAATTTAGATTCATAACTGAAGAAGAATTGGTAGACTACAACTTCTTTAACAGGCACATTAAATGCATCCTGCACTGTGCTCTCTTGGTTCAGTGCCTTTATTCAAGATGGCCCTGTGCTTTGTTTATGTCTTCCTGCTGTTCTCCTCACTCCCCAGTCCGCTCATCCACATTCTACCTATCTGTAAATATCAGGTCAAATCCCATCAAGTGGTTTATTTCTAGCCCCTAAATCATAATACTTCCTAAACATAGAGTTATCATATGACTCAGCAATTCTACTCCATGGTACTTACTCAAGAGAAAGAAAAACATGTTCATTGTGAAACTTATACACAAGTGTTTATAACAACATTATTCATAATAGCCAAAAGCTAAAAACAACCAAATATCTGTCAGTTGATGAATGGATAAACAGAACATATATACCATACATAAAATGCAGTTTTATTCAGCCATTAGAAGAAATGAGGCACAAGTACCATGCATGCTACAAGGGTAAACCTTGAAAACATTATGCTAAGTGAAAGAAACCAGTCACAAAATGATTCCATTTGTATGAAATATTCAGAATAGGCAAATCTATAGAGATATAAGATAGATTGGTAGTTGCTTAAGGGGGTTGGGGGAGTAGGGGAGAAGTGAGTTGTGACTAAAGGGTACAGGATTTTCTTTTGAAGTGATGAAAATGTTCTAAAATTGACTTTGGCGATAGTTGCACATATCTCTGAATATATTAAAAATCCTTGAATTGTATACTTTAAATGGGTGAATTCTAAGGTATGTGAATTACATCTCAATAAAGGCTGTTATTTAAAAACTAAATTTAAAAAATTAATACCTCTATCTGTATTCCCATATATTGCACTTTTTTTTTTCTTTTCTTTTTTTTCTTTTTTGAGACAGAGTCTCTCTCTGTCGCCAGACTGGAGTGCAGTGGCTCAATCTTGGCTCACTGCAACCTCCGCCTCCCAGGTTCAAGCGATTTTCCTGCCTCAGCCTCCTGAGTAGCTGGGACTATAGGCAGGCACCACCACACTCAGCTAATTTTTGTATTTTTAGTAGAGATGGGGTTTCACCATGTTGGTCAGGATGATCTCCATCTCCTGACCTCATGATCCGCTCACCGCAGCCTCCCAAAGTGTTGGGATTATAGGCATGAGCCACTGCGCTTGGCCTTGTACGTTGTTTCTACCTCAAATAAAGTACTCACCAGAGTCTTGTTATAATTAGTCACTTAAGAAATCTGTCTTTTCCATTGCATTATGTAGCTCCAGAGAACAGGCAGAGTGTTCTTTGGTATTCCCTAACAACCATAGTGCTTTGAACTTAGTAAATATGAATTTAATTGAACTTTTCCACAATTAAGTTCTTTCACCTATAAAATGTAAATAAGAGAAAAAAGAATTGAATGTTGCCACAAATATTGTTCCAAAATTGGATTTCATAACTTTTATATTCTTCTTTTCAGTAGGAAATGGCTTAATTAAAAATAAAAAATAAATAAATTTTAAAAATAAAAAATATGGGCTGGGCGCGGTGGCTCAAGCCTGTAATCCCAGCACTTTGGGAGGCCGAGACAGGCGGATCACGAGGTCAAGAGATCTAGACCATCCTGGCTAACACGGTGAAACCCTGTCTCTACTAAAAATACAAAAAACTAGCCGGGCGAGGTGGCGGGCGCCTGTAGTCCCAGCTACTAGGGGAAGCTGAGGCAGGAGAATGGCATAAACCCAGGAGGCAGAGCTTGCAGTGAGCTGAGATCCGGCCACTGCACTCCAACCTGGGTGACAGAGCGAGACTCCGTCTCAAAAAAAAAAAAAAAAAAAAAAAAGTGTAATTTTTACATTTAATTCATTTTTGGAAAAATAAATAGTTGCTCTCATATTACCTCCTCAGCTCGAGTTTCCATTTTGTATTTAGCCAGGCCACACATATGCCATTTATCACCTTATTTTTACCTACAGAAATATTCTGGTTTTCATAATTTGCATATATAAGCATTTTATACACGTTATCAGTAGAATCTTCATGTCATTTCAATTAGTTTTTAAAAAATCAGGTTGACTTTCTAACACTTCGAATCTACAGTTTTATGGGTGTTTGAATTTAGCACAGTTTAATTTTTCTTTTTTCTGTTGTGTGTATATGTGTGTGTTTTACTTTTTCAGTATTTATTAGAGATGAAAAGTTTAATTTTACCTCCAGAACACATTCTGAAACGGGGTGATAGTGAAGCAATTGCCTATGCTTTCTTTCATCTTCAGCACTGGAAACGAATAGAAGGTGCTCTTAATCTGTTACAGTGTACATGGGAAGGCAGTAAGTATTCTTTTCCAAAAGGAACACTAATCTATTCATTGCATTCACAGGCAGTCTTTTTAAATGAGATTGTCTGGGTTTCCATAAGGATTTGTTGTTCAGATTGGTTTCAAACGGTAATCAGTGATGAGATATTTGGTTTATTGGTAGAAATGCATAATGTTATATTGATCCCACAAAAGCAGAGTGAGAAACTGTTATGGTGTTCTGCCATATGTTCATTTAAGTTACATATTTGTAAGGAAAGAGAATGAAAACTTGGCCCTTTGACTTACAGCTTTTTTAATGTGGTTGAGCTATTCTAATATTTTAAAAATTGGTCTCTTTTTGTTTTATTTTGTTTTCAGATGTATACAACATGGAGCTATTTTCTTCATAACTGATATCAACCTATTCTTTATTGTAAAATACATACAACATAAAATTTAGTTTTAACTATTTTAAGCATATAGTTCAGTGGCATTATGTATGTTCCTAGTGTTGTACAAACATCACCATCATCCATCTACAGAACTTTTTCATTATCCCAAACTGAAATTCTGTACCCATTAAATAATAACTCCCCAGTCTTGCCTCCCTCAAGCCCATGGCAGCCACCATTCTACTTTGTCTCTATGAGTTTGACTACTCTAGGTACCTCATGTAAGTGGTATTATGTAATTTTTGTTCTGTTTTGTCTGGCCTTTTTCACTTAGTATAATATCTTCGAAATTCATTTATATTGGTAATACGTGTCAGAATTTCATTTTTAAGTCTGAATAATTCATTGTATGTATATACCACATTTTGTTTATCCATTCATCTGTTAATGAACAGATACCCATTCAACTTGGGTTGTTTTTACCTTTTGGCTATTGTGAATAATGCTGCTACAAATATTGGTGTACAAATACCTGTTCGAGTTCCTGCTTTCAGTTCTTTTGGGTATATACCCAGAAATGGAATTGCTGGATCATAAAATTCTATGTTTACTTTTTTAAGGAAGCTCAGTGGTGTTTTTTTCCATAGCAGCTGCACCATTTTACATTCCCACCAGCAAGGCACAAAAGTTCCAATTTCTTCACATCCTTGCCAACACTTGTTATTTTCTGGGTTTTTTTCTTTATTTAAATAATAGCTCTCCTAATGGATGTGAAGTGGAATCTCATTGTGGTGATGTTTTGCATTTCCCTGATTAGTGATGTTGAAGGTCTTTTCATGTGTTTATTGGCCATTTATGTATCTTCTTTGGAGAACAAATTGGACTGTTTTAAACTAACTACCCGATCTCTTAATCGTTGCTTCTTATAACCACCAAGAAAGTAAAGAAGCTTAATTAAAACATTTTACCTGTAGGATTCACATAATTCTTTTGAAAAGTACACCACAGCTATTAATAAAAATTCAAAAATAAATTCAACGCTTATTCACTAAAATTGGTTAACCCCCCTCAGTTCCCAAACTACTCTGAGGCACCTTGGATGTTGCAGCAATTCACAGGAGTGCTGTAGAACATTTTAAATTTTCAATGGAAACACAACAATACAATATTCAAGTCTAGGTACGGTGGCTCATGCCTGTAATTTCAGCACTTTGGGAGGCTGAGGCCTCCCAAGGTCGAGGCTGTAGTGAGCCGAGATGGCACTACTATACTCCAGCTTGAGTGACAGAGTGAGACCTTATCTCAAAAATAATAATAATAATAATTCGACATCTGTCAGATATTACTTAAACTATTAGCTCCAGACAGTTCACAGTTTCAACATTAGATCACTCTCCATTCCTTTCAATATCATTACATCTTTGCAAGCTGGAGTTTTGTTAGTTGCTGTGATTAAAAGAAGTACCACACAAAAATCAGTGTGAAATAGGAAATGAAGATGGTAGTGTCCAATGTGATTCCAAGTTTCGAGAAGTCGTACAGTGTCTAACAGGCTTATACCTATATCTCATTAGTAAGAAATTATGGTCATTTAAAAATGAAATAAGAAAATTGATTTATTGATTCTGTTTTTTAACTTTATGTGTATTTTTTTCCAAATTGCTGCTAAATTATTAGGACATAAATTTTTAAAGTTGTTTGGACTCACTATTAACAAGTGAAATTATCTTGAACCAATTTGGGAACCTCTGCATTAACCATTTGCTAAAGGCCAGATACTGTGGCTTGATAATAACAATATAAATACAATTGATGAGTCAAGTGTGGTGACTTATACCTGTAGTTCCAGCTACTAGGGAGGCTGAGGCGGAAGGATCACTTGAGGCCAGAAATTCGAGACCAACCTGGGCAACATAGCAAGACTCTCTCTAATATATATATATGTGTGTGTGTGTGTATGTTTTTAAAGAAAAGATTAATAAAACTGGGATTATGTACTTGAGAAACTGAATGTCTTTGAGTAATTCAACTTACTTTTGCTTTTTCTCCAGTAGTCCATAAGCTCCTCAAAAGCAGATATTCTATCTCATTCATTTTGTATGTGTCCTCACTGCCTGACATTCTGCTTGGCAAATAGGTTTTCAATAAGTGTATGATTTAATTTATTACTTTGTATGTGGAGATGAGGTCTTGCTATGTTGCCCAGGCTGGTCTTGAACTCCTGGCCTCAGGCAATCTTTCCACCTTGGCCTCCCAAAGGAGCTGAGTTTACAGGCATGAGCCATCGTGCCCAACCACTTATGATTTATACTGTATTTCATGAATCATGATCAATGATTTATTAGTGTTATCACTAATTTACTAATTTGGTCTATGACTTTGGACAAATAACTACTTTTTATTGTGGTAAAATAAAGTCTAGACTGGGCCTGGTGACTCACACCTATAATCCCAGAACTTTGGGAGGCTGAGGCGGGCGGATCACCTGAGGTCGGGAGTTTGAAACCAGCCTGACCAACATGGAGAAACCCTGTCTCTACTAAAAATACAAAATTAGCTGGGCGTGGTGGCACATGCTACTTGGGAGGCTGAGGCAGGAGAATCACTTGAACCTGGGAGGCGGAGGTTGCGGTGAGCCGAGATCGTACCATTGCACTCCAGCCTGGGCAACATGTGCAAAACTCTGTCTCAATAAATAAATAAATAAATAAATAAAGTCTAAATTGTGACAAAAGTTTATAGAGCCAAACACGAAAGGAAAAACAAAAATCTTATCACAATTTTGATGACTACAGCAGGCCCTTAAATAATATTGTTTCATTTAACATTATTTATTATAATGTTGATGAGGGAAAAAAACCCAAAAAACAGATTTCCAGCCAGGACCATTGTCTGTGTGAAGTTTGCAAGATATTCCCATGCCTGTGTGGGTTTCCCCTTACATCCCAAAGATGTGCACATTAGCTTAATTGGTGTATCGAAATTGTCTCAGTATGAGTGAGTGTGGGGGTGTGCGCGAGTGGTATACTGGAATGGTGTCTTGTCCAGGGTGGGTTTCTGCCTTGTACCCTGGGCTGCCATGATAGGCTCTGGCCATGCTTGACCCTGAACTAAAATAATTGGGTAAATAATGATCCTGTTTTTATGAATCTTAAATGTATATATAGCTCACATTTATTTCAATGTTTAATATAAGAAGTGTTTTGAATCTTTATGTAGAAGTTTGGTGATGTTTTGTGACCAAGGAACTTAACTCTTGTTTATATCAGTTAGCCTATGGCAAAATTGTCATTTATTATATGACATTTCACTTAAAGTCACAGTTTCCAAGAACCTATTGACAGTGTTAAAGATTTATGTACTTAGCTAATGGAATAGATCAATAAAGATTTCTTCTTTAATAAATCTACAGTAGTTGGTGATAATCTAGATCGGGGTGGGCAAACTTTTCCTGTAAGGTGCTAAATAGTAAATATTTTAGATTTTGTGGGCCATACATTTTCACAGCTACTTGATTCTTGTAACATGAAAACAGCCTTAGCCAATATGTAAATGAATGGCATAACTATGTTCCAATAAAGTTTTATTTACAAAAACCTAGTGGGCCAGACCTGGCCAAAGGGCCATACTTTGGTGACCCGTGATCTAGATTAAGATCTGCTCATAGGCTGGGCGCGGTGGCTCACGCTTGTAATCCCAGCACTTTGGGAGGCCAAGGTGGGCAGATCACAAGGTCAGGAGATCGAAACCATCCTGGCTAACATGGTGAAACCCCGTCTCTACTAAAAATACAAAAAATTAACCAGGCGTGGTGGCAGGCACCTGTAGTCCCAGCTATTCGGCATGCTGAGGCAGGAGAATGGCGGGAACCTGGGAGGCAGAGCTTGCAGTGAGCTGAGATCGCGCCACTGCACTCCAGCCTGGGCGACAGAGCAAGACTCTGTCTCAAAAAAAAAAAAAAAAAAAAAATCTGCTCATAGAAAGCTTTGGTGAAACCCACATGTGAGGTTAGGAGCCATTGAAAACTATTTTAGGTTGCCAGTAGTAATGGCCACAACAGTTATATACATCCCAGTTATATGAAGATTTCTGTAAGAAGCAGAATTATCAATTCTTCTTTGGAATTATCAATTGTGTTTGTAATGAGGAGACTGAAGCAAAGAAGGACCCAGCCAGTCTCATCTACCACTCCCTATAGTTTTACTCCAGCCAGACTAGACCGTTCACTATTATCTAAATAAATCTTATCCTTCCCCTTATTCATTCTTTTGCTTACTTTGTTTCTTGTATCTAAATGTCTCACTAAAAAAGAAAATAAAATACTATGTGAAATTTTTATATAAATTTGTCTCCAAAATAGCTTTGATCTATAGTATAGGATGGTAAATGAGACAGAATTGAGTATCAACACAAGCTTTTTTTTCTCAGCTTTTAGAATGATTCCACACCCGTTAGAGAAAGGACATCTATTTTACCCTTATCCCAGCTGCACAGAGATGGCTGATAGAGAGCTATTACCTAGTAAGTAAATATTTTAGTTTTCTTAAACTTACAAGTAGTTTTAAGTTTAGATTGTTTGTCATAGTATTCTCCATTTTAAAAGTGCCTTTGGTTGAAATTCAGGACACTGTTTAAATACTATTTTAGTTACTTCTGGGATGTAGTTGTCTAATTCAATTTATTTCCAAATAATTATTGAGCAAAACCCTGTGCTAAATGCAACAAAGGACACCAAGATTAAAGATATTAACAAGAACTGTCATCTTACAAACATTTAGAAAAGAAATAATGCCAATCCTTCACAAACTCAGAAAATAAATGAGGAAAGAATACTCCCCAAATCATTTGATGAGAGCAGTATCTTCCTGATACCAAAACCAAAGATAATATGATATAAAAAGACTATAAAACAACAGCCCTTATGAATATAGACACAAACATCTTCAACAAAATATTAGGAAACTGAATCTAGCAACATATAGAAAGGCTTATATACCATGACCAAGTGGGATTTACCTCACAAATGCAAGTTTGGTTTAACATCTGAAAATGTAGTGTACCATGGTTAATAGAATAAAGCACAATAGATGCAGAAAAAGCATTTGACAAAATCTGGCTCTCATTCAAGATAAAAAGAAAAAATCTCAACAAACTACAAATTGAAGGGGACTTCCTCAACCTGATTTTAAAAAAAATCCCTGAAAAACCCACAATTAACATTATACTTAATGGTAAAAGACTGAATGCTTTCCCCCTAAGATCGGGAATAAGACAAGGATATCTGTTGTCACCACTTCTATTCAATATTCTACTAGAGGTTCTAGCTGGTGTTACCAGGCAAGAAAAAGAAGTAAGAGGCATTCGTATTGGCAAGAAGGAAGTAAAACTCTCCTTATTCAAAGGTGACGTGATCTTCTATATAGGAAATCCTAAGAAATCCATAAAAATGAAAATACTCTTAGAACTAATAAATGAGTTCAACAGGGTTGTAGAATATAAGATAAATATACTAATATTAATTATATATCTATGTATTAGTAATGAACAATCTGAAAATTGAATTTAGAAAAGAGTAGCAATCATAATAACAACAAAAACTACTTAGGAACAAATTTAACAAATTTAAGACATGTACACTAAAATATTGCTGAGAGAAATTAAAGAAAAACTAAATAAATGGAGAGACATTCCATATTGATGGATTGGAAGACCCAATTATATTTACTTATTTATTTATTTGAGACCAACTCTTACTCTCGCCCAGGCTGGAGTGCAGTGGCAAGATCTCAGCTCACTACAACCTCCGCCTCCTGGGTTCAGGTGATTCTCGTGCCTCAGCCTCCCGAGTAGCTGAGATTACAGGTGCGTGCCACCACGCCTGGCTAATTTTTGTATTTTTGGTAGAAAGAGAGTTTCGCCCTGTTGCCCAGGCTGGTTGCGAACTCCTGGGGTCAAGAAATCCACCTGCCTCAGCATCCTAAAGTGCTGAGCCTACAGGCATGAGCCACCGTACCTGGCCCCAATATTATTTAGATGACAGTTCTCTCCAAATTGATCTATAGATTCAATACAATCCCTATCAAAATCCCAGGAGGGATTTTGCACACGCGCGCACACACACACACACACACACACAAAGTAACAAGCTTATTCCAAAATGTATATAGAAAGGCAAAGGACCCAAACAATCTTTATGAAGAACGATTTGAAAAAGAGCAGCCAAAGAACTAGAAGGAGAACCAGAAATATGTAGGATTATGATTGCTGATAGTGTTTCAGTCTAGTTCCTGCCTTTAGGAAGCCAGGCTTCTCAAAAGAACAATCTACACTTTGTGTCTCAGCTGCCTTATCATCTGTTCTTTTCTCTGTAAACTAGTACATTTCTGTTTAACTTCTCTTTTTATGATTTAGCTGAGAAGCAACCTTGCCGAAGGCTGTAAACACTAGGACCATGTTTTCTTATATGATATAAACCTGTGCTACAGTTTTCACAATACTGAGCCATTAGAACTGAAGTCTAGGAAGGAAAGTTGCAGGTTTACAACTGTCAAACTTAATTAGTTGATAAGTTTAAACTGATAAATGAAAATTTAGGAGAGATTATGGCAACCTGAGTATGCTGGTGTTATTCTCCTAGTGTTTTTTATTTTCCTTTATCTGCTAAGTGATCTCTTCCTTCTCTGAATTCTCAGAGTGCTTTATGTACTTCTTAATCTCCCCTTTTAGACTGTAAACTCCTTGAAGGCCAGGATTCTATTCTTTTTTCTTTTTTTTTTTTAGATGGAGTTTCCTCCCTTGTTGCCCTGACTGGAGTGCAATGGCCTCATCTCGGCTTACTGCAACCTCTGCCTCCCAGGATCAAGTGATTCTCCTGCCTCAACCAGAGTAGCTGGGATTACAGGCGCCCACCACCACACCCAGCTAATTTTTTTGTATTTTTAGTACAGACAGGGTTTCACCATGGTGGCCAGGCTGGTCTGGAACTCCTGGCCTCAAGTGATCCACCCACCTTGGCCTCCCAAAGTGCTAGGATTACAAGTGTGAGCCACTGCACCTGGCCATTGTTCCTGTATCTCTTGTAATGGTTGCCATAAAAATTGTTATTCAATAAATATTGGTTGAATTAATCAAATTCATTAATGTATTCTTATAAACATGGCTGGCACATTGTAAGTACTTAACTAAAATGCTAAATATTAGTGCCTTCTCCCTCTCACCCTATTCTGAACTCCTAGGCTGCTGATAAGGTTGATAAAAAGATGATGGACAGGCCAGGCACAGTGGTTCACATTTGTAATCCCAGCACTTTGGGAGGTTGAGGCGAGCAGATCACCTGAGGTCAGGAGTCCGAGACCAGCCTGGCCAACATGGTGAAACCCCATTTCTACTAAAAATACAAAACATTAGCCCAGCATGGTGGTGCGTGCCAGTGATACCAACTACTCGGAAGGCTGCGGCAGGAGAATCGCTTGAACCTGGGAGATGGAGGTCGCAGTGAGCTGAGATTGCGCCACTGCACACCAGCCTGGGCAACAGAGTAAGACTCTGTCTCGAAAAAAAAAAAAAGAAAAGATGATGAACAATGTGTTAAATGCTACATGTATAGAATATATTATAAGAAAGCTTGAGAAGGGCTGGGCACAGGGACTCATGCTTGTAATCCCAGCTCTTTGGGAGGCTGAGCTAGGCAGATCACTTGAGGTCAGGAGTTCGAGACCAGCCTGGCCAACATGGCAAAACCCCATCTCTACTAAAAATACAAAAGTTAACCAGGTATGGGGCTCACGCCTGTAATCCCAGCTCTTTGGGAGGCTGAGCTGGGCAGATCACTTGAGGTCAGGAGTTCGAAACCAGCCTGGCCAACATGGCAAAACCCCATCTCTACTAAAAATACAAAAGTTAACCAGGTATGGTGGCTCACGCCTGTAATCCCAGCTACTCAGGAGGCTGAGGCAGGAGAATTGCTTGAACTCAGGAGGTAGAGGTTGCAGTGAGCCGAGATCGTGCCATTGCACTCCAGCCTGGGTGACAAAGCAAGACTCTGTCAAAGAAAGACAGAGAGAGAGAGAGAGAGAGAGAGAGAGAGAGAGAGAGATTGAGAGATAGAGATTGAGAGCCTAGCTCTCTAGGAGGTCAAGAATGATTCTCAATTTTCTGACTTGGGTGACTTGGAGAATGGTAAATCTATCCTATAGAAGGAGGAGCCAGTTTGGGAATAGGGGTTGGGGAAATAAATAAGTTCAAGCTTTGACTGTGTTTCCTGTGTAACATCTCATCCATATATACATGCATACCTGTATATGTGTATATATATATGTACGTATATAGAAATTTTTTTTTTTTTTTTTTTTTTTTTTTTTGAGACGGAGTCTCGCTCTGCCGCCCAGGCTGGAGTGCAGTGACTGGATCTCAGCTCACTGCAAGCTCCGCCTCCCGGGTGCACGCCATTCTCCTGCCTCAGCCTCCCGAGTAGCTGGGACTACAGGCGCCCGCCACCTAGCCCAGCTAGTTTTTCGTATTTTTCAGTAGAGACGGGGTTTCACCGTGTTAGCCAGGATGGTCTCAATCTCCTGACCTCGCGATCCGCCCGTCTCGGCCTCCCAAAGTGCTGGGATTACAGGCTTGAGCCACCGCGCCCGGCCACAGAAATTTATATGCTTAAATATTTTCTTGTATAATCTACTTAACACATATACATACAAGTCTATATTTTATCTCTCTAAGTAATATATAGGTATAGATGTATTTTTAAGTTATATATATAATATAGATTATAAAGTAAACATATAATATTTATAATTAGTGAATGTTATAGGCGTAAGTAATAGAGAGCAACTTTGAACTAGCTTAAACATACATAGTGATTTGTTGGAAGAACACTGGGTTATCAGAGAACTCAAAATCAACAATTATATTTGAACTTCGTAAGGGACTAGAACTGGGGACTAGAAAGTCATTAGGATTTCCAGGAATCAATTATTTGAATATCTCTGTCCCTAGATGCTTTTTTCAGTCTTTCCTATTCTTACTTTCCTTTCCTCCCTCCCCAGCCCCATTTTCTCTTTTTGTGATCTGTCATTGCTGTTTCTCTCAGTGTATCCACTTCATTCTTACATCTTTTCTCTTTACAGTTTGGCTTTCTTCATAGACCATGTGGCCAAACTTGAGGCCCCTACAGCCCTCTGTTTACATGTCATGAGTTCAGGCAAACAATACAGAATGAATAGTATCTCAATCTCACTTTTTCTTTTCTTTTCTTTTCTTTTTCCTTTTTTTTTTTTTTTGAGACAGGATTTCACTGTCAGGCTGGAATGCAGTGGCACATTCACGGCTCACTGCAGCCTCGACTTCTCAGGCTCAAAAGATCCTCCCCACTCTGCCTCCTAAGTAGTTGGGACCACAGGCATGTGCCACCATGCCTGGCTAATTTTTGTATTTTTGGTAGAGATGAGGTTTCACCATGTTGCCCAGCCTGGTCTTGAACTCCTGAGCTCAAGTGATCTGCCTGCCTCAACAAGTGTTGGGATTACAGGTGTAAGCCACTGCAACCAGCCTCAATCCCACTTCTAAAACTTCTGGGAGAGAGAGAATGAAATTTATCCAGGTGTTTACTCCTTGTCCAGTCAGCTGTGGCCTAAGACAAGATTAGGTTGTGTAAATAAAATTGCCAGTGGTCCTCATATATCTTCCTCTGTACATCTCAAAAAACAGACTTGGGAGTCATCATTTTCTAAGTAGCAAAAGAAGTCCTAGGCATAAATGAAATCACTAAGGAAAACTGTATGCAGTGACAATTGAACTGAGGGTGGAACCATGGGTGCATTCCTTAAAAATGTCTAAGGAATGAGTGGCAGAAAGAGTTGAAGATTCAGTGAAGAGGTTGTCGGAGAGACAGGACAATAACTAAAACTAGATATCCTAGAACTAAAAGGAAGAAGAAATTTCCAAGTGAGGAGGAATATCTGAGATAATAGGTAAAGTAAATACTAAGAAGAATTCATTGACTCTAGCAATTAAGATGTCATTAATGAGAGAAATTTTATTTTTCTTCCTGAAGTGGTGGTAGTGGTAGTTGTTCTTATTGTCTTTCCATTTTAACGGGAACAAGTATATTTAAGGCAAAAGAATGGACCTTAAATTATGGAACGTCATGATGTATGCAAGAGTGTATTATATTAAGCTAATACATTTAGCCTAAAATAATGCCCTCCTTTGTAAATTATTACAAAGGTTGTCTAATATAAGGCCAATTTTACATAGTAATATGAATAAAATCAGGGTTATTATCATGTTGTCAAAGCCATAAGCTATAAGACCAGTTTATTTTTGGCAAGACTTTATAAATTCCAACTCCATATAGGGTGCAAACTCCAGAAGGTAGGAGAGGGGTAATATGCTGGGGGGTTTTGTTTGATTATATTTTATGTTCTTAGAGTATTTTTTCTGTCTGTGGCTATGGTAGAATGAACAAATTGTTAACAATATGGAGTTTTAATACCCAGGAGTACTTAATGTTTTTTGTTTTTAATTTTCCTTCAACCTTGATATGACTTACCGCATTCTGGAATTTGCTTATGGACCTCATAAGTTCAGAGTTGAACTATTCCCCTAGTTCACATAGCTATTTAGTCGTCTTTTATGCCTTCTGATAAATTTTTCTGTACAAGCCAGTGATGAAATTTGAACTTTCGTTCCAAGGGAGTGTTTCTGTAATAGTCAGTCATCTATTATTTTGATGTGTTAGCCAAATATTGACTGACAAATGAATCTACAGAAAGCAATCCAGAAAGAAATAATTAGGTCTCTCCTACAGTATAAAAATCTCATATTTCAGGAAATTTCCTTACTAAAGCTATGCAGTTTTCTGCCTTATAAACTGAGAATAATACTACTATCTCTTACGGTTACTGAAAAGAATTAAATGAGTTAATATAAATTAAAGTTCTTTATAAACCATAAAATGCTATATAGGTTAGCTAATATTATTAACTTTGCTGTATTGTATGTGTTTCCCACCTTCTTGAATACCAGGGTTTGTTTCTCTTGATTTGAAGTTGGGAAGAAGAAGAAGTTGGCTTCTCACAGCTGAGGGACAGGGCAAAGGGGATTGCTGACTGATTCTCTGGGTGCTGAAAACACAATGTTCTCTACAGTTTCTAATATTTCTACCTTTTAAAACTTCCATTTTGATGTGCTTTTACTTTAAACAAGGCTCAAGGTTCTGGAAATTTTCTGGATTTTTAATGAGTTTGTGTTTTGGTATATACTTTCTGAATATAGTAAAATAAAAATTAAAATATAGCTGTTGAAGGAAGCTTAGGTGTAATCTCTGCGAATCATTATGTTTTAAAAGTGAAATTTATAGCTGACCTTGGTTCAGCACAAAATTAGTCATCCCTTACTAATGCAGGATATTACATCAGAAATTCCTGGGTTAGTATCCAGCCCTAAGCGGTCAACTTCCTGGCCTAATGAAGTCCCAGAATAGCTCTCAGTTTAGCAGACATTTATTGAGCACCTACTGCATGTTAAGTACTCTAATAGGCTCATCTCAGTATTATTATTCAAGTATTTTCAAATTTCAAATAAAATATAAATACTTGAGTATAATTGATAATGAAATATCCAATCACTAGAATAATAATAGCTGAGTAAATGTGTAAATATGGTAAAATAAGATAAGGGACTTTATTTATGGTCAGAATCCTAGGCCTTTGGTTTGCTAGTTTAGGTTTTGTTTTGTTTTGTTTTGTTTTGAGATAGCGTCTTGCTCTGTTGCCCAGGCTAGAGTACAGTGGCATGATCTTGGCTCACTGCAACCTCCGCCTCTCAGGTTCTAGCCATCCTCCTGCCTCAGCCTCCCAAGTAGCTGTGACTACAGGTGCACATCACCATGCCTGGCTAATCTTTCTATTTTTAGTAGAGATGGGGTTTCACTATGTTGGCCAACCTGGTCTCAAACCCCTGACCTCAAGTGATTCACCCGCCTTGGCCTCCCAAAGTGCTGGAATTACAGACATGAACAACCATGCCTGGCCTACCTACTTTATTTATTTATTTATCTATTTATTTATTTTTGAGACAGAGTCTTGCTCTGTTGCCAGGCTGGAGTGCAGTGGCGTGATCTTGGCTCACTGCAGCCTCTGCCTCCCGGGTTTAGGTGATTCTCCTGCCTCCGCCTTCCTGAGTAGCTAGGACTACAGGTGCATGCCACCACGCCCACCTAATTTTTATATTTTTAGCAGAGACGGGGTTTCACCATGTTGGCCAGGATGGTCTCGATCTCTTAAGCTCGTGATTCTCCTGCCTTGACCTCCCAAAGTGCTGGGATTGCTGGGATTGCAGGCATGAGCCACTGCTCCCAGCTTACCTACTTTAGTTTTTACAGTGCCTAATGAAATGCCACATATATAAACACATTAATAACTGGATAAAATTATTAACTGATAGTTCTAGGAAATCACCAATGACATGTCTGCCTCTTTCTCCATACTAGTTTTTGAGCTCCCAAAGAACAATAATTAATAACAACTCAAGGCCAGGTGTGGTGGCTCACACCTGTAATCCCAGCACTTTGGGAGGCCAAGGTGGACAGATCACTTTTGGCCAGGAGTTTGAGACCTGCCTGGCCAACGTGGCAAAACCCCTCTCTACTAAAAATACAAAAAAGTAACTGGGCGTGGTGGCCTGTGCCTGTAATCCCAGCTACTTGGGAGGCTAAGGCACAAGAGTCACTTAAACCTGGGCGGCAGAGGTTGCAGTGAGCCAAGATCGTGTCACTGCACTTTAGCCTGGGCAACAGAGCGAGACTCTTCTTCAAAAAAAAAAAAAGTAGCAACTCAGATTTATGTATTTATTTGGAAACAGATCTGTCACCCAGGCTGGAGTGCAGTAGAATGATCATAGCTCACTGCAACCTCAAACTCCTGAGCTCCAGTGATTTTCCCACCTCATCCTCCTGCGTAGCTGGGACTACAGGCACACACCACCATGCTGGGCTAATTTTTAAAAATTTTTAAGAGATGGGGGTCTCACTATTTTGCTTAGACTAGTGTCAAATGCCTGGCTTTAAGGAATCCTCCTCTTCAGCACCACCAAAGTGCTGGGATTACAGACATGAGCCGCCACCCGTGGCTGCAACTCACATTTATTAAGCACTTAAAATGTTCATCATTACAACTCTCCATAGCAACTTCTAGAGGGTTTAGCAACTTATTCAAGATCACATAGCTAATAAGTGACAAAGCTTTTTTTTTCAAAGTCACCTCAGCATGACTTTGTAATCAATGTTCTTTCCCATGATGCCATCCTGTTCCCACGCCCAGCACAGTTGTCTATTTAGATATGCTGTTGATGCTGGGATAAGTAATGGATAACTGTCTTCTACCTTGCTTAGCCAGAGACTTGGTTTTTAAATTTTTTTTTCTTTTTTGTTTTTAAAAGCAGATTTCATTTGAAAAGATTAAGACTTACTTACATGTTATTCTGAAATAAAATTGATTCTTACCTATTCTCCCTTGCAGCCTTTCATCATGTTTCTGTTTACCCAAAGAAGGAGCTTCCTTTGTTCATCCATTTCACAGCAGGATTTTGCTCTTCTACAGCAATGATAGCCATTCTCACACACCAGTTTCCTGAAATCATGGGTATTTTTGCTAAAGCTGTAAGTATGATCTCAAGGACTTGTGTGGATTATTTGTAAAACACACAAGAAACCATCTCTGATCTGCCTGTGCTAACTCAGCTGAACAGTGGAAGATATTTGTTGTAAATTAAAGGAATTGATTTGTATAGCTGCTGCCATAAATATGTCAAACATAAATTTTTGGTGATCTGAGCTACTTCTGTTGCTTAAAAGTTTAAAGAATACAATGTAAGATTATAACAGTATAACATTATAAAGTTTGCTCTTATGGATCACTTTTGATGATAAACATAGCATTTGTTACTATCTTTGGTATTTTAAAAAATACCCTATTTTGTAAACAAACCCTTTGATTTTTTTCATTTAAATGGAATCATTCGTTCTCAGGATTTGTTGAACTTTAAACTCAAGAGCACAACTAGGATGGATAATAAGTACATAAGGCAGGGGGACAGATGAGACATTGGTCCCTAGGTACAGAATGTGCCTATGTCTCAAAGATTCTCCAAGTTATTGTGTCTGCTTGTTCTTACTGACCTTCCCCAGGCTTGGATATAGAACCATGTGTAGATCTTTATTTTCATTTTTACCCTTTAGTTTTGAACTGCTTCCCCAATTCCTGAACCAGTTAATACTTGAGGACTGATATTAGAGTGGGTATCCCATCACTATTGACTCTTTTTTTTTTTTTTTTTGAGATAAGGTCTCACTCTGTCACCCAGGCTGGAGTGTAGTGGTACAATCTCAGCTCACTGCCGCCTCTGCCTCCTGCGTTCAACAGTCGTCCTGCTTCAGCCCCCCGAGTACCTAGGACTATAGGCATATGCCACCATGCCCAGCTAATGTTTGTATTTTTTGTAGAGGCAGGGTTTTGCCACGTTGCCCAGGCTGGTCTTGAACTCCTGGGCTCAAGTGATGTGCCCGCCTCGGCCTCCCAACGTGCTGGGATTACAGGCATGAGCCGCCATGCCCAGCAACTATTTACTCTTCTATATAAACTTGTTAATTAATGTCACTGGCTCAAAGTAAAATTAGCAAAGATAATTGCCTTTAAGTCTCCAAGCCTTCTTCTTTTTTTTTTGAGATGGAGTCTTGCCCAGTTGCCCAGGCTGGAGTGCAGGGGCATGATCTCGGCTCACTGCAAGCTCCACCTCCCGGCTTCACACCATTCTCCTGCCTCAGCCTCCCGAGTAGCTGGGACTACAGGCGCCTGCCACCATGCCCAGCTAATTTTTTTGTATTTTTAGTAGAGACAGGGTTCCACCATGTTAGCCAGGATGGTCTCAATCTCCTGACCTTATGATCCACCCGCCTCGGCTTCCCAAAGTGCTGGGGTTACAGGCGTGAGCCACCATGCCCAGCCTCCAAGCCTTTTTAAAAATGCATCTTTCTTGTACATCTTTGCATTTCTACCAGGTAATAAGAGTTAAAACCCAAAAAGAAAATGCTGATTAATTATATTCCCCAAAATAAAAACACTGAGAACCATGGAAAAACTAGTCCTTACTTGGTAATATATTTTCTGTATTTTTCTCTATATGCCTCCATTCTAACTTGTTTCCTCACAGTTTCTTTTTCTGCCTTAAGAATAGTTTATTTTGTGCCTTAAAGATTAGTTGGCTTTTTTCTGGCACCAGTGGTAAGAGCAGTGGTTTCCCTTTTTCCCTGAAGGTCAGCCATATAATGTGTTAAGTTGCCACTGGCTGTAGGCCTAGGAGTCTGAGTCTGCACTTGATTCTGGGTCAAACTTCAAGAAGAATGACTTTCCACTGTTGTTCAGGGAGTATAGCTATTTGGTTTGGAAACTGACTATTCTATTTCTTTTTAGTGTAAAATGAACACTCAGTGATCACACTCGTAACTGTTGTTTGCAATAGTGCTAATAGTTGAGTGAGTGCATCTCAAACTTAAATAACCTTACTATGTAATCTGGCATGGAATAAAAATGGCCTAGAAAGAGAATTCCATCCATTTAATAGCTGGAAAGAAAATGTGCAACTGTGTATGTGAGATCACAGGCAAGCAATGGGAGAGATGGTTCTTGGATTTGTCTCAGGCAAGTAGAGTGGGAAGGAAGTGAAATAGAGCAAGGAGGGAGATCTAGAATCTGAAATAGATCTATACCAACTGTTAGTAGTATATTTCCATGGGGTACTAGCTACAATTAATGTATGTAGTGTCTGCCTTTACCTAGGCAGTCACTAATGGCACCAGAAGAACCTTTATGATTACATAGCGTAAGTTCCTTAGCACTCCTCTAGCAGAGACTGAGAATGAATAATTACATGTTTTAAAGTGGAAGCTTCTTTTGCAGACCAAAAGTTATTGATATATTGCTTTTCCAGTTGATGGATAATGAACAAGCATTTATTTTGGTGTCTGTATAGGTGATGGTATATAGTGTTAAGAATGTGCCTAATGGTAAAACTTTTAGAGCCCCATTTTTATCCCTGTGGCCCTTACATGTACATTTTAAAACCCTAAAGGCTAAGTATTTACTGAAAGTTCCTGCAAACCAGTATTTGTGCAGGATTTCCAAAGTCAGGTTCCATTAAGAGTTAATGGGAAATGACTGTGGTATGGGCAGTTTCCAGCTTTTTTTTTCTTTTTCTTTTTCTTTTTGAGACAGAGTCTCGCTCTGTCACCCAGGCTGGAGTGCAACCATGTGATCTCAGCTCACTGCAACCTCCGCCTTCTGGGTTCAAGCAGTTCTCCTGCCTCAGCCTCCTGCATAGCTGGGACTATAGGCACGTGCCACAACACCTGGCTAACTTTTTTATTTTTAGTAGAGATGGGGTTTTGCCATGTTGGCCAGGCTGGTCTCGAACTTCTGACCTCAGGTGATCAACCCACCTTGGCCTCCCAAAGTGCTGGGACTACAGGCGTGAGCCACCATGCCCGGCCAGTTTCCAGCTTATAAACACAATGTGTTAATACCTTTATAGACAGACAAACAGCAAGGGAACTAGAGGCTTAAATTACACTTCTTTGCCACTTCATAGAGTGTGCTCTATGCAGTAGGAGCATCACCATCACCCAGGAGCTCATTAAAAATGCATAACTTCAGGCACCACTCCAGACCTTCTGAATCAGAATCTGCATTTTAACAAGATCCCCAGGTGATCCTATATATACATGTAAAACTTGGGGAAACTTGCTGTACTCTACGCCTAATAAGAGGAATTTAGAACAGCTCAATAGTGCTGCCTTGTCAAGGTGGAAAAGAGGCAGCATTGCAGAGTGGTTATGAAATAGACTCTGGAGGCGCTTTGAATTCTAGCCCTGAAACACTGCTGTACAACGTCAGGTAAGTTACTTAACCTTTTCTAGCCTTAGTTGTAAAATGAGAATAATACTACCTCTCATGGGTTTTGGTGAGCGTTAAATGACTTTAAAAGATTCAAGTGTTAGGAAGGACTATGTCTACCCACAGTGAAAACTAGGTGAATGTTAGCTGTTGTTGCTACCTTCATTGTCATCATCATCACCAAAGTGCAACAATAGTGGGAAACCCTACCTCCTTCTTGTTTAAAGGAGACATGTCCTAACAGTCAGCTCAAAATGCATTTTTCCGTAGAAACTGTAGTATAAATGGTGGTTGGGTATAATTTTAAAAACACTATTAGTAGGCCAGGTGCAATGGCTCTCCTGCCTGTAATCCCAGCACTTTGGGAGGCCAAGGCAGGTGGATTGCTTGAGCTCAGGAGATCATGACTAGCCTGGGTAACATGGTGAAACCCCATCTCTATCAAATATACAGAAAAGTTTGCCAGGTGTGGTGGTGTGTACCTGTGGTCCCAGCTATTCAGGAGGCTGAAATGGGAGGATCACTTGAGCCTGGGAGGTGGAGGCTGCAGTGAGCCAAGATTTCACTACTGCACTACAGCCTGGGCAACAGAGCAAGACCCTGTCTCAAAAATATATATATATATTGTTACTACTATGCTTTTGGCACATTATGTGTATATGAATGTAGAAAGTGAAGAAATGTTTCAGGTTCTAAGCAACTACCTTGTAGAACAGAACCTGTTGGTAAGTTACAAACTGTCTGTGTTAGCATTT